>NC_137443.1:28053333-28770000 GCF_964374335.1 Astatotilapia calliptera | reverse complement strand
CCTTTGGACAGCTCTTTAAAGTAGAGAGTTGCCCGAGGCAGAGTAGGTTGAGCGGACGAAGACAGGCAGATAATGGAGGGGCATCTGTGTGCCAAGGACTGCACCTCAAAGTCACTCACACATACACACACACACGCACATGCGCACATACACATGTGCACACACGGGCTCATGTGTATACAAACAAGCACAGTACATAAGCACCTGAAACGCACACATCACTGCCCACACCACATACTTTTTCTGTCCTTGTGTGGTTTCTATTTATCATTTCTGCATTTATCTGAAAGCTTTTCCAAGAAGTCTCTCTATTTTTTCATCTCCATCTCTGCCGCTTTTTCTATTTCCTACTGTTTTTCCCATTGCTCTCTACTTCTCTTGTTCTCTTCCTCCGCTCCCTCTCTTCGCTCATGTCATATCTCCCTTCAATTTCACATATCTTGAATTAGCTGCAGATAGCCTTAAGTACCCTGCAGTCCACCTCAGATAGGCCGTCACTTTACCGATGGACAGATATACAGTGTATTTGTGTGTGTGGGGGTGAAGAGGGCAGTGTTTTGGAGGGCACGCACATGAAAGGACTCAGCGTGGAGTTTCTGTATGTAAGCCTTTTATATTTATAAATAAAAGGGTGCGACTGGTGGTCAGAACAGTTTATCAGAATATCTGTTTTACAGCCTATAATGACAATTTCAGATCCCACATCAAGCATTCAAGCCGTACTGTGTACTCCACACATTTTATCTCAGTTTAGGTACCTAAATATAAAAGTGGTGTTTTTTTTCAGTTGCATGGATAATATTTCTGATCCATCAGTGGATCAGATGGCTACAGTTTTGAGACAGTAATTATAAAGTGACCAGAAACATAATTGCAGTTAAATGGCAACTATGCAACTACAGCTGTGGTCAGAAGTTTACGTGCACTCATTATAAACATGAATGTCAGGGTAATCTTTGGACTTTTAATGATTTCTTTGAATTGTTCTTTTTCCAGGGTGGAATGATTGTACAGCATCCATCTTTAATGACTTTAAATACGAACCTCTTGTACAATTCTGGATGGATATTTGACCACTCTTCATTTGGAAGAATTTGTAGAGTTCATTTAAACTGGTTGGTTTCCTAGCACAGACCCAGCATTTAAGTATAGTCCCCAAATTTGGATAAAACTAGCCTGCTTTATCCACTCCAAAACCAGTTTTGATGTGTTTGAGATCATTGTCCTGTTGGAACACTTGTATCCAGGTTTCAGCAGTATAGCTGCTAATTTGAGGTGAAGTTTGACATGTTTGACAGTCAGTACCGTGTTCTTAGGTTTGAAAGCCTTAAACATGCATCTTGTCATTGTGGCCAAATAGCTCAACCCTTGATCCTTCAATTTCCTCTGAGGGTGACAGTGGGTCTTCTTCCAGATCTCTGCATAGTGGTGACACAGCCAAATGACTTGTACTTACACACAGTACAGTTCTCCTTGTTATATCTTCACTGAGTTCCTTGGACTTTCCCATTGTTCTGAGTATTGGTCAGTCCAATGCTGTCAAACAAGTCCTTATTATGTTGCAAAGAGAAACCACCACTAGTTGTCAATTATTATTGCTAATGAGAAGTTAAAAAATATTGTAGAACCTTCAGCAGCACTTTAAAGATTTGACTAAGTGTACATATTTGAGACTCTATGTATACTTTTCACATTGTGTGGATTAGAAAATTTCCAAAGTAAATTAAAAACCAGTTCTTGTCGTTCTAAAATAATTAACGATGTATGCTGTACCATAATTCTACACTGGGAAAAAGAAATCACAGTTCACAGAAATCCTTAGAAGAAAAAAATGACCATAAAATTCATGCCCGTTGTGTATATGTGTGTATACTGATGGAAAGTGAGTTTAAGACTGATTATAAAAACCAAACTTGTAAGTAAATTTGAGAAAGGAACAGGAAAACATGAGAAGCAAGGTTGAAAAACACAACTCACAGAAAGCACTTTAAATAATGTGAAATGGCTCCAACTGCAGTTGTTTTCGTGACTGTCTTGGCCCATGCAGATTCTTTAACCCTTTAAGACCTACCATAGAACCAAGTCCGCCAGAGCTTATATTATATTTTTACATGCTGTGGAGCCATTTTTGGGAGCATTTCAAGTTGCTATACATCAATACAACCATTATAGCCCAAACTTTAATAATATGTCTGCATTAGGTGCATAGTAATTACATAAATTGCAAAAAAGTGCAATAAACTACAAAAAAATTGAAAATCGTTTTTGTTTTTTTAACATATATTTCTAGTTAGAGAAATTTAAGAGGCTCATCCCTCAAAACTGTAAATACAAAAAAGTTGCACAAACTAGTTTCCCACCACAGGAAATTTATTTTGAGTGTCTTCATAGTTTTATTTTTGAAATACACCAATTTTTATACACTGCAGGAAAAACGAAAATAAATATTATAGTGCAAATTTGCAAAATAACAGCATATGCATCAAAATAAACTATTTCCAGCAGTGCAATATGAGTCCTAAGCATCCCAGAAACGACACAGAAAGTCATAAACTCAAACATAACTTTTTAAAACACAAGTATAGGCTCATAAGGCCCCGATCGTAAAAAAACTACATTTCCGCAAAATGACGTCACTTCCGGTTTCGGGCAGGTCATGCGGTCATGTGATAGTTCGCGCTGATGGACGTAGGAAGTGTTACAAACAGCTGATGGATCGGCGAAGCGTGTTTCTGGAATATCATGTTTTTGTTGCTGCAAGTGATTTTTATGCAGTTTTTGCAAAGCTATATGTGGAAGGAAACTGTGACCTAGGACAAGCTGATGGCATAAGATGTAAGTACAACTCCTCCAGTTTCATATGCAAAAAAAATTATTGCGCTAGCTTATGTGGTTGCAGAGCTACCGGGATTTAAAAATAGTTACGCAAAATGGAGCGTGCCCGCTCCGATCGGCTGTAAAGGGTTAAAAAATTAGAACTAAGGATAAATCGTTTGAGTTTTGTATTGTTGATTTTTCCAGAGATGGGTATGGCATGCAAGCTAAAAATAAATATGTAAATCTCCATTGTCTTCCTGCTAATTTATTAATAGGCCTCCTTTGTAATGAAAGATTGCATATGTGCACTGATATCAATACTGGACAAGACAACAGATGAATAAAAATGTGTCCTCACTGTCACTTTAGACAGTCAGGTGGAAACGTGCATCTGTAAGTGGACTGACTCCCATAGGGTCTACATTAATACCAACAACAAATGTGTAGTTTCAGTTCTGATGTGTAGATGAAACAAAAGGCTCCATGCCACATTTCCCCGTCTGTTAAACAGCCTACTGTTTTGTTTCAGGGAAATGCATTTTACAGTGTGTCTCTCAGTTGGATGATGTGCTGTATGTTTATAATAATAATAATAATAATAATAATAATAAATTTTATTTATGAGCGCCTTTCAAGTCACCCAAGGACACTTTACAATAGAATAAAACACTTAGTAAAACAATGGCAGAATAAGAACAATAAAATAAAGCACAAGATAAAATGAACAAATGTTTATGTGTTGCCAAACTATTTCCAAGCACCTGCAAGGTGCGGCAGTAGACTCACTGCAGGACAGATTTACCGGCCAAGAAACAGGTTTGATTTGCACAAGTTAACCACTGGTGGCCACAATAGTCAGTTTAATGATTCTAATTTTCAAGAACACACGTTTTGATAATGTTGTTTATTATTGGCAACTAAAAAACTGTGTGATTTGAAAGAATATTTCAAGAAATTACAGCACTGTGCAAAACTCTCAAGCCACCTCTCATTTCTTTATATTTTGTGAGGAAAATAGGAGAAAATAGGAGAAAGGGTTAGGGAAGACATGGAAAAGACATGGAAAGACATTATATGCAGCAAAAACAGAGTTTGTACAATTACTGTACTGAACCTTTATTCTTCAGCACAGTCTGAACTCTCTTAGGCAGCTTTCTTGTCATTTCTTTAAGTAGTCTTTGGGAATAGTTCTCCAGACTTCTCCAAGGACATTCAAAGCTCTTCTTTGGATGTTTCTGCCTTTTGTTCTGTTCTCTGTCGACATGATCCCACACTGCCTCAGTAATGTTGAGGTCCAGGCTCTGGGGAGGCCGATCCATGACTGGCAGTGTGTTTGGGATCACTGTCATGCTGAAAAATGAAGCCTTTGCTTTAGCCTGGAGAAATAGTTTGCTGCTTTATAAGAAAGCCCTCCGCAAAGCCAGAACATCTTACTATTCATCACTGATTGAAGAAAATAAGAACAACCCCAGGTTTCTCTTCAGCACTGTAGCCAGGCTGACAAAAAGTCAGAGCTCTTTTGAGCCAACAATCCCTTTAACGTTAACTAGTAATGACTTCATGAACTTCTTCACAAATAAAATTTTTATCATTAGAGAAAAAATTACCAGTAATCATCCCACAGATGTAATATTATCTACAGCTACTCTTAGTACCATTGATGTTAAGTTAGACTCTTTTTCTCTAATTGATCTTTCTGAGTTAACTTCAATAATTACTTCCTCCAAACCATCAACGTGTCTTTTAGACCCCATTCCTACAAAACTGCTCAAAGAAGTCCTGCCATTAATTAATTCTTCGATCTTAAATATGATCAACCTATCTCTAATGATCGGCTATGTACCACAGGCCTTCAAGCTAGCTGTAGTTAAACCTTTACTCAAAAAGCCATCTCTAGACCCAGCAGTCTTAGCTAATTATAGGCCAATCTCCAACCTTCCTTTCATATCAAAAATCCTTGAAAGAGTAGTTGTCAAACAGCTAACAGATCATCTGCAGAGGAATGGTTTATTTGAAGAGTTTCAGTCAGGTTTCAAAGCTCATCACAGCACAGAAACAGCTTTAGTGAAGGTTACAAATGATCTTCTTATGGCCTCTGACAGTGGACTCATCTCTGTGCTTGTCCTGCTAGACCTTAGTCCAGCGTTCGATACTGTCGACCATAATATCCTATTAGAGCGATTAGAACATGCTGTAGGTATTACAGGTACTGCACTGCAGTGGTTTGTATCATATCTATCTAATAGACTCCAGTTTGTTCATGTAAATGGAGAGTCCTCTTCACACACTGAGGTTAATTATGGAGTTCCACAGGGTTCAGTGCTAGGACCAATTCTGTTTACATTATACATGCTTCCCTTAGGCAGCATCATTAGAAGACATAACATACATTTTCACTGCTATGCAGATGACACCCAGCTCTATCTGTCCATGAAGCCAGATAACACACACCAATTAGTTAAACTGCAGGAATGTCTTAAAGACATAAAGACCTGGATGGCCGCTAACTTTCTGCTTCTTAATTCAGATAAAACTGAGGTTATTGTACTCGGCCCTGAAAAGCCTAGAAATATGATATCTAACCAGATTCTTACTCTGGATGGCATTACCTTGGCCTCCAGTAATGCTGTGAGGAACCTTGGAGTCATTTTTGACCAGGACATGTCCTTCAACGCACATATTAAACAAATATGTAAGACTGCTTTCTTCCATTTGCGCAACATCTCTAAAATTAGAAATATCCTGTCTCAGAGTGACGCTGAAAAACTAGTTCATGCATTTATTACTTCCAGGCTGGACTACTGTAATTCATTATTATCAGGATGTCCAAAAAACTCACTGAAAAGCCTTCAGCTAATCCAAAATGCTGCAGCAAGAGTACTGACAGGGACTAGAAAGAGAGAGCATATTTCTCCTGTTTTGGCTTCCCTTCATTGGCTTCCTGTTAAATCCAGAATTGAATTTAAAATCCTGCTCCTCACATACAAGGTCTTAAATAATCAGGCCCCATCTTATCTTAATGACCTTGTAGTACCATATCACCCTATTAGAGCACTTCGCTCTCGCTCTGCGGGCCTACTTGTTGTTCCTAGAGTATTTAAAAGTAGAATGGGAGGCAGAGCCTTCAGTTTTCAGGCCCCTCTTCTGTGGAACCAGCTTCCAGTTTGGATTCAGAAGACAGACACTATCTCTACTTTCAAGATTAGGCTTAAAACTTTCCTTTTTGCTAAAGCATATAGTTAGGGCTGGACCAGGTGACCCTGAATCCTCCCTTAGTTATGCTGCAATAGACATAGGCTGCCGGGGGATTCCCATGATGCATTGAGTTTTTCCTTTCCAGTCACCTTTCTCACTCACTATGTATTAACAGACCTCTCTGCATTGAATCATATCTGTTATTAACCTCTGTCTCTCTTCCACAGCATGTCTTTTATCCTGTCTTCCTTCTCTCACCCCAACTGGTCGCAGCAGATGGCCCCGCCCCTCCCTGAGCCTGGTTCTGCCGGAGGTTTCTTCCTGTTAAAAGGGAGTTTTTCCTTCCCACTGTTGCCAAAGTGCTTGCTCATAGGGGGTCATATGATTGTTGGGTTTTTCTCTGTATCTATGAAGCGCCTTGAGGCGACTTATGTTGTGATTTGGTGCTATATAAATAAAATTGAATTGAATTGAATTTGCAGGTCAAATGGGTCCAGTTCTTGTGTAATTTGGCATACCCTTCCATTACTCAGGTCCTCTGTCAAGTCTTTGATGGACTTTTTATCTACTGATAAGACTTTCAGATCCTGTTCATCTGCTGTAGATAGTTTTTTAAAACATTCCCCTTTGTCTTTTGTTCTCCACTTCTCCAGCTGCTTTAAATCTTTTAAGAACACACTGCACACCATGCTGACATATGAAAAGTTTTGGCCTAATAGCACTTTGATAATCACCGTGTTGCTGAAACATATCACAGTCTGTCGAACTGTGATATGTTTGTTTTTTGTTTTTTGTAACTGCAACTAAAGATATGTGAACAAAATATGTGTTTTTGTGACAGGCTGCTAATAACAAAATGCCCACAGGTACAATTTAAAATGGGTTCTTTTCTAAGCTGTCTGTTGAGAAAAGAGTTAGGTGCATTTTTTCTTGCTTAAATGAGTCAAAGGTCAGTGTTAAGTCACATATGAAACAAAAAGAAAAATGGTCAGGTTCAAGGACTGGACTGGAAATGTGTGAAAAAGCAGCCAAAGAAACCTTAAAAATAAACTTCAGAAGGCCCGGAGACATAATGCTCACAATAACACTTTATTTTGTCATTACCTTACCTGAATATGTTTGTTAAGGAAACATTTATTTTGTGAAACTGGAAGAAGGTGATTTTGATGTTGGCAGCATCATTACAGCTACATGGATACTGAATTAGCAGTACCACTAAAGAATGTCTGAGAATAAGTTTTTGCTGGTACAGAAGCTGATGACATGGGTAACATTTTTATGACTTTTTTCTAGCAGACTAAACCCCCTTTTTAAACATAACATTTCAAGAGTAATTTGAAAAATCATTTGTAGAAATCCGGTGCAGAAGTTACGCAAAAAAAAACCCGTTTTCACTTGGAAGTTGCATCAACAAAACAAATTTAAAGCAGTTAATAAGCAGACTTAGATGAGTTGTTAGTAAAGGCAGAATCAGGTGCTTGTAATTCTCTTTAGTGTTTTAAATACTGAATGCATACTTTCCTTAAAAGCACTTCAATCAATCAATCAATCAATCAATCAATCAATCAATCAAGGCTTTATTCGCCACGTGCAGGTTGCCCTGCAGTGAAATAGGACCCCCCCCCCCCCCCCCCCCGACCTTACACACACAACACAGACATCACATGGGGATACAGGTCGGAGATCGGTAGCGTTACAGAAAAAATATACACTACAAGAGGTTCTTATAAGAAATATACACTACAATGGGAAAGTACAAGAGGAAAAAAAGAGACCTCTACTCATGCTGGGCTCCTGGGAGGACAGCATGAGAACAGGAAAAGAAAAAAACTCCTCTGCACAAAAAAGCACATAAATGTCCACAGCACAACATTATGGAACACGTGACAAGCCACAGGGTCGGGTGGAGGGTGAGGAGTAAACCGAAGCAAACACAGCAGCCATCCTGCCCAGCGCTACCATTCCAGCGCGGGCTCAGACCCGCCATGTTCCCAGGAGGGAACAAGCATCGAAGGCGTTTGGAAAGGGAGGGGGGATGAGTGTGTGCATATCAGTGTATATGTATGTGTGTGCGTTCAGCTGAGACAGTGTCCTTCGCCCTGCTAGGCTAAGTTAACAGTCTTCCAGCCAACCCAGGTGGCCTTGAATGGGAAGGAACAGACTAAACACAGTCGTTATCAGGGTGTTTTTGTTCGGCTCCAGCCTTGCGACCGCAGCTGGCGCCGAGAGGGTATCCGCATGAATTGATGGTGCTTATTACTTTAGTGCGAACAGCTCATATTAATTTCAAAGCAGTTCTAACAGTCCAACACTGGTCTCTCAATCTCCCGTTGGAGAGCCGCGAGCTTCTCCATGATGTTATCAAACTTGCGCTCTGTGATGTTGTCATTCTTGTGCTCAAAGAGCCGATTCTGAGAACTCACGACCACAGTGAGCCTCCCCAAGATGTAATCCAATTTGCTCTCAGAGATGTTATTCTGAGCTAGTCCTTCCAAGATGTAATCCAGTCTGCACTCAGAGATCTTATTCTGAGTATTCACAGCAGCCGTAGCCTCTCCAAGGTCTTATCCGTGCTGCACTCAATGAGCCCATTTTGAGAAACTCACGCCTCTTCCCATCGTTTCAATCCCAGCGGGCAGCCTTGTGGGGGTTTGAACAGCTGGTTCCGCTTTCTTAATTCTTCGATAAGTCAGGGCCAAGCCAGCTCCGATCAGCCAGGACCCTGTTACCATGGTTCCGAATAGGTACAGTAGATATCTTCAGCACTCAGGCTCACCTGAGCCCAAACTTCTCATTGAGAAAGGGGTGTCAATTGTATTTAGGGACCAGTTGATCCAATCCATAATTCCTCTTTTAGGTTTTAGAGAACAGACTGTGAGAGAGTGTTCCAGGGAAAAGTAATACAAAAAACACGAGACTAGACAAGGACATAAGAGGCTAAGCAGGGAAGCTAAGGGAGAGGAGGAGGAGGAGAAAAGTGCGACCGCCTTCGTCAAGAGCAAGAGCAAGAGACTTGAAATGCCTCGAGCGCAGTTACAGCACTTCACTACATGTCAATATCTTCTGTTTTATAAAATCAGTCCCGGGAACGTTAAGCGAGTGTACATACACACGGACACACAGTGCTTCTATTGTGTTAAAGTTTACCTTGAGTGAGCGATTAATGTCTTATTGACCCATTATATTTATCTCTCTGTCTTTACAGTGTGATGAAAGTCTCTTTTTATTTTACGTAACAAACAAACATACAGTTTGAGGTCTTTTTGGGGCACGTCTTTGCTCCTCTTCACACTTCAACTCATGTTTCATTCAGTCGTATAATCACACCTGCTTTAGCTACATCGTCCTTTTGTCTTCATCTGCTTTATTAATGTCCTCCACTGCTGATATTCACACATGCATATTACAGATGTGCGAGTATCAAGAGGTCAGCGCAACACATATTTAGTCTTTACATGAAGAATTGTCTGTGTTTTATTCAACATCTCTCCTAACCTTGAATCCCATGGAGGAGCTGAAACAAAACTGTTGCCCTCGTGCACGTCACTGTTCACTGCTTCCCGCATGTTTCATTTAGCAGACTGCAGCCATCAGTGTTCAGTGACAGGTGAGCGCCTGAAGTCACATTAAAGAGTAACAATAACGACAGCACACTCGACACCTTCCAGGAGAGTATTTTACAAAGAGCTGAACGTAATTATTCCTGTATTGAAGGAAAAAGAAAAGCCCGCAGTTCTTTTTTTAAACTGAATGCTATTATCTGTGCTTTCATAACAACACTGGCTAAAATGACTACATATGAAAGAGGTCACGCTTAATAGCAATGTCACAGTAAATGACCAAAAACTCACAATTTCACATTTGAATTCTGGGCGTTTTCACACCTGTGCTGTTCAGTCGGTTTAAATCCAGCTCTGGTTTGTTTCCTTCCTTTATGAAGATGTGAACACGGTAATCACACTCGGGTGGAGACCGAAACAGCTACACCAAGAACAAACTCAAGAGCACATGATCTAACCTTGGGCTGACTGAACTATTAGTTGTATGCTGTGCATCCTGAGAAGTAGCACAGACCACAGACATGCAGAGTACAGCTTTGTCTGAAATTTGCACATATAAATATAAATGTTAGGAGTAAAAATCTCTGTGTTGTCCAACAGCTTTTAACCTAAAAGTTTTTAGGTTTGTAGTGACATATTTTTTGTTGAACTGGTGTACTGGTGGTATGAAAAGGTTAAAAGGTAAAATAAAATCATAAACCGATCATGACCAGAGTGAACAAACTATAGGTGTTAAACTGCCCTCAGTGTCATTATGCAAAAAACATCAATAAATAAAAATGAGCATTTATTACTCTAAACCAGAAACAGCTGAAACAGAATGTGTAGTGGACAGCAGTGGGATGGCAATGGCTCTCATTCACAAATCATATCTGTGCATAAACCCTGCCTACAAACATTTCATGTACTAATCTGGGACTCATCAATGTTTTCTTACTTGAATTTATTTGTAATGTGTGGATGAATAATAACAATATAAAAGAAACATAATAACTAATTTCATTTTTGTCATTATTTACAGTTTTCTTTGTGATTTATCTAGAAATGTGCTATATAAATACAATTTTACTTACTTACTTTTCTAAAACAATATTAAAAAAATAATCCTCACAGAATTTTGCTTTGCACATTAAAACCACATGTTGTGAATCTCGCTGCTTCTGGGGGATAAATACCGTCTATCTTACATAACCATTCATCTAAAGTGACCATCCTTGCTGGACCCTCCTTGTCCACCACCTGTTTCCTTCTTTTTTTTATGCTCACACTTCAGCTAAATTTTCATTTTCCCAAAGCATTTCATTTTTCCTTGAGCCACAGTGAGCATCTCAGGAAAACTGATACTCAGCAATACTTTTCAATGTTTTTCAGTCCTGAGGAAACACTTTGAAAAGCTGGCCCCTTTGTGAAATCTTCCTCAGAAAATTTTCTTTCAGTTGGAAATTCCCCTGCTTTCTTGGTTTATCAGTGCAGCTTCTCTTAGAGCAACATTAGCCCTACCTTTCTATTACTCATTTAGGTACATTTCTCTGTTTTGAGAAAGGTATGCAGGTATGCGGACTACACATAGTACAAACCTGTTGGTTTTAAATAATTCTGAATGAGCCATTTAATAAATTCATGAAATAATTCATGATTCGTTTCATAAATCTGACAGTAATTTTACATGTGCACATATTTTAAATGTAGGATGGGCACATTTCTAAACAGATATGATTGAATGAATCCCAGCGTTTCTCTGTGTCTGCTGGATGCATAAAAAGTGAAACTATTTGCCGAAGCACGTCCCATATCGACTTTATAATTAATGCTAATATGTCTGAAATATCCTTTTTTTAGAGCCATGATTTGATACATCTACTCTGTCCCTACATGTTCAGAGCTGCTCTGGTGAACCACAAGTTGGAAGTTAAAGTCCTGTATCTGCATCCCTGACAAAAACACGTCCTTTCAATGTAAATTTTACAAAGTTTGTAAGCAACATTTCCTAGAACAAGGTCAAGGCCAAAGTTTTCTTTTTTTTTCCAAAAATGTCTAAACTTCTACATTAACATGCAAAATAGATTTAATTTATCTTTTTTTTTGATTGGAAAACGTGAAAATGTGTTTGATTTTTGAATTGTTGTGGTCTGGAACTTTACTAGGTTTACAAGATACCGTCAATCGATCATGGTCGTGAGTTTTTATGTTGGCTTGCTAATGTTAAAGTGCCTACACATTTCAAATAACGAGCCACATTTTAGATGATCAAATATCTGCCTTCAGAATTTGCATGCCATCTTTTTATTATTATCTTTTAACCTCTGGTACTGATCCCATACTTCCGATTTCCTCTCTGAGATGTGTAAACGCAATAGAATAACTTATGTTCATGACTGACTGAGTCAGTGTGTGTCATAAATTAGATTCTTATAAAACTCATCAATTCCTTTATCAACCTACGTTACTGCAGAGATGTAAGTCAAAATATATAGCTTCTGTTGACTCTTTAAAACTTTGGAAAAAACCTCAGTTAATGCTTTCATACACATGATCATGCACCTGGCATTAACACCAACTACCCAAATACAGTTACATGTCTGAAAAAGCTTCTCGACTTTAAGAGACATAAAGAAGTCCAGACGCTTTTCTTTCCAAGCTCCTTAGACTATGATAACCTGGACTACTGAGAACCTTCATAGACTTACATGTCTTTGTTAATGTGTCTGATCTTCTATACCAGACCTTCCCAAAGTGTGGGGCCCGCCCCCTAGGGGGGGTGCAGAGCCATGGCAGGGGGGACGCGGTATGAAAAGGAAAAAAACAAAATGCTTGGACACTGCTATCATGGGGCAGCCACAGAAACGCAAAGCAGGAGATGAAGCATCGCTGAATATGTTTCCAAACCAACTTCATTCTAAGCCAAAGACTAGAAAATATAGTTAAGCATATCTTCCCTTTGGTTTCACCTGCACAAGTGCCAAGGTAGGTCTCCCCTGCAGAATTGGTTTTCCCGTGCTGGGCTCTTCATATCACGGACAAACAATATCCCACATTCTTGATTTTTAGTTCACAAACACTTGTAATGACTAACAACTAAAGTTACAGTGGGATAAAAATAATATCAGGCTGATCCTGCCACGATTTGTTCCCCCCTTCAAATCACGGACAAACAGTGTCCTACAGCTGTTTATGTTTTTAAATCCATTTTGCACAGAGGCATTTTTTGAAAAATTTATTGATAGCAATGTCAAATTTTATTACACAGAAAAAAAACATCAACTACACATAAAATAATCACACCGTGACGCCTCTGCCTTTGTAAATGGAGGGACAGTAACCTGAAGATAGTCAGATTAACAGTATTTTGTATCTATCTGCCATTCTGCAATTCATCTCATGTAAACAATAACGTGGCTCACAGTGTGACGTGAAAAAAGGCAAATACCCTTTGACGTTGCATGACGAACTCTGTATTCCCGCATGTACGTGCGGGGGGTGGGGGGCGCGAACATTTTTCTTGTAAAACAAAGGGGGGCCCAGCAAAACCTCTGTTCTATACAATTCCCTTCATGGTCATTTGGCTCTATCAGTCCTTTTCCTTCACGTTGAACATGAAAATAAGACATATCTCAAGGCCTAAATTTGAGTCGATTGCGTGTGTATGTCTTATATATTAATTTCAGTCTTCGGTCCTGTAATTTACTTTATCTTTTCAATCCTTGCCATTATCCTTTCGCAATTGGAAAGGATGCTCTGGTCACCCTTGCCCTTAGTGTGTGTCTGCTTGTGCTTTTGGTTGTAAGCGTACCTCCATGAACACGTGTGTGTCTTTGTCTCCTCCAGGGAAGAGCGGGGTACGTACATTAATGACTGTTTTATGTTTCTTGCTATCTGAGTCTCTTTTATTCACGTTGGCCATGATGGCCTAATATCTGCCTGTCAAACAACTTCTATTCACTCCTCTAACAGACTGGAGACTGATACTTAAGACACACAAAAAACACACACCTACGTATAGAGCGCTCATACCCTCCTCAGCAGATTAGTGGGTGGTGAAGGAGCCACACTGGGCATTATGTACTGTTCTTGCTCCAATCAATTACTATTCATTTATTCCAAAGGAGTGACCGTGCCTTGATCTGAAGAGGTATTATAACTGTGTGTGTGCCTTGCAGTTTATTCAAATCTTTTTTAACAAAACTTTGTCTCTGTTTTATTCTCCTCCCACCTCTGTCACCTTCTGTCTGTATGTTCACTTATTTTTCTTACATGTTCCAGTTTTTCATCCCCCTCCCATCCCTCTCTTTTGTTAGCATCTTTGAGTTTTTCTCTCGCACTTTGATTACTTCCCCTCCTAATTCTTACTGCTCATCATTTTGTCCTTCCTCCTTTGCTTTTCACATCTTTTCAATCAACCCTGTCTCATCAGTTGCTCTCTCCTTGTTTGTTTCCTTTACTGATAATTCATTTCCTTCTTTTCCATGTTTATTTTACAGTCACAAGCCATAGCTTTATTATCTTCGTCCAGCTCATTTCAAATTAACCAATTTCCTACTGGTAATCAGAAAAAAGTTGGGTTAAAGCAGTGGCTCCCAATCTTTTTTTGCTAGGCCCCCCTTTGTTTTACAAGAAAAATGTTCCTCCTCCCCCACCCCCACCCCTTCTCGCACGCACGCACGTACATGCACAAACACAAACGCATCCTCCAACCACATCATTGCTCCATTGCAGTTTCTTTCACACCTCAAACATTTAGTAAACAATTAAGCAAATGCAAGTAATCTGCAATAAATGACAGGTAGTAATAAAATAAACTACTAACTCTTTTAGGCTACGTCCACACCTACACGGGTATTTTTGAAAACGCACCTGTTTCCTACACACGTAAACGGCGTTTCAAATCACCAAAAACTGAGATTTTTTAAAATTCTTTTTTTTTCCGTTTACGTGTGGACGAGGAATACAGAGTTCGTCACGCAGTGTCAAAGGTATGTGCCTTTTTCCACATCACGCTGTGCGCCACGTTTACATGAGATAAATTGCAGAATTGGAGATAGAGACAAAATACTGTTAATCTTACTATCTTCAGGTTTTACATGCTTACATTAAGACGCAGTTACTCTCCCTCCATTTAGAAAGGCAGAGGTGTCACGGTGTGATTATTTTACTGTAGTTGTTTTTTTTCCTGTGTAATAATATTCAACTTCAACTTTATGGACTTCCTTAAATCCACAAGGAAGCTGTCCCACTCAGACCCATAGTCAGTAGCATAAACTCAGCCACTTATAACATTTCAAAACACCTTGCTACCATCCTTGCTCCTCTCGTGGGGAACACCCCACACCACATCAAGAACTCCACCGACTTCACCGACAAGGTCCAGAAACTTACCCTGGATCCAGATGAAACCATTGTGTCCTTTGATGCAGTCTCTCTCTTCACGGAGGCCGTGGAGACTGTCAGAAAACGATTACAAGAAGACAGCTCCTTGGAAGACAGGACCAACTTCACACCCGATCAGATTTGCACACTGTTAGAATCAGAATCAGAATCAGAATACTTTATTGATCCCTGGGGGAAATTATTTTTTGTTACAGTGCTCCATTTTAAACCAACATTAAGACAAGACAGACAATACACTAACTAAGAATAGTACAATATATACATATATATATACATACATACATACATAAGTCACTTATAAATAAATATTTGGAAAAGAAACATGTGTAGTTGTAGCAGCAAACAGTGTGTTAAGTGGATGCGTTGTACAGGGAGATGGCCACAGGCAGGAATGATTTCCTGTGTCATTCAGTGGTGCTTTTCGGTAATCTCAGTCTCTCACTGAACGAGCTCCTGTGACTGACCAACATGTCATGGAGTGGGTGGGAGGTGTTATCCAACATTGTCTTTATCTTGGACAGCATCCGCCTCTCCGACACCACCTTGAGGGAGTCCAGCTCCATCCCCACAACATTGCTGGCCTTACGGATCAGTTTATTAAGTCTGTTGGCATCTGCGACCCTCAGCCTGCTCCCCCAGCATGCAACAGCATAGAGGATCGCACTGGCCACAACAGACTCATAGAAAATCCTCAGCATTTTCTGGCAGATGTTGAAGGACCTCAGTCGCCTCAAAAAATAGAGACGACTCTGGCCCTTCCTGTAAAGTGCTGTGGTGTTTTTAGCCCAGTCCAGTTTATTGTCAATGTGTACTCCAAGGTATTTATAGTCCTCCACAATGTCAACACTGACCCCCTGGATTGAAACAGGGGTCAAGTGTTTCCTGGTCTTCCTGAAGTCCACGATTAGTTCCTTGGTCTTTGCCACGTTGAGCTGCAGATGATTCTGCTCACACCACGTGACAAAGGAGTCGACCACAGCCCGGTACTCTGTCTCATCATCCCTGCTGATGCATCCAACCACCACAGAGTCATCAGAAAACTTCTGAAGATGGCAGGTCTCTGTGCAGTGGCTGAAGTCTGTGGTGTAGAGGGTGAAGAGGAAGGGGGAGAGGACAGTCCCCTGTGGTGCCCCTGTGTTGCTAATCACCTTGTCAGACACACACTGTGGGAGACGTACATATTGTGGTCTTCCTGTCAGGTAATCAACAATCCAGGACACCAGAGAAGCATCCACCTGCATCGCTGCTAACTTATCACCCAGGAGGGTCGGCCTGATGGTGTTGAAAGCAATGGTGTTAGACCTCTGCCTTACCACAACATACTTCAAATGCAACGAAGGCTTCTACAGACAACTGTAGCCAACTTCTGTAGCCAACCTTTACATGGAGGAAGTGGAAAGGAAGGCTCTTGGCTCTTTCAAAGGAAGAGTACCCAGCCACTGGTACAGATATGTAGACGACACCTGGGTCAAAATCAAGACATAAGAAGTGGAATCCTTCACTGCGCACGTTAACTCTGTGGATAAAAACATCAAGTTCACCAGGGAAGACACAAAGGACAACTGTTTGCCTTTCCTGGACTGCGCTGTGCACATTGAAGAGAATGGCAACCTCAACATCGAAGTTTACCGGAAGCCCACACACACAGACCAGTACCTCCTCTTTGACTCCCATCACCCTTTGGAACACAAACTTGGAGTGATTAGGACCCTACACCACCGGGCAGAACATGTTCCCTCTAAACCTGAAGGAAAAAAGAAGGAACACACGCATGTAAAGGAAGGACTCAAAACGTGTGGCTATCCTAAATGGGCGTTCTTAAAGTCAGCAAAAAGTCACAGAAAAGAAGATCAGACACCAGCGAGGGAGGATAAGAAGGACAGACGCAACAACATTGTCATCCCCTATGTAGCCGGTGTATCAGAAAAACTCAGGAGAGTTTTCTCCAAGCATGACACCCTGGTGCATTTCAGACCCAGCAACACGCTCAGACAAAAACTGGTTCACCCGAAAGACAAAACGCCAAAACACAGACTTAACAATGTGGTGTATGCTGTACAGTGCAGCGAGGAATGCCCAGACCTCTACATTGGAGAGACCAAACAGCCACTTCACAAGCGCATGGCACAACACAGAAGAGCCACCTCCACATGACAAGACTCAGCAGTCCATCTGCATCTTAAGGATAAAGGACACTCTTTCGAGGATGCCAATGTTCACATTTTGGACAGAGAGGACAGATGGTTTGAAAGAGGAGTGAAAGAAGCCATCTATGTCCACTGTGAGCGACCATCTTTGAACAGAGGCGGTGGTTTACGACACCAACTCTCTGCCATCTATAATCCAGTTTTGAGATCCCTCCCCAGACGCCTTAACGCCCACTCACATCCTGGGCCATCTGATCTCAGGAATTCGCATGATAAGGTGGGGCCAGGTTTCACAATGAACTCACCCGAAACCCTGGCTGATTGGGACCCACACCCAGTTTCACATCTTGGCTCAGGTGATTAGAGGATCATCAGGGGGTCCTTTTGTCCCTCTGTGGGGGGTTACTCCCACTAGGTTTATATCTGGGACTCTCCACCATTTGACCTTAGAACTGAAGAAGCTTCTCGGATGAGAGGTGAAACGTCTTCAAGCAAGTTAAAGAAGTCCAGACGCTTTTCTTTGCAAACTCCTTTGACTACGATGACCTGGATGACTGAGAACCTTCACAGACAATAATATGCAACATTGCTATCAATACATTTTTCAAAAAATGTCTCTCTGTGCAAAATGGGTTCAAAAACATAAACAACTGTGGGATACTGTTTGTCCGTGATTTGAAGAGCCCAGCGCTGCTCCCGACACAGGGAAAACCAATTCTGCAGGGGAGACCTACCTTGGCACTTGTGCAGGTGAAACCAAAGGGAGATATATGTGGGCGACCGTGGCTCAGGGGGTTGGGAATCGCATCTGTAACCGGAAGGTCGCCGGTTCGATAACTGGGCTCTCTGTCCTGGTCATTGTGTCCCTGGGCAAGACACTTTACCCTACTTGCCTACTGGTGTTGTCCAGAGGGGCCGATGGCACGATATGGCAGCCTCGCTTCTGTCAGTCTGCCCCAGGGCAGCTGTGGCTACAACTGTAGCTTGCCTCCACCAGTGTATGAATGTGAGAGTGAATGAATAGTGGTATTGTAAAGCGCTTTGGGTGCCTTGAAAAGCGCTATATAAATCCAATCCATTATTATTATATGCTTCACCATATTTTCTAGTCTTTGGCTTAGAATGAAGTTGGTTTGGAAACATATTCAGAGATGCTTCATCTCCTGCGTTACGTTTCCGTGCTAGCAGTGTCCAAGCGTTTTGTCCCCCCCCCCCCCCCCCCCGTTTTCATACTGCGCCCCTCCCCCCTGCAATGGCTCTGCGCCCCCCCATTGCAGAAGCGCATCATTGATTCCCATTTCTTCAGTTGAATCTACGAAAGGTGCCAAAGACACAACAGTTTGACAAACTTAAAACAGTATTTTTGCACCAGTAAGGCAATTTGTAAAACTGCTATTAGCCAAAAACATTCTGTTTATCTCAGCAAGGTGTGCAGTGGGTATCATGAAAAAACTGAGGAAATTGGAGGAACCGGAAAAAATCCAGCAAATACCTGACATGGGACCTGAGAGATTTATACCAAATTACCTTGTCACAATTGATGGAATTATGGACACAAAAAGTACCAGCAGATTTTGATCCACCATGCAATACCATCTGAAAAACATCTGATTGGAACCAGCTTCATTTTTCAGAATGACAATAATCCCAAACACACTGCAAATGCAGTAAAATCATACCTGGATAGGTATGATTGTTAAAAAAAAACAAGAAACCTTGCCGAAACCTTACATGCAGATTCAATTGCATCAATGTACTAAAACAGTAAGTCTTCCTAAAGTGTACTGAAAGGGAACCAGAGGTGTTTTTAACTTATCTTAATGGCGCTTTTTAGCTAGAGACGCTATGGCAATAACCAAGGCAGTATTTTGTGACTGAAATGTTTTAATTTTTAATGCTGTTACAACGTTATTTGAAATGCTAATAGCCAGAGGATTCTTCGTGTGGCCCTCGAAAAAAAAAGTATGCCTTGATTTTAAAATCTAAGACTTCCAAACTCCCACTGCTGTGTCTTTCCACTCCATTGTGTTCATGTAAAGTGTGCAGTAAAGCCTTGTAGTCCTAATAACATCCAATTTGAAACCCTTCACATCCATTACCAACAATACTATTATCCCCCCTCCTCTCTCTCTCTCTCTCTCTCTCACACACACACACACACAGACGCACACACTGCATTAGCCTTGGCGGAGAACAATGTGTAGTGGTGACACTGGTCTAAATGGAGTGCTTCATGGTGTGTCTTTGTCTTTGTATTGGGTGCCTGTGTGAGGGGGGCTTGCTCATTTGGCTCATTTTTGAAGAGATGAAAAAGTTCGGAATAAAAAACGAACACTACATTAAACCACTAAGTCTGCTCCTGCTGTTCAGTCAGGGAGTTACTATGCAAATAATGTTTTCTGCTTATTCACAGGATTTTTGCTACTCAGGATATTTGGCAAACATGTGCACACCACCTATTTCTACATGTGCCAAACCGCTGACTTTGGTAAACCAGCCTCCTCACATCTCTCTGAGCATTTTTTGTTCATCTAAGGCTCATCAATATTTTCCTCACTTGTTCTCAACTGTTTTTTTGTTTGTTTTCTACCAAGGTGGCTACAGCCAAAATCCTAGGTTGTAGCCACCTTGCTCTGTACTGCAGATCAACTTCAAAGCACCCAGGTTATCGTTTCCGTATCTGACTTCCTTCATCCTACCCTCTATAAGAAAACCTGTTTCTATATGTAACTGGAGAAGTAAATTAATAAAAGCTTTTTGGACAGTAAGGGTGTAAACAAATCAAACAAATTTTAATCCCTTATCTTGAGCATAACTTGCTACAGTGCAGTCTATGTGTGCAAGTTACCATGGTGATGCATCACGGTAAAAGTGAACCACTTGATGTCCTTACTGAATCATCAGAGCTGAACGGGTGATGGAGAAACAGGTTTACCTTTTAGGTGACATGAATGAGTTGAAGGGAAGTTATGAACTGTTTCTGAGAGACAAATAACACCAGGATCCTTTTTTACATAGCTGACGGCTGGTAACTGTGCAGGGGCGGATCTAGCAAAGTTTTGCCAGGTAGGGCCATTAATGGGGAAAGGGGGGCACAAAGAAATATTTTTCTTTATGTCATTTAATAACTTTGAATAAATAATTATCTGAATCTTACAACAAAAGTGGTAACCTGCTTAAATGTATAGAAATCCATTATTGTATGTAGTAATTAATAAGTCTAATATACACCCTTGTTAGCTATAGTACTTTTTCCTTTGGGAAGGTACCATCTGTGCAGTCTGCAATTCTGTTGAAGATGTTGAATCTATTTAATTAATGTAGAAAAATAATTGATTTCTGTACATTTGTTTTACACTTGCATTAAATTAAAGTTGATTACATCGATGATTACCTAACCCTATTAGTTAGGTAGGTAAGTACTCTTTAAAATACCAGAAACGGGAGGATGGTGGAGGTTGAAATTTATTACATTGATCAGTGTTGCTGAACTATAAAATGTTTTGGGTGGAGTGCATTTTTTGCATACAGGTATAACAGAATAGCTTCAGTCTCTTGTTTTTTAAGATTTGAGTAAACTTATACAAAATGCAGCAAGATTAAAAAAAAAACAGTTTTATTGATTACAAAATACGCTATATCAGATACATATTGGTATCGGCAGATATCCACATCCACAGATATCGGTATCGGACATTAAAAAGTGGTATCGTGCCATCTCTAGTAATGATGAGACTATTATATTTATGTCAATATTTTTATGTTTTTAAAGTCTTTTTCCTCATGTGAAGGAGTATTGCCTTAATTTTGTAATGTTTGCAAAATGACAATAAAGAAACTTAAATCTTGAATAATTGAATTTGATTGTTTCTAAATGGCAGAAAAGGCTTTTGACACAGTCGTGATAAAATCAGAAACATCTCTGAATACAATTTTTCGAAAAATAATGTTTCCTTTGTAAAGATATTTTTTTGATACTGCAAATTTGTAACTTTTAGGTATGGTGTTATAACAATTAATTTTACACCTAAAGGTGAGACACTTTTTATTAAGAAAATTCCTAATTAAGAACAGTGACACCACCCCCTGCCATGCCCATTCCTGCCCTTTTAAAAATGCTTTTACATATTGCATGAGGGGGGCAAAACTGATACCTCAAATGGGTGCATTAGTGGGATAATCTAATTAATTGCATTAGGAAGCCATTCAGTTTTCAGGAGCAGATGCTTCTGAGTGGCGCTCTGATGAAGAAATATTTGTATGTGTGAAAGGGATCAGCAGCGCCATCATTGTTTGAATTACACTCCAGATTTTACCCTCATACATTCAGCTGCACAACTTAATCGATTCATTCATGCATTGCAAAGAATTTTGTGATACTGAATATATCTAATTGCATTCCTGAATGTGGCACATCAAGCAATTAAAGTGAGCTAAATGGACTGAAAATGCACATCAAATGACTTCCAACAAACACTTGAATACACCAACCAGGGGAGTATTTCTTTTTAAATCACTTGTATCTCAGCTGCCGTTATAGCATACTATTTCTTTGTGTAGTGGCACCATGGTCCAAACTGACCAAGCAGGTTAAATAGCTGCAGGGCAGGATGGCTGCTGTGTTTGCTTGGGATTACTCCTCACCCCCTACCCATCCCAGTTGCTTGTCACGTGCTCTATAATGTTGTGCTGTGGACATTTATGTGCTTTCTGTGCAGAGGAGTTTTTTTGTTTTCTGTTCTCATGCTGTCCTCCCACAGGAGCCCAGCATGAGTAGAGGTGTCTTTTTTCACTCTTGGTCTTTCCCATTGTAGTGTACATTTCAGTGTTTTTCTGTAATACTACCGATCCCCGACCTGTCTCCCCATGTGATGTCTGTGTTGTGTATGTAAGGCCGGGGGGGTTCCATTTCACTGCAGGGCAACTTGCATGTGACAAATAAAGTTCTGATTGAGGTTGCTGTTTTTGGTAATGACTAAAATATCTGAAGTGAAGAAGTTCTAGGAATCAGTTTTGATTCCCTGATGACAAATTCAGATGATTTTGGTGACTAGCGTACATGTCCCATTTGAACTTACTGTAATTTACAAGATAAAGTAATACCAATAAAATGAAATACTGCATATTTAAAGTGTAATGTACACTGTGGAGCCCTGCTCTCAAAAACTGAAATACATTTAACACTGTCTGTGAAGCTGGATTTAAGAAATAAGTCTTGAAAGGTAAAGTTTTCAGAGACTGTTACAGCAGTACAGAGCACGACGCCACTGGGTTGGTTGGTTGGTCGCAGATAATAGACTTACATTAAGTTTATGTTAGCTAACCAGTGTCAGAACTTGCTGGAAAATGCGAGCTACTTTTAGTTCAGAACTTAACATTACTGGGTTCATTGCCTTGTTAACTAACTTGTTAGCTAGCATACTTTATGTTAGCTAAGTAGTACAGTAACAAAACCAATTATTCAGTGGAAAATAAGGACACTAAAACTAAGAAGATCACTTTGGTACTGGTACTCGCAGCAATTCGTTTTATGTAAAAGAAAACCACTTCCTTTAGCAGAAAGTTGTTAGCTAGCTTCAATGAAACAGGAAAATACACTTGTTAGCTGCAATGTTATGGTTTGTAAAGTAGTGATGGGATTACCGGCTCTTTTTATAGAACTGGCTCTTTCGGCTCAGCTCACTAAAAAGAGCCGGCTCTTTTGGCTCCGAACCGGCTCTTCAGGTTGTTTTGTTGCTTTAATTAACTTATTATTAACAATAATATAAAATTATGCACAAAAGGAATGACTAATGTAAAAAGAAGTGGTTTTATTTATATATGTTTATATATAAATATATGCGGTGGCCCCTAGAGACAAAGCACGTACAAACTCTAGACTCTATTTCTAGCTTTAATTGAACTTCCAAAACAGAGATACCTAGATCACTTAAATTACACAATTGAAATCATATGTGTATTGTTTGTGTATTTATACACAAGCACTCATATATATTCAAATAATAAAAAAAATGTTCATTTACCTGTTACTACCACACACCAAATCCGGTCGTTGGTACTTGCTGGTTTGTGTAGCCACTAGGTAACAAAAGCTCAACACAGTGCCTAGCATCCTGGAGCACTTCTGTTCTGTTTTGTACATGTTTTGAGTTTTTATGTGCTTCTGAGTTTTTACGTGTTTTTAAGTTTGTACGTGCTTTGGAGTTTGTATGTGCTTCAGAGTTCGGACGTGTTTTGAAGTTTGTATGTGCTTTGTCTGTAGGGGCCACCGTAAATATACTTTTATTTATTCATTCCACATAAAATGTAATAAATAAATCGTATAATACAAAAACCAACTATTCACATTTCAACTTTTAACTATTTAAATTTTCAGCTTTTTCCTTTTAAACAAATTTAAAGTGAAACAACACAAAACACTGCAAACCACAATTAAATATATATTAAAATATGAAAACTAAAAGAAGATGCTTATCAGGGCTTGCAAAATCGCTACCCCGACGTCCCGGGGCTAGCGATTTTTCCAGTCGGGCTACCAAAATCTAACTCAGCCCTGCCCGTTGGGCTGTCATAGGAAGGAAAAATACATGTCAATGCTTTTGCATTCTTTCGGAAATGTAGCTGGGTAATTATGTCATTGGCATCGGTGAGCCACTGTCAATATGTGACATATTGAAATTGCGTTTGAATTTGCGCTTGCTTTTTGCTTTCACTTTCATTTTGCAATCGCACGAAAGGTGTGTAGAGAGCAGCAGCACTGATTGGTGAGTGACGATTAATTGCGCACCAGTTCCTCTAACATCGTCTTATCACTCATTAGCTTACTATTCAAACGTGACAAGTGAAATCTCTGGCAGCAAGCTTAAACATGTGAGAGGTTGAGTGCACAAAAAAAGAATCGCTGACCGTTATGTAAGTACGTGTGTAAAAGCAGCAGGATTTACGCTGGTATTTTAGTTCTGCTCAGCCAAATAAGACAGGTCAGGGTGAAGAAGTGACAGCCAAAGAAAAGCTTACCACAAAATGGAAAAGTTATGGCAAATCAGACTATAAGGCAAAAAGAAAGCGCAGCTTTTTTGATTTCATGGACAAAAGAATTTCTGTGGCTGGAATATGACAAGCTAAATAACATGATGGGCTACTGTATGGCTCGAGGAAACTTGGGCTTCTAATCTCTTTAGCATTTAATAGAATCATGTTGTTGTTTGCTCTTAATTATAAGCCTTTAATTCATGTTAATTTGTTTACAGGCAGCTCATATTTTACAAAGATTGGCAAGAAAAGGTGTGTTGTGAGTTTCATTTGATTTCTGAGTTGACAAGCGCCTTTGTTACTGGGACCAGTAATTTTAAGAAAGACCCCATCAGAACCCATGAGAAATGCAAGAAATGCATTATTGCCCAGTCTGCAGTAAGAGCAATTGCAAAAAAAAAACATACTAAAAATAAACCAAGCACAACAACAAGAACTCCTGAAAAAGCAGTTTAGAGCAGCGTGCTATATTGCAAAGAGTGAACTACCATTGGCAAAATTTAGCAGTCTTTGCAAACTTCAAAAAGCAAATGGCCTAGATCTTGGTTCCACTTACTTCATACCCGTGACTTCAGTGGACTTCAGGATCTGACACAGACTGATTCATGTTCTGCACCGTTCTTACAAGTTCATAGAAATTTCTGTTCAATTTGAACCAAGTATTTGAGTTGATGGTTGTAATTTTTATATAGTTGTTGTGATTTATCAAGCAATTTTTTTTTATTAATTTTTGTTTCCGTTACAATATTATACTTTAATGTATAATATTGTAAAGGAAACAAAACATAAAAAAATTGCTTTCTTTTTTATTTGGGCTACTTAAATTTATTTTGGGCTACCAAAAAACTGAAGAATGCCTGCCCAAAGGGCTACCAGAGATTTTTTACGAGCCTTGCATATTCTCTGTCATATGGGCCTGCATGAATAAACTTTCTGAATCCTTTATCATCTGCAACCGGAAATAGTTGTGGATGATTACTATACCTTTCTCATGTGACGTTGTTGTCCCTGGCTCTCTTTCTCTCTCTCTCCCTCCTGCTCTGTTCCTGTGCTACTGCGAGCGTAACTACCGCTCCCCCCCCCTCTTCCTAGCGCAAAACAACTCGCATGCGGAGTGAAACGGAAAAAAAAGTGCGAGAGAGAGGGTGAGAGAAAAAAAAAAGGAGCCGGCTCGCGTCGTTCACGTCAAAGATCCGGCTCTAAGAGCCATTTCGTTCGTGACCGACACACCACTATTGTAAAGCACTTTAAGGATAAGGAGGAGGAGAGCCTGTTTGAGTCAGAATAACAAGCTGGAGTCAAAAATTGTTTTTTCTGTTAAAAACGGACTTTTTCTCATCGGGTCAGGTGGACAGAGTGGCGCAATCTGTGGACAGAGCAGATGTCTGCAAGGTGTGATCAGTGCTATTTTATGCAATAAAATAGTCCTTTGCCCCAAGTACATCCAAAGAGTTTACAACATAACAGGTTACTACATGTGCATCACACCACAAACAAATTCTTACCTCACATTATGTCACTGAGTGAATTACTTAATACTGGAAGTGAGGAAAAGCAAAGCTCAAATGTAAGTGAAGGAGAGCAAACGTGGAGATTTTTTTCACCTGTGGAGCTGATGGCTGATGAAGTCACAATAGAATAAAACTATGATAACAACCTCGATGCAGCTAGAGAAAATAGGTGGTTTCTCAGTGGTTGGATTTAAAAAAAATTTGTTGTTCGAGACCGATTGGAAGCAGTTGTGGTGACCAACTGGCCACCCAAATGTGGAGTGTACAGCACCCTAACACTCTGATGAAGGTGAGTTGCACAGGTCACCCGGTGGGAGGCAAACTGTCTCCAAACAATTGTGTTCCCATTCAGACTGACTGTGGTCAGATTAGTGAAGATCTACAAATAATTGCCATCTAATTCATAAATCCAACAGATTGCTAACACAGCAATCGATGTCAGTATTTCTTTTTTGTGTGTGTATTTAAGTAATTTCTGTGTATGCAGATGGCAAAACATTTCCAAAAGATGACACAAATTTGTGATTTTTAAGGATTAGCTACATTAACCACTATATAATCAGAAGTTGATTGGATGTAATTGCCCACTTGACGCCATTCCATCGTATTGCCTTGTTCAAAGTCACTTTGAAGAAAAACTTTGAAGCTGATTGTGAATAGTTGCAGAGTTAGTCCCTATCTTTGAAGCAACCATTTCAAAGGCAGGTGCAAGTTTGTTGCAGAGGGCCACGATCATCTTTCGTTGTGCTGTGGCCTTCAGCCCATGTTGTCCCAAATGTAAAGGTAGCATAATGTGGCTAACATATCCAACTGGCTAATAGTATTTCTTTTGTGCTATTAATAATTTTTTCTTCAAGGTTTCCATGTCTCTCATAGTTGTTTTTAATGAAAACTCAGTTTCACTAAACTATTCAACCTCTCTCCAACCTTCCCCCTTATGAGGCGACTTTCCTTCCTCCATTTCTTCGAAGCCACGTAGCCCCCTCTCCTCCCTCTTTCCATCCCTGCCCCCTCTTATTGTAAGAACCAGCAAGTCTGTCAGACAGAAAGAGGTCAGACTTCTTATCCGAGCTTCATAATGGTTTCTGAAAAGCAGAGCACCGTGCATTGCAATAATTAGCAAACCATCGGACAATAGATGCTGCATAATCAGTATGGAGATGTATGCTGTCTGCCTGTCTGTCTGTGGCTTTTCCAAACAAAACTAAACACTCACCGTATTCCTGCTTCCTTGGAGTATGTATTCATTTGTGGGGCTTTTCATTCTCTTTCTGTCTTGTGTTATACTGCAATTTTGTCACTCACTACTCAACCATGTTTCTCTTTTTCTCTCCTCTTTTGCCCCCTGCTTCTTTTGTTCCACTACTTTCCTTTTTTCAGTCACTACTAAAACCTTTTCTAATGTCTTCATACCCAAAACCCAATCTTCTTTTTTTCCCACTCTTCAAGTCGCTAAGGTGCTTTATCAAAACGGACAAAACGCAGACTTACTTTACTTCCCAGCACAGTGAGGAGGTTTTTCTATTACTGTGTAACTGTGGTGAAATATGTATATCTGTAAGATCAGGAGTGTGTGATTGTGTGAGTGATTTGTGACTCTCTGTGTGTGCGTGCATCTGATGTGGTGCAAGGTCGAGAGCGGTAAGTCACCACCTGTTGGCCCCGAGACAGCAGCACCTACACACTTAAACCACTTCAGCCTCAATAGTTGCCTTAGAATTCCCCTTCAAAGCTAGTTTTCATACATATTCTATATCTGCTTGGTCCAATACTGTGCTGCAAATATATATCAGACTTACATTTAATAAATTATTCAAAATCAAAGGTATGTGTCTCCTTCATATGCAATCAGTCTGCATAATGATTAATGTTCCCTAGCAGGGTCTGCAATGAAGTGGAAAGAAAACCATAGCTGGTAAGGATGGGGTACCTTCAACAATTATTTATACACTATTACTGAATAACTTTCAGTAATAACCCTTTCCTTGAACTTAGCCTTCAGTGGCATTAGTTGCCTAAGTTTCGCAATAATTACAGTTTAAGTTCTGTTTATACAGTGAATTTCTTCAACATATTCAAACCAGCAAAGAGAGGGAATTTTTCGATTTTTCTCATTTCTCATTTTCTCATTTCATTTACATTAGTAGTTGATCTTTAGTCCCCATTCTCTTGTTTTGGGCCCCAGGGACACAAGCAACCACCAGTCGCTAAGGAAAAACGAATGTTCACTGACTGATTGTGAGTGTTTTTGGAGGTTGCTGGCACTTACTGTAAAACTGATTGCTAAAAGCCTCAGTCATGCATTCATATGCCCAGTGATCTCAGGGGAACCATCCCCAACTGGTTGGGAAATGGTTGCTTGTTGTTGACAGGTGGTTGGAAACAGGTATACAGGTATTTATAATGCAACTGCTTTAGTTGCTAGCAGGATAACAAAGCCATTAATAGTTTTTGTAGACTTGTCTGCAAACAATCTCTAAATAACCAATAAGCAATAGTGAAATTAAAAAAAAAAAGTGCAACTCAAACCACAGGCACACCTTTGAAAATAAAAGTCGCTCCGTGTAAGATTCCTGCTACTTGTTGGTTACTTAGCAAGTGTTTGCAGACTAGTCTGCAAAAACTACTAATGACTTTGTAAACCTCTAGCAACCAAAGCAATTGCATTATAAATACCTAATTAGGGGAATGGACTTCTTTCATAGCAACTGGAGGCTTACGTGGGGTCACCGACTGGACTTTTTTATGTGGATCCTGCAGCTCAAAGGGTTGTATGAATGGATGAATGAGGCGTTATATAAGAACCAGTCCATTTACTGCACCTCTGTCACTCATTATGGTGATGGTATGATACAGTTGATGCTGATTTGTCTCATATTTGTTTTTTTTTTTTGGGGGGGGGGGGCATATACATTTGTATATTTTTATACAAATACAGGGATATTTTTCATAAAAGATGGATGGGGCTGATGGATGTACAAGCACCCAGTCTAAATTTCGAGTGTACAACTAATGAAACTGTCACGATCTAGTTATAGGGACTCAAACGCAGAGCGGTTAGATGTCTCCAAAATGCAGTTTATTTACAGTTCCAGTGCACAATATATATACGGTGAAGGGAATCCAAAACTCCAGGGAATCACAGGGTAACTCTCTCACACTCGCTTACGTCTTCTTGCCCACACTCACACACGTTCACACGGCAGGGAGGTCGCAGGTCCGGGGGGGAAGGTCTGAAGCAGAAGAGAAGGGAAGTCACAAACTAATCACAAATCACAAAGCACAAGTCCACAGGAGCTGTGAGAACACTAACGTCAGTAGTACAATCATCCAGCGACGAGAGGATCTGTGTTCCAGCCTCAAATAGTGCTCCCGGTGATGACAGGTGATTGTTGTCAGGTGTGTGGGCCAAGGGCGGGAGCCCACAGTGAGCTCCGCCCAGGCAGAGAGGGAGAGAACCGAAACAGCAAATGTAGCCTTGTGGGGCTGGCCGGGCAGGCACGGAGACCATGACAGAAACATTATCACGCTAAATGTTTTAAATACATTTTTTATTTTATTGAATTCAATTTAACAAACGTGGAACAGGACAGAGATTCAACATTTTTATGCAATAAATGAAACCCCTAACCTCTCTGAATGTATCTTTTGGTGAGCAGGTGCACCTAAATCAAATGCAGTCATTTCAGAAATGTCACCACTTAGTGTATCACACCTAAACTCAATCTTCACTTCCACTTCACTTTTGAGAGCTCTGATATTTTCTGCCACAATACAGAGACAAGTATCACGGTGCAATCGCTCCCTCTGTTGTGCTGTCACTACTTATGTCTGACTGACCTCGGGATTGACATAATGTCATGTTCTGCACACAAAATCAAGTATTTAGTTGACACTTTAAAAGCGACTTGTCCTGCATTCATAACATTCAAAACTATGAGCGTGAAAAGTATAAACACAATGAGCTTTTCTTTTTACCAGACATATTTTTTTAAACCAAAAATGAAATTCTATCATTCGGGTAACTACTTGAATGCTGAAAAGAAAGATGGCAGACAATCAAAACACGTGCTGCAAATAATCACAAAACTTACTGCAAAGAAGAAAAAAATACTCCTGTGCAGTCAGAGGAAAAGAAAACAGACCAGGTGAATCAAACAAGGACCGAGGACCAACACAGCATAATCTCTGAAAGGTATGAGTCAAACCATCAAATGAAATGTAGCGTGCTAATTTATTTTAGCATACGCATATGTTCTCATTACCAGTTCTTTGGGGGGGGGGGGGGGGAACAGAAGCAAATCCTCAATCGACTACGGTCAAAGGAGCACCTTTTTTTCAAAATCTATCTATGTTTTCTCATTTCTCATCCAGGAGACAACAGTTTGAGGACCATTTGGGAGATTGGTGCTTTGTGTGCCTTTCACTTGCTAAATAATTTCATTTTTATCCCTTTTTCTGCATTTGCTTTCATTCAGTGTCTGCTGAAGTAGTAAAACGACACATGTCACCATCGGCCATCCCAGCACCAAGTCGTGTGAGACTGGAGAGAGACTGTGCACTAACTGAATCAGCGGTGCAAGAGACATTACATTTAATAACTATGTGTTTTCCCTCTGTGACCTTTCCCATGTTTTACTTAAGCAATTTGAACTGAGGATACCTACCAGATTATTTAGATCATAAATGTGTTAACACCCCATTCACACAAGACATAGAAAATAGTCAGCGGTCCTACTGGAAATCTCTGGTTGCTAGGGAAAATGTGTATTGCCTTTCCTGGAGGTTCCTGGCAATCACAGGAAATCAGTCACAGTAACCTCATGTGGTTGCTTTGGGTGCTAGCAGATTGCCACAGTTGCAGGATAATTTGTAGGTGTATTTGTAGATACTGCTTGGTTAGGTATGAAAGACAAGAACATGTCTGATAACACAACTACTAACCAACTACTTAATGAACAATGGAGACTGCTCGCCTTCAAAGTAAAAGTTGTGGATTATCACAGAAACCAGCAATTATTTTGAAGGCAAACAGCATACTTTCAGGTTGAGTCACACTTTTTTAGGTTGAGTAGTGAGCAAGTGTTTGCAGACAAATCGGCATCTTCCATGCAAACTACAGGCACCTGTGGCAATCTGGTAGTGAGCAGAACAATCACAGTGATGTCTTTGGTACAGTACCTGCTTTCAAAACCATTTCACCAAAAACATGCAAGCGACTGGTTAGAAAATACATATTTTCCCTAGCAACCTGAGGTTGCTATAGCCTGTATGTGTGAGGCCTTTCATTTATCTGACTCTAACAGTGTGGGATCAGCTTTCTGTCAGCTGTCAATACACTTGTTTAACTGGATTTTTACATAAGCTGTGTATATTACACTGTTCATTTATTGAATTTTTGCCAGTTCGTCCACTGTGTACCACACCTCTCACCCTATGGTAGCTGGGATAAACTCCAGTCACCTATTAATTGGAGGGTTGGTGGTTCAAGCCCTGGCTGCTCCAGTCAACATGCCTAATTCAATTCAATTCAATTTTATTTATAGAGCGCCAAATCACAACATAAGTCGCCTCAAGTATCCTTAGGCAAGATACTGGGTTGTGTGAATGATAGAAAGCACTCCAGCATAGAAAAAAAGAGTTTTTGTGAATGAGTGATGTTGTGTAAAGTGCTTTGAGAGCTCAACAACTAAGAACCAGTGCATTTACAGTATGCTTCTTATTGTCCTTAACTTTGTGTTTTAAAAAATAAATACTATATTTGTTATCATTGCTACTACATATGTTAACACATCTATCAATTACTGTGAGTTTGGATAGAAGGTTTGCAACCTATGAAGGGGGGAGAAACAAACAAGCCTCATTTCAAATAATGCTGGAAGAGCACAAAAGTGAAGGTATGTAGCTGCTGAAATGCAGACAAATGAGTAAAAATGATGGAATTGTTACTATGCTTCCAGCAAAAGAAACTAAAGGAGTAAATAAGCATGCATATCTGAGGTGAAGCTCATCTTGGAAGCAAAAGATTTGGCGCTCCGAAGTTTGGCAATCGTCATTTTAAATGAGCTATTATCAGTATGTCATCTATGTCTATGTAAACCATGATTATAATGCAAATTAATTAACACAACAAGGTTACAATGCTCAGCTTAAAAGCAGGAACAAATGTGTGCAAATAAGAAAAAAAACATATAAACTTATGAAGTGCTGTCATTGTCTACCTCAGTCATTATGGCCGTCTGTTTTGTAGGAGATAAATCATTTTCTTATTTGTTGTTGAATCAGAGACGGGTTTAATAAAATATGACCTCCGTGATCGAAGAGCAATTACGGAATTTGTAAAGAAACGTAATCAAAAAAATCTGGAAAACCCTATTGAAAGTCGGACATCTTCTTTTAATTGGAACAGCAACGAGAATAAAAAAGAAAAAAAAAAGTTAATTAGTTTTTTTCTGCCATCAGTGACCCCTTACAAGACTGCAACAATTTTCATAAAAGGCACAGCTCTGTCTGTTTAGGACCAAACCAAGGTCAGCACCTTTCTATTTATCTATTACTGCAATTTTGAAGGGATATTCACTAGTTACTATTATGAGATGAAGTGAACTTGAAGTTTCCTTGAATATTGCCATTAGTAAAGGCAGAGAGCTTTGACAGTGCGTTTATGGGTGCTAGGGATGGAAAAAGAAGATGTTATCACACACTCTTGGAGACACACAGTTCTGATAATATGCAGCCGCACACTCTGAAATACTGCTTTAGTCGCAAGCTTATGTTTTTCTATTTCTTTTTCTCTTTTTTTCTTTCAATTTGCATATGGGGTCATTAATTTTCTCAAAGCTGTGGACTTAATGAGTGGATGGCTGAGAAGCTGAACGGGATGCAAATAATAACATTTGATAATGCAGAGTGACAAAAGAGGGGGAGAGGCTTCCCATTCACTGAGATGGGACTTGAGGTAAATATGCACAGTAATTATATATCAGTGCACTTTAATTACGAGGCAACACGGGGAGTGAGAAAGAGGGAAAGAAAGAAAGACAGAAGCGCGCTGAATTAGATGTAACAGCATATAAATCCAACATCTGAAATAAAGACACAATGAGGGAGAAGAAGACTAAGAGCGGGCTAAGTGAGGAATTAGTATAAAAAACAGTAAAAAAACAGAAAAATGGCAGTGATTAGATAGATGCGGATGTGTTATTTGCAAACACGCGGTTACTCGTATGTGCACAGCTTCCAAGTATGTGAGCTCTTTGCTTCAGTCATCGACTTGATAACAAAGTAATCCCTTTGGTAAATGCCACTTATTAGAGATGAGAATCTTGAGTAAAAGACAAATCAATAAACTCAAGGAAGGGCCTTTTATGTGTGTGTGTGTGCAAGAGAGAGAGTGTTAGGGAAGTCCCTGTGCCATTTTTACCTCAGCATATACTTGCTTTACACACTTGATGTTTTCAAAGATGCTAAAAATGATCCATTTACCTTTTCTGTGACACTAAACTGGATTGGATTTAGCTCGACAGCTGGCATCCAGTTTCTATCACATCCGACTCTTTGTTTGTGGATCTTTATACTGTACTGGCATTAAATTGAACCAGTAGCTTTAAATGGAAGAGGCGGGAAGTTCAGGGTTTCTGCCATCAGTCTTTTGTGTGCTCACCGCAGGCGGCTGACATTTCATTTCTTAGCAAGGCAGCTACATTTGACCTACAGTAAAAATGATTCTAGTGAGGTACATACAGCTTACTAAACCCATTTTATCTACATTCACTGGCCACTTTTTTAGGTATACCTTCTCCTTACTGTGTTGGATGTTCATGGCATAGATTCAACAAGGCAACGAAAACATTCCTCAGAGATTTTGATCTGTATTGACATGATAGCGTCACATAGATGCTGCATATCTGATGGGAATCCTCTGTTCAACCACATTCCAAAGCTGCTATATTGGACTGAGATGTGGTGATTGTGGAGGCCATCTGAATGCAGTAAACTCACTGTCATGTTCAAGAAACCGGTTTGAGACGATCTGAGCTTTGTGACATGCTGTGTTATCCTGCTGGAAGCAGCACTGTGGTCATAAAGGGATGGACATCCAGTTTTGATGGAGTCTGTATACCTTGGTTGTAAGGAGCGTCCAGCAGTTCAAAGCAGTCTGGCTATTCACCTCTGATATCAACAAGACATTTTCTGCCAAAGAACTCCCGCTCACTGGATATTTTCAAATTTTCAGACCATTCTCTGTAAACCTCAGAGATGGTTGTGTGGAACAATCCAAGTAGATCAGCAGTTTCTGAAATATTCAGATCAACAACCATGATACATTCTGTCAGGTGTGACAAAAGTGGGCCCAGGTGTTAGCTCACTCAAACACGACAGTAGTGAAACAGGTTTATTTACAGTGAAAGAACAAGTTATACAGAATGCAGCACAATGGCGGGGAACTCAAACTATCTGGAGGGGAAACAGAGAACAGAGTTAACACGGGGAGGGAAGAGGAGACGAAACTGCAATGTACACGAGGAGTAGCTGGAGAGCTAACTTCTCACATGTTTACTGGGGTCTTAGGCTAGGTATGTGAGGCAGGAGTCCTCGGCGGAGACAGGCAGGGTTCGATGATAGTGCTGGTGCTGGTAGTGCTGGTGCTGGTACCGCTCCGGCTTGTTGGTCGATACCAGTCCAGAATGGAGGCACCAGAGTGAGTCGAGCACCTTGATAAATGGAGTCAAAGACGGCAAACTCGTCACCACTGAGGCTGACACAATAATCCGACACCCGAATAATCCGACGCTCCTCAAATAGCTTGTGATGCTTCACAGGTGTGTCTGGGAAACCCTGAGGATGACAACCACGCCTGCCAGCTTCAAAAAAGGAAACAACAAAAAACACAAATGCACACGCTTTCCCAGCTCCTAACACATTTAATCTCTTTTCTTCCCCATTTTGATGCTCAGTTTGAACATCAGGGTTGTCTTGACCAAGTGTTAATGCAACCTAAGTCTAGGCTGAAAACCAGAGGTGATCGTGCCTTTGCTATTGCAGCTCCTAGACTGTGGAACAATCTCCCTATTGCCATTCGCTCTTCTGACTTAAGATAGTTTGACTATTATTTGGTTGGCTGGTAAGTTTGTCATGTCTTGTGTTGCTGTTTGGTAAATTTGTCTTATTTTATTTATTTCCTAAGCTGTGAAACACTTTGATCGAGACTGTTGTTTTTAAATGTGCTATTTAAAAAAATTTTGATTTGATTTGAAATGTACAATGTCAGTGCCTAAATTAATTGGGTTGCTTGTCTGTGATTGATTAGGTATTTGTGTTAACGAGCAATTAAGGTGCTTGAAAAAAAAAGACAGCCTTAATGGTGTTGTTTAATAAAGCCTCAAGCCTCTAAGCTCAACATTTTAGCTATCAACATTTTGTTTTTGCAGCGAAACAAAGTGCTTCTCCATTTTTGGACGCTAGCATGCTTGACTAACATGCAGCACCATGAACTGTGCGGTCACTTGCTAATTAGAGCTAAGCAACATTTAAAGAAAGTACCTGAATTTACCTGACCAAAGCTGGATGACAGTTAGGCTGTCAGTACAATAAACCACACAGCAAGTCATTATTTGTTAGATAATTTTATTAAAGAGGTTCTAAAAGGTACCATCACCACAAGCACATCAGAAAGGTTGAGGTGAAACACCTACTCAAACTGGCAGCACAGTTCAGAAGTGGTTAGCATCGTTGTGTCCCCTCTGTGTGGAATATGGATGCACTCCCCCTGCTTACATGGGTTTTTACCAGGAGCTCCAGCCTCTGTAACCATTATAAACTACAACAAAAGTAATTCATGCAGCACCTTTAAAACTTTAAAAAGTTCTTTGACAACACATTTGACTAATGCTGCTTGGCTTTCTTAATCTCAAGTTTCCTTGTAATTCGTTGTAAAATAAAGGTTAATTCACTAGCTGGGCCCACGTCTTCATTTTAGGTTTGGCAGCATTTAAGCAGGTAAAAGTGAATGCTTTTACATGAATTGAGCTGTGGTTTGCGGAAGGCCTCGAAAGGGACTGGCGATGGCTCCCAGGCCTGGCAGATCCCCATGCACTAAATAGAAATGAAGAAGTTAAAGAATTGAGAACAAGGTAGGAGGCAGGGAGGGTGGGGCACGTAAACAAGAATGAACAGCTTGCAAACCTGGAGGAAGCTATGTAGATGAAAACCGGAAGGAGCATGTTTGGAGGCGTGGTTCCGCTCCTGAAATTCCAATACATAATCTCCAAAACAAAAAGTAATTGAGGCAAAGCCACCTGGTTTCAAGTTTGGCATTTTACCATGGAAGGCTACGAGGATGAACTATGTTCCAGAGCCAGCCTCAAACGACCACTGGATATCCTGCACTAGTAGTTCAGTTTCTCAGCACTGGAAGATGCAGCTTGATTTTAATCCAAGCAAACAGAGAGAGCTGATACTAGATTATACTTTTATTTTTTATTTTTTTAAAAGAAAGAAATGAGAGAGACATTCACCAGTGCCAGGACATCTCATACAGAATAAAATATAGTGTATGCTGCATACCAACACAAAGTGGCATTAGCAAAATAATTCAACACAATATGCACCTAATTACAGGTAAAGGACAGACGCGTGATTTGCCAGCAGTGAGCTTGTCTCCCCTCACGTCTTGAGCAACCACCCCCTTATTTTCAGGGAAAGGGTGGAAAAGCAGAGGAGGAGAAAGAAACCATAGAAATCCAAAAATAACTTTGCTCGTCATGTGACCTACATCCTCTTTAAAATACAATGACACTTCACACGGATTTAATTCACTGAAGAAAATTTTGGGATGGACGGACAGACTGACAAAGAGTGAGAGAGCTCTTCAGAATGGGAATGAGGAGTATGAGGAGTGGGGGTGGAGTGGACAGATGTGCTCTAATGTGTTTTGGCCCGTTTTCTGCATGGACAAAAGCATAAGTACACACACTCTCTCACACACACATGCACACAGACACAAGTCAGTCAGCCAGTATATCTGTCTCTGTTTCTTTATGTGACACTGTGGTGTAGGACACTTTCTTTCTCTTTACTCTACAAAAGTGTATCTTTGCCATTCATTGCATGCAGTCATAGTCATGTAGATTCACTAGCATATGCATGCACACGCACACACACACACACACACACAATCCCTGTTTACATGGAAAGAAACCTAATGTGTCATCCAGCCACCTAGTGCATCCTTTGCTGCTGATTTTAGCCAATCACACAATTAGAGAGCTGATGACCCATCTGTCCACATGATTGGCTGATGGATGTGCCTGAGTGTGTGTGTGTGTGTGTGTGTGTGTGTGCGCATCTCAGTGTGAAAGGCTCTGACGAGCCCCCAAGCACATCTAGCCAGTGACAATTTTCTTTTGTTACCCTGCAACTACCAACATTTGCAGAGAGAGACACAGAGCTAATGCGAGCCCGTGAACAACTTAATAGCACTTGAACCAGTTTGCCAACTTGGAGAAATGATTTCATTCAATTAGATAATTCTCCCCCTCTTCCTCTCCCGCTCGTTCTCTTGTTCTCTGGAATGAGTCATTTGTGATATAATAGCCACATAATGGCTTAAAAGCAGGTTCGGCAGGAAAAAGACAGATGTAGGGTGAATAAAATGTGAAATGGTGAGGTAAAAGAGGCTCAGGAGTTGGCACAGACAAGCTGTATATACCGCCATCAAGAAAGGAATATATAGAAACTAGTGCTGTCAAAATTATCTCGTTAATTGTTAAGATCAACGCGAAATGTTTAATGCATTAAAAAATTTAACGCTGATTTTGTTTTTTTATTAATTTCCTGTAATCTAAGACCTTTAAATTCATGAGCACCTCTGGAGGAGGGGGCAACAGTGTGCTATGCTGGCGTTTGGCCTGACAGAAATGATTAGAAGAAGAAGTGACACCATGCTACTATCTAGCTAACACTAGCTAACACACGCAAGCATGGACGAGGGCGGACTTTTGGGTGGAAAGTTTCTCTTTAAGAAGTTGCCTGATGGCTTGTTGGACAAAACGAGAGTAAGATTCACAATTTGCAAAGCTGAATTCAAGTACCACAGAAGCAGTTCATCACTGGCGTATCACCTGAGAGCAAAACACCCAACTGAATCCACCTCTACGGGACCTCGCCAGTCTACGCTTCAGGAGTATGGTGCTTGTGGACGAATAACAAAAAATGTGAGAGAAAAGGTAACCAATTCCTTGGTTGTTTGGATAGCTAAAAACTGCCGACCAGTTAGCATAGTAGAAGATGATGGACTGAGAGAAGTCATTCGTGCTGCATCAGGAGATGAGTGTTACAATCTGCCCTCGAGAGGAACCATTGTGTCGAGACTGCACACTTTGTATGGGGACCAGAGGGCTCAGCAGTCCAGCAAGCTTGTGCAAGTAAGGAATGTCGCTCTCACCGGAGACCACTGGACTTCGGTGAACAACGATAATTACTTGGGGGTCATGGCGCATTTTATTGATAACGACTGGACTATGCAATCGTTTGCACTAACAGTGAGTAAAACTGAAGAGAGACACTATGCTGAGGCGTGTGCTGACCATTTTCTGAATGTTGCAAACGAATGGAAAATCAAGGACAAGGTAACCACGCTTGGCACCGACAGTGCTCGTAACATGGTTGCAGCCGCCAGACTACTTCCATTTGAACACATGCCCTGCATGGCCCACATTCTGCAAAGAACGGTCACAGTTTCTCTTAATGACAGCGCATTTGAAAGGGCTCTGGCCAAATGTCGCAAGATTGTTGGACATTTTAAGCATAGTCCAGCAAACGCTCAGGAATTAAAGGCACAGCAAGCTGCACATGGACATCAAACAGAATCGCTTGTTCAGGACGTTCCAACAAGATGGAACTCCACCCTAGAGATGATCAAGCGGATCCAGAGAAACAAATTTGGGCTGACCACCATCCTGACTCAACAAAACAGCAAGGTGACTATGTTGACTGACCAGGAGCTTGACAGACTGCAAAAGCTGGAGGAACTACTGGAACCTTGCAGGTAAATACATTTTGTTTCTCATGATTGTGTGTCTATCTTTGCATTCTAGCTTTGTTTTCAAGTATGTTCTCCACCTCCACCTCTCTGTGTATTTTTATATGTAGTTTTTATGTTTGTCTCTGTGTGATTAATAGAAAAATACAGACTTGATCTTTCTATTGCAGATATGTTACCGAACTGCTGGGAGGAGAGCGGTATGTCTCTTGTTCCATGGTGTTGCCAGCCTTGTGTCATTTGTTCAGGATTATGGAGCCCTCAGATGATGACCCAGTCTACGTTTTGAGGTTTAAGAAGATTTTTACCACAGACCTAGCTCAGCGGAGGGACAGCAGCAATCTCACATGGCTGAAGATCGCTACTGCCCTTGATCCCAGGTTTAAAGATCTTAAATGCCTTTCCAAAGATGAAAGAAGAGAGGTGTGGGCATCAGTACATGACCTTCTGATGTCAGAGATGGATGCACACCAACCATCTGCTCAGACAACAGAGGAACCCTCACCAAAGAAGAGCAAGATGTCCATCTGCTTGCTGGGTTCTCCTGATTCAGATACAGAGGAAGAGGAAGATGCTATAGACTAGAGATGGACCGATCCGATATTACGTATCGGTATCGGTCCGATACTGACCTAAATTACTGGATCGGATATCGGAGAAAAATAAAAAATGTAATCCGATCCATTAAATATCACGAAAGCACCTCACAAAACTTGCAACACGCCGTAACTCACCTCAGAACGTTAGCACGTCAGAGCAGTATGCATCACGTGATAGAGCGGCTGTGGCATGCGGGACCTGTCGGTGGTCTGGATAGCATTTGGAGCTTCGCTAGCAACCCAGCATTTCATCTCCGACAAAGTTATCCCGAGAGAAGTAAAGCAAGTGTGTAAGTCCATCTCTGAATGTTTGTAAAGCATTCCTGCGTTAAGCTTAACAAGCGATATATGGAGCGACTGCCTCTCCTGCTGCTACTTCAATCATGAAACTGCTTAATGATCAGCTGATCGGCTTTTCTGTCGCGAGTCCGTCTCTCTAGTTTGTTTTTGGCCCACTTTGCACCAGAAAGAGGAAACCAGCGGCTGAACAACAGCAGCACGTTTAAGCTCGATAAGCTGTTGTTAGAATTTATTTAATATTACTTTCTACTCGAGGATCTTTTTCTACGTAGCTGACGCTGGTAACTGTGCAGGGGCGGATCTAGCAAAGTTTAGCCAGGGGGGCCGATAGGGCATTAACAGGGAAAAGGGGGCACAAAGACATACTTTTTTTTCTTATTCTCATTTAAAATGTCTAGCTTTTAATAAATAATTCTCTGACACCCAAAGTTTTAATTTGATGTAAAATGAATAGAAGTCAATTACTGTATATAGTGACTATTAAGTCTAATATATATACCCTAGTAAGCTATAGTACTTTTTCCCTTTGGGAAGGTACCATCTGTGCAGTCTGCAATTTTGTTGAAGAAAGATGTTGAATCTATTTAATATTTCTTGAAAAATAATTGATTTCTGTGCATTTTTTTTCACACTGCATCAAATTAAGGTTGATTACGTCGATTAAGCATCATGAGGTGGAGCGTGAGGGGTGGTTCCCTATTTTTTATTTTTTTATTTTTGTTGTTGCTGGGAGTTGGAACCCTATTAGTTAGGTTGCTTAATATTTACGCTAAGTACTCTTTAAAATACCAGAATAGGGAGGATGGTGTAGGTTTAAGTTTATTAGATTGATCAGTATTGCTGAACTATGAAATATTTTTTTTTGCATACAGGTATAACAGAATAGCTTTAGTGTAGTTGTTGTTTTAAACTTGAGTATGAACTTATACAAAATGCAGCAAGATATTTAAAAAACAGTTTTGTTGATTAAAAAACACTATATCGGATTCATATCGGTATCGGCAGAAATCCAAATTTATGATATCGGTATCGGTATCGGACATAAAAAAGTGGTATCGTGTCATCTCTACTATAGACTGCTGTCTGAATCTGTACAAAGCAGAGCCCAAAATTGACATAGGAGAGTGTCCACTACAGTGGTGGTTAAAGAGAGAAGGAGCACATGCCAGGCTGGCACCTATTGCACGCAAGTACCTGTCAACCCCTGCAACCACAGTGCCTTGTGAGAGATTATTCTCACTCTCAGGTCACATCATTCAAAAGAAGCGTGCTTCTTTGTCATCAGACAATGTAAACAGAATAGTCTGCCTCAGTAACTGGCTGAGTGCAAAGAAGGACTAATCCAGATTGCTCCTTTGAAGTGAAAAATGTTCAACATTCTGGGTTTTCAGCTGTGTCTTTTTGTGTTTTAAATACTGAGTTTTGTGCACCCTTTATTGTTATGATATTCACTTTAACCTGTAGGCCTGGGTTCAGTCACTGTTGATGGCCTTAAAGGTTTTTTGTAAGTTTTCACTGTGTTAAAGATTGATGAAAACTATTAAAATTCTCTTTGAATTTCAGCATACATTCTTTGTGTTTATTCTGCATTTACTTCATTGTGTTGCATAAATGTCTATTACAATCTTAAAATATAAAGAATAAAAAAAATGTAATTGGAGCCAGGCTATTAATAAAGTAATTGAGATTAATCGCAATTAATAACAGAAAATTGTGAGATTAGTTAGTTAATTTTTTTTAATCTATTGACAGCACTAATAGAAACATATAGAAACCACACACACGTATGTAAATACTGTATACACACACCTTTGGCTCCATTTGCTGTCCATTAACAGTGTGTGGTGCCAAGCGATTGCATCTTCTCCGATGCTATCTGTTATCGAAGTACACGCGTCCTTCAGGCGTCCATCGTGCTATCGCTCCTCTCATCTCTCCTCTATCTATCTTGCCATCCCTCTCCCGTGCTTCCTCACCTTGCTTTCTGCTTGTCATCTATTTGTTTCTTCTTGCTCTGCTATAACTTATTTTCCACTTTTGATGGCCTTTTCTTTAGCGCTTCCCTTCTCCGTAACACTTTGCTTTTGATGTTCAGACCAACAGTCTGTGTTTATATTACACAGATGACTTTAGGTACACTATATAGACGGCACAGGTTTAAAGATATGTGTGATAGGAAAATACTGAGTTGTCACTGATGGTCCATTCAAGGACCACTATAGATGCCACAGAGCAAGGACACTCAAAATTCACAGAAACAGGAGTTTCGTGTCCTGAATGTGATCACATGGTTATGGTAAATGGACTGGTTCTTATATATAGCGCTTCTACTCTACCTGAATACTTTCATGAATACAACATGTTTCATTCACCCATTCACACAAGGACTTTTTTCTGTGCTTCCTCCAACTTGGGGTGGAAAGAAACCTAAGTCAGTTCTTCTAGAAGCAACTCTTGGCAAAAGGATATTCTGGGTTAACAAGACCAGATCCCAATCTAACTTAATAGGAAGAGAACAATAACTGAAAATATATAAATTATAAGAATGACCATCGGGTTCTTGGTCACCACACTGACTAAAGCCCAATCCATTTATGGATGATGGAGAATGCATCTCCATCTCAGTGCTAAATGCTACAGAAACATTTCTGTACCCAGCTCTGTGTCTTGATACAGTCTCTGTCTCTGAGGTCTACAGACAATTTCCTGGACTCCCTGCGTTGGTTTGTCCTCAACTATAAGACCGTATATAGACAGGTGCTTGTTTTTCCACAGGTGCCACAGGTGGATAAAGCTGTAGAAACAGATGAACAGACAGGTGATCAGTGGAAACAGGAAGCATCGGAGTTCAATTTTAAAGTGAAAAATAAAAAATTGAATCTTAGATGGAATAAAGCTGTAACATGACAAAATGTGGAACAAGTGAAGTGCTGTGAGTACTTCCTTTGTAAGGCTGTAATACCTGTTAACACTGAATGCAACACTGTTGTTAAAACCTGTACAGACTCAAAGTACAAAAGTTGTGTCGCTGTCCACAAATGTGTACCTGTGTACAGTGGTGAAACATTGAAAATGTCAGCAGCAGATATGTGTGCATATTTAATCTATATTGTTTTTGACTGACTTGTTTTTTGTCACTTTCTTGCGTTTCTCCTTTTTCCCTCCATGTTTAATTTTTTTCAATGAGTGACTAGACGAAATACTACAGGTAGCTGTAACAAAACAGGGAGATACAGGCCGATATGTACTGTGTGCCTGGAGAGATGCTGCACGTCTATGCGATGCAGGGACAGTGAAGCAGTCGCATGTGCTGCATGTTCTCTGAGAGGTTCATGAATGCCATCCTGATGTAACCAAACCATTGCCTCGAAGGTCCCGGTGTTTTCTTATTCTCCTCATTTTTTTCTCATCATTTTGTATTTATAAAAGAACCTTGATCCACAGCTGAACTGGTTATTTTTCAGTTCTTAATTTTTCTTGTTATAGTGTTACCGATAAACCTCAGAGTGAAAGGAGAAATAGTGCTTTATTTAAATCCATACCGTCAAACAGAAACACTCATCCTTTGCATAAAGAGATCTTTTTTTCTACTTCTACAACTACATTATGGTGCTCGCTGGAACAACAGAATTGCATTTAACTGTTTCTGTTTGAACTTTGCTCCTCGGAGAATCGTAGATTTGTGAAACACGCAACCAAACTCGTGCACTGGCTTGTCCCTCGACTGACTTCAACCAGCGCTGATGCGTGACACACAAGCACGGCTGCACGTGCACACTGAATTCTATTTCTAATCAATTTCTGCATTGTTCTTCAAGTGGTCTCTTCAGGTAAAAGACTGAATTGGACAATCGCTTCCATCAAGGATTTCTGCCGAGTACTGTACTACGCAGAGAAAAGAGGGAAAGGGAGGAGGAGGAGGGGATGGTTATGGTGGAAGACAAATTCTTTCTCTGCCTCTTCTGCATCCCAGTTTGTCCTCACTGTCTTTCTCACCTTTGCTCTCACACACACGCACATACATAAATGCACACATATACCGCTCCTCCAGGAGGCAATCAAGCTCTTGTGAAGGGCTTTGAGTAGTTCATGCGAACGTCGCGCTCTGAGTGGTTACTTGAGTCATCAGGTCCGTCTTAGCTGCCACCCTCATCTTGCCCCCAATCATCCTCCATTACCTGATTATGCGTGTAGAGACTTGTGAGGGTGCTCCTTTGTACCACGCGTGTTTCTGTGTTTTCTTCCAAACAACAATCTTTACATCCGCTCTTCCTGCACTTCTTACTTGTGTCCGTGTTTGCGTGCTTGTCCACATGAATAATACATGTTTGCATGTGAATATCACAGACGCAAATGTGTGTGTGTGTGTGTGTGTGTGTATGTGTTTTTGTGTGTGTGTGTGTGTGTTATAAGAGCATCCTCAGAAAACAGGCAGGGGCCACGGGGTGACGGAGGAAATGAGGGGCAGAGAGAGAGAGGGGGAGAGATTAAGGAGGTGACGGGTGAGATGGTTGATGGGAGGGAAGGAGCGGGCTGAGGAGGGGAGGGAGAGCCAGGAGGAGACCAGGGGTGAAGAAGGGGCGTGAAAGGAGGGAGGGGGAGAGTGAGGAGGAGAGAGCTCTTGAGGGGAAGAGGGTGGTAATTACTTAGGCTCCTTCTCTGTCTGTCTCTTTGTAAGTTTTGTGAGTTCTGAGTCGAAATGTGGCACAATTCCCCGGTGAAGAAGAAAAACGATGGCTTTCTGGTGATTATTGCTTTAAGACAATTTCATGAATCCAAAAGATTTTTAGCAAATGAAGGCAAAATACATCGTCGAGTTCAACAAGAAGCCACAGTGTGCTTGGAGAATAGAAACGTTACACATCTTAGACAGATGCTGTCCAGTACCACTAATGTGTCCAAGGGGCAATGTCAAAGAATCAAGACAGATTCAGTAGAGGTTTGAAATACAGTCTTGCCACATTTGCATTCCCTGTGAAATGCATATGTGATATTACATCAACGGAGTCCGTGGAGCTCGCCTGCATAGGTTCTGACCTGTCTGATAATGGCTCTTAAAGTGGCACTGAAATTACACCAAAGTCATCCTCCGTTCTTCCCGCATCATTAAAGTGATGTCAGGAGAACGGTGGCACCTGCAATTTCAGGACACACAATCATCAAAATGTGCAATGAGCTGTTGCAGCATTTATCTGATCCCTGATCAGTTCGACCTCTGGATAATCGGTGTGGATCAAAGAGCATCGATCTGTATGGGTGATGGAGTGGTGTAAGTGTACCTGTGTTTGTGCTGGGTGAGCTCAACTTTTACTGCTGTAAGTGAGCCGCTGAAGTTATTTGTTAAAGAGCCTCGGTGAAAACGAATGATTGCATCTGGAGATTTCAAGTGTGTGAAGCTTTTGGTGTTTGGCTAACCTGGGAAAAGTTGGTGGTGCAGAGTTTTCATGAGCCAAGAAAACAGAAAATGCTTAACCTATTTAGGGACGGAACTTTGGCCTGTCCTAGTGCAGGGTACACTGTGGACAGGTGGCCAGTCTGTTGCAGGGCTAACACAGAGAGACAACCATTCACACTCACATTCACTCCTTTGGGTAATTTAGAATTACCAGTTAACCTAACCACACTAACTGCATGTCTTTGGACTGTGGGAGGAAGCTGGAGTACCTGAGAAAACCCATGCAAATACAAGGAGAACATTCAAAACAGAAACCATTCAGTTTTTTTTAACAATGGGTCCATATTGATTACAAATTTGGTTTTCTATGAATAAACAAAAAACTTTTTATTTTATAATGACAGGTCATCCTGGGACGTAAGCTACCAGACCTCTTCTGTAAGTGTACACATTTATTTCATGGCGACAGATTTTTTTTCTTTTACTAGAGCAGGATTTCTCTGAGATATCCTGTTTACACTGCACTTCTTTTTCTAATACCGATATATCTCAAGTGTGTAGTTTAACTTCTGTACACTGACAGAAAGGCGAAGTTTCACGGTGCTAACAGTGCTAACCACCACACCACTATGCTACACCAAACAGAAACATTTGTCTTTAATTAAAGTTTAGCCTGGTTTATGTCAGCATTTATTCAGTTTTATAATATATTATAGATGTATCTAAAAACATTACAAAATGTAACCACTACCCCCAGCTCCCCTCTGCTCCTTTCAAGCAAATACCTGTACTTGTCGTATAGGTTGTGTTTTACAAACTTAGGTCCCAAAAAATCTGATTGCAGAGCCATTTCAAGCTGCAGCCAACAGTAATGATGTATTGGCTAACCTATGACCATGCCCTTGTCAAAACACTAGCACTGTACCAGCTGATGGATGGAGGGACAGATAGGTTGATGGAGACAAAAGAAAAGTGGATGGAGAAGAGAGGAAGGCATGATGGATGGAGGTGGTGTTGCAAGCATGAGATGAAGTGATTGATGGAAAGGGAGGGAGATCAGAAGGAAACAGTGGGTGATGGGGCAAAGACAATGCCGGGGGGGGGGGGGGGGGGTACTGTATGGCTTTTAAGATGTGTGTGACGTGAAAAAGGACTGTGTGTGTGTGTGTGTGTGTGTGTGTGTGTGTGTGTGTGTGTGTGTGTGTGTGTGTGTGTGTGTGTGTGTGAATGTTTAAGGGTGAAGAAGGTGCTGGACATGTCTTTTATTTGACGATAAATCACTCTCTGATCCACAGCAGGAGCAACAAAAACTCCTCTCATCTGTCTCTATCCCATCTTTCCTGCTCTGCTCCTCTTTCTCCTTTACTCGGCAGGATCCTGTACTTTGACAAAGGCCTAAAAAATGAAGTCAAGAGGTGGCACAGCCTCCGACTGAAGGAGCATCTTGCACAATGGCGGGGGAGGCCAGCTTGTTGGAGGATACCAGCTTTTTCTTTTCCATCTCATGCAGTTCTCTCTGTCATGCAGCCGGCACGTTAGACATGTATATAAATTAACTCTTAGAGCAAACATAACATGTCAAATATAAGCATATACAGTGTTTTTTCCATATATGAATCGGAAAATTCAGGCTTTAAACTTCCAAGATTTTCTTAATGCACTCTGCGTTTGATTCATTCACTTGTTTACACAAGTAAACAACAACGAAAAGCCATTTCTTTCTCGCCCACATGAATAAATAGAGGAACTTGTCTCAGCAGACGTGTAAGCTGTTTGGTGAACTTGAGGCAAGTGTACTTACCTCCCCTTCATTTCTTTTCCATTGGTCCTCTGTGTCACCTCCCAAGTGACCATCTCTAAACAATGATCCATCCTGAGCATCTCCAAGAAACACACTCCATCCTGAGAGCCCCCCTCGCTCTTCCTGTCTTTCTCCTTCACTCTCAAGCTTCCTGTTCTTTTCTCCCTGATTCTTGTTCTCATCCATCTTCCCCCTCCTCTCCCCAGTTTATCCAAACCCTCTTCATAAACTCTCTTGTTTCTCAGTTTGACAGTCATTGTCGCATCCTCAGCGGTCTCCCAGGAGTATTCAATTTCAGCACATGTGCTTATGTTTGCTCTGCAGGGACATTCTTTGTAGCAAAAAGAGTGTCACCTTCTAAGAAGAACAGCAATCAAACAACGTTTCACTCTTCTGCCACCCTCATCCCTCTCTTTTTTTGTTCTCCTGTTTCCAGAGGATTAACCCATTTATTTGTTCTTCTTGTCCTCAGGGACATTTACTTGTTCCCTCTTTTATCATCTCCTTCATGTCCTTCCTTTCTCCTGTCTTCGCAGCTGTTGTGTGATTGTTTTTTTCCAGATCAATGTTAGCATTACACATGTATCAGCTCTTTTACAGTGTTTACTGTTTGAAAAAACATGTTAGCAACATTGGAGCTCCGTGTGCAAAACAAGTTTTTACTTCCGATATATATTGGTGCTATTGTGTAGAATCTGAAATACCGTGCAATACCTACTGTGTAAATTATTATTTTTTAATTTGCCACAACACCAGGCTGATAAAATACATTTTAAGGTTATGTTTGCTATATATGGTATCTTTGCTATATTGTTTATTTTTGCATTTGTTCTATTTGAATATGAAAACAGATACAAAGACTCAGGTAACATTTTACAATAAGGGGCCAGAAGACTTGCTTAGGTACTAAGAAATGAGTGAGAAATCAACAATAACTTAACACTAGTTTCATTAGTAAATATTTTATATCTTCCGATTCAGGACTCTATAGAAGACAAAACTATCATTTGAAAATTTGAAAATCACTGGAATCATATCGGTAACTAAGTGGATAAAGATTCAATTTTCAATAAAGTTTTATTTATATAGCGGCAAATCACGCCAACAGTTGCCTCAAAATGCTTTAAATTATAAGGCAGAGACTCTACAATAGTAGGGAGAAAACCCCAACAATCAAATGAACCCCTATGAGCAAGCACTTGGTGACAGTGGGAAGGAAAAACTCCATTTTAACAGGAAGAAACCTCCAGTGAAACCAGGCATGAGTTGATGATTAAAATAAACTTATAATGGTCCACTTTCGTCATGATAAACTCTTATCCAAAGTCTCCAAAACCCAGAGTAACGTTAAAGTGTATGCAGACCCCGGCCCAGCAGCCAGAGCCTGACATTCAACAAGGAACAAAGGCAGCGATGAGCAGTCAGGCTTGCAACATTGTAGCATTAGACTGTAAAATCACTGTGGTGATTCTGTTGAAGTCTGTGAAGCAGGTTTTACACTGTAAACTGGTTTTTGGTGTCAGGTTTCTGCTTGGGCGACCGTGGCTCAGGGGGTTGGGAAGCGTATCTGTAACCGGAAGGTCGCCGGTTCGATCCCCGAGCTCTCTGTCCTGGTCGTTGTGTCCTTTACCCTACCGCCTACTGGTGTTGACCAGAGGGGCCGATGGCGCGATATGGCAGCCTCGCTTCTGTCAGTCTGCCCCAGGGCAGCTGTGGCTACAACCGTAGCTTGCCTCCACCAGTGTGTGAATGCGAGAGTGAATGAATAGTGGCATTGTAAAGCGCTTTGGGTGCCTTGAAAAGCCCTATATAAATCCAATCCATTATTACACTAAAGGATGATTTTCTTTACGTCGCCAATCAGACAGAGGTTTGTGTCAGTGTGTGGCACTGCAGCCTAAGTTACACAAGCAGTGCAACAAATTACATTCTCTGGGGAGTAATTACATACTGTGATGCAGTTTTTAAAAACATGTTTAATGTTACATTTCAAAAAAATAATAGCCTACGTCATTTTGGGGTTGGAGGGGACTGTATATAAAAGGAGAACAAGGCTACTTAGACCTAACCCAGTGGTTTTGGAAGCCTCAAGGTGAACATTTGGACATTTGGAGCTCTTGTGTTCATATGGCTGTGAGACCTAATAATAAAGGGTGACCACTCAGCTCAGAGGAAAGAAAATAGTTTATTGGGGTCAAAGGTGAAGTTAAAGACACATTTACATTAGCCCCTTTAAGTAAAGGGAAGCTCTTGCCGGTGGTGGTTGTGATACCTCTGGATCAATGATTCCAGCGTGTAATTATGTCAAGAAAAAAAAGAAAAATAAAGAAAGAATTTTTCAATTTCTGTGTCTTTGCAAAATTGCTTTATTAGGAAACATGCCCTGTTTTAGACTAGAATAGCAATGGAAAATATAGAGAAAGGTAATTTAAGTTACAGCACAAATGAACAGGATCTCTATTTCCCACTGGAACACTGCTAAGCAATTTTTAAACAATAACATTAACCGTATTTTCCATCCAATTCTGCAAAACACAATAAGAAAGGAAACTCTGCTTCTTTTCTATTTGACTTTCCAAGTCACTTGGAAGGCATTATTCCCCCGTTCTCAAATTCCCACCGAGAATCACATTGTTCCAGCGAGTATAAATAGCAATGAAGAAAAACTAAGTTGGAGACACAAACTTTTTCTTTTTCCTTTAAAGTGATTCCACTCTTTAAAAACCGTCTTCGTCCGTTGAGTCCAAAACCAGGAGCCGGGGAATAAACTTCCACTAATGCTTTTCCATTTTTTTCTTCAAACGGGCCTTCAGTCGCAGTAAAAAGGACTGCTGTCTTGGCTGCCATTGTGCCGTATAGACAGACAGTATGGCACTAAAAAGAGATGTGTCAGAAACCATATGCTCGCTTGAGCACAATGGCCGTCACGGTAGTCGCGCCTATCCTCAAGACAACACAGGGAAAACACACATGCAGACACACACTCAGGTGAAGGTTTGAACACACACATTCTTATCACATCCAAAACTAAAAAAAAAACAAAAAAACATCCTCCAGTGTTCTCAAAAATGGACCCTGATATATGTCAGCTTCACTTCATTTTCTGCCTCACCCTCTCTTATTTCTTCTGTTTTTCTTCCCCTCGCCTGTTTGCCTTCCTCCTCTGTTTCTGTGCCACGCAGTGAAAACAGGACGCGTGTGATAGACCAGGAGGCTCCTTGCAGTCCCTGGGCACCGCCAGTGTGCCTGCATGTGTGTGTGTGTCTCATTACACTCGCGTGTATGTGTCAGCAAGATAGATGGACGCAGCTGTCAACCCAACACTTCCTGTAGCCTCTCCGTCGACCTTGCGCTAACCTGGAAGTATTTCTCAACACCGTGGCCAAAGTCTTCCTGTCTGGAGCCACGCCAGGGCTAAGCAGCTTGCCCTGATTCACGTGTACACGCACACAAACAAATGCAAGGATGTGTCTGCTTTGTGTGCAGACCTTCTGAGAGATGGGAACAAGGAAAACATGCCAAATTCAGATACACACTTTTTTTTTTGTCGGCTTGCAGGCTGCTGTCAGTACAAAACACAATCCAACCTCAACCTTGCAATGACCACCTGACCCTAATTTAACCCTTAAAGGCCCTGACAAGTCACTATCCTGTTAAGGACATTCACGGAAATTTGCAAAGATTAAATCCATTATCGCTGTCACAGAAGCCTCCCTTTCTTCTTTCTGAATAAAAGAGCACCGATAAATGAATAACTAGCTGTATGAATAAAAACAAAAAGTGGCAGGACCAGTATGATTGGGCCTCGTGCTAATGCTCAAGTGTGCGTTGCATGCTTATGCAAGCTGGGGGGAGCTTTAATACATCTCAGTGTCAATCTGTGTGGAAGTATGTCTGAGTCCAGGAGCAGGGGTAGAGTACAGAACTCCACTTGAGAGGCCTCGTTGGGCGTCCAGGCCCGGGGCTCGCCTGAAGGCACAGCCCGTCTGGAGGAGCCCTCGGCTGGGCAGCAGCTGAATAAAAGATGGAAGGGAAGTGTCAGGCAGGAAGGCCAGGAGCACTGGGAGGCCCAAACCGAGCTGGTGGAGACAAACAGATGCTGGCTGAGAGAGGAAAGGAAGGACGAAGGAAACAAAGTATGACAGAAGGAAAAAAAGACTGAATGAAAGAAGAGGGGGAAAGAGTACAAAAAAGACTGATCATTCTGTCTCCAGATTATCATCACTCATACCTTCCAGTCTAAAGTTTCATTTACCAACATCCATAGGTAAGGAGAAACATTACAGATATATATGATGAAGACTTTGGCTGCATGCAAGTCTTATTGACTAGGATGGGATGGCGATATAGCTTTCAATACATTTTCGTGTAATAGATCAGAACTTTGCAACCCCAAAATGATGGCCCTTGAGTTCCCAGTCTTCACATGAGAGTCGAAGTCTTAAGTCATACCTTGTTTCTTTATATTTTGCAAGAAAAGTGTGAAATAGTAATATGTTAAAATGTGTTAAAAGTGAAACATACATGGAAATACAGTATAAAAAGACAAAAAACTGAGTTTGTACAAAGCTTGGAAGTCAATATTTGGTGTGACCACCTTTATTCTTCAGCACAGTCTGAACTCTCTTAGGCACTATGCTTGTCATCTTTTCTTTAAGTGGTCTTAATAGTTCTCCAGTAGGAATAGTTCTTCAGGCTTCTTGAAGGACATTCAAAGCTCTTCTTTGGATTCTTCTGCTTTTTGTTCTGTTCTCTGTCAACATGATCCCACACTGGTTCAATAATGTTGAGGTCCGGGCTCTGGGGAGGCCAATACATGGCTGATAGTGCTCCATTGTGTCTTTTCTATACAGGTATGATTTTACCACATTGGCAGTGTGTTTGGGATCATTGTCATGCTGAAAAATGGAGCTGTTGACAATCAGATCCTTCCCAGATGGTATTGCATTATGGATCAAACTGATGCTACTTTTCTGTCTTCATAATTTCATCAATTTTGACAAGATCTCCAGCACCACTGGCTGAAATTTAGCTCAAACCATGACAGAGTGGAGGACACTCCTGACCTCCTGGTGATGATTTGAACCCAAGATTTTAAATTTGGATTCATCACACCATCACACCTGTTGGACTAATTTTCACTCCAGTTCTCATGTAACTTTTAAAGCTCAAATGATTCATAGCTCGGTGTTAAATGGTTTAACAAAGAAAATGATTTCTCTGAAAATGGTCAAGTACAACGAATGGACCGGAGTGAAAAAGCCACCAAAGAAAACCTGTGAAAGACCTTCAGAAAGCCTGGAGAATTTTTGCTCAAGAGCACTTCATAAAGGAAAAAAGACAAGAAAGTCTGGCTGCTTGGACGCCAAATATAAAGAAAGAGGCTGTGGGTCAAGACTTTTACACAGTACTGTACATTCATGAACAAAAAAAAAAAATTGATTATGTGATAAAAAAAAAAGAAGCTTTTTTCTCCACATTTCCTGAACCTGTAAGCCAGTTCCAATGCTACATCAATACTCTGTTATCAAAACTAAATGTGACTTTTATTTAATGAAAATAATTGTACTTAACTAATAAGTTAATTTATTCAATGTCAATATGTACCTAAATAATGAGTTCATACTTAAAACACACTTTTCTAATTAATTTGAGCACTTTATCAGAAAAACATTCAGAAAAGCGCCTTTTTTTGATTTTTCCTAACATTTGCACACACTCACACTACGATCGGGGCAACTTCAGGTTCAGTATCTTGCCCAAGGACAGACTAAAGGAGCAAGGGATGGAACCAGCAACCTTTCGATTAGTAGACCTGTCCCCCACATATGTTTATGTACACGATAAAATAATGTCTGCTCATCACCCAGTATCCATTTTACATCCTTAACTCCGGCCTCACACCTCTTTCACTATCTGTCGTGTAAATCATAGTCGCAACTGTGCAATAATGAGTTGAGTGTGTGGGCAGGGGTGAACACTGTGTATGTGCGCTGTGTTTATATGTGTTTGTGTGCGTGTGTAGTTTTGCATTTGAATGGACTCTGAAGAGCCCAGTGTATTTCCCTAGCACTTTGCATAAACATAGCTAGTGTTTTTATAAACACCTTTCACACCTCTTCAAGTGTATCAGTGTCCATCCAGGTGTGTATTCAGGGACATTATCGGTGATGAAAATAACAAGGATGTGGGCTGTTTTCACAATCGGAGATGGTAAGATGAATTGTCTTTTGTTTTCATTCCCAGCCGAGGTGAATCTGATACAGGGTAAAAGAAAGGGTGAACCTGAAAACCCCCAAAGAAAAAAATCTTATTGTATGATTAATAAAAAAAAGTTATGATTTCATCAAAATCTAACATTGAGTGACCACAATCAGCAATCTTAAAATTTTCTTAACATTTTCTGACATGTCTACCCTGAGGCACCTCACCCCAAGCCTGCTAGTTGTGGCTGATGATATTTATCTTTAAAAATGCATTGTGATTGTTAGGAGACATGACTCAAACCGGAGTAAGTAATTTACTTTGCTGGGGAGCAGCAGCCAGGTGAACAGGGGGGCTGAACAAGCAGCTACCAACCGTTGGCCTGAATAATTAATCTAACACACAAGTGCCAAAAACTCCAGGTCCTCAAGTGGCCACTTGAGTCTGGCACATAGACTCCTGTGTAAAAATATCCAACTTTTCAGTACAAATAAATATGTTTACAGCCCATTATCTAATGTCTGTGTTTCATTTCTGATGAGTGAAAGCCCAACATTTTGTTAGTTTAGCACTAGCATTACTTTGCACTTCCTAATAACGTAGCACTCCACCCTTTTGGTCGCTTTTGTTTCCTAGCTCCAGTTTGCCTGCGATGGTCATAGACAGGCTAACAGATGAGGTCACAGATGTTTGGACACAAAGTTAGAGACAGACAAGGCTGAGATGGTTTGGATGTCGACAGAAACAGGAGGAAAAGAGGAGTTTCAGAGGAGGTTCGTGGATGTAGTGAATAAAGACATGCTGAGGGTTGGTGTGACACAGGAGGATACTAGGAATAGAATGAGATGGACAACAGCACATTTTGACTGCCTTGTTGTCTGCTGCCTATTACTGTGAAGTTGGGAGATGACTAAAGAATGTAAAGGTTTAGCAAGAGGCTAGGAAGAGTGAGAGAGAGGACCTAGCAAAAGCATAGAAGACACCAGAGAAAATGATTTTCGAGAAGATGTGTAAAAGAAAAAATAGGGGAAAGACAGAGGAACAACAGTGTCAGGGGGCTGGGTCTGTGATCCAGCATTTTAAGTTCATTTTGTATGTTTGACATCTGTTATGTTGGAGTTCTTGTGTTATTATTTAGTTAGGGTTTAGTTGAGTTAAGTCTAGTTTATGTTTTATCTACGTCTGCGTTCCCTGTCCTCTGTGTAGTCTGTTTTGTCCTCTGTGTTGAACTTTTAGTTATGCCTGTGCTTGCATCTCCCTTATCTGTTCTCACGTGTCTCTCCTTGCGTCCTCCCCAGTAACACAATCACACAGAGCAAAGAATCAGAAAAAACAGGATAAATAAGGAGAAAATGTAAAATGTAAAAAAACAACAACACACAAAACAAAACAAAACAAGAAGGGCAACACCAGGAGACCCAAAACAGAACGCAACAGAGAGAGAAGGAGCATGTGCTGATTCAGTTATCTCAGCCTCTCAGTGTTAGCTGATAGAATTGAAGTGTTTAGCATTTATGTTAATCATTCACACAGGCACCGGATTATCACTCGGCTCTGCCAAGAGTCCCCTCTCCCCCACCCTCTCCTCTGGCACTACTTTGCTCGTCACCTTTTCCACAGATACACCTGGGGATCTCTCCGTTTGTTTACTTCACCTTATTTCTTGTTTTTCCGTGCCTTCCCTCAATCTTCCCTAATTTTTTCCAGTCTTTCCTCCACGCTGTCCTTATTTTAAAAACTCTCCCTCTGTCATAATGATTTACACCCTACAAGACACTTCTCTACAAGTCGAACGCAACAGCAAGAGTTTTACATCTGATGGACGCTCGCGCATGCAGGGATTGGCTCAATGCAGGCTAATAATAGACGATTGGCCATCGTGGGTGGTGAGCTGAGGAAAGCCCATGCGAAGAGTTGAAAAAATGAATATATTAGAGGGGGAGAAAGAGTAAGCTCAGCCGCTGTTTTCAATCCAAGAGGATCCAGTTCAAGCTCTGAGGTTATCTCACTCATCCATAGTGGCCACTGTGCAAATATTTTACCCAAAGATTTCATGGCAACACATAAGGGTGGGGGGTGGGGTGTTAACTGTTTCAGGGAGGCACTTCTGGACCAGCTGGCTCCCGACTCCTTTCAGGGAATTATAGTTTTGCATGTGTGTGTCGTAATTGTTGTTGTTGGTGGCTCTGTTTTAACTACATGTGACTGAAGTCCTGCACATGTTCTGTTCTTATCATTATTCAATCATTAGTGATCAAAATGGTTTCACAAACTTCTATGCATATATTAAAAAGAAGAACCAACAGTGAGTCTCAGTCCCACAGGCCTAGAGACCAGTTGGCAACCACCCTGAGTCTGCTTGGCAAGTGGTAGTTGGAGGTTGCTTCCAGGGACTGTTACAATGATTGCTAAACCCTCATTCACATGAGGCAAGAGACAGTGATACTCTGACAACCAACAGCTACTGAAGAAAAGTCTGTATTGTGCGACTGGTTGGCAAGTGGTTCTTGGAGGTTGCTGGCAATTGCTAGAGTGAACTCAGTCCCTAAGTATACAGAGCTGCACTGAAAACCTCAATGCAATTGCTTTGAACTGCTAGCAGATTGTCACGGGCACCACTAGCTTGCATGGAAGACAGCAACACGTCTGCAAAGTGCTCAGCAAGCAGGAGAGGAACTGTAAAAAGTGCAATATAAACTAGCTTGCATGGAAGACCAGGTGGCCATAGAAATCAGCCAAAGACATTTTGCTTTTAAAATAAAACAATTAAGAACACTTCTAGCTAAAACCTACTGACTAATGCAGTAACCAGGAGCTGAAAATAGTCTTTAAAAATGCACTGCATAATTCTGCTTTTCAACAATGAAAAACAGCAAAAGCTGATTGTAAATAAGGTTAGCACGTTGTTAAAGCAGGCCATACAAAAGGCGTCAAACGTTTTGTTATATATATATAGTTTTCTACTTTATTTAAAACTGATACTTGCTTGCACTACGATCACATGTAAAAGGGCATATACCAAGTAGCCTTTACTAAATTCTTAGTAAATGTAAAATTTGTAGCAAAGCTTAAACAACAGAAGCGCAAGACTAATCCACTCGAAGAGACTTCCTTCCATCCAGCAAAGTGTTTTAGGCTCAGATTCAGCTTATATTCAAGCAATGATGTGCTATTAAATCCATACATGCAGTATTCATAGAGAAGACAACTGTCAGCAAATGTAGATTGAGGAAAGACGACAGCACGTCTTTCTTCAGTTACAACACTTCCACTGGCAACATAGAGGTATGGTATGGACACACGGACACACACACACACACACACACACACACACACACACATACATACACACACACACAGAGGAGGATATATATGCAGACATAAAGGGTATTTATAAATATGTGGATAACAAAGTTGCCTTGTGATTGGAGGGGAATGATTTGTCATGGGATCAGCAGATGCACCACGCGCACTTACAAACACTAATTTTTGCTTATTATTCTTCTTTCATCGCCCTCGGGCTGTTTGTGTCTTCTGCAAGGCAGCATTTCCTTAAACGTCAGCTGTAATAGCTTTGAATGATGTCTGTGCATGCTTGAAACACAAAAAACAAACCTTGACCCATTAGTGTCCATTTGGATTAAACGCGTTTGTCTCCTGCTCTGAGATTTTTGTTTCTCTCAAAGCTCAACCTTCACACGCAAACATATTGGAGACAGACGAGCACTGGCATAGCCAGTGCACATGAGCGCAGACAGCTGACACATATTTATACAGAAATATATTGAAAAGAATGAAATAAAGGAAAAGTCTATGTGATAATTACTAAGATAGTCTTGCTGAGATGATGGATTATAATTTAAAAGAAGAAAAAGTGTTACTGCAGGAATATTCTCTGGGGAATCCTTGTCCCTACTCTATAGTGTACAGTGAGATCAGCACCATGGACAGCGCTTGTCCTAACTTGTGTCTCTCAGCTTTACATCACTTATGATAAGACTGTATCAAAGCCAGGCCAAGATACCCAAGTTTAAGATTTATGCACCTTACAGCAAAGTGTTTTAAACCTGCTAACTGACCTTTTTTCCTCACTGTATATACACACACTCTTGTAATGTTATGAGGCACTTCACGCTAGTACCTCGTTGGACCCTCTTTTGCTTTTTTAACTGTACTACTCATGAGTACAGTGAACTCGTTGTTATGCTCAAGGAAACAGTTTGAGATTATCTGAACCACAGGGTGCACTGTGGCCATAAAGGGATAATAATAATAATAATAATGGATTGCATTTATATAGCGCTTTTCGGGGCCCTCAAAGCACTGTACAATTCCACTATTCATTCACTCTCACATTCACACACTGGTGGAGGCAAGCTACAGTTGTAGCCACAGCTGCCCTGGGGCAGACTGACAGAAGCAAGGCTGCCATATCGCGCCATCGGCCTCTCTGGCCATCACCACTAGGCGTTAGGTGAAGTGTCTTGCCCAAGGACACAACAACCGAGACTGGCAACCTTCCGGTTACAAGACGAACTGCCAACTCTTTGAGCCACGATCGCCCAATGGACAGTAACAATCCTCAGGTAAGCTGTGATGTTTAAATGACACTCAGTTGGCACTAAAGGGTCAAGAAAATATCCTCCGTGTCTGTTATACGCCATCAACAGCTTGAACTGTTGATACAAAACAGGATGGATCCATGCTTTCATGTTGCTTATGCCAGATTCTGACCCTGCCATCAGCATTTCACAGGAAAAATTAAGAAGTGGCACCTGGTGTGGTCTTCTGCGTGAATGGGTGGATGACTGGATATGTAAAGCGCTTTGGGGTCCTTAGGGACTAGTAAAGCGCTATATAAATACAGGCCATTTACCATTTACCATTCTGCTGCTATAGCATTCAGCATATGTTGTGCATTCAGAGATTCTCTTCTGCATACTTTGGTTGTGATGTGTGGTTATTTGAGCTACTGCTTATTTCCCATCAGCTCAGCTTTTTGAGACCATTCTCTATAAACCCTCACACGAGATACTTGTATGGGAAAATTGCAGTAGATGAGCAGTTTCTGAAACACTCAGAGCAACAACCATACCACGTTCAAAGCCTTTATTCACCATTCTGATGCTCAGTGTGAACTCCCACGGCCCGTCTTGAATATGGCAGAAAATCATGCCTAAATGGATTGAGTTGCTGCTATATGATGTAGGTGATTCGATATTAGGATATTAGGTATATCTAATGTGTGATACAGTCCTGAAGAAATCACAGAAACAGACAAAACACCACTCTAAGTTTCAGCCTTGTTTGCTTTTGGGTCTCATTCTGTTTCTTTTTTCATTCCACAGAATTAAAAAGACACAGAAGTCAAGTTTTTGTGAAAGCTGCCTGGCAACAGCAGAGTCTTAAATTTTTTCCCATCACTTAAATCATTCATCAGTTCCAGTTTTTTCCTCAATTTCCCCAATCCATGAAAGGCTCTAGGTTTAACAAACTATTGGTGAATCCAATACATGTATTTACCAACAGTATTTCACGAAAGAGGCATAAAGCTTTATTCTCTAACTCTTGTTCCTTCTGCCAGAACAGCTATTTTACATTAGGATGTTAAATGTTAAAAGATCAGCTTACAGATACTAAAAGGATTAAGAAATGCAGAATCAGACACAACAGAATGATAAACGGACAAGATTTGCTCTCTTGCCATTAATAACTGCCCTATGGGTCACTTCATCCAAACTTCCTTTACTCTGTTCTTGGACCAAGTTCTGATTGAACAATAAAATCTTGGGTCTCCTGTTCATTTGACACAGCTGCCTATAGTTCTGACATCTGGGTAACATCACCACACTGCTCTAAGATCATCACATGGGAAATAAAATAGATGTTTTACATGTAGATAAATAACTGTTTAGCATGTTGGAAAATAAAAGGTGAGCATGCCTGACATGCTTTTGTATCGCGACGCGAAACTCAACTGAGCAGTCGGTCCATTACAATAGAAAGTTTAAGTATGATCAAAGCAGCTGAGACAATTTTTGGGTTCTTTTTTGCCTTTGATTTCCTGTTCTGGTAAACACAAGCATGCTGTGACAGTGATGTATTGGCTTTTTCTCTGTGTGCAATATCTACAGTTTTCTCTCTCAGCCTGCTATCTCCCTCTGTCTTGGCATCTTTTCCCTCCCTCCCTCCCCTGTTCCTCCATCTTTCTGCCCACCACCCTATTTCATCTCTCTCTCCCCTCTCCTCAGTCGCCGTATGTCTCTCGCCCTCCTTGCTGATAGTGGCAGACTACAGCAGGGGCCTGGTGCGAGGTCACAGGCAGCCTTCTTGTAGCATATGGACTTGTTTCCTTCCAAGAAAACCCTGGCCAGATGAGACCACACACACACACATGCGCACGCACACACAATAACAAGCAGATTTACAGCACAGAGAATTCTAAGAAATAAATACAAGATAAAAGAAAAAAAAACCTCCATGCAGACACGACTATGCACTACTTTAAATACACAAACACTGACACACTCGCAGTTTAAGTGTGTGAGATTAAAGAATCTGATCGTGTTTCTCATCTTCTCTTTGACCCGAGGGTTCAATCTACTTGACTTGCCGTAATCTTGGTGTTAAGACACAAATACGCACACACACACACGCACACACACATTCACTGTGCTCAATATTCCAGTAATCCATCGAAGACCGGCTGAAGAAGTGTCCGTAAACACACGCTCACAATTAATCGTGCACATAAGCGGAAATATGGGGTCATCTATTAATCTGACACAGAAATCACTGACTTCTTAAAACATACTGAGCATTTTTGATGCACACGGACACACACAAATGGCACACACACACACATACACGCACCCCAACAGAGCTTTGGCAATCTTAAATACGTCTCGAACATGCACAGAAGTTAAATGGTATCGAATAATCTTTAGCAGGCTTCACTGTGAGGTCTTGGACACACACACATGCTCGACCATATGTAGAATATACACAGATACAGTATAAACACAAACACACACACAGAGCGAGAGAGAGCTGGTAATCTTCCAGCCAGCTGAAGTGTAATCAAGAAGGAGACAGCCATATGTCTGAGGGTGCTGAGCCTTGGCCTCGCTCTCTCGCAGTCTTTCAGTTTTCCTTTTCAGTCTCAGTTTCTCTACTTTTGTTTTTCAACATTCAACTTTTGATCCTTTTTGTTCGCTTACTCTTTTTTCCCATCAGTTTCTGCCACAAATAGTGGAGACAGCACAAGGTCAAGCCACCTCAAACCACTTTAGCTCTGCTTTAGGACTGAATAAATCCAGAATATGGATAGAATATGGTTAAAAACATGAAAGTCAAACTGTATTCATACACTGGGTTAGTACTGTGAGTCATTCAGTCGTGTTATATTTTCAGAAATTCCTTCACTTCCTTCATGCTCTGAGCTGTCCTTTCACTCGTCATCTTTTATGATCTCTGTCATGGATATCATCTGTTTTTCCAATTAAAAGGTGATTTGGTTTGCATTAATGTATGTAGCAGGCTGTCAGTGCCTCTGCACGTGTGCGTGTGTGTGTCTGAGTGTGCATGTGTGTCCTGGTCCCCTGTGTGGGGACAGCTGGTGTGTCAGTGACCCTGGCTACAAGGAAGCCTCATGCTTCTTCTTGTCTTCCTTTCCAGAATTCCCGAGGCCATTTTGGGTCCTCGCAGCCTTCAAGTGCCAGTTCTTGTGACGGCGAGGGTGCTGCTGTGTATGGATTTGGAAATATAAAACATATACATACATAAACCTACGTTTAAATAGTCCCTGATTGTAAAGATTAAGTCCAATTTCTTAAAAGCAAATAGCCAGAATGATTTTCTGCCTTCTCCTTCGTGCTATCCCTCAATCCCATCGTCCATCTCACTTTCTTATCATCTATTCTTTTAGCCTTTTCTTAATCCTCCACCCGCCGCTCCCCTGTCTGATGAAATGACCATATCTAATCCTCTGTTCCCCTTGGGACAGTTGTAACTGTATTAAGACAGCAAATCCGCGTCCTTACAAGTGCTACAGATGTCTTTCTTTATTATCCCCTCTTTCTCTTTTGATCACTCTCTCTCCCTCTGTCTCATCACATCTTTCTCTTAAACCTTCTAAATCTGCTCTTCATAATCTGAATTTTTTTTTCCTGAGCTCCAAAAATGGTACACGTATAATCTCACATTATGCTTTTGTGGATTTATTTGTGTGTGTGTGTGTGTGTGTGTGTATTTCTATTTTATAATTCCTTACTGTCTAAAGTTTAGCAATGGTGAAAACCCAACGGGCTGCTTTTTTGGATTTTGGAAATTACACACACACATATTACACACACACACACACACACACACACACACACACACACACACACACACACACACACACACACACACATATATTTATCTCTGTATCTGTCTGTCTACATGTATATATATATATATGTATATATATATATATATGTATATATATATATATATATACATATATATACATATATATATATATATATATATATATATATGTATATATATATATATATGTATATATATATATATATATACATATATATATATATATACATATATATATATATATATATATATATATATATATATATATATATATATATATATATATATATATAAAACACCCAGCACGCCCCTGCGGGCGGTTTATCCTTCAAGCTCGGGTCCTCTACCAGAGGCCTGGGAGCTTGAGGGTCCTGCGCAGTATCTTAGCTGTTCCCAGGACTGCGCTCTTCTGGACAGAGATCTCCGATGTTATTCCCGGGATCTGCTGGAGCCACTCGCCTAGCTTGGGAGTCACCGCACCTAGTGCTCCGATTACCACGGGGACCACCGTTACCTTCACCCTCCACATCCTCTCGAGCTCTTCTCTGAGCCCTTGGTATTTCTCCAGCTTCTCGTGTTCCTTCTTCCTGATATTGCTGTCATTCGGAACCGCTACATCGATCACTACGGCCGTCTTCTTCTGTTTGTCTACCACCACTATGTCCGGTTGGTTAGCCACCACCATTTTGTCCGTCTGTATCTGGAAGTCCCACAGGATCTTAGCTCGGTCATTCTCCACCACCCTTGGGGGCATCTCTCATTTTGACCTCGGGACTTCTAGGTTATACTCGGCACAGATGTTCCTGTACACTATGCCGGCCACTTGGTTATGGCGTTCCATGTATGCCTTGCCTGCTAGCATCTTGCACCCTGCTGTTATGTGCTGGATTGTCTCTGGGGCATCTTTACACAGCCTGCACCTGGGGTCTTGCCTGGTGTGATAGACCCCAGCCTCTATGGATCTTGTACTCAGAGCTTGTTCTTGTGCTGCCATGATTAGTGCCTCTGTGCTGTCTTTCAGTCCAGCTTTGTCCAGCCACTGGTAGGATTTCTGGATATCAGCCACCTCCTCTATCTGCCGGTGGTACATACCGTGCAGGGGCCTGTCCTTCCATGATGGTTCCTCGTCTCCCTCCTCTTTCTTGGGTTTCTGCTGCCTGAGGTATTCACTGAGCACTCGGTCAGTTGGGGCCATCTTCCCAATGTATTCTTGGATGTTCCTTGTCTCATCCTGGACTGTGGTGCTGACACTCACCAGTCCCCGGCCCCCTTCCTTCCGCTTAGCGTACAGCCTCAGGGTGCTGGACTTGGGGTGAAACCCTCCATGCATGGTGAGGAGCTTTCTTGTCTTTATGTCAGTGGCTTCTATCTCCTCCTTTGGCCAGCCTATTACCCCAGCAGGGTACCTGATCACGGGCAGGGCGTATGTGTTGATGGCCCGGATCTTGTTCTTACCATTCAGCTGACTCCTCAGGACTTGCCTGACCCTCTGCAGGTACTTGGTGGTTGCAGCCTTTCTAGCGGCCTCTTCATGGTTCCCATTTGCCTGCGGGATCCCCAGGTACTTGTAACTGTCCTCTATGTCTGCAATGTTGCCTTCTGGTAGTTCAATCCCCTCAGTTCTGACTACCTTCCCTCTCTTTGTTACCATCCGACTACACTTCTCCAGTCCGAACGACATTCCAATGTCATTGCTGTATAGCCTGGTAGTGTGGATCAGTGAATCGATGTCTCGTTCACTCTTGGCATACAGCTTGATGTCATCCATGTACAGGAGGTGGCTGACAACTGCTCCGTTCCGTAGTCGGTATCCGTAGCCAGTCTTGTTAATGATCTCACTGAGGGGGTTCAGGCCTATGCAGAACAGCAGTGGGGACAGAGCATCTCCTTGGTAGATCCCGCACTTGATGGTAACTTGTGCTATGGGCTTGGAGTTGGCCTCTAGTGTTGTACGCCACATCCCCATTGAGTTCCTGATGAAGGCTCTTAGGGTCCCATTGATCTTGTACAATTCTAGGCATTCCAGTATCCAGCTGTGGGGCATTGAGTCATAGGCCTTCTTGTAATCAATCCAGGCAGTGCACAGGTTGGTCAGTCTGGTATTGCAGTCTCGGCTGATTGTTCTGTCTACCAGTAGCTGGTGTTTTGCACCTCTGGTATTCTTGCCAATTCCTTTCTGTGTCCCGCTCATGTATTGACCCATGTGCCTGTTCATCTTAGCCGATATGATGCCTGACAGGAGCTTCCATGTGGTGCTGAGGCAGGTTATTGGTCGGTAGTTGGAGGGGACCGGTCCCTTCTTGGGGTCCTTGGGGATCAGGACCGTCCGGCCTTCAGTTAGCCATTCCGGGTGTCTCTCGTTAACTAGCAGCTGGTTCATTTGTGCTGCCAGACGCTCGTGGAGTGCAGTCAGCTTCTTCAGCCAGTAGGCGTGAACCATGTCGGGCCCTGGTGCTGTCCAACTCTTCATACTGGAGACCCTTTCTTGGATATCTGCCACTGTGATGGTTACTGGACCCTGTTCAGGGAGGTCGCTGTGGTCTGCCCTCAGATCCACTAGCCACTGAGCATTGCCGTTATGGGTTGCATCCTTCTCCCATATGCTCTTCCAGTATTGCTCCGTCTCCAGCCTTGTATATATATATATATATATATATATATATATATATATATATATATATATATATATATATATATATATATATATATATATATATATTAGGGGTGCAACGATATTCGTATCGATATTGAACCGTTCGATACAGTGCTTTCGGTTCGGTTCGGTTCGGTACGCATATGTATCGAACAATACAACATTTGTAATTTATTTTATCAACTTTCCTTCTGACGATGCTGTCTGTGTTGAGCGCTCAGTGAATCTGCGTTCGACTTATCCGCCTAGGCTGCACTGTCGACCGCAGATCCACTGAGCGCTCAACACAGACAGCATCGTCAGAAGGAAGAGCGCAGGGCAAGCTAGCAAGACAGAAGTTAAGCTCTCCTTGTAACATGGACCTCCCCCACCCTCATTCAGATCTGGCGTTTGGAATTATTTTGGTTTTCATGTGACGTATGACCCTGAAGGTAAGCGAGTCATGGACTAAAGTAAAACAGTATGTTGGATGTGCCGTGCAATGCTCAATTACATGGGTGGGAACTAGTGTGTTAGCGCAGGTAGCTCGTTAACGTGTTGGCCGTCTAGCCCCATGCACGGAGCGATCGGCGGTAGCTCGTTAACGGAGATTTGCCGTGTTGTGGCGTTAAGGTCATTTCAACGAGATTAACCTGAAAGCACTAGTGGGAACACAACGAATATGACTGCACATTTACGCCGACATCATCCTAGTGCAAAGACAAAAACAACAAGCATGCTACTAACTTTAGCCGAGTCATTTAGACAGCTGTTAGCACATGATTCTCCTTATGCTGCTGAGAATATAGCCCAGAAGAAGCGGATAGTATAGCTTTTATTTTGGAAAGAGCCATTTCTCTGTAATAAACTCTCTTTTCCAAAGATGAGTGATTCCTCAATCAGATACAGGGCTCGCAATATCGCTAGCCCGACGTCCCGGAGCTAGCGATTTTTTCAGTCGGGCTACCAAAATCTATCTCTTCCCTGCCCGTCGGGCTATTGTAGGAAGGAAAAATATATGTCAATGCTTTTGCATTCTTTCAGAAATGTAGCTGGGTAATTATGTCATTGGCATCGGTGAGCCACTGTCAATATGTGACATATTGAAATCGCGTTTGAATTTGCGCTTGTTTTTTTGCTTTCACTTTGCAATTTATGCGAACTGTGTATAGAGAGCGACAGCACTGATCTGTGAGTGATGATAATTTGTGCACCAATTCCTCTGACATCGTCTTATTAATTGTTAGCTTACGATGCAAACATGACAAGTGAAATCTCCCGCAGCAAGCTTAAACATGTGAGAGGTTAATCGTGCAGAGAATCGCTGAGCGTTATGTGAGTGCGTGTGTAAAAGCAGCAGGATATATATTTTAGTTCTGCTGAGCCAAATAAGACAGGTCAGGGTGAAGAAGTGACAGCCAAAGAAAAGCTTACCACAAAACGGAGAAGTTATGACAAATCAGACTATAAGGCAAAAAGAAAGTGCAGCTTTATGGTTTCATGGACAAAAGAATTTCTGTGGCTGCGATGTGATGAGCTAAATAACCAGGGCTGCACATAAGTGGTCCGCAGGTGCGCATTCGCTGTCAAAATAAAAAACACGCACAAGGGTTAGGGTTAAATTTAAAAACTGTACTTTTGAGTTAAAATATATATTTATAATTTTAATAAATGACAAATTAAAAAGGCATGAACATTTTTTTTGTATCGAAAAAATATCGAACCGTGACACCAAAGTATCGAACCGAACCGAACCGTGAATTTTGTGTATCGTTGCACCCCTAATATATATATATATATATATATATATATATATATATATATATATATAGTTATAGTTAGCGAGAGATAAATTCTCCACCCACCCTGGCAATCTTTATTCTTCAAGCTCGGGTCCTGGGAGTGTGAGTGTCCTGTGCAGTATTTTTGCTGTTCCCAGGACTATGCTCTTCTGGACAGATCTCAGATGTTGTTCCTGAGATCTGCTAGACCCACTCGCCCAGTGTGGGGTCTCTGCCCTGAGTGCTCCGATTACCACTGGGACCACTGTTACTTTGGTACTTCTCCAGCTTCTCGTGCTCCTTTTTTCCTCGTGTTCTTGTCTTGCTGTCACTCGGTGTAGCTACATCTATCACTATGCCCGTCTTCCTCTGCTTGCCCATCACTATTATGTCTGGCTGGTTAGCCATCACCACTAAGTAACCAGTGTTGGCTTTTTTCACGCATGAATTTTGACTGAAAGTGAAATCAAAGTAAAAGATGGACTGTGAATTACCGTAAATATTTGATAAAGATGCGGAGAATTGTGGGAAAGACAGACACTTAAATTAAGACACGAAAATTAAGAAAACAAGGTTGACATCTTGCTTAATACTTGACAAGTTTAAAAACCTGACATCTCAAAAATACACAGTAGCACTTTGGGTCAGCTTCTGTTGTTTAAACATGCTGTAGGCTATATATAAAATAGACATGACAGTTAACACAAAAAGGTTCAGACATTTTTCATAGTCTGTGTTTCAGGAATTTTTTTTCTTTTCCAGACAAATAATTTATTTAGCACTACTCAGTGGGCTAAATACTGAACTTAAAGGGTAGAATAAAAATATTGACCATATTACACTAGTATCGATCCAATACCAATACCAGCACTTGTATTGATACTATCGATATTTATGCTATTACCTAAAGTTCAACCACAACAACATATTCCACATTTCCCAATGCAAAACACTAAAAATAATCCTTTTCCGCAGGCTGAGGATCTACAGCGTGACTCCAGCTGCTGACACATAACGTACGTCTTTATTATCCCCTTTTGTCTCTCTTCCCCCACCAGGATCACAGCAGCTACGTGCAGATGTGTCTTTTATTCTTCATTACACAGCATACACTCAGTCTCGTGGACAGTGAGCACGAGCGTGTGTTTCTTCTGGAGTCCTTCCAGGTGTCTCAGTGACGCCCTGCTGATCGGACAAGCAGAAGAAAAGCTCAGTATTTTTCTGCTTCATCGGCTGCAGCCGCTGCTCCTCTCCTGTAAGCAGGTGCCAAAGATGCAAAGTGAGAAGGCCGCTGACTGGTGCAGCTTGTGTTTTGTTGCCCCTATTCTCATTGTGTCGGCATATTAAGATTTAGTCTTATCAGGTAACAGTCAGTCTTTATATATAATTATCTATAGAGTCTTTATCAGTGTACACATTACACTATCCTGATTTAAATTTTATTAGTTAAAACAGAAAAAAGTTAAGCTGGTAGCTTCCCAGATTTTAACAAGTAAAAAGAGATTCAAAGGCACGAGCAGGGATATGTGAAAAAGAAGGAAGACATAAAGGAAACAATAAAACAAAGCAGCTTAAAGCAGCTAGAAAAAGAGTGACGAGGTTGGACTGGAAAATATTCAAATATATTTCATATAAATAGATATTGATATAAATCATGATATAAATCAAATAATTATTTCTGTCAAGCTTAAATGTTCCTTTTTACTTAAAAGGTGAGATGTGAAGATATTTTGGTTTAAATTTCACCTGTTTTTTTTCTCAGAAGTTTGACATGATAAAAGAAAAATTATACAAGTGTATTTTTAATAAATAAAATAAGCATAACTTAACAAATGTATTAGACCATTTGTCATAAATACAAGAAAATAAATATTTTAGAAATTTGTCAGAAACATATTTAAAACTAAAAATTACTAAATTTACTGGAGTGAACTTTGAGCCGGCAGAAACTGATCAAGTGTAACATTCAAACACTAAAACAATTTTTTTTCTGTTCAGGAATGCAGATAAATAACTGTAATTTGGCATTTTAATCATAAAATAATGATTATTTATTTCCTGCATTTGGTCATAAAAAAATTCACAGATAAAAATAATCATATTTTACCATAAAACATATCATTTTGATTAAAGAGTGTGTTCATACTGATGGATTAACCATCGCAGAAACATAAACCTTGGGTTTGTTAAACACAGAATAATAACCTACAGTCTTAATTCTGATCAGTCAAAAGCTTCAAGTTTCACAGAGAAATACAAACAAAATGAGTTCATTCAGTTTCAAGTAAAGAAAGTAGGTATTAAAATAAACAAAGAAAAAATTTGCTTTGAGGTCTGCTTTATGGACCAAGGCTAAAAAACAAACAAATCCACCACCAGAACCAAAAAAAAAAAAGGTGTGTATGTTTTTTGTAAAATATCTCCTTGCTACCAAATTCTTTGCACACTTCTTTCAACAATGTCCTCGTCTTTTGAGCATTGGGCTTTGTCAGCAAAGTAAAATGTGGGGCAAACATTGTACCTGCGTGGGACAAAAGTGGAACATTTTGTCTACCGAAGACGTACTCAGAAAATTCTACATCTAACTTAAAAATAAAGATTCTGTTCTAGTAGTCACATGTGATTTTGCCGTTTGCTGTCTCCTGAGAAATCTCAGCACATTCTTTTTTGGCAAATGTCTCAAGCTCTTCCAGATTTGATGGTCTTGGACCTTGGTCTTCAGTTCTCCCCACAGGTTTTCACTGGGATTTGAGTCCGGATTTTGTACAGGGCAGTCAGTAACATTTGCTTTGGTCTCCTATGTAGTTCTTCACCAGCAGTGATGTATATTTTGGGTCACTGTCGTGCTGGAAGATGACAAGTGCCGACTCAGAACCAGTTTTATTGCTGACTGTTTGAGGTTTTATTTCTAAATCTTCACATTTCATTCTGTCTTCATGATTCCTTCCACCTTGACGAGATTCCCATTTTCAGATCCACCGAAGCATCCTCACAGCATAATACTGCCACCACTGTGCTTCGCTGTGGGGATGCTGTTTTTTTGGTTGTACGCCTCTACCTTCTTTCTAAAAACCTAAGCATTGTTTCTGTGGCCAAAGAGCTCTAGTTTAATCTGATCTTACTAAAGGACCTGCTTCTACTATGCATACTCTTTCTCCAGGTTGGCTTTAGCATATTTGATTCTGGCTTGAAGATGTCTCTTTTTCTGTTTTTTCTGATCTGCCACCTTGCAGTTTATTCCTGACTTGAATGAGTTATTCACTCATGTCTTTGCAGTTGCTTTGAGGTCTTTAGACACATCTCTCACTTGTTTTCTTCCCAGAGTCTTTCAACTCTTTTGCTTGTGCCATCAGCCTCAGACTTTCATGTACAGTATGCAAAAAACACTCTGATTTTAACATGATTTTCAGATTAATGATGTGAGTAAAGGATATAATCTGGACATATATCTCATCTTAACAGATATACTAGAATTAAACAGATAATCCGACAACTTTGTCATTGCTTTCACTTCCTTGTCAGAAAAACGATGTTACTATTGACAAAGGAAATGTCCTTGAGAAAGCCCTTTATGGACAAAAACATGATCTGATCTGCTCCAGCAGAGCACACACAGGTTACAGTTAGATATAAATACACATTAGGATTTCAGCTGGCTATTTCTAAGATGTAGGGTGGGTAATCAGGCTTTTCAGATCAATTGGACATCAAACACAGCTCAGTGTGTGAATTTGATCCTGTAAATGCACACGCGTGCACACAGCTGCTGGTCAATCGAAGGCAGAAAAGACGCAAACACAAAAGACCAACAGGTGTCTTCTGTTTGGGTTTTAAGACAGCATTACTAGCTCAGACCTACAGAAATAAACTCCTGTTCACAATAAGACTGTGTGTCTTCCATGCAGAAAGAAAGGTGTAGTCATAGATAATGCAGATAACATATCTATAGTCTATTTTTTATTACTTACCCACTGTGCTGAGGGCATGGCTATTTTAAGGGCGTTTTCACACCTGTAGTTCATTTACGCTGGCCCAAATCGGTTGTGACTTTATAAACTTGTAGCTTTTACCCCTGATTTGGTTTGATTTCACACAGAGAAAAATCAAAGTGAATCTCTACAAACCACACGAAAACTGAGAAAACGGAGAATTAACGTTAGTGTCTTCCTGCATTGCGAATATAGAGCATACGTGGCTACGGGATGTTTTTTAGCCCATACTTACAACGTACATCTGGAAGTTGGTTCGGATTATGGTCTGCTTATGTTCACAAGATAAACAGAGTGGTCTGGAGTTTGTTCAGGACCGTATCATGACCACCTCCAGCAGTGGGTCTCGGTGTGGTTGTTTTGGTCTGCACCTGAGTGTGATTACTGTGTTCACACCTGCACAAGTTTTATTTATTTATTTATTTATTTATTTTGCCTGTCCCGTTTGGCTCTTTTGCCATCAGAATTGTTGTCTAAAGGCAAAGAAAGATGCCCAACGGATTTACTTTACCAAATTGACCATCCCAGCCTTGCCGTAATGGTCCATTTGATTCACCTTTTATTGTTTATTTTATTTTCACTTACTGAATACGGGACAGACTGGACTGGGGGAAAGAAGGGGAGAAAGAAAGAGGGAAAGAGAAACAGCTGAGAAGAGGGACGGGGGAGAAGGGCAAAAGACAAAAACCAACAGAATGAGCAGAAAAAAAATGCATATATCAATCACCTGGATCACCTCCTGAGAAAGAAAAAAGAAAACAAGCAGAAGAGAACAAGAGTAATAGAATAAACAACATCACAATGATATATGGGAATATGACAGTAAATACTAAATATTAAACATTATTGTGCAGCACATAAGATCAACAGAACACAGTGTGCTTTGAGGTAGGAGCCAAAAAGGGTGTAGTTTGTGGGTGTGATCACCCGTGTGTACACCTATGAGCATGGACGCGCTTGGTTTTTTTTTTGTTTTTGTTTTTTTTAAAAGGTTCCTTCATGTAATGATCTGCTAGAGGGTGTGGGGGGGCCACAGCTCCATCCTCCAGGACATGAAGCAGGTATGGAGGAGATCAAAACTCCAGACATCCAGAGGCCCCCAGAACACAAGAGACCAAGGAAGACCAACAGAGGGGCAGCCGCGCCACTGTCCCAGAAAGAGCTGAGGAGAGTCCCAGATGAGGGCTCACTCAGCAGCCGCGGAGCAGAAGCCAGGGGGAGTTGCAGTGACGCGCCCGTGAGCTCCGCCGGCAGCCAGCCGTGCCTGAGTGACCGAGCCCCAGGCCGAGAGGCCGGGGGCACCCCACCTCCGAAGTGGCCCGAGCGAGCCCCAGGCTCCAGGCCCCGATAAGCGGCCGCCAAGGAGTGAGCCGGTGTGTACCTGGACGCCCATCCCCGGACACAAAGAACCACCAACGCACCGATGTCTGAGGGAGTCCGCCACTGGCAGGGGAAGTGGTGGTAGGGGGAGATAGGCCTCCAAACCTTGGAGGGCCTGAGGTGTCCCCAGAGAGGTGGCGCCTGACACCCAACCTGACATATAGACACAGAAATACAGGCACACACAGACACAAACATCCATTCCCACCCTCATGCTCTCATATGCACTTACTCCACACTCAACCAACGTGGAGACAGACATAAAGAGACGCTGTACACACGATCACACTCCCCAAGCGTACTCTACAAACCGGGTCTAGGTACCCTTGCCCCTGGAGGGGGGAACTGCACCCAGACCCAGGTGGTGTTACCCTTTTCCCTGCGGTGGGGGCAGGCAGACGGCCCCGACTCTGCAGCAGCAGGGAGGCCCCACACTCCAGACTGCAGTCGGATGGCCAACTCCTCCTCCTAGCCCCCCCGCTCCAGCAGGTCGCAGAGAATGGGGGTGAGAGAAGACTCCAAACCTCCCTCCACCCGCTCATTGTAGTGTTGATGCATGTGTGTTCTAAGGTGCATTTAAAACCCAGGAGGGCTTGGAGCTACCTGCCAGAGAGCAGCAGGTAAGCGCATGGTCCCTCCTGCTAGCCCTCAATGTCTACATGTATTTAACATTGAGAGGTGGGCAAGGACGCCAGGGGTGGGGTGTACACCCTGATGGTACTTTGGATTCCGTGTATCGTGCCCACCCCCAAGATCCTATATGTATGTGTAATGAGAGTGTGAGTAATGTGAATGTCTAAGTTGTGGGATAAAATTGAGGCAGAGGCAGCCAGAAGGGGACGGGGGGGGGGGGGGGGGTAGCCTCCTCTGCACCCTGGTGACATACCCCTACTCCAAGGCCCTGCATGTGTGGGTGGTTGTGGTGGAGCGGGAAGAGGGAGGCAGCTGGAGATGGGGAGGGAAGGAAGGGAGGGGCGAGTGACCCCTCTCTGGGGCCAGCTCCCCCGCTGACCCCAGTAGGCACCCCCATACTCCGCGACCCGCCAGGGAAAGGGGGCCCAGGCCCATCCAGACCGGGGCCCAGCGCAGCAGCGCACCCCGGCCCCACAGAGCCCGGGACAGTCCACCCAACCCCACCACAGAGAAAACTGCACCCACCCCACCATCCACTCTTCTTCCAGACTACATAAGACAATAAACACCCAGGCTGAGATCTTCCTCCACCTCTCCTGTATCTCCCCCTCCTGCAGAGAGAGCTCCTGAGGAGAGGAAAGCTCCTGCAAGATGTGACAATCTTCCCCACCAGTTGAAGAGCCCCCCAGGTGGCTCGATGCACCGGCGGCACCCCGCTCCAGGGCTGGGCCCCCATGCACCCACCCGCCCACACCTCCGGCAACACACCAACCAGGACCCAAGCCCCCGAGGCCCGGCCCGGGCCCCAGCCCAGAGACGGAGCGCCCCCAGAACCTCACGCCCATCCCGGACCCACCCAGGGGTAGCCAGGCTACCAGGTCAGTAACCCACGTCCGTCAGCACAGACCCTCCCCTAGCCCCGCTGCACACAGCCGCGAGGAAACAGTCACCTGAGAGCCAACAGAGCCCCTAACCGGACATGACCGCTACCCCAGGTTGAGCCCCCCAAGGAAGATGCCTCCGGGGAACCCCCCGACACCCTAAGCCTGTCCCTACCCCCACACCAATCACAACAGTGAAGGCGGGACCAAACTATGACCCCCCACCCCCACTAGGTGATGGAGCTGATCAAAGGAGCCCAGAGCAATTGATCTGATGTGGTGGCAGAGCCTGTATCAAGACCAATGTAATCTAATAGATAATTTCTATATTGGTTAGAATTAAGATTATTTTTATTTTTCCAGTTCATGAGGACTGTTTTCTTGGCTATGCATAGGGCAGTGAAAACCATATGGGCGATATTCTTTTCTGAAGTGACATTATCTAAGCTGCCCAACAAACACACTAAGGGGGAAGTTGGAATGTTACATTTCAGACACTTCGATAAGTCTTCACATATCTCGCGCCAAAACTTCTGAACTGGTGGACAGAACCAAAGAGCGTGGATATAATTGTCCGGTGAATTGGTTTGGCAGTGTGAGCAGTTGTTGGTAGACATAAAGCCCATCTTGAACATCCGATGACCTGTATAGTGCACTCTATGTAATATTTTGTATTGAATTAATTGAAGACTGGGATTTCTAATTAGATGAAAGGTTTTTAAGCAAATCTGAGACCAGAAGTTTAGGTCTAAGTTAACTGATAAATCCGCTTCCCATTTTGCAATTGGAAGTGGTATTAATTCATCCGTTTTAGAAAGCATTCAGTATATTTTGGATAGTAATTTGGGGGTTTTAAGAGTAAGAAATTGAACCACACTTGGTGGTGTTTGTAGTTCAACTTGACCCAGTTTAAATTTCTTTTTTACTATGGATTTAATTTGTTGATATTCTAAAAATCTTTTCTTGTTGATCCCATATTGTGTAACTAGTCCGTCAAATGAGATAAATTCTGTTCCTTTTAGTATATGTTCTAAATATTTGATTCCTTTACCACTCCAATCTGAAAAGTTTATCATATTATTGTTTTGTAATATGTCAGGGTTGTTCCAGATAGGTGTACGTTTGCATGGGATTAATGAAGACGCCGTCAATTTTAGAAACTCCCACCATGCTGTCAGAGAAGAGCTGATGTTGATGCTTTTAAAGCATTCATGTCGTTGGATGTTTGAGCTGATAAATGATAGGTCTGAGATCTCTAGATTATTGCAAAGTGCTTGTTCTACATCTAGCCAAGGTTCATCTAAGAGGGTATGTTTTAGCCATCCTGAGATAAACTGAAGCCTGTTGGCTAAGAAGTAGTGCTGAAAGTTAGGCAGTTCTAGTCCTCCTTTATCCTTGGTCTTTTGTAGTGTTTTTAAGCTTATACGTGGGGGGTTATTTTTCCAAAGGAATTTGGACATACATGAATCTAGAGATCTGAACCAATCTTGTGGCGGTTTAGTTGGGATCATTGAGAATAAATAATTTATTTTTGGTAAGACCATCATTTTTATAGCGGCAACCCTTCCCATGAGTGATATGGGTAGACATTTCCATCTAGCCAGATCATCTTCTACCTTCTTTAAAAGTGGGATATGGTTTAATTTAGTTAGATCTGCAAGCTTGGGAGAAACATTAATACCTAAATATTTTATATTTCCCGATTGCAGTGGTGTAGAAGAGGAATTATGGAGGGAGCAATTAATCGGTAGAACTGTAGATTTTGACCAGTTAATTGAGTAATCTGATATTCTTGCAAAAGAGTTTATCAATTCAATCACCCCAGAGATATTGGTTTGTGAATTTTGGAGAAAGAGTAACACATCATCCGCATAAAGGCTGATTTTATGTTCCACGTTCTTGCATTTTATGCCCTTAATTACTGAATTCTGTCTAATTGCTGCTGCTAGTGGTTCAATAAAAATTGCAAACAGTGAAGGGGAGAGTGGGCATCCCTGCCTGGTGCCCCTCAAGAGACAGAAGCTGGAGGATGTCTGGTCATTTGTTCTAACACAAGCTGTTGGGGAATTATATAATATTTTTAACCAGTTTATGAAAGAGGATCCAAAACCAAATTTGTGTAAAGTTGCAAATAGAAATTTCCAGTTAACTCTGTCAAATGCTTTTTCTGCATCTAAAGAGAATATTGTAGTTTCTAGGTTTTTACTGTATGAGTAGTCTATCAAATTAAGTAATCTACGTGTATTAAGAGGGGGGTTATTTTCTCCAGTCTCTTTGAGAGAGCTTTGCAGATTATTTTAAGGTCTACATTTATAAGGGATATTGGACGATAGCTTGAGGGATATACAGGGTCTTTGCCTGGTTTTAGCAGGAGATTAATGTTTGCAGAATTCATATTTGATGGAAGTCTGCCCTTTTCTTTAATTTCCAACAACGTTCTGTAGAAAACTGGTGCTAGAATCGACCAGAATTCTTTGTAAAATTCTGCAGGAAAGCCATCTGGACCTGGAGCCTTATTATTGGGCATACTTATCAGGGCTTCCTGGAGTTCACCTGGTGTCAGTGGTGAATCCAGTGCCATTGCTTGAGTGTCCAATAATTTTGGAAGGGTTATGTTGTCCAAAAACTGATCAATTTCTTTTTTAGATGGGTTTATTTGTGGTGAATACAACGTTTTATAGAAATCCCTGAAAATGTTGTTTATTTGTATCGGATCATATATTGTGTTCCCAGATGAATCTTGAACAGCACATATAGTTGTTTTTTATTTATTTATTTTTAGCTGGTTTGCTAGAAATTGACCGGATTTATTACCATGTTCATAATTTTGTAGGCGTAGTCTTTGTACTAAGAATTTTGTTTTTTTTTTATCAATTATCTCATTTAATTCTAGTTTTGTTTTGTGTATTTTGTTCAATGTTTCCTGATCTTGGTGGGACGCGTAGGCTTCTTCTAGTGATTTGATGTTTTTTTCTAATTCCTGAATATTTTTGTTTTCTTTTTTCTTTTTATGTGATGAGAAAGAAATTATTTTACCTCTCATCACAGCTTTCCCTGCTTCCCATAGAACAGAAGCTGATGTTTCGGGAGTGTCATTATAGTCCAAATATGAAGTCCACTCTTTTTTAAAATATTTAATAAAGTCTTCATCTTTAAGTAGTGATATATTAAATCTCCAGTTTTTTCTTGGCATAGTATTATTCTTGTGCATTAGTGTTAAAGATACAGGACCATGATCGCTGACAGCTATAGGGTGAATCTCAGTGTCTGAAATGTCGCTCAGCAGTGAGCTGCTGACCAAAAAATAATCCAGACGAGAGTAGGAGTGATGAACATGTGAGAAAAAAGTATATTCCTTACTGGTGGGGTGAAGTTTGATTTAAAGTTCTACAGTCACCTCATTCTCTAATTTGAGTCAGTGAATTACGTTTCCACCATGACTAAGGTTTTAGTAAGTTGTTTTAAATATGGCCATTCCAGAAGACTGTGCTCCAGTTTTTATGAGTAAACTTTTAGTCTTTTATTTAACACTAATGAGCAGGTACATAGGTTTGTAAGTTGGGCCCATACCTAAACCAGGCTTGTTAGAATTAATTTATAATTTTGTACTTCACCCTCACACTTGGTCACTTCTACTACAGAAAAACAACATGATGTCTATGCTAGAACCTTGAATTGTGGAGTGCAGAAATCAATGGATCATGCCATATCTTTTATATACAGTCTATGGTTCAGTCACAGAACTCTATGCAAGAGGAATCACTTTATTTATGAGGAATTCATAATTTGGACATCAAAATGGGAAATGCTTACTGTCTGTAGGATTATGCCTCTGTAATGGGCTGACAGTATGTTGTATCCACTTACAGATGATTTGATACCTTGATTATTAAAGCTGCCCTCACAAGAAAATCCTGTAACTACTGTACAGTGGGAACAGGCAGAAAACTGGGCAATAGGCATGTAAATCAACTCTATTAAACACTACTCAAACTCTTCAAATACAGCTTGAGATACAAATGTGTGCATACTGATTGTTATTTTGTGATATAAATAAAATGACCTACCTTCTCATGAAGATTAAGATTTTAATTTTTTTAAATTATTTATTTAATCACTGGTATTCAATTTGACTGCATCCAAGATCATCAGTCTTTGAGCTCATTTCTTCTTCATCTTCCTCCACTGCTGCTCTGTTTCCTTTACCATTTTCTGGAGCCCTTCAGTGGCCCTCTGTAGTATGCTCTGTAGTAGATGTACTCTACTCTTTTCATTTGCCTGGGCATTGTGGCCTTCCTTAATCCACAGTGTTGCAGAGATCGAGCTTCACACACGGAACATTTTAAAATATTTAATGTAAAAAAGTCATTTTCATGGGCTAATCCGGGCCTCTAAGACTGACTCAGACTTGTTCAATGACAGTGGCCAAACAGAAAATGCACCTTTACTTAGGTTGTGTCAGTAAACCCACAAGGCAGGAAGAAACTGAGTTCAATATTCACAACTATAACATGAGGAAACACAAGACAGATAAACAGCATGACTAAACTGAGGGTTTAACTACACACGTAGGCTACTAAGGGAGACGGAAAACACCAGGGATCACAGCTAAACCTAATCATGGAAAACAAGACAGAGGAAGCAAAACTAAATACAACGCACACAAGACGAGAATAAAACAGGGAGTAACTAAACAAAGGGAATATCTAATATGACAACAGGAACTTAACAGCAAGATACAGGGAACACATGAGGGCAGGAAAAAGTGAAACTTAGGGGACTAAAATAGAAATTAATATAAAAAAGTGTAAAATTGGGTTGCAGAGCCCGGATCATGACATGATCATCAGACAGGTGGAATGAGGGACGTTTCAGACTAATGACCCTGGACAAGCAGTAGAAAATGGATGTATGGTGGATATTGAAATACTTCTAAGGAAATGTTCCATTTAGGGTTTGGTCGTTCAGCATCGCGCCTCTACAGAAAAACTGCAGGGAGACACTTCACAAAGGGGTTTCCATGTGACATGGAATGAAGAGAATGGACAGTGTATAAAGAACAAAGTAAAACACAAAGAGGCATTAAGGGAGATTTTGACAGAGACATACCAACTGCTAAAAGATACAACACACTTGTGCAGTTCAGGGGTGTTTCATACATATATGCTGTGTTTAGGCAGCAATCAAAATGGTCCTCTTTGGGCTCTGGCACTCTGAGGCTTCTGGATATCCGGGGCCTGGATCTCCTCCATGTCTGCTTCATACCCTGGGGGATGGGGCTATGGCTCCCCACACCCTCTAGCAGATCGTTACATGGAGAAACCTTTTGAATACAAGCGCGCTTATCCACACAGGTGTGCACACAGGTGTACACACGGGTGTTCAAAGACACAAACTACACCTTTCTTGACTGCTACCTCAAAGCACATTGTGTGCTGTCGGTCCTGCGTGCTGCACAATAACATTCAGTATTTAGTTTCTACTGTTATTTACTGTTAGCTAGAATATTGCGATGGTGTTGTGTTTATTATGTTGCTTTTTTGCTTGTTTTCTCTTCTGTTTTTTCTTCTCTCAACAGGTGATCCAGGTGATTTTTTTTCAAGTGCCTTTTCTCACTGTCCCTCTTTCCCTCTGTTTTTCTTTCCCTCTCTCTCTCTTTCTTTCTTTCTTTCTTTCTTTCTTTCTTTCTTTCTTTCTTTCTTTCTTTCTTTCTTTCTTTCTTTCTTTCTTTCTTTCTTTCTTTCTTTCTTTCTCACTTCCCTATCCACCAGTCATGTCTGTCCCACAGTTTGGATTTGGGAGACCTTCTTTACTTTCAAAATCAGGCTAAAAACAATCTGTTTGGATATAGAATATAGTTAGGGCTTGATCAGGCGACCCTGAATCTTCCCTTATTATACTTTAATAGGTTTATTCTGCTGCAAGCTTCTCATGAAGCAGTATTTCTTCTTCACTCACTTGTGTTTATACACTTGCCTGCATTTAATCATTAATTCCACAGTGTGTCTTTTGTCTGTCTCCCTCCCCTCACACCCAGCCGCTGCCCCTCCCTGAGCTTGATTCTGCAGGATGTTTTTTCCTGTTAAAAGAAAATTTCTTTCTTCCCATTGTTGCTAAATACTTGTTCATAGTGGGGGCATCTGTTTGTTGGGGTTTTCTTTGTATTATATAAATAACGTTAAATTGAATTGCCAATCAACTTAACTGAGCATCCTATGACTGTGGGAGTAAGCTGGAGTACCTGGAAAAACCTAGCAGACCTGAGGAGAACATGCAAACCCCACACAGAAAGGTCTCAGCTGGGCTGTGGATTCAAACCTAGGACCTTCTTGCTGTGAACCTGCACCTAACCACTGTACCACTGTGCTGCCCTATATTACATTTGACAAAAGCCCACATAAAATCTACATAGGCTGTCAATTATTAATGTAGACAGCAGCAGCTTTCAGTTTCAGTGTACAGTGTGCTGCTGTGCACTCACTGCTCAGTGTTTCAACTTTATACACAACTTAATTTAGCAAAAATCCCTTTGAGTATGATAAAGTCAGTAAAGAATTAATTCAACAACATGTGCTTTAAGATATATAAAAACAAAAAATGGACGCACTTTCAGCCTTTTCAGTAAAGTGACGTCTTCCTTAACAGGACGGCTGACTGTCATTCTTATTTTACAGCAGGAGCTAAGAGAATTCAGCAATATTTATACTTTAATCATTATACTGCATTGCACTTACCTTAGGAAAAGATTTGAAAACACTGCCACATAAAGAAATCTAGGACATAACTAACAAGGTGTGTCTTTTTCCATTTTTAATTTGAGGATCTTGTGCGTCAATGCTTGCGAACAAAGGAAACTCCTGGTGAGTTGCCAGGAGATCTACTCAGAAATGCTGAACTCTTGTTATCCTTTGGCCCAACGTTAAAACGATGAATTTGTCTTTTTCTTTTGGCAATTCGGCCTAAACGCCAAATGTGTCGACTGGCTATTTGGGTTAGTATTCCATTTTAAAATCCTGAAATTGTTAGACAGATGCGTTTGGGGGTTTTTTTGATAAAAAATTATTTCCAAGTGGATACCTTTAGAAAGCCAGTTTAATGCCATTAGGGACACACAGGCTTGGTGATTTCCTCACACAAGATGCATATAATGGGTGTTGACAGATTTACTCTTCCTGATGTTTAACAAAGTAAAAGGATGCACGCCACACCTACAGTGCGCTGGTGCGATTGCATGAATGTGCTCAAATCTACTTGTAGGCCGCAAGTCAACTGTCGTGATTTCAACACAGGAAATACTGGGCTTGTCTTAAAACCTGCATTAAGGACAGTAAGCCCCTGTGGATAACACAGGGTAGTGTTTTATAGAGGTATTGTTCTGGACAGTTCAGATGAAGTTCAGGATGTACCGTTTAGGATGACTGCGTCCACTTTCAACTGCTGACTGGGATAAGTGAACAGAGCAAGAGTTTTTGAAAACATGTGAAAGTCCCAGCTAAACCTCAAGTTTTACCCACCCTAATGTTATATTTCTCAACATAGAAATGACTGCACAGTGTACATTACATGTATAAAACATGTCCTAACAGTTGGTCTAATGCAAACTTTCCTGTTTGGGCCAGACAGGAGGTGTAACAACTTTTACTTCCTGGGTCAGAGGTTGGGGGTAGGTGATCGGCCTTGCAGCTGCATCCGTCAGGATATGGCAAACTGTGATCTCGTGCTACAGTGGGTGTGTTTTTTAAACTTCAACTAGAAGTCATAAGAGATTGTGATTGAACCCATAAGGAAAAGATATATATAAATATATATAAATCTTATAAAGTTTGTATCTGTCTTGTGTAAAACTTGTATGAAAAGCATAGAGTGAAAAGAGATATTAGATCCCTTGAAAAATTATATAAATGAAAATTGTATGTTTTGGATACTTCCTAAAACAATATATGAAAGTAATGAGAAAGTGTCCACTTTCGTGAGTAAATCATATAAGCCCTAAATGATTCACTATGTGAAGCGAGCCAAATCTGATGCAAGTCTTTTATAAGTTTTTTCTATTTCTTTTCCATATGGAAAATCCAGACAACACACACACACACACACACACACATAAAATGAAGCTCATTTAGATGCAGTCAAGTACATAACAGGAGAAGTTCTTGCTCTTTAAATGTGGCTGTGTGTATGATGTGAAGTCTTTTGTGCATCTGTGTTGTGCTTGTTCGTGACAGAATTCATGCACTTTAATGTGTGCATATTGTCATGTAACTCACTGGGGTAGTGTGGAGGAATACACATGAGTTACCACACACACATACACACACACACACACACACACACACACACACACACAATTTACCATTGATTGAAGCAACTCAATACACTCACAGACAGTGCCGGCTTGAAGCAGGAGGACAGAGCCTGTGGCAAGGTGATTGAGAGAGCACTCTGTGTGTGTGTCCATGTGTGTGCTTGGCAGGCAAGAACAACTGGTGACATCCGCAGATGAGCGGCAGTCTACATACAGTACCTGTCTTTCTTTTCTTTGTCTTCCCACAGCTATATATCGATATTTATTACACACATCTATCTATCCGTCCATTTATCTATTGCCCTTCTCCTTTCTCTCTCTCAGATGTGTCGGGGTCTTTAGTAGTGTGATCCAGAATCGCCTGCCGCATGCTCTTTGGGCTTCAAACACACAAGGTGAGATCAGCACACATGAAACGATCATAGAGAGGGACAAAAAGATGGTGGGAGGGATGGAGGGACAGAGAAAGGCAGGTGGGAGGGAGAGGATGTGGGGAAGGGAAAAATCATAGGGAGTCTGATGGCAGGAAAGGATGAAAGTGGAGAGGGGGATGAAGGAAGAGAGAGAGACATTTATTTCCATTTTAATTTCTTTTGTATTGTAGATAATGTTGAAAATAAAAGTGCTCGTTTTAAAGTCACAAATTAAAGAATTTTTTTTTTTGGAACAAGCACAGGACATTAGCTCTGTTACAGGGAGATTAGACTTTTCTGTTAGATTTCCAAGCTATTCAGCTGAGTGCGTGCTTAATTAGAAATTTGAAGCAGGAGACTCGTGATCTAACTCTCTTTAGAGATTTTAGTGTGTTTCTTAGAAAGAAGGATTTACAAGGGCTTAATTAAGTTTAACCTCCTCAAAGACCCTGACAGCCATCCCTGAATCAGATTCAGATCTCAACCCTACCAACATAGGATATTTTTAAGACTGATACCAATACCGATACTTAGTGATTTAAAACTGTGAAGTATCAGCTGATATTTGTCTTCTCTCAGACACATAAAAATTGAAAAAAAATTTCTAATTTGTTATGTTTAGTTATTTATGAGTTCTTGGGATAATACGTTTTAAAACAACCTTGTTTTATTGTCTTTTCTGGTCGCGGATAACTCATAAAATGTGCGCCCTCTGGTGGACAAACTGTGTAAAATCATTATTCATAGTGTGGTTAATGGGTCGATATATTGACCAATATATTGTTCAAATTCGCTGAGTTACTAAGTGAGGTTAAATAAAAGTCACGCAATGTTTAGTTAAATGCACAAATTAGATCTATCATTACTGCATTCATGTGCTGGTTAGCTGGTTGAAAATTAGCTTAACTACAAACCAAATCTTGAAGAAGTTACAAATAAATAAGAGGGTTTTTTTTTGTTTTTTGCTGAAGGCTACAATTCTGAAGAATATCTAGCTATAGGTGTAGCAGGAGTAGCAGGTTGGCAGACAGGCAGCAGCTCCGGTGCTCTGATTGTCTTCAGATCAAGCTTAAGACAATAAAAAAGAAGTAATTTTTACACCATCACACACAGAAGAAGAATTGCTGTTGTTATTTACCCGAGTCACGCAAGGTTTGGGGGGGATTTTTACATGTCCGAGAAGCTGCTGTTCACACCAGGATTGTTGTTTTTGGTAATGACAGTTTCTCTGCCTGGCTCACAGCAGTTGTGGCCATAGCAAAGCTCTGGGCAAAGGGAACTGAAGGGCACCGCTAGCTCAAGGCAAAGCCCAGTAGGTACCATAACTCACACAGAACAGACACAACACACACACACAGGCATCTGGTAACTTTTACACTCACTGCTGCTTTCCTGTTCTTTAATTCTTAATTGTCCATGTTTTATAGAGCATATTAATTGCTATTTTAGCATCTTAAATGCTCCTTTGTTTGAACACAAAAGACATCAGAGGTGTGGATGCCGTTTAGAAAGGTCATACCATCTATTTCGAATTGAATTTCCCAGTTGTTAAATGCAGTGACTGTAGCCCTGGAGTAAAATATGCTCAAAAGCACTGCATCTAATCACGACTTCTTTTGAAATCTGTGTTATCCAAAAGTTATCCAAATATCGGCTACAATTTTAAATTGTTGCACATTTCCTGCTGTGCTCGTTGCATGACGCCATTTGGGCCAACCTTTGGCTCTCAGACAGACGACCTCATATTTGAGTCTAGAATACTTTTGAATACTTTTGTTCTTGGGTTTGTTGCAGTTTCTTTGAGCACAGTCGAATCTTTCGGTGGATTTGCTGGGATGTCCACTTTTGTGAAGATTGGCAGCTGTCTTGAATGTTTTCCACTTGTGAATGATCTTTTTCTCTGTAGAATGATGGTGTTCATTGGCATTGAATGAATGACTGCTCCAGATCAGCAAATTACCAGAGGAAGGTGGTCACACTTGCTGCTTATCAGTTAATCGAGTGCATTTCATTAGCAGCACCTGGCTACTACTTAACCCTGTAAATTCCTATAGAAGCAGCAATGGTTCACACACTGCTCCTGCATTTAGGCTTAATTTTTATTAAATAAATAATTACATGCTGTAATATATCATGTTTTGTTTTAAGGCCTGGTAAAGACCTGATTATTTTGATTATGTATTGATAACAAATTTCCCACGTGTGGGACTAATAAAGGTTATCTTATCTTATCTTATCTTATATGTAAAAACTGAAAGAAAGTGGCATTTCTTTGTATCCTGACTGTAAATGCCATATTAGGTGGACGCCGCAGTCACAGCCATAAACAATTATAAGCATTTATTTATAGCAAAATCATGTTAATCCCTCTTAAGAACATTTTAGTGTTTGGGGACTTTTTTTTTAATTGTGCAAAAAATTATATGTAAAGAAATATTTTTTCTCAGGCTAGCCATATAGCATGTTAAAGCCTTTTGGATTTTGCTGTACAGAGTAAAATGATCAAAACTGAGATAATGTACAAGCTGCTCCTTTAGTAACACAAACCGATCAAGCCACGTGTTTACTGCTTGTCATTTCTGTTCTGGATCAGGTCCTCAATGCTGCTGATAAGAGATTATTATGCTAATGCTAACAGCACTGCTAGCCTTCTGAGGTTCACGGTGTCAGCGTTCCTCACGTGAACCGAGACACTCTGCGAAATGTCAGCCTCCGCCTCCTACGAGGATGTGTGTGTACATACGTGTATTGAAGAGAGATGACTTGAGATAAAGGAGAGTCGCCCGCAAGTGCGTAAAGAGGCACACAAGCGACATGCACATGCACACTCCCACACACATGCACGTCTGCATGCTTTAAAACCCAGCTCAGATATTAATTAAAGTTCATTGCTTCAGTAATTAGCAGGGCAGGATAATACCAATAAGTGACTTATTGCCCCCCCCAGGTTCAGCTCTCCCTCGAACTTTAATTGAATGAGTGACATTAAAACTTCAGTGGCCATTTGGCAAGGTTGACTAAACAGTCGTAAACAGCAAAGGAAACACTTCAAGCATGAAGGAAAGGCTTCTTACAAACCAAAAGGTGCCCTATTCCTTTAGCTCTGTGGAATCCATAATCAATAATGAGTATGCTTAAACGTTACATACTGAGATTTACATACTATGCAATATGTTGCCAGTTTGGTAAATGGTAAACAGACTGGTACTTATATACCCGTTTTCTGTTCTAATGTGTAACTGTGAGGTGGGCTTTTTACTACAAGCCTCAATCATAAAAGTGCTTTTTTAGTACACCAGCATTTTATTTAACATTCACATCCACACTCAGATGGATGCATCAGAAGCAACTTAGGGTTCAGTATCTTTTCCCAGGTTCTTTTTTTCTTCTGGATGCATGCTTCTGGTCCCAAAATGTAAAACAACTAGGTTTAAAAATAGCTTTGTCGTGGCAGCCATTACTCAGATGAACAAATGATACTTTTTTCCATTAGTGAGGGGCGATACTAGGCCCAAGTTTTAATTACTGTTTATCAGTATTTTGTATTATGTGAAAATGTTGTCTGCTGTGGCTTTGTTGAGAGTGAGCATGTGATGATGGATGACCCATGACTGCAGCACAAATCTGCCTACAGGTACAAATAAAGTATCCTGAACCAGGGAGTCAATCCCAGACCTTCTCGATGCTAGATGACCCGTGGTCCCTCCTCATCCACAACCACCCCAGCAGCTGTGCCGAGTTAAGAACAGAAAACTTAGAGGATTTTTAAAGCCCAGGTTTTGCTCTCAGAGACAAATCATTGCCATTTTCTAAGTAAAAATCAGGTCTGGTGTAACTGGCAGCATTAAATAGAAGCTAACTGCAAGAATTGGGAGCATGCAGATTTACTGCCATGGCACGGCTTACTGGGACCCTTGATGGAAGTGAAGCCATGGTAAATCAACTTTGTTTAATCTATATTTTCCCTGCAGTGACAAGTTAATATGTCTGCTGTGAAAAAAGCTCTTTTGGATTGCATAATGTTCTACAAGGCTATATAATAAACTATTATAGGCGCTCCCACCAGGTGAAGAAAAAGAAATGTCTGGCAAATTATAGCACTTGACCAGAGGCAAGTGAAATCAGCTCTCCTGGCCCTGCCATTTAAAAAAAATGTATTTATTAACACATTATATCTAAAGCTTGTGTTTCACATCAAGTCTTTCAGTCTTTCAACACGCTCCAGTAATAAGAATTGAGAATATACCGCAAATGCTGAACTAATAGAGTCTTAAAGACTTCAAAGTCTTCATAACATTTTTAAATCACCTTTTTATTAAAATGTTTATTTTAATCATAGTTTATCTTCAATTCTTTTCTTTGCATTTCCTCTCATTCTCTCTCTCTCTTAGCGTCAAGCCAATCAATCATCATCCATTTTGTGGCTCTCCTGTCACAACCTCAAATCCTATACATTCCACACACACAGAGATATGCACAGATAGACGCGCATGCTGTACGTCCTCATATACACGTATACAAAGGCATGCACACAATCACACGCGCACAGAACACACTGTTTCTGCTGCGCCTTTGTGCTCCTTTAACCTTGAGGTCTGCAAGCGCCCCACTGAGATAATCTCTCAGACTGCCTTCATTACTGTTATAGGACATAGACACACACACACACACACACACACACACACACACACACACACACACACACACACACACAGAGAGAGAGAAGCATCAAGGAAAAGCACATACGTTTAAGTCCCACTACACACTTGCGGACACACGCGCAGGTAAAAGAGGTGGAGCATTTAAAATCCCTTTTTTCTCACTATTGACTTGAATCAGCATTAGGCTCATCAGATAGTCAGGCCAGTGTTGGGTGTCTGTGTGTGTGTGCGTGTGTGCGTTATTGGCTGTCCTCCGCCTAACTGGCTAGACGGACACAGCCTCCAGGAATGTCAAACCTCCAACCTGCATTTTGATGTGGGCACCCGCAGTTACTTGTACACCATCGCCCACCACGTGTTACTGTGTGTGTGTGTGTGTGTGTGTGTGTGTGTGTGTGTGTGTGTGTGTGTGTGCGTGGTATATTCTCTGACTGACAGGCCCTGGGCATCACAATAACCAGACAGGTAGAGTAACAGTGTATAGGAAGGAAACTTTTAATAACACATCATTATGTGTGTGTGTGTGTGTGTGTGTGTGTGTGTGTGTGTGTGTGTGTGTGTGTGTGTGTGTGTGTGTGTGTGTGTGTGTGTGTGTGTTGTTTATTGTTGGTGAGTCCTAGAAAAAAATATTTCTTGGGGTTTTTTTTGTCAGAATGTATTTTTTTATATATATTTTTATAATACCATCATAATTCACCTGTAAATTGTATTTTCCACCCTTGTGTGAACATACTGGAGAAGAAGTGGAATTTGTTTGTGTGTGTGTGTGTGTGTGTGTGTGTGTTTGTGTGTGTGTGTGTGTGTGTGTGTGTGTGTGTGTGTGTGTGTGTGTGTGTGTGTGTGTGTGCCCTTTAAGTACCAGTGACAGTAGCTTGGCATACGATCTACACTGCCACTCAGTCACCTGCCGCTCCACCTCCATCTCTTTTATTTGCACTTTTCCTCGTCTTTCATCCTTTGGTTCACTCTGTGACAGAACCTGTAGTTTTTGAGAAAGTTTTGAATGTTTCATTCTTTTATCTTTTTGCTCATTATTCAGTATCAAAAATCACAACGAAAGACGCTAACGGGTTACAGCCTAGCCATTTAAAATTGGAGAGCGGAATTAATACCAAGGCTGTGAAGGCTTTCTTTAATGCACTCCAATCCTTTAAAACTCTCTTAACCCTAGAGAATACGTTCTGATCTTCTTTTCTCAGATGGCAAATGTTTCAATAGGAGAAATAATGACTTTGTTTAAGAAAGATCAAATGTGACTGGCTTTCATGCTGGGAGAAATAGTCAGCGGCACTATGGAAACAAGTATGTCTAAATAAATTAAAATATTGTGGAAAAAAACTTTTTCTTTTCTAATTCAATTCAAAAAGATAAACACTCAAGTATTCTGCATTCATTACATGTGAAGTGAAATATTTCAACCATTATTTTTGTTGAATTTTCATGATTATGTTTATAGCTCTCGAAAAACAGAAATCCAGCATCTTAAACTGTTAGAAGATTTGCAATGAATACACTTCTGAAAAGTATGCTCATTGTTTTTTACATTTGCATGGCATGGAGGCGATCAGGTTGTGGTGGTGCTGAGGTGCTGAAGGTGTAACCTTCAGTTTGTCTGTGTTTTGCGTCAGTGTTTCTCATCTTAATCTTGATAATAGGAGTTCTGTGATTTTCTGGTCAGATGTGCTGGATGGCCAATCAATCACAGGAACATCATGGTCAGCAAACATCTTATTAATACTAAATTTTACTTGCTGGCACCGTTTTAAAACGCTCAAGGTCATCTTATAATACAAAACAAAAAGAACAGGATTAAAAAGAGCGGAACAATAAGAATGTAAAACACACAGAACACATAAAACTGGATGATTACAGCTGATATGGACATGAAGACCTTCAGAGATAAGGTGCAGTACAGCTAAAAGCACAGAGACCCACGTGAACAAAGTAGAGATGGACCAATCCGATATTACGTATCGGTATCGGTCCGATACTGACGTAAATTACTGGATCGGATATTGGAGAGAAATAAAAAATCCATTAAATATCAAAAAAGCACCTCACAAAACTTGCGACATGGCGTAACTCGGCTCATAACTGTAGCACGTCGTAGCAGTATGCGTCACCTGATAGAGCGGCTGTGTGTATTTGTAGCGTAGCTACCAAACCAGCATTTCATCTCCGAGGAAGTTATCCCAGAGAGAAGTAAAGCAAGTGGGTAAGTTCATCTCTGAATGTTTGTAAAGCGTTCCCGCGTTAAGCTTAACAACTGATATATGGAGCGACTGCCTCTTCTCTCTCCCTCCCTCTTCTTGCTGATACTTCAATGTGAAACTGATCAATGATCAGCTGATCGGCTTTCCTGTCACAAGTCCGTCTCTCTTGCTTGTTTTTGACCCACTTTGCGCCAGAAAGAGGAAACCAGCAGCTGAACAACAGCAGCACGTTTAAGCTTGATAAACTGTTGTTAGAATTTATTTATGCTCTACACCAAGATCCTTTTCTACGTAGCTGACGGCTGGTAACTGTGCAGGGGCGGATCCTATTAGTTAGGTTGCTTAATATTTCTGCTAAGTACTCTTTAAAATACCAGAATAGGGTGGGTGGAGTAGGTTTAAGTTTATTAGATTGATCAGTATTGCTGAACTATGAAATATTTTGGGTGTAGTGCATTTTTTGCATACAAGTATAACAGAATAGCTTTAGTGTTTTGTTTTGTTTTGTTTTTTTTAACTTGAGTATTAACTTATACAAAAAGCAGCAAGATATTAAAAAACAGTTGTATTGATTAAAAAGCACACTATATCGGATTCATATCGGTATCGGCAGATATCCAAAGTTATGATATCGGTATCAGTATCGGACATAAAAAAGTGGTATCGTGCCATCTCTAGAACAAAGTCTCAAAGACCAAATCAAGGAGAATCTTAAAGATGAGAAGCAAAATCTCAGACTGAATATGTTGAAGAATAGGGAGCCGGTGAAGCTGGATGAGAATTGGGGTAATATGGTCAGTAGACTTGGTGCAGGTGAGTTGTGGACGATTTGGAGCCAACTGAGGAGTTAAGGAGACCAGAGACAATGGCATTACAGTAATCCAGATGAGAGGTGGATTCAGGGCATGTACTAGGATTTCTGTGCTTATTGAGTGTCATCAATCCAATTAAACTTTTCAATGAAATTGTATTTATATAGCACCAAATCACAACAACAGTTGCCCCAAGGTGCTTTAAACTGTAAGATAAAAACCCAACAATAATACAGAGAAAACCCCAATAATGAGATGATCCTTTAGAAGCAAGTGCCTTGAGGACAGTGGGAAGGCAAAACCTCATTTTAACAGGAAGAAAGCTCCAGCAGAACGAGGCTCGGGGAGGGGCGACATATGCTACGACCGTCTGGAGTTTAGGGGAGGAAGACTAAATTAGGGGGAAGAGAGGGTTAGTCACTTTCCATTCCTTCAGGTCACTTACATGTAAACTGGCATTGCGCACACAACTTTGAATAAACTTTTACCGGCGAAGAAGACATCTTGTGTCCACACGAGTATTTGTAGTCACAGAATCAGATTTTTTTTTATGATGGGGGATGATTGGATTTCCAGACTGACCTATTTTTAATTTTAAAAAAATCACACATTTTTTGTTATCTATGAAAACTGATAAAATGTATGGCTATAATTTATTTCATTTAATTTCTTTTTCTTCTGGTCTTTGTTTAGTTTCCCACACCACCTGTCCCTGATTATCCAGCCAGTTTTCCCACTACCTTCCTTTTGGCAGACTGTCTTCTTACCCTGTGTAGCGAAGCTTTCCGGTCAATTGATTTGTTTCTAGTTCAGATCTCAGACACTATATAGACAAAAGTACTGGGCCATACCTTTTAATTTCTCAATTCAACTGTTTTCAGTCCCATGGCCACAGGTTTATACAATCAATCACCCAGCCATGCAGTCTGCCTTTACAAACATTTGTGAAAGGATGGGTTCAAAAGAGCTCACTGAATTTGAGGTACTGTAATAGGATTGGATTTCTTCCCTCCTAGATATTCCATTACAGTGGTAAGTGATATTATTGCCAAGTGGAAGCGTTTAACAACTATAGCAGCTCAGCACCAAAGTGGCAGACCATGTAAAGTTACAGAGCTGGGTTGCTGAGTGCTGAGTCATGTCTTTAGTGAATATGTAGTAAAATCACATGTTGTGAATACATTTCTAAAGTAGAGTTCCAGTAACCTCCTCTTCCATTAACATCAGCATAAAAACTGTGCCCCAGGAGCTTCGTGGCATAGAGTTCATGGCCGAGCAGCTCATGTAGGTGTAATGTTGTAGGCACCCTGGTACCATTGTCACAAAGTGTATTTCGAGTCAGTGCCCCTTGTAATGGTCTCCTTTTACCCTGATTTTGGACACTGGCCAGTTTTATTCACCTCTCTAACATATCTCAGGTGTATTTTTTTTTAAAGCTTTTATTAAAGCTTTAGCTTTAGGTTTTTGGTGTTTAGTGTTTTGTTCCTGATGTCCTGTTTTGGGGTCCTTTGCCTTTGTTGTTCATCACATTACCCATCCATCCATCCATCCATACATCCATCTTCATCCGCTTTATCCGGGGCCGGGTCGCGGGGCAGCAGCCTAAGCAGAGATGCCCAGACCCCCCTCTCCCCAGCCACCTCCTCCAGCTTATCCGGGGGAACACCAAGGTGTTCCCAGGCCAGCCGAGAGAGCCAGCGTGTCTTGGGTCTGCCCCGGGGCCTCCTCCCAGTGGGACATGCCCGTAACACCTCACCCAGGAGGCGCCCAGGAGCCTCCTGGGTGAGGAGGCTCCTGGCTTGAAAGGAGCCAGCTGAGGTGGCTCCTTTCGATGTGGAGTAGCAGCCGCTCTACTCTGAGCCCCTACCGGATGGCTGAATGTCTCACCCTATTTCTAAGAGAAAGGTCAGCCTCCCTTCAGAGGAAGCTCATTTCCGCCGCTTGTATCCGCAATCTCGTTCTTTTGGTCCCTACCCACAGCTTGTGGCCATAGGTGAGGGTAGGAACGTAGATCGACCTAAATTGAGAGCTTCGCTTTTACACTCCGCTCCCTCGTCACCACGACGGACCGGTGCAGCGTCTGCATCACCAATCTGTCTGTCGATCTCCGGCTCCCTTCTCCCATCACTCGCGAACAAGACCCGAGATACTTGAACTCCTCCACTTGGGGTAGGAACTCATCCCCGACTCGGAGTGGGCACTCCACCCTTTTCCGGCTGAGAACCATGGCCTCAGATTTGGAGGTGCTGATCCTCATTCCCGCTGCTTCACACTCGGCTGCGAACCGTTCCAGTGCGAGCTGGAGGCCTTCACTCACATTACCCATCTTTATATAAAACCACATAGGTGACTCCCGGCCTATTTTTTAACCTTGTATGTTGAATTTTGTGCTCTTCTCCATAAGAGTGTGTCAGGCGTTGTGTGGAGGTGAGGAAGAAGGAACCCAAACGCAGGACTTGCAGGTATAGAAATGACGGGGATTTATTGGAGTGGGTGAATGACCAAAACAGGAACGAAGGACTGGCTGACTGAAAGACTGGATGAATGGCTGGCTGAAAGACTGGATGAATGGCTGGCTGACTAACTGAACATACATACGGGGAGACGACAGGAACATCACATGTACATCAATGACACGACAGTGAACGAGTAGAAACAGAGGGCTTAAATACACAGACTGATGAGGATGATAATGAGAGACCGGTGAGTACTAGAGATGGACCGATCCGATATTACGTATCGGTATCGGTCCGATACTGACCTAAATTACTGGATCGGATATCGGAGAAAAATAAAAAATGTAATCCGATCCATTAAATATCACGAAAGCACCTCACAAAACTTGCAACACGCCGTAACTCGCCTCAGAACGTCGGAGCAGTATGCATCACGTGATAGAGCAGCTGTGGCATGGTCTGGATAGCATGTGGAGCTTCGCTAGCAACCTGGCATTTCATCTCCGACAAAGTTATCCCCGAGAGAAGTAAAGCAAGTGTGTAAGTCCATCTCTGAATGTTTGTAAAGCATTCCCACGTTAAGCTTAACGAGCGACTGCCTCTCACTCTCCGGCTGCTACTTCAATCGTGAAACTGCTAATGATCAGCTGATCGGCTTTTCTGTCGTGAGTCTCTCTTGTTTGTTTTTGGTCCACTTTGCGCCAGAAAGAGCAAACCAGCGGCTGAACAACAGCAGCACGTTTAAGCTTGATAAGCTGTTGTTACAATTTATTTAATATTTCTTTCTACACCAGGATCTTTTTCTACGTAGCTGACGCTGGTAACTGTGCAGGGGCGGATCTAGCAAAGTTTAGCCAGGGGGGCCGATAGGGCATTAACTGGGAAAAGGGGGCACAAAGACATACTTTTCTTTCTTATTCTCATTTAAAATGTCTAGCTTTTAATAAATAATTATCTGACACCCAAAGTTTTAATTTGATGTAAAATGAATAGAAGTCAATTACTGTATATAGTGACTATTAAGTCTAATATATATACCCTAGTAAGCTATAGTACATTTTCCTTTGGGAAGGTACCATCTGTGCAGTCTGCAATTTTGTTGAAGAAAGATGTTGAATCTATTTAATATTTCTTGAAAAATAATTGATTTCTGTGCATTTTTTTTCACACTGCATCAAATTAAGGTTGATTACGTTGATTAAGCATCATGAGGTGGAGCGTGAGGGGTGGTTCCCTATTTTTTATTTATTTATTTTTGTTGTTGCTGGGAGTTGGAACCCTATTAGTTAGGTTGCTTAATATTTACGCTAAGTACTCTTTAAAATACCAGAATAGGGAGGATGGTGTAGGTCTAAGTTTATTAGATTGATCAGTATTGCTGAACTATGAAATATTTTTTTTGTATACAGGTATAACAGAATAGCTTTAGTGTAGTTGTTGTTTTAAACTTGAGTATGAACTTGCAGACTTGCAAAATGCAGCAAGATATTTTAAAAAACAGTTTTGTTGATTAAAAAACACTATATCGGATTCATATCGGTATCGGCAGATATCCAAATTTATGATATCGGTATCGGTATCGGACATAAAAAAGTGGTATCGTGCCATCTCTAGTGAGTACACAGCTGAACATAATCTGGCTAATGACACAAGGCGAGCTGACACAGGAAAAGCAGGAAGTGAGCACATGGAAGTGGAAAAATAAACTGAACATGAACAAAACTGAAAACACTGGGTCACCGACCCAGGAACCCTGACAGTACACCCCCCCCCCCCCCCCCCCTTCAATGGCCGGCAGCCGACGGCCAAAAGAGAAAAAGCCCAGAACAGGGCGAGCGGGGGGGGGGGCCAGGACGGAGGGACGGAGTCCACACCGAGACAGTTCAGGAGGGCGTCCAAGCGGCCCGTGGCCAAGACGAGACAGTTCAGGTGGGCGGCCGCGAGGAAGGCGGCGGTGGCCAATGAGCCGGTCGGGTGGGCGGCCGCGAGGACGGTGGCGGGCGGTCGAGAAGAGATGGTTCCGGCGGGCGGCCGCGATGAGATGGTTCCGGCGGGCGGCCGTGATGAGATGGTTCCGGCAGGCGGCCGCGAGGAAGATGGCGGCGGCCACTGAGCAGGTCCGGTGGGCGGCCACGCCGGTGATGACGTCTAGAACGTGGCTCGGGCGACAGCGTGGCGGCCGCAGGACCGGGCGAAGCAGAGGCTGATGTTGGACCAGGCGACGGCACGGGAGCCGGGGGTGACGGAGCCACAGCTGTAGAGCCAGTAGGCGCAGAAGCCTCTGGCTGGTGACAGGCTGGGCCAGCGGGTGCGGAAACCCCTGGCTGAGGCGCAGGAGAGCTCACAGCTGGATCTGGGCGCTGTGGCTGCAGGTCCGGGAACTGAACAGGATGGTGGACGGGCGACTGGGAGATGGGAGGCGACTGGACTACAGACTGGCCAGGAGCAGACTGGACAGACTGGAGGACAGGAGGACAGGAGGAAGACTGGACAGACTGGAGGAGACTGGAGGACAGGAGGAAGACTGGACAGACTGGAGGAGACTGGAGGACAGGAGGAAGACTGGACAGACTGGAGGAGACTGGACTACAGGGGACTGGAGTGAAGGCTGAACAGCAGGTGAGGGAACTGACTGGAGTGGAGATGCTAAGGGAGGAACAGAGGTAGGCGAGGCTGACAACGGAGCTGAGGTTGGTGTGGCTGATGGCTGAGCTACAGACTGGGCTAGACAGGGAGATAAAGCTACAGCCTGGGCTAGTAAAGCTGGTGCCTGAGCAGGGGACACTTCAGCTAGCCTAACCAGGGATAAAGCTAGTGCGTGAAAGGCTGGATCAGGTGGTGGATGAAGTGGTGGACTGATTAGCTCTTCCAAGCCTCTAGGGGGGTCAGGCTGGGTTCTGGCTGCCCTCAGCCTGGGCGCTGGGACAGGCACGGGAGGTGGCTGGACACCAGTCACCCCCACCCGAGAAACAGAAGCGGGTGTGGCGTTAGACTGGGTCGCAGCTGCCCTCCTCCTGGGAGCTGGCACTGGTGTGGGTGTAGACTGACTGACAGGAGTGGAGATAACGACTGGGTGTGATACTAGCAGGTTTATCGGGGATTATTCTGGTCCTCCTGCCACCACTATTTACAGTCTTTGACTGAACAGTTCTTGGGGGAGTAGAGCAGAAAAATTCGTCCCAGTCTACATTGTCATCTAGGAGGGAAACTCCCCATGAATCGGAGATGAGTCCGTTAATTGTTTTGAGTGAGGAATCAGTCGAGGAGTGCGAAAAACAGTCACTGGAACTCACCACCGGGAGTTGTTGAAAATGGTCCATCTTATGGCGGCGTGTGTGCCACTTTCTCCGGGAAGAGGAAGTTGCCGGGGTAAACAGCTGAGCCTCTGGCGCGGTAGCCTCCATTGTGCCGAGGTGGGAGGCGTAGCCGCTGTGCCGTGGCGAAGGTGGAGGTCCGGCGAATGAGGCGGCAGGTGTGTGAGCGAGGAGCGGAGCGGCGAGAGAGGGAGCAGCCGAAGCGCGGCGTGAAACGTCCACTCTCCGCAGCAAATGCTCCGGTGCAGGTGAGGCAGCAGGTGGGGGAACGCGGCGTCTCTGAGGCCCGCCCAGAGCCAGGCGAGTCCCCTCGAAGACATGCTCTCTCTCTGCAAAGAGCCGCTGTTTTCCCCTGAGCTGGTCTGCCCAACGGGAAAGCGCTGCCTCCTGCCGCTCGTAGAGGTCCGAGTCCGCTGGGTTCCAATCGTGTCTTCGTGGCACGGGTCGTGTCATTTTGTCAGGCGTTGTGTGGAGGTGAGGAAGAAGGAACCCAAACGCAGGACTCGCAGGTACAGAAATGACGGGGATTTATTGGAGCGGGTGAATGAACAAAGCAGGAACGAAGGACAGGCTGACTGAAAGACTGGATGAATGGCTGACTGACTAACTGAACATACATATGGGGAGACGACAGGAACATCGCCTGTACATCAATGACACGACAGTGAACGAGTAGAAACAGAGGGCTTAAATACACAGACTGATGAGGATGATAATGAGAGACCGGTGAGTACACAGCTGAACATAATCTGGCTAATGACACAAGACGAGCTGACACAGGGAAAGCAGGAAGTGAGCACATGGAAGTGGCAAAATAAACTAAACATGAACAAAACTGAAAACACTGGGTCACCGACCCAGGAACCCTGACAAAGTGAGGGTTTTCAAGAAAATAATATGACTTTAAAATAACCAAAAGAGTTCATGTTATTGTGAGGTGTGTCATCGAACAAATATTCCCAGAACAAACAAAATTGTTTAAAGTAATTCAGATACTTAGGAGAAATGCTAATTATTTACTTAAAATTTGGGTTGAAACTTTGTGGTACCTTTACAAATTTAATTAACCTATAAATTTAAGATAAAAATAAGTGATTGCAAGAGAAAGAATTCACATTATGGCAAATATTTCAAAAGGAACAAAAGACAAGGGATTGAAACCCAGACAGTCACAGCTGGACTGCTGGTGATACAGAAATTCATGGGGAGAAGAGTGCACTGTGAGCTTGGAGCTACTGTTAAGATCTTCTTTAATTAATTTGTATTTCTCAAGTTTGAGTAAAAAACCTTTTTATCTGTTTAGCCACTGGGAAAAAACTAAAAAACTAAATCAAACTTTCTCACCTTCAGCTGCAGACTACCAACTTGTGCAGAGGCTTCCAAATAATCATTCTCCACCTTCAGAACAGCATTTAAAGTACATAAATGAATCTCCCATAAACAAAAACATATAAAATTGAGGCTGAGTGAGCCGAAGCAGTTCACCGTACGTGCATTTAGCCACAAAACGCCAATCTTTTCTCAATGCCCCGATGGCATCCTTGGAAAGATTTAATTTTCCCTCAAGTGCCTACCTCCCATCTCTTAGAAAAGTATGCTGTCGCTTCTCCACAAGGTTTCCTCACTCGGAGGATACATCTCTCTTCAGTCTGAGTTCAAGTGTCTAATCTTCTGCGTCTCAAGGTCAGCATTTGTATGCACTCTTAAGGGTCTTGATTCAAACAAATGAGACAAGAAAATTAATCGGAGGCAATGCATGAAGTGTTGAGTGTGTGTATAGAGTGTGTAGAGGTATGAATGCAAATTACTATGTGTGTGTCCAACTGGAGTCGGTAGAGGGAGAGCTCAGCTGCTCGGGTCCTGGGCCCAACGGGACTGAATGAGGGATGAAAGCAAAGATAAAAGACAGCGAGAGAAAAAGTGAAAGAGGGAGACCGTGCACTGTGCAGAGCGGAACATTGTTCTCTTGATCACAGTCAGAAGGTTTCGTGTAAGTGTGTGTTTTTGTGTCTCTGCGCACCGTTTGCGTGCACGCCCGCTCATAAATATATGGCTGTATGACTCGATGCCTGCATTTCATTGCGTTTAAGACTCATCCAATAGAAATCACATGAATGTTAAAAATTTCTTAAAGTTTACTTTAAAAATTTTGCAAGGAAAAAAACTACAAGGAAACCTCCTACCTCATTGTCAGTTCTATGTTCATTCTTAAATAGAGAGCTGGGTGGTGAAAGACAGTAGGAGGGGAACATTTTATCCCTGCCATCTATCCATCCCTCCCTCCCTCCTCTTTTTTTTATCCTCTTTTCCCTCACATCTATTATTCACCCCAGTTGGCAGCCAGGCACACACCTAAATAAACCTCTACCCATGTCATCTCTCACTCCCTTCATCATGTTCACCTTTCATCAGCTCCACTCTTCTCTGTCTCCATCTACCATTCATTGAGAGATACACATATTTATATTTAATTTTAAACAGGCATCAGGTGAACACATAGGACAGAGGTATTTGGTAAGGTCTGACTCCTGATCTGCAGATTTTAGGAATGTGATCAAATATTTGCCTTAGCAGAGAGAGGTCAAAGGATATCTTTATATGGTGTTGCTCTGAATAAAATTACTAGACAGAGCATAAGTAGCATAAATAGCATAAGTAGAAGCTCGTGCTGCTGAAAAAAAAAGGCTGTGTCCATTGTTTGGAGACATTTTTTGGCTTTAGTCATGAGGACCTCAAACAAAAAGAAAACTACAAGACAAATATGGAGGACCACGCACATCAAAATAAAGAATTTTATGCTTCAATAATGAATAAAATATGCGTTAGTAAATTCATTTACAAATTCATCTTTTATTTATTTAAACATTACTAAAGTCATTTGTTATTTAATAATTTCATTAAAAATAAAAACACAATTTATAAATCAATATTTCAAAATGGATAATTAATCCGTTAATAAACATCGAAATCAAAAATGGATTTCACAAAAAAGAATTTAACTCTCAATAAAAAACTTATTTCAAAAAACAGTTCAAATTCCTTAAAAAAAGAGAAACAAGTAAATGGGTTCAAAAATCAAAGATTTATTTCTGACATTTAAAATGATGATTCCAGTCCTCATTTTCAAATCCATTTCCTCACTGTGTTTCCCTTTCCTGTTAGCTCAGAGATTAACTACTATATTAGCATATAAGCAGTTTTGGTATTAACTACTGGATTAGCTAACCCACTTCGCAATTCCGAGACGCTCCCAGTCCTAGAAAAAGGAATGAAAGGAGCTTTCTGATTGGTTATAGAGATACATGGTAGCTGTCTGGATTTTTCTACACTGTTGTTTGTGGCGATAGCATTGCATTGCTAAGAAGTGTGTGTGTGCTTGTACAAAGCCCATTCAGCCTCCATATATGGACCAGAAAAATATGCATGCATAAAATAATTACTCATCAATTGTAATCAAGGTAAAATGTTAGTTTGTTGATTAATAATGTTTATTAATGGTGATTTTAAGGTCATTTGGTTCAATCCCTGGCTTGTACAGTCTGTATGCCAAAGTGTCCTTGGGCAAGACACTGAACTCAGAGTTGCTCTCAATGTGTTTATCGGATTGTGAGAGTTAAACAGAAAAAGCTTAGATGTAGATAAAAGTGCTTACATGAATGGCTGAAGGAGACATGTTGTAGAGTAGAAAAGCACTATATAAAAACCGGTCCATTTACCTCTGAATGCACAATATAAAGTGCCTTGTGGCAACTGTTGTTGTGATTTACACACCGACAGAAAATATCAACATCTTTCTCTAACACTGTCTTGGCAATAGAGCTGCACCCAAATATCTGGTCAATCTTATATTTATTTCTTGGGTAGATATTTGTTTTTTATTAATTGGCCACCTCACGGCTACCACCAACTCAATTTTTGCTGGAGTTAGCAGCTTTTTGTTCCCACTCTGTATCACCTACAGAAAAAAAAGAATCTACATCTGCCACCACCCTTCCATGTTAATATCAAAAAAAAATCTGTAATTAGAATTTATAACAAAAAAACTACCAAACTCCAAAACTAGTTTCTGAACACTTTCTGCAATAAACACTGAAACCTGGCTTGAAAAACATTATGATAACCTACAAAATCAGGGTTAAAAGTCATCTGCTTCAGGGTGCAGGTTTAGCTTACTGCGTTGAGGCAACCACACGCCATAGCGATGGTGGTTGCCTCCGGGTTTGAATCCGACTCACAGCCCTTTGCCGCATGTCTTCCCCTGTCTCTGTCTGTCCCTGCTTTCCTGTTCTCTCTTCACTGTGTCTATCAAATAAAGCTGAAACAGGCCACACAAATATATATATATATTAAGAAAAACATCTGGTGGACTCTCTAATTTGTCAAATTCCTTAAATAAGTTTTATGTGAAAATTACCTTTAACTATGTCTTTTTCTTCTATGAGTTGAAGAAGACATTTCTTAAATAATAGAGAACATTTTGCAAGGACACTTGTATCTGTACCATTTCATGCTACATTTAAAGTTCTGCTTCCTGCATTCATTTGCTAATCTTTTCTATAAAATATATCTTCATCGTATTGATTTGGTCAGTATTACAAATGTAAACCAAATTTCACCCACAAATTGGCTTCATATCCACAGCACAAGGATGTACAAGTGAACACACAGCATGAATGGAGAGTCAGCCCAACAAATGAGAAACTGAATTGAGACTGAACACAAATCCTGTTCTTGACCTGTAGAAAAAGCCCTGCCTGTACGTGCACATGGCCTAGAAAGATGCATGACAGCACAAAGGAATTACATTACAATTTAAACACTTGTTGTCTAACACTCTCAGCTGCCACTTAGGGATGGAGCTGAGCTGAAAATCGTCTGTGACATTACCTATTAAAAATGTGTGGGCATGTGACACTAGGTTTTCCCACATGTGCCAATTCCAGATGGCCTCAAAGAGACAACAGGTGATGCCAACATCACACACGCGTGCAAAGTGATGACCCACCCCTGAGAGCCCTCTAACCAGACTTTATGCAGAGATCAAAAAACAAAGTATAAAAGAAGAAATCAGAACTGATGTCGGTGAAGGTTCAACATTAAGAGAGAGAGAGAGAGAGGAAACAACCTGTCTTACAACGAGAGGAAAGATACGTGTGAGCGCATCAAAGCAATGTCAAGAGTGCCTGCATGCTCATGCACATGTGCTCACATCAGAAAGACAAAGATTCAAATCGCACCCTCCTTCACTTCATTCCCCACACTTTCACAGTTACACACAGTGGCGTGTCTAGAAAATTTTTGTTGGGGGGGCCAGGTAGGGGCACAGATTTGGAGAAGGGTGGCAGATGTAATTGGCAGATAATGTTTTAAAAAAAAATTCTACCAACCCTTAACCATAATTCAATAATCCTATAAACCTAATAACCAAATGCACTTTTAACTCTTATTAGAATGAGATTTTAACCACTACGGTGCAAAGTTTTTAGATACTGCGTTGATAAAGTACAAGAGATACAATCAGTGCTTTGTCAGTGTTTACTCAGCATTCAAGGACAGCAATATTTGCATAGTATTTTTACTGACATATACTGCACATATGTTTTGGGCAAAAACATTTTTGAATATTAAAATACGAACATTTGTAGCAAACAATTGACAAATTAGCCAATGCAAAACTTTCTCTGCCTGTTAAAAAAAGAAGATAATCTTCTCACAAACTGGTGTTTGATTTTGAAACAGGAAAAAAGTGGAGAAACAACTGAAAAGACTAACATTTGAATAAAACCTGAAAGCAAGTAAATACTTTCTATGCTGCCTTATGGTAAACTTTGGTAATATTGATAAAGAACAACACTGGCTGATGATGAAATACATTCAGCTGGCATGGTGACACTGCCAGTATTAACCTGCAGGGCTGGACTGGGACAGAAAATCGGGCATTTTGACTACAGACCGACCCACCAGGTATTAAAGCCATAAAGCCTTTGAATGAAAACAAACCATGTTGTGACAGTGATGTACAGTCTTTTTGGTATATGTATGATTTCTATACATTTTACGTCAGATAAAAACTTTGGTTGTAAGATTTAGATAATTATTTAATAAAAGCTAGATATTTTAAATGAGAATAAGAAAGAAAAGTATTTCTTTGTGCCCACCTTTCCCTGTTAATGCCCTACCTGGCCCCCTGGCAAAACTTTGCTAGACCCGCCCCTGCACAGTTACCAGCTGTCAGCTACATAAAAAAGGATCTTCACGTTTCCCTCTCACCACATATCCAAACCGACATCATGACCAGCAGCTTTACAGCTGTGGCTCCAGCAAACATCAGCTGATACTAGAAATTAATATTAAATAAATTCTAACAACAGCTGATCAAGCTTAAACGTGCTGCTGTTGTTTAGCGCGACATCTGCTGGTTTCGTCTTTCTGGCGCAAAGTGGGCGATAAACAAACAAGAGAGAAAAGCCGATCAGCTGATCATCGATCAGTTTCATGATTGAAGTAGCAACAGGAGAGGGAGGATGAGAGAAGAGGCAGCTGTGCAGCGTAAAGACAGAATAAATCCAGCTTTGTGTCTTTTTCCATTCTAGCTGAAGTTCGGGACAAACTGCGTCTCTTCTCAGCTCAATACGAAACGTGTAATATTTTCTCTGATTGAGGGACCATTCCATTTTTTTAAGGAGCCGTTGGCAACTCTACTAACTAACCTTATGAATAAAATAAAGTTCACTATCAGTAACATCATAGCAACCGAACAGCTGTATAAAAACTCCAAGCTGGCTAGAACGCAGTACGAGTTATTGCAACTGACAGTAAAAAGTCAGCACAACGAAAATAAACTCCACCTAAACTTGGTTCATATCTGACCCAGATAGACTGCAGGTCATAACTTCTTACCTGAAGTTCAGTTCACCTGACACTCGGACTGGCGGCTGCCTCGGGGCTCTCCTCCTGCCTCCCCTTCCCTCATCCACTTGTGTCAAGCCAGCCTCCAATTCGAGACTTGCAGTCAAGCCAGCCTCCAGTTGATTTTACGTTCCCTGTGTATTCAAAGTATTACGGGAATGGATGTGGAAACCGGATTTCAAAATAAAAGCCAACTTCGAGTGAATTAACAGATATGTTAAGAACATAATAACATATAATTTAGGCTTTTTTTTTTTTTTTTTAGAAACTCTAATGTTACATCTACATGACACAGCCTTGTACCCTAATTGTGCCCTGTCAAGTCCATCTTATTTTGGATTTCAAAGTAAAAGCCCTGTGAATCTTCATTTTTGAACTACTCTTTCAATGAATTCATAATGCTCTTAAAAGCAAAAGTCGTATTTCCAAATACTATTTGAACTTTGTATCAACACTTTCCAACCGCAGTCTTTTTCACAGTAATACCATATCAAATAAATTCTTTCTGATTTTGCTTTTCATAGTAATGGCCCTTTGAAATTGCCGATATTTGACTTAATCTTCTAACGATTCAAAATGCTCTAAAATGGAAAATTCCTGTTTCCACAGGGTAATTCCACCTTAGATCAACAGTATACAACCCCACAGTGATACCATATCAATATCAAGTCATTCTGATTTTGCTTTCAAAAATAAAAGCCCTTTCAAATTGTCCATAATTGACCTAACTTTCAGTGATTTCAAAATGCTCTAAAATGAAAAATTCTTGTTTCCACAGGGTAATTCCACCTTAGATCAACAGTATACAACCCCACAGTGACACCATATCAATATCAAGTCATTCTGATTATGCCTTCCAAAATAAAATACTTTTCAAATTGTCCATAATTGACCTAACTTTCAGTGATTTCAAAATGCTCTTAAATAGAATTTTGCTGTTTCCACAGGGTAATTCCACTTTAGATCAACAGTATACAACCTCACAGTGATACCATATCAATATCAAGTCATTCTGATTTTGCTTTCAAAAATAAAAGCCCTTTCAAATTGTCCATAATTGACCTAACTTTCAGTGATTTCAAAATGCTCTAAAATGAAAAATTCTTGTTTCCACAGGGTAATTCCACCTTAGATCAACAGTATACAACCCCACAGTGACACCATATCAATATCAAGTCATTCTGATTATGCCTTCCAAAATAAAAGCCTTTTCAAATTGTCCATAATTGACCTAACTTTCAGTGATTTCAAAATGCTGTAAAATGGAAAATTCCTGTTTCCACAGGGTAATTCCACTCCAGATCAACAGTATACAACCCCACGGTGATACCATATCAATATCAAGTCATTCTGATTTTGCTTTCAAAAATAAAAGCCCTTTCAAATTGTCCACAATTGACCTAACTTTCAGTGATTTCAAAATGCTCTAAAATGGAAAATTCCTGTTTCCACAGGATAATTCCACCTTAGATCAACAGTATACAACCCCACAGTGACACCATATCAATATCAAGTCATTCTGATTATGCCTTCCAAAATAAAAGACTTTTCAAATTGTCCATAATTGACCTAACTTTCAGTGATTTCAAAATGCTCTTAAATAGAATTTTGCTGTTTCCACAGGGTAATTCCACTTTAGATCAACAGTATACAACCTCACAGTGATACCATATCAATATCAAGTCATTCTGATTTTGCTTTTCATAGTAATGGCCCTTTGAAATTGCCGATATTTGACTTAATCTTCTAACGATTCAAAATGCTCTAAAATGAAAAATTCTTGTTTCCACAGGGTAATTCCACCTTAGATCAACAGTATACAACCTCACAGTGATACCATATCAATATCAAGTCATTCTGATTTTGCTTTCAAAAATAAAAGCCCTTTCAAATTGTCCACAATTGACCTAACTTTCTGTGATTTCAAAATGCTCTAAAATGAAAAATTCTTGTTTCCACAGGGTAATTCCACTTTAGATCAATAGTATACAACCTCACAGTGATACCATATCAATATCAAGTCATTCTGATTTTGTTTTCAAAAATAAAAGCCCTTTCAAATTGTCCACAATTGACCTAACTTTCTGTGATTTCAAAATGCTCTAAAATGGAAAATTCCTGTTTCCACAGGATAATTTCACTTTAGGTCAACAGTATACAACCTCACGATGTTACCATATCAATTTCAAGTAATTCTGATTATGCCTTCCAAAATAATGGCCTGTTGAAAATGCCCATAATTTACCTAACTTTCAGTGATTTCGGAATGCTCTAAAAAGGAAATTTTCTGTTTCCACAGAATAATTTCACTTTAAATCAACAGTATACAACCTCACGATGTTACCATGTCAATTTCAAGTCAGTCTGATTTTGCTTTTCAAAATAAAAGCTTTTTCAATTTGCCCATATATGACTTACTCTTGGAGCGAATTCAAAATGCTCTAAGATGGAAAATTGCTGTTTCCACAGCATAATTCCACTTTAGATCAATAGTATCCAACCCCACAGTGATCCCATATCAATATCAAATCAGTCTGATGTTGCCTTCCAAAATAAAAGACTTTTCAAATTGCCGATATACGACCTACTCTTTTAAAGAATTCAGAACGCTCTAAAAATGAAACTTGCTCTTTCCACAGGATGAATCCATGTTAGATCAAAAGTGTACATCCACACCATGGTACTACTTCAATTTCAAGTCATTCTGATTTTGCCTTCCAAAATAATGGCCTGTTGAAAATGCCAATAACTTACCTAACTTTCAGTGATTTCGGAATGCTCTAAAAAGGAAATTTTCTGTTTCCACAGAATAATTTCACTTTAAATCAACAGTATACAACCCCACAGAGATACGATGTTAAGATCAAGTCACTCTGATTTTGCCTTCCAAAATAAAAGTATTTTCAAATTGCCCATAGACGACCTACTCGTTTAACGATTTCAAAATGCTCTTAAATTGAAAGATGCTGTTTCCACAGGATAATTCCACTTTAGATCAACAGTATCCAACCCGACAGTAAAACCATGTAAATTTTATGTTGGTCTGATTTCGCCTTTCAAATTAATGGCCCGTCGAATTTGTCCATATGTGATATACTCTTTCAATTATTTCAGAATGTTTTAAAAATGAAAATTGCTGTTTCAACACATATTGGGTTTTCATTTTGAAAAGCAAAATCAGACTCAATTGATTATGACAGAATTGAATCATAAAGATGATGTAAAAGGAAGCTGAAATTGCCACTAGGTTGTAATTGATAGTACGTTTATATTTTAAGTCTGTGGAAAGATGTCATGGTTGGTTTGCAAGCTGTTTTGTAATTTCTTTATTTAGAATGACATCTTTCCACAGACTTAAAATATAAACGTACTATCAATTACAACCTAGTGGCAATTTCAGCTTCCTTTTACATCATCTTTATGATTCAATTCTGTCATAATCAATTGAGTCTGATTTTGCTTTTCAAAATGAAAACCCAATATGTGTTGAAACAGCAATTTTCATTTTTAAAACATTCTGAAATAATTGAAAGAGTATATCACATATGGACAAATTCGACGGGCCATTAATTTGAAAGGCGAAATCAGACCAACATAAAATTTACATGGTTTTACTGTCGGGTTGGATACTGTTGATCTAAAGTGGAATTATCCTGTGGAAACAGCATCTTTCAATTTAAGAGCATTTTGAAATCGTTAAACGAGTAGGTCGTCTATGGGCAATTTGAAAATACTTTTATTTTGGAAGGCAAAATCAGAGTGACTTGATCTTAACATCGTATCTCTGTGGGGTTGTATACTGTTGATTTAAAGTGAAATTATTCTGTGGAAACAGAAAATTTCCTTTTTAGAGCATTCCGAAATCACTGAAAGTTAGGTAAGTTATTGGCATTTTCAACAGGCCATTATTTTGGAAGGCAAAATCAGAATGACTTGAAATTGAAGTAGTACCATGGTGTGGATGTACACTTTTGATCTAACATGGATTCATCCTGTGGAAAGAGCAAGTTTCATTTTTAGAGCGTTCTGAATTCTTTAAAAGAGTAGGTCGTATATCGGCAATTTGAAAAGTCTTTTATTTTGGAAGGCAACATCAGACTGATTTGATATTGATATGGGATCACTGTGGGGTTGGATACTATTGATCTAAAGTGGAATTATGCTGTGGAAACAGCAATTTTCCATCTTAGAGCATTTTGAATTCGCTCCAAGAGTAAGTCATATATGGGCAAATTGAAAAAGCTTTTATTTTGAAAAGCAAAATCAGACTGACTTGAAATTGACATGGTAACATCGTGAGGTTGTATACTGTTGATTTAAAGTGAAATTATTCTGTGGAAACAGAAAATTTCCTTTTTAGAGCATTCCGAAATCACTGAAAGTTAGGTAAATTATGGGCATTTTCAACAGGCCATTATTTTGGAAGGCATAATCAGAATTACTTGAAATTGATATGGTAACATCGTGAGGTTGTATACTGTTGACCTAAAGTGAAATTATCCTGTGGAAACAGGAATTTTCCATTTTAGAGCATTTTGAAATCACAGAAAGTTAGGTCAATTGTGGACAATTTGAAAGGGCTTTTATTTTTGAAAACAAAATCAGAATGACTTGATATTGATATGGTATCACTGTGAGGTTGTATACTATTGATCTAAAGTGGAATTACCCTGTGGAAACAAGAATTTTTCATTTTAGAGCATTTTGAAATCACAGAAAGTTAGGTCAATTGTGGACAATTTGAAAGGGCTTTTATTTTTGAAAGCAAAATCAGAATGACTTGATATTGATATGGTATCACTGTGAGGTTGTATACTGTTGATCTAAGGTGGAATTACCCTGTGGAAACAAGAATTTTTCATTTTAGAGCATTTTGAAATCACTGAAAGTTAGGTCAATTGTGGACAATTTGAAAGGGCTTTTATTTTTGAAAACAAAATCAGAATGACTTGATATTGATATGGTATCACTGTGGGGTTGTATACTGTTGATCTAAAGTGGAATTACCCTGTGGAAACAAGAATTTTTCATTTTAGAGCATTTTGAATCGTTAGGAGATTAAGTCAAATATCGGCAATTTCAAAGGGCCATTACTATGAAAAGCAAAATCAGAATGACTTGATATTGATATGGTATCACTGTGGGGTTGTATACTGTTGATCTAAAGTGGAATTACCCTGTGGAAACAGGAATTTTCCATTTTAGAGCATTTTGAAATCACTGAAAGGTAGGTCAATTATGGACAATTTGAAAAGGCTTTTATTTTTGAAAGCAAAATCAGAATGACTTGATATTGATATGGTATCACTGTGAGGTTGTATACTGTTGATCTAAAGTGGAATTACCCTGTGGAAACAGGAATTTTCCATTTTAGAGCATTTTGAAATCACAGAAAGTTAGGTCAATTGTGGACAATTTGAAAGGGCTTTTATTTTTGAAAGCAAAATCAGAATGACTTGATATTGATATGGTATCACTGTGGGGTTGTATACTGTTGATCTAAGGTGGAATTACCCTGTGGAAACAGGAATTTTCCATTTTAGAGCATTTTGAATCGTTAGAAGATTAAGTCAAATATCGGCAATTTCAAAGGGCCATTACTATGAAAAGCAAAATCAGAAAGAATTTATTTGATATGGTATTACTGTGAAAAAGACTGCGGTTGGAAAGTGTTGATACAAAGTTCAAATAGTATTTGGAAATACGACTTTTGCTTTTAAGAGCATTATGAATTCATTGAAAGAGTAGTTCAAAAATGAAGATTCACAGGGCTTTTACTTTGAAATCCAAAATAAGATGGCCTTGACAGGGCACAATTAGGGTACAAGGCTGTGTCATGTAGATGTAACATTAGAGTTTCTAAAAAAAAAAAGCCTAAATTATATGTTATTATGTTCTTAACATATCTGTTAATTCACTCGAAGTTGGCTTTTATTTTGAAATCTGGTTTCCACATCCATTCCCGTAATACTTTGAAAACACAGGGAACGTAAAATCAACTGGAGGCTGGCTTGACTGCAAGTCTCGAATTGGAGGCTGGCTTGACACCAGTCCTCATCCACCTGTTGCCTCTGTGGAAGCCCCGCCATAGCCACCACCAAACAACGGAGTTATTTCTACACATCGACCTGCATCTGGCCAATCCACCACCTCTCATTGTTCATGCCGTTACAAAAAAAATAAAAAATAAGTCAAATAAGCCCGATGGCCAGTCCAGCTATGTTAACCTGCAACCAAATCTGCAGCTCCATACAGCAATGTTACGACTTAGATTACATCTTATAACTCATAACTCTTATGTTAGCTCCCCTCTGTAGCATACTGTCTGAAATATTCCACGGCTGCAATAATTCTTTAAGTGTTATTTTTTCCTTGGTATTCTAATTTCGCCGAAGTTTACTAAACTCAACAAACTTAATATTACTTACCGGGACATTTATTCTGTCCTCATTTTCTTTCACCGAAAAATTGTTTCCTGCAGTGACGTCTTTCGTGCTTGGCTCTCCTACCTTTGCTAACGTGATGCACATAGCGCAGAAGCCGATGCTGCATTCACTTACACTCGGATATCTGAGCGTCACCGTGAAAACATAATCGGACATTTGATATTTGATTGAATTTTATTGTTTTGCCTTTGGGGTGGCACCTGGGGTGGCCAGTCTGGTTGGGGGGGTGGCCTGTGCCCCCCCAGGCCACCCCGCTGGACACGCCATTGGTTACACACCACTGCAAACTCCCTTAAACTTAATGCCGTGTACAAGACAACGAATTCCACCACTTCACCAGTAACGAACTTAACATGTGGTTATTTCCTCCAGGAAGTTTTGACTGGTTTTAATAGATGAGATAACTTTATGTTTTCGACGCTTTAATGTAACTTTAGAAACACAAAGCCAGCACACATTTGAAAGGCTCAAAGAAGTGTTTGCACTTATTAATAAATTCTCTTAGCGGGAATCTGTGGGCACAAACGAATCGTCATTAAAAGTCCCTTTACACAGATATCCCAGTAAAACCACATGTGTAAATGATCAGATTAATGATTCGTGCATTTTGCTGCCTTAGCTCCAGTCCTGTTGTTTGCTCACACTTTATTTAAAGGCACTTCATGAAGCTTTTTCTAACATGATTTACCAAACTGTCAGCTCTGGAAGAAGACATAAGTCATTATTCTTTAGTTTCTGGGTTTAAAGACAAAAAAAGCATTTTACAGTTTGTCCTATTGATAAAGACCCTCCGCCACAGCCATTCATACTACACCACAGTAATAAATAAATAATTAAATTACAGGAAAAAAAACATTTTTTTTTACAATGTATCCATGGTAAAATAAATAAACTAATAAAACAGGACACTTTTTGTGATTTAACAAAAAGTTTTTGCTTTATAATTACAGGCAATGAGCTACCAGAAGCTTTTCTGTAATTTTACACATTTATTTCTTAGAGTTTGTGTGCAAAGAGTCACTTTTTTAAAATTAAATAAATAAATGTATTTTAAATAACGTAAAGTTCTTTTTCATATTTTAAGATATCACAGGGTGTAAATGTGCAGCTAAACTTCTTTACACCAGCGAAAGGCAAAGTGGGCTGTATGTATCCACTGAATGAGTTTTGACATCTCTGTACTAAGTACAGGAGGCAGGAAGTTCCTCTGTTTTCTCTGCGAAAGTCCTTAAATCCTAAACCATGAAATAATTTTCATATGTGGTTATTAAACCTTCTGACAAATCAAAGGCTAATAATAATAATTAATAATTAAATATTCATATGCATATTTGAGGTTTTATTTATATCATATTTGCTATATCTGGCTTTTTTTTGCAATGAATTGCTTAAAATGTATTGTGCAATTTGTTTAGGATTTTCATTGGGAAAAAAGTCACAAAGATGATGTATTAGTCTGAAAAAAAATAAAAAAAATTCATGTGTCAAATATGATACATTAGCTGTTTCGGGTTACGTTTATGCAGGCTGTACAATGATGCACAAAATTGTTCCTTTTCATTGGGGAGTTGCATAAGTTATGTGAATATACAATTAAACTTTCCTCGCCTTTCCTACTTGCATCTCTGGTGGGGGGACTGTGATGAGAGGAGACAAGGAAAGGACTCAAGCATGAGATTCAGCACCAGTGTACCAATGTCTTAGATGATTGATTTTCAATATAAATTATACACAGTACTTTGATTACATTAAAGAGCTACAGTTTATTGTTCTAAATTTTTATATTTTTTAAAAAAAGCTGTTATTGAAGTAAGTTCAGTTTTGAAGTTATTCAGGTGATCATCGTCTCATTTTTTTTAAGTTCTTGTCCGTGTTGCTTGATGACATATGCAAAAACACTGTTCTCTGTGATCAGTCAGTAGTTTTGCTGCCACATCAAGCACATTCCTAAACAAGCACAAAGTGCAAAGAAGAAAATAAAGATGGAGACAGAACTTTAAGCCACAGCAACACTAAAGGAACTCAGTTGCCAGGTTGACTCTTTTATCCATCAGGACACTCTGAGCGAGCTGATGAAAGAAAAAGATCAACTTGAAGATCAGCTGGTTTCCTCTCAGTTCAAACAACACGATTCATTGTAGACATATTGCTGCAAGAGGAAGATCAAAGCGCTGGAAACTGAGCTAAAATAAGCGCACTATGACCTGAACAACTCTCAAAACAAAGAAACAAGTCTTACCTTAACACTGGAAATGGAAAAGCAGAAACTGAAGCACCCAACAAGACTTGTGAAGAAGTGCAAGGCCAAACTGCAGTCCAGTGCAGACCGACCTGAGGACGCTGAAGAAGAGGTCATGACTTTGAAAAAGGGCTTAGTTGATTAAACAAATGACTTTAACGAGGAAGGACATGACGTTGTGGATAAAAGCACCACCCTGCAGACTCACAATGACCAGGGTGCAGAGAGTTATATAATATGTCATCCGAACGAAAACTCAAAGGTGAATGTGGACTTCTGGGTGGAGCTGGAGAAAGCACGGCCATCCAAGGTTCAACTGGAGCAACTAAACCAGGCGGACATTGAAGCAAAGGAGCAGCTGCAGCTTCATCAGTCGGTGCAAAGAAGAGTGTTTCTCTATGAAGCGACACCAATGGACTCCAGCAAATGGCAAAGGAAACAGAGCAGCAGTGGAGCAAAACAAGGAAGACAATCAATTTGTGAGATTGTTTTCCATCTTACTTCTTTTGACAATCAATTATCTCATGTCACAAAGTCTGTGTGTATTCAACATGTACAGCATGTTAACTACAACTGGGGAAAAATGTGTGTACTCTGAGTGTGTCCACAATTTGAATTTTGTTAGAATTTAGGCTTTAGTTCTACCACAGTCAACGAATAGACGGTGCCGCGTGAAAACAAAAGTTAGTGTCATTAATTTGCACCTTGAAAAACACTTAAATTCATTACACAAAAAGACCAGTGACACAAATAGAATTTTTCTTTTACTTTTGTGTCTGTTCAGCCGTTTTACTTAATAACAAATCTCATTTCTAGATTTTTATAAGTTGTTAAATATCCAAAACTGTCTCCCCACTAAGAGAGATTTATTATGATGATTTAAGATTTATTAGTCTTACATTTTTACTTCCTTGCTGTTTAGCGATGGCAGCTCCTATTTCAGAATCACTAATCTATTTGCAGCCCTGTTGGCACTCTTGCACTTCCGTGCTCGGGTTACATCACATCAGACTGGTTAACAGTGATGATCAAAAATCACATTCTCCAAATTACAAATGATTAGTACAACTATTAAACACTAATCCACAGTTACATAGAAAAAATAAATGAAATCATAAAATTTACAAAACGTATTTCTATTTTTAAATATTTAAAATCCAACCGTGGAGCGAACTCGCTTGTCTTTTACCGTCCTTCTGTTTTCTGAGGGGGGAAAATGGTCAACATAAGTTGCTCCTCACTAGGCCACGTAGATAAATGACTTCACTTTTTAAGGTGCACACTGACCTTTCTGAGCTGGAAAAGCAGAGCAAATACTAAATGACACAGCTAATTGTTTCACCCCAGAGTCCATTCTCCCTCTCTCACTCCTCTTTACTTCGACCAGTACCTTCCATCATTTCTTCTAATTTCTCTCAATTATTTTCTCCTTATGCTCTCTCCCATGAGGACGTGTTTGTGTGTGTATGTGTGTTTGGTTGACCTTCCTGAACTGTATGGCCATTAATGGAGATTAGATAAAGTTGTCTCTTGCCTGACTCATTGGCATGCATTAAGCAGAGTACGATAATAACATACACACACACACACATTCAAAAACACACGCAGGCAGAGTTACACAAGAAGAACGTCTTAAATCGAGGATATAGGACCAAATTAAAGGTAAAAGCGCTCTTGGTCTCCTTCTTTTGTGAGACATCATCTGTTTTTCAAAAAGCCGTGTTCAGCGTCCTTTTCCCTCCCTCTAATGGATTTTTGATTTTTCCAGAGCATGCGACACAATTAGCTTGTCTTTCTTTTTTATTAATGACACATTTACTGTTTTCTTTCCCCCCGCTGTTGTTTATTCTTACACTAAATTGAAGAGCGAAGAGGTCTTAAAAGTGCACGGCATGTCTGTGTGTATTAGTGTAGGTGTGGAGTAGTGTTATTTATTTGAACTAGCCTGTGGCTTCATTGTTCTTGTTTATTTTTATTTTTGTGAAACCTATGAAATTATCAGTGTTTACGTTAAATAGGAAGACACTGTTATTAAAGTTATTTTTAAATTTAAAAGATTTCATTGATTGCGGCGCGTGGGTTCGGCACCTTATTCACATTCACTTCCATTTTCTTTATCATTATATGTGCTTAGGGTAATGGGGCTGAAGCCAAAGCGATCCGTCTACAACTGTGTAGATGCTGACTCTTCCTATCTTGACATGATGAAAGTACATCGCAGTTACAGAATATAATACAATGACAGTCATACTGAAGGATGTGTCATAAAGAGAGAAGCTAATTAACAATTCCAAGGACAAGTGATCTGAGCTCACCTCGCAGTGACACATCTGATATCTACATACAAATAGTGAGACCTTCCTCCCACTCAAAAGCATGACCAGTATAAGGGAAACAGCAAAGTTTAAATATGAAAATACTATGCTTCAATTAGTGTGACGAGGTCAATCTCTCAAAGCTTAGTTTGTCTTAATCAGAGCTAACATAAGGAGACTCATAAAGCAGAGGTTAGAGGGGATCGTCCTTATTTCCTCTCACATAAATATCCTACACAATGGTGAATGCTCATATTGAACACTGCCTAGTTAAAGTTTTCACAATGGTGAAATGACCCACAGGTCAGTGTAAGTGCGAGTTTTACTACTCTTGGATTTGTATGGATTTGTCATTGAGTGTGAATATCCCTAATATAGTGAGACTTACATGCTTTCAAAGCCTTCAAACCTTTAAGAAGGGCATCTGATCTGAAGAATGTTGGTTTAAAGTTGGCTTACCTGTTTGCTTTGTGTGTATACAGTGTGTGTGTTAGAGAGGACAAAGGTCTAAAAACATCTAAAAGCCTGAAGAGATCCTTCTGAGATCAAGTTACAGCACAAAAATCTCGAGCCACCCCTTTGATATTTTGCCAGGAAAACTGGAAATTGATTGATTGAAACCTGCAAACATACAAGGAAATACAGAAGGGAAAGTCAAAAATAACTGAATGAAACTCTTGCCAATCAGATAATATTGCATGGTGGATCAAAATCTCATCGTACGTTTCTGCATCAATTTTATCAAGATCTCTAACACCACTGGCTTCAATGTAGTTCAAACCATGACAGAGCCTCCACTGTGTTTTACAGATGGCTCTAGACACTCTCTGCTGTATCTCTCTCCTGACCTCCTCCATCCATAGTGATGATGACTTGAACCAGAAATTTTAAATTTGGATTCATCTCTCCAAATGTTGCCAATTACTCAGTCCAGTTCTTGTATAATGTTCATACCTCAGCCTTTTCTCCCTGTTTCCCTTATTTAAAAACGGCTTCTTGACAGCCACCCTTTCACTGGGACCATTTCTGCTCTGGTTTCTGGGGAACAGCAGATGGATCATCTGTCACGGTCGATAGCAGGGACTCAAGCGCAGAGCAGGTTGACGTTTCCAAACACAGTTTATTTACAACACCAGTGCAGAATGTATACAGTGAGGGGGGAAATCCAGGGATCAAAAGGTCCAAGGGGAAGCTCTCTCACACTCGTTCTCGTCTTCACGCCCAAACTCACACACGTTCACACAGCAGGAAGGTCACAGGTCCGGGAAGGAAAACTATCACACAGGAGAGGGAAATTACTCACAAGTCACAAAACACTTAAGCACAGATTCACGGGAACTGAGAGAATCACTAACGTGTTTCGCACAATCATCCAGCGATGAGAGGATCTGCTTCCCAGCCTCAAATAGTGGACAGGTAATGACAGCTAATCGCGAACAGGTGTGTGGGCCAGTGAGCTCCGCCCAGGCAGAGAGGAAAACACATGTAGCTTTGCGGGGCCGGCTGGGCAGACACAGGGACCATGACATCAACTACACTGGTCCATACCTTGATCGAGGTGCTGTTTTTATGAGTGGCCTAATAAACAAAAAACATTCCTGTGAAAATGTTCGGGTACAAGGACTGGATTGAAAAGGAGCGAAAAAGCAGCCAATGTCCAAAGCAAAACTTGTTCAACACCATTTTAGAAAAAAATATAAAGAAATGAATGGTGACTTAAGACTTTTGCACAGCACTTGAGATTGAGCTGAGGAAATCCCTTCAAGCTCATACTGGTGCCATGACTGATACGGTCTTTAGTAGCAAGTATAGCTTAATCTTTTAAAAATGTGAAGGAATGTTTTGACATAAAGCAGAAACCCAAGTAATTCACATGATGAAATTAAGTATTTTGCTTATTTATGGGGTCATCATGCAAGGATATTACTGCTAATGCTAATGATGTGTAGCTGTAATAATGAAGTAAATGAAAACATAACTCCTTTATTTTAATCAAACTTACCCAAACAGAGAAAACTTTGCCTGTTTTTCCTGAATGTGTCAAGTCTTTCCATGTGCTTCACACTTCGCTCTTCAGCACAGTGTCTGGTTTGACCTCATATTCCAACCTTACCATTTATTTCTTCCTCCAACAAACACTCACACTAGCATTTTTTTTGTACCTTTGTCCTTTTTCCATCTTGTCTTTCACACTGATTCCTCTTCCTACCACCTCTCGTATGTCACAGTGCTACACAGATATACACTCAGAGAATCCCACTTAGATACAGACACCCAAAATGAAATCAAGCCGAGCCTCCCTCTGGGTTCATGTCCCACTTTCTCGCCAGGCAGTACATGACCATACTGCCGCCGTGAGACTGACGGACCTCTGGCACAGAACAGCACAGTGCCGGACACAAAATCCCTCTCAAGGAGCAGATGCTTGCTTCCTCTTGACATATGCCCCTGAGATACAGCAGGGTGAGGGGGGGATGTAATGGAGGGTAAGGCTGAAGATAATAGAGGGCGGGGGTGAAGGAGGGAGAGCTTTACTGTGGAGGAACAGTGAGGGAGCTGAAAAGGGAGGAAGGGAAGGCTACGGTTAGAAAAATGCAAGTCGAAGGCAAAGACTCAGAAGAAAAATCTGAGGGCTAATTTAATTGTAAATAATACTCCAATAATACTTAATTCAAAGGCCATTTTGCCTCAATTATGTCAAAGCTCCTTGAGGCCAATAAGCATGAGTGCGTAGACAAAAAGAAACTTAAAAAAAAAAAAATCAAGCCAAGGGCACAAGGCCAGGTCAGAGTGTCAGAGAATGAGCTCAGAAGAAGAGCTAAAGATGAACAGATGGCGTTGAGCTGTGAAAGAAGAGATGTGATGGGAAGAGCAGGATGAGGCGGGAGAGGAAAGGAGGAGGGGATTTTGAAAAAGCATCGCCACATTTGTATCCTCTCCATGTCTCTTGGCTTCGTCTTCACTCTTTAAATATTCCTGATAGGTGACCAAACTACACTCAAAAGAAAGCAACTCGGTTTTAATTCACTGGGAGATGGTAATTAAAATCCATGCAATGGTCAATAAGAAATATAGGGAGAAATTACATGGGTTATCAGTGGCTTTTGCAGCCTGATAGCTATTGGCAGTGGTATTTTATGAAAATGGATACCAATAGTCACTTTGAAAATCATATATTTTCCACGAATGATGAATTACTGTGTGAGGAATGTACATGAGGGGTTATGGTCTGTATTCACAGCAAGATTATTTCATCAGTAGTTCTTTTCAGAGACTTGACATTACACTTACCTTGAGATTTCAATTTTGACTGAGTATTCAAAGTATAGAAAGCCATGATAATCATATTTATATATTTTCATGCAGAAGGTCAGGTTGAGGGAAATACAAAAGCAAAATCTTACGTAGCTCTGAATATATAATCATAGAAAGACATCATTGTAATTGAGAAATTTTGCTAAATCCAAGATGCCAAAACCTAAACTCTGTATTGATAGAAAACTAAAAGGATCACCAAAACCAGTAATAATAGCATTTACAACCACAGTAAAAGGCTTGGGATCTGTGTCAATTAAAAAAGCCATAACAAGGGTCATGGCCACTTTTGAGCCATTCTCAAGCTAATTTTCATCAGTCCAGGTCTGTGATCTCTACAGAAGGCAGTAACAACAAGAAGCAATGCAAAAGTTATCTTCACTTATGTGAACTATGCAGAGTTTATGAGTTGTCACTATGCTAGGTAGTGACTGCTGAGCTCACAGTACTGAAGCCAACTCATTTCCATTTTAAATGTGCAGTTTGGGGTTTTTTTTTATGGAAAAAAAACGAATATTATACTCATAAATATATACAGATTAGTGTCTAACTAGGTCTTCCAACAAACTGACTTCTTACAAACTTAAAATTGATCCAATGAAAATAGGCGCTGACCCCAGTTTGTGGAAGCCACCATCTTACCCCGCATCTTGAATAGACTTATAGATGGACATCGCTGATCTGCATAAATGTGTTTTATTGGTTATAGACAGGCTACATACAAATTACACCAAAGCTGGAGGTAAGGAGAACTCGTACACGTGGGTGACCATGAGGCACCTTCAGACTCAGCATATGAAGGTTCATACCTATGATTTATCATCTGAGAAGTGGTCCTTATCACCAAAAACAGACATCATCTCCACCAATCACCTTAAATCTGATTTTTCTTCCTCTTGTCAAATATTCATACCTGTATCTTTCACTGAGAAACAACCGATACTGTACAGACACACACGCTGCACAAGTACTTGAACACACAAACACTTACAACAACAAGGTGAAATCTGTTCATTAAAGAAAACAAACAGAGTATACACACACACACACACACACACTTGAGCACATAGTCTTTCATTAACACACACAGGAATTTAATTAACGTCTATTGATAAGCTCTGTCTGTCTTAAGGACATGTTTGTTTGTGAATATGTATATGTGTGTGGGTGTGTGTCTGTGTATCTTAAGGACATGCTCGTTATGCAGTCATTATACAGTTATCTTCTTGATTTGTGAAGCATGAAGAGGAGAAGCACACACACACACACTTGCGAAGTGTAAGCTATAAACACGGTGTGTTGACGGATTAGATGGGAGTTTTTAATCATCTTAATTAAACCCAATTGTTATTTGTTGAATATTTGGCATTTATGAAGTTCACGGGGATATAAAGGCAGATTGAATACTAATTGAAATAGAAGATCTCAATTTTATTACAAGACTCTGTCAAGAAGTGGGAGATGTTCAGTGCTGGTTTTATGGAAATGAGAGGTTAAAAACAACAACTAGAACAACTGAGACTCTGAAATGTATTTAATATTCTTTGTTATGTTTTCATTCATCAAAAGATAGTCGCTGTCAGCTCCCAGGCTAGAAACTGCTGGACCGTTTTTTTGTTGAACAAGCATCACAACATCCTGAACCTTTAATAGCAAAGAGGAACCTTAGTAGCAGAGTTGAATTTAAAATCCTTCTGACATATTGTAGCCACATTTTATTCACAACAGAAGACAGAAAACATCCAATGATCAAACCAGTGTAAGAAAAATATTAGCTCATTTTCAGTTTAAGGGTGGCAACATATATCCGCAAAGTTGGGTTGGGTTGACCATCGCCAAGAGTTTGATCACAGGGGATCGTCTGATTGTCAGGGGTTTCTAAATGGAGTCATTCTTATTCTACGAGAGCACTCAAACATGCCTTATTCACACCCACAAGCACGTTTTTCTATCTGACATTCACACTGATAGATATACCAGAGAGCGCCTTTTGGGGTCAGTATCTTGCTCAGTGATATCTGATATGCAGAGTGGTGCAGCCAGGGATCGAACCACCAACCTTCTGATTAGTAGATGACCTGCTCTACCTCCAGAGCGAAAGCCACCGCTTTATAATATTGTCAGTTCTTCAACTTCTAATGTCAAGGGCCGGTACCGGTCCATGAGTCGTGAAATTTATGGTTTTCGGGGTTTTTATCGTTAACTCGGTTTCCCTGGGTCTTTTCCTGTGATGTAGTTGTGCTTCTTATTTTGAAAGAGATATTTGCGCGTTACCATAGCGACCAGAGATCATTAAAGGGCAGACAGGAGGATGTTACTCTCAATGTTGTTGCCGCATTTCAGGAGGACGCTGCTAATAAAGTTACACAATTACACAGTGAATTCGCGTTTATTATTGTATTTATAAAATACAACAGTTTTTGTCTTGGTCGTATCATTTTATTTTGATGTATTTATCCGCGACACCTTAAAGGCTGGTCCATGAAAATATTGTCTGACGTTAAACCGGTCCATGGCGCAAAAAAGGTTGGGGACCGCTGCTGTATATCACTGTGAATTGGTACCACATTAACTGAAGTAAACTGAGCTGATCTGCACAGAGAGCACACAGAGTGATATGTTATGTTAGATGGGTTTAGGGGGGTCTATAATACAAGAGTAAAATTTATACTTTGAAGATATTGTGAGTGTGTGAGAGAGAGTGTGCGTGTGTGTGTGTGTGAGAGAGAGAGAGAGAGAGAGAGAGAGAGTGTGTGTTAAAAGATGCTTGTCTGATTCTACTGTGGCTGGCAAGAGCCTTTCTAGAACAGTAATTACAGACAATCGTGTCCCTGGAAGATGATCCAGGAGTGCACACACACAAACACAAACACAAGCGCTTGCCAAAAGACAACACCCAGGACTCCTCTTCTAAATGCACCTGAGAATAGAGTAACTCTTAACACACACACACACACATCCTAGCACCTGAGTACGCTCATGTGCCAGCAAAAGGCCACAGCACCGTCTGTTGCCGCCACATAGACTCAGTCTCTCTCTTTCTCTTTCACACACATACACACACACACACACACACTCGAACACACACACAGACTAATTGTCTGTTAAGTTTCTTCTCCAAATTTGCTATAAACACATATGATGGAAGAATCTGTTAACAGGATTCACAGTGACACCACATCTATAGGCCTTTATACAGTGGCCCTGAGAGGCCAAATGGACTGCAACTAAGGAAAACACCAGCAATAACAAAAACGCTGCAAAAGCACACAAAACACAATGGAAATCGGAAAAATGGAAATGGAAATAGGAAAAAAGAAAACAGAAATTGAAAAAAACGGAAACAAAAAGAGGAAAAAAATGATTTCCAATGCTGGGAGACACTTAAAAGAAGTGGAGGATCTGTCGGTTTTGTGAGAAAAGATGAGAGATAAGTGTGTTAGCCTAAAAATCCGTATTGTATTCTATGAATCGTGCGATTAAAACACACTTACCTAGCATGTTTTGATTCCTGCATCTGGTCCGTCAGGTTATTGTCTCCCCAGAAACACTTCCCTTGTGCTTTTGGAAATCTGTTTTTTCCTATTTCTTTTTCCTATTTCTGTTTTCTTTTTTCCTATTTCCGTTTTCGTTTTTCTCTTAAGTTGTTCTCTTAAGTTGCAGTCCGTTTGGCCTCTCAGGGTCACCGTACCTTTACACACCTTACACGTAAAATGTGGGTAAATATTTTGGGTCCTCAAAATATTTTTCTGACCCACCTATTCTTAATTCACACTGACTGTGTGACCAATCAGACCACTACATTTGGCAGTGCGCTTGTAGCTCAAAACGTGCACAGTACTGAATATACGATGTTATGGAAATAGTAAAATAATACTATTTTACCTCAGACACGGCTAAATGCTGCTCTGATTCAACTGTTTCTCTGAAACATATCTCTGCCTTCTCTGACGTGGTCCCAACTCTGTCCACAGCAGTTCAAACTGTCCCACTGACATCCTGGAAAACGTACAAATGCGATCATAATGCAGCTTCAGCTCCTGGATCAAAGCATGAAATTTTTCCTGCTGCTAAATTGGATGTTTAGAAACTAGAGTTGGATGTCTTGAGACCACTTTTACATGGTCTTGGTCTCATCTTGGTCTCGGCGGACTTTCGTCTTGGTCTTGTCTTGGTCTTGACGGAGTTTGACCTCGATCTTATCTTGGTCTCACTGTCTCGGTCTTACTGTCTCAGATCAATATAGTGGTCGGGAGATTTGGAGTCAACAGTATCCATGACACACAACGTAATCTTCGATAATGTATCATGCGCAAAAGCTTTAGCTCTAAGAGCCGTGCTTAGATAGTGCTTTGTAGTGAATCAGAATAGTCGACTCCCATTGAGCGAGAGCTGGCTCCTCACTTAATTTCCTTTCTCTGCTCAGCTCTCACACAGCGACACACAAGTGGCTCAGCTATGCTCAAATACGTCCACATTGTGGCATATTATTATTTTGCCTTTCGCTCCCTTCAAACACAACTAAATGCAACCCATTAGATTGAGCAGTATGCCCGGTCAGTAAGTTACAGAAATGTCAGCGACTTCGTCTATCATAAAGTTTGCGTTCATAGAACACAAAGAGTTTTCGGTAAATGCAAAAAAGAAGCATTCTGCAAAGTGCAGATTTTGCAAAGTCTCCTTGACCGAGAACGCCGGGACTACCTCAACCTTCACCAGGCACCTGGAGCGCAAACACCCTCAAAGGTAAGCTAGCCAGTAGCCATCTATCCATCTTCAAACTCTTCTAACTACCTTTCCAACCTCAGATGACCAGGTCATGTTTATGTAATATTGTTATTTATAATAATAATAATAATAATGGATTGGATTTATATAGCGCTTTTCAAGGCACCCAAAGCGCTTTACAATACCACTATTCATTCACTCTCACATTCATACACTGGTGGAGGCAGCTACGGTTGTAGCCACAGCTGCCCTGGGGCAGACTGACAGAAGCGAGGCTGCCATATCGCGCCATCGGCCCCTCTGGCCAACACCAGTAGGCAAGTAGGGTAAAGTGTCTTGCCCAAGGACACAACGACCAGGACAGAGAGCCCAGGGATCGAACCGGCAACCTTCCGGTTAGAGATGCGATTCCCAACCCCCTGAGCCACGGGGGTGTTCTTCAAGCGGTATAAATTATGTAGGGACAGGTTTTTTGCAACCGTCCCTGCAGACTTAACTTGTGAAGATTGTAACTAACGTTATGTTACATGCTATGTACAGGTAGCTAGCGCTAGCAGTGGCTATCAGCTACTTAAACAGTTTTCACTAACTTTAGGTATTTTGGTGAATTCAATGATCTACACTCAACAAAAATATAAACGCAACACCTTTGTTACTGCTCCCATTCCCCATGGGATGGACGTAGAGACCTAAAATTCATTCCAGATACACAATATAACCATCCCTCCCAAACAGTGGTCACAAATCAGTCCAAATGTGTGGTAGTGGGCACATCTGCTATATTGAGATAATCCATCCCACCTCACAGGTGTGCCACATCAGGATGCTGATCTGACATCATGAGTAGTGCACAGGTGTACCTCAGACTGCCCACAACAAAAGGCCACCCTGGAATGTGCAGTTTTTTGCGCTATTGGGGGTCTGGGGACCCAGAACCGGTTAGTATCTGGTGTGACCACCATTTGCCTCATGCAGTGCAACACATCGTCGCATGGAGTCTATCAGATTGTCAATTGTGGCCTGTGGAATGTTGGTCCACTCCACTTCAATGGCTGTGCGAGGTTGTTGGATATTCGTGGGAACTGGTACACGCTGTCGTATACGCCGGTCAAGCACATCCCGAACATGCTCAATGGGTGACATGTCCGGTGAGTATGCTGGCCATGCAAGAACTGGGACATTCTCAGCTGCCATCTGCCCTGAACAATGTGAACCATGATTCATCCGTGAAGCGCACACCTCTCCAACGTGCCAGACGCCATCGAATGTGAGCATTTGCCCACACAAGTCTGTTACGGCGACGAGCTGGAGTCAGGTCAAGACCCCGATGAGGACGACGGGCATGCAGTTGAGCGTCCCTGAGACGGTTTCTGACAGTTTGTGCAGAAATTGTTTGGTTGTGCAAACCAATTGTTCCAGCAGCTGTCTGGGTGGCTGGTCTCAGACGATCTTGGAGGTGAACCTGCTGGATGTGGAGGTCCTGGGCTGGTGTGGTTACACGAGGTCTGCGGTTGTGAGGCCGGTTGGATGTGCTGCCATATTCTCTGAAACGCCTGTGGAGACGGCTTATGGTTGAGAAATGAACATTCAATGCACGGGTGACAGATCTGGTTGACATTCCTGCTGTCAGCATGCCAATTGCACGCTCCCTCATTGCTTGTGGCATCTGTGGCATTTTGCTGTGAGACAAAACTGCACATTCCAGGGTGGCCTTTTGTTGTGGGCAGTCTGAGGTACACCTGTGCACTACTCATGATGTCAGATCAGCATCCTGATGTGGCACACCTGTGAGGTGGGATGGATTATCTCAATATGGCAGATGTGCCCACTACCACACATTTGGACTGATTTGTGACCACTGTTTGGGAGGGATGGTTATATTGTGTATCTGGAATGAATTTTAGGTCTCTACGTCCATCCCATGGGGAATGGGAGCAAAAACAAAAGTGTTGCGTTTATATTTTTGTTCAGTGTATATATGTGTCACACTGGATTGGATTAGGTTATTTTGTATGCAAAGATCTACACTCATTGATAGGTTTAAAATAACTGTGCTTGTAAGATACAGTAGTTTTTGTGGTTGAATAGAAACAGATGTTTTACAGATTCCTATTTCCCTGTTTTGTAGGTACTTGGAGTCCAAAGCAGAATCTGCAACATCAGTGATAGCGGTCAATCCCCCACAGCCTCAACTATCATTGTTTGCTCCAAGCATCCACTTATTTTCCCCAATTTCACCCAGGCAACAGGCCATCACCCAGTCCATCCTCCAGGACCTTATAGTTGGATGCTCTCTTCCCCTGTCTATCATTGAGAATCCACATTTTAGACACTTCCTGAATGTCTTGGATAGCAAATACACTCCTGTATCTAGGACCACTTTGACAGAGAAGCTGATACCTCACCTTGTCACTAAAGTGAAGGGTGACATAATCAAAGCCCTGGAAGTCCATCCAAATGTAGCAATGACAACAGACCTCTTGTCTGACCAGAGGCTTCGTACTTTCCTAGGAGTTACCGCTCATGTTGCCTGCAAGAACAAGGACTGTAGGCATTTCACAGGGAAGCACTGCGGCGAACAAATCGCCTCAGCATTTGACAGCATAGTTGAGGAGTATGGCATTGGCCATAAAATAAGCTACATTCTGACGGATAATGCATCCAATATGAAGCGGGCCTTTAAAGTCAGGATGCCAGATGTAGAGCAGCATGAAGGTGACAGCAGTGATGACCTCGAGGATGAAACAATGTGGGAAGATGCAGAAGATTCTGATCCATGGTCAACAGGTGAACATCTTTCTTGCTTCGTCCACTTGCTGCAACTTGTAATCAGTGATGGGATGAAAGAGGTAAAGGCAATAGCTAGAGCCATTGCCAAAGCCAGCAAGTTTACAAACCTGCTGCACAGCAGTAGTAACCACAAAGACTTGTTTGAGGCACACTTTGGCTCCAATAAGTCCATCCCAGCAGCAAACAACACCCGCTGGAATAGCACCTACAGACAGTTAAAGGCTCTGATCACACTTGACCACAGGGCCATCACTGAAATGTGCAGCGGTACAGAGAATTTAGTGTTTTCAGCCCGAGAGCGGGCTCAGCTGAAAGACCTTTGTGCTTTGCTTGAGCCTTTTTCTGAGGCAACAGACCTTACAGAAGGTGAGCATCAGGTGACTATTAGCATGGTGGTCCCCACTGTTCTGGACTTGAAGAATCATCTTATAAAGATGGAAGTACAAATGCCCCAGGTCGTAACTATAGTCAGGGCACTGAAAAGATCCTTAGAGAAATGGTTCTCTGGAATTTTCAGGCAGATTTACATGGACGAAAAGGATCCAGAAGAACTGTTTAGCCATCGGATCTACTTCCTTGCCACCATGCTCGACCCCCAGTTTGGACTGACCTGGGTAGATTTAGATGTCCAAAATGGTGAAACCAGACCAGCACTGAAGAGGTTCAGAGATGACCTTAAAAAGTCATTAATAGGAGACTGTATAATAATAATTATTTATTGTTATTGTTGTTTTTGTTGTTCCACTTATTATCACTGTCTTTGGTTTTATAGCATCATTAGAAGCATCCTGTCTAATCCTGTTTGTGTGTGTGTGTGTGTGTGTGTGTGTGTGTGTGTGTGTGTGTGTGTGTGTGTGTGTGTGTGTGTGTGTGTGTGTGTGTGTGTGCACCCTTTTCCAGACCTTTTGATCACAGAGGTAGACAGAGATGCACCTGCAGCACCAACAAAAGTAGACACAGAATTATCGGATAGTGACTCAGCGCCACCCCCAAAACAACGTCTTCTTTCACGCTACAAGGCATTTAGGTTGCAATGCAGCACAAGCCAGGACTCGAGCACTGATGCACAAATAAGCAAGTACCTAGACAACATAAATGAATGTGACTGTGATGCACTCACCTTTTGGTCAAAAAACAAAGAGTGTTTGCCTCCTCTGCCTTAGTAGAGGAGACATTCTAATGAGACCCCACCGCGCACGGCTAGGCTATAAGATGTTGCGATCTTTAGTTTTCTTGAAGTGCAATCAATCACTGTTTTAAAATGTGAACTCATTTCTCTCCCTCCTCTCTGAAAATATGCTGTTTGTTCATTATATATTTGTTCATAAGATATCTGTTATTTGTTCATAATGTCTGTGTTCTATTTTTCCTGCCCTACTGAACAACAGGCTTGATTTCATTGGCAGTGTGTTGTAATCTCATGCAACTGAAGACATCAAGATGTCAGAATCTTTTAAGCACTTGTTCTTATTCTTATTAATGCACAATTTGTATTAGTATGTAATATTTGTAATTTGCATCTGATTCATGTGAGGTGTGCACATGTCTTTATATTGTTTGATTACAGAATTTTACTTAAAATGGTGTTGTTTGACTAAATAACATCTGCATATCACTTTGTGTTGACAGGCCTAATCCATTTTAGGGAAGTTGATATCATACAGTGTAATTTGGCTAGTACTACTACAATAGGACATGATGCAATTTCAAGTTTATAATCTTCAGTTTGATGTTACAATTTTATCTATATATAGAGTATAACTGAAACCAGTTACATATTTCCCATTCTTTAGACAGTTGTTGGAGGTGATTGCTGTTTTGTCAGATGACTTTGGGGTCAGTCAGTACCATCATGTCAGCCCTCAACAGCACACAAAAGTTAGTCTTTTTTGTCTCAGTCTTGGTCTCGGTCTTGGTCTCGTCTCGACTTGGTCTCGGTCTTGGTCTCGTCTCAACTTGGTCTTGTCTTGGTCTTGTCTTGGTCTCGGTTTAGGCGGTCTTGACTACAAGTCCATTAGAAACTTTGAGACCAGCTCATTATTGTGGACACATTTTTCGCACGAACATAATGCATTTGCTGTGTTTTCACATTACACAACAAGTTAAGATTGAACACAGGTTGCGCAACAAGCTCAGTTTTTAATGTGTTAATTCTACTTTTGTGACACAGAGCTGAAGTTTGATATACAGTGGCCAGGTAGTCATTCCTGTCATACTTCTCTGAGGTCCACCACCTGGTGAATGTGCACGTAGCACACTGCAATGTAAAGTGTCTATAGTGAGGTTACAACAGATTGGAAGGAACAAAGACATTCACATGGACCCTGATGAAAATTGCATCACTAGCATCACCCAAGCAGACTCAAATAGACCCTAGTGGATTTGTTGATGTAGAAAGTAATAATCTATGAGTAACTCCTTGGAGCCTGACCCCTGGTGTTTGTGTTTGACATTATGTCTCTGATGCAGCTCCATCCTTCATGTGGTTTAAACTCACACCTGGCTGGTTAGGGAGGCAGAGCATTTAGTCTGAAAGGCGTCTCTTTTAATTTGAAAATCTGTGTGCCATTCCCGTGTCTGACTTTCTACGTATCTTAACCTGCTTCGTGCAGTTTTACCTGTCAAAAGTATACCAGGTGCTATTTTAAAAGATGCAGATTGGAGAGCAGTTTCCAGGATGTCTCTCAAATGCGTGCCTGGTAGATTATAGGCAGTGTGTATAGCGGACGTGATATCAGTTCCAGTGGCTAAAACGTAACACAGATGTACTCTGTGTACTCCTGTGTTTAGTTGGAGATGTCTTTAAGGAAATGTGAAGCCTTACTGCATGTTTTTTTAATCTTCCTGTTAACAATCATGAACCTTCTACTCTTGTGACTAATGAGTAAAATAGTAACTGACTGAAATCTGTACAGTTTCAAAGAGGATAACAGACTTTACCCTGAGATCCACAACTGTGAGCGTATTGTATTAAATATTAAAAAAAGAAGAAAAAAGAAAAACCCTGAGTTAAAAAAATGGGTGGAGCCAAGAGGCGGTTAATGCCAACACAGAGTACAATTTGGCAACCCTTTTGAAGCTCAATCAGGGAACGGGCGTACATATGGATAGATCTGAAGAAATCTGATAAGATAACAATAAGTAATTTTCTTTCTTTCTTTTTTCACACTGACTCATTTCACTAACTAACGATCAATGACTTTAGCTTATACGTGTAAATGAGTCCTCACAGAGTACTTCTACATCAACATAAGTAAACAGGATTTTTTTAAAAAAAAGACTTATCAGTTTTATTGATTTGCTACACTGGAAAACAAAATAGTACTACTGACACAAAATTTTCAAACCCAATAGCCTCAGTAAAAGTTGAGGCCCTGTGGTATGTGGTATATTTTTTTGTTTCAAAGTAGAGAAAACAACCAGTCTGCGGGGTTAAATTCAGTCATCTTATTTTGTTAAAAATATCAATGGAGCCCTTAAAGTCAGTTTAATCCAAACAGTTTTACAGGTTTTAACTCATACTGTGTGTGCACGTTGGACAGATGTTGACTAAAAAAGCTAAGCGAGCAGGTGTCAGTAAACATCGGTGTCTTGTGTGTTCATCTCTCAAGAAGTGAGACATTTTCATGCACTAACACAAGCACACACACACACACACACACACACACACACACACTATTTAGCAGGTTGACACCTTAACCCAGTTGGTGCACATACACACACAATCTCACACACACATTTGGCACATTTAGCACCTTGTTAAAAAACCCTGGTGGCCCAGAAGAAATCACAAACAGATTGAAGATGGGAGGACATGAGGAGGAGGGGGAGGAGGCAGTGGAAATGATATGAAGCGGGAGGATGACACACCTGTTATTAGCTTTTCTCCATACGGTGGTTCAGATGGAAGCTAGGACAGGCGGGACAATGAGAAGTATGACGGGGGGACAGAAGGAGATCCTGGGAGAGAAAATAAGAGATTGTCAGGCATTAATAATGGATGGCAGATCCTTAGGGACCATGTTCAGACATTAATAATGAATAAGACTCAGCTGGAGGGGGCAAGGAAACGCCTCAGCAGAATTTACCTGAGGTAAGACGAACGACATGAAGTAGATGTATAACATTTGATCATGAATTCCAAACTTTCCGGATTTCAGTTGTTATAGGGGGACAACCATTTTTATTCTTTTTTATTTAATCTCATTATTTACAGTACTGTGCAAAAGTCTTAAACCACCAATCACTATTTAGGCAAATGGGAATTAAGTGCATAAGTTTGTTAAATCAATTTACTTCTTACGCCACCTAACACTGACCTAGGATTCATTCAAGTATAAAAAGCCACCTAATTTAAGCAGTGTTGTGTCTACACATAACAGACAACTTTTAAATTGTATCTTTAGACACTTTGTTACTAGCAACCTGTCAAAAAATAATACTTTCTGTAGTATATCTAAAATTCCAACGATGACGCCATTTGACAGATATATAAAAATATTTTGCACCAACAAGATGAGTTCCAAATTTTAAATTCCTCCTGCTTTTTTGCCACACTTTTTCTTGCTTATTTTCTCCATCTTTTACTTATTATTAGAGTGTTAGTTTGTTTTAATAACGTATTACATAATTTACTTAGGGATTAACAAAGTATTCTGATTCTGTTAGCTGAAAACTTAAAAGCTGAAAACTGAAAGACATATCTCAGCGTGGTGTGCAGTGTGTCCTTAAAAGATTTGAGGAAATTGGACAACTGGAGGACAAAAGAAGAAATTGTAGAGCTAAAAAAGTGAAGTCCTGAAGAAATAGGAAAAAAAAGAGTAAAGACCTGACATAGGACCTCAGATATTTGAAATGTTTTTGTTCAAACTGTTATCATTATTTACGGTTAAGGTCAGGAGAGAGGAACAGCAATGAATATCACAGTAAAACACAGTCATGCATTTTACCCTGTGGTGCTTACTCAAAATTGATGGAATTATGAACCCAGAAAAGTACCATCAAACTTTGATCCAACATCTGGAAAGTATCTGACTGGCAACAGCTTCATTTTATTAGCATGAGAATGATGCGAAAAAGATACTTCCAGTGTAATAAAATCACACAGTCATGGATCGGCCTCCCGGACCTCAACATTATTGAAGCAGTGTGGGATCATGCTGACAGAGAACAGAACAAAAGGCAGAAACATCCAAAGAAGAACTTTGAATGTCCTTCAATAAGCCTGAAGAACTATTCCTGAAGACTACTTAAAGAAATGAGAAAGAGAGTTAGCTGCGTTCAGACTATGATGAAGAATAAAGGAAGTCAGACAAAATATTGATATTCAAAATTGTTACAATCACACATTTTTTCATTGTGCATTTGCATGTTCACTGCACCTTTTTCTTATTTTCCTAGTAAAATATAAAGAAATGAGTGGTGGCTCAAGATATTTCTGTGTGTCTTTAAAAATACTTTTTACAAAGTAATGTCCCTTAAAATAGCTGTAGAACAAGTAAATTGAAAAAAAAAGTGAAATAAAAAAAAATCATCCTTTTAATCAGAAAGATGCTTAAAATAATCAAGCAGCAAAACATTTCCCTGAAAGAAGCCAGCGGTGGAGTTACAACATCACCAGTGAGAGCATTGTATGACATGTTCAAAATCAGAAAACTCAAAAACGTGTGCATGAGAGGATACGAGCACACTATCGCTAACAAAGGGCCTGACATGTATAAACACATGAACACACAGCTGCTTAACAACACCAATGTCAGATAACCCCCCAAAAAATCCAGATGTTTTCACACAAATACACCATTTTTTATTTTTATGTGCACATTAAAACCCACGAGGTTTGGTGGTGTGCCAGAAGGTTGGTGTTACTGAGAAAGACCACCACGTACACTCATTGCTGCATTGTCTCTACCTCTGTATTTCACATCTTCTCATCTTTTTTGCACACACACACTCGCTTCCTCTTTATGCATGTCCTCACACACACACCGGCAAATGAGCAGCACACTCAAACTAAATGGGTGGCCTGATGGTGAATCACTGTCATTTAGCAACAAAGACCTCAGCTTGTTGTCCCTTCATCCCTCTCTCCCCTCATCTGCCTTTTTTTCTTTCTGCGTCTCTTTCTCTCTCTTTTTGGCCAGTATGTGTGTGTAATTGTTATTGCATGGAAAGCAAAACACAACTGTGTACACAGATTAACACACAAACACATGTATTCAACTTGCACGTCTACCGTCACACATGCATACATGCATGAAACACACACACACACGCCGTACGGGTGTATAATTACAGAGAGTGAAGCAGCACTAAGGAATAATTACAGAGGCTGGTTGCTGTTGTTGTTGTTGATTCCAACAAATAAACCAGTACACAAACAAGATGGAGGGGTGAGAAGCAGGTCAAGCCATTTTTGTGATACAGCACCATCTCCCTCATATCCATGTGTTTTAGTTTCATTTTGGTTTGTCTTTATCTGAACAAATGAAAGTACGCAGACACCTAAATGTTGCACCCAAGACTTATATTTATATAGAGCAAAATCACAACAAAAGTTGCCTCAAAGTCCTTTGTATTGTAAGTTAAAGGCTATATGATAATACAGAAATAACCAGAACAATAAGATGACGGTCTTTGAGCAAACACTTTGGTGACAGTGGGAAGGAAAAACTCCCTTTTAATAGAAAGAAACCTCTGGCAGAACCAGGCTCAGGGAGGGTCGGGCATCTGTTGAGACTGGTTAGTGGTGAGGGGAGGAAGGCAGGACAAAAGAAGATGGGGAATATATGTGTTGGCAACACATTCTCGCTCCAGGATGGTCAGGACCCCTACTTGTTGCTTTTTTATGCATTTGATGCCCGTTTACTATTGGTTTCTGCCATCTAGGCTACTGCTACACAACGCCTGTTAGGCGACAGAGAAAGATGACCTGCCAATTAAATACTTTGCAACTTTCACACTTTGACTTTTGTTTATTTTTGCCTTTTCTTTTCTAGTTAGGTTTTGGAACCAAAGCTTTCTTTTACAGGAAGATTGTACTTTGACTAAAATCACACATTTTCAAAAATGGCAGGCAGTCTTCCAGGCAGTCAAAGGTGACCTCCTCCAGTGTGCAACAATCCTGTCCACCATTTCCTTGAGTTAACATGATCATGCATGCCACAAGAATAATCACCAAAGTATATTTCCTCCAGTCTCAAGGCCATGCTACACACAAGATTTGTTCCCACTGAGTGATAAGAGCATTAGTGGGAGGAGACCTGGCTCAGTCTGCACTCCAGTTCAAACTAAGAACTGTGGTATATGGGTTCGTTTGCTTCGTGCATGGTGTATGGTCCCAATTATTCTAGGTGAGATGCATGGCAGTAACCTGTGATGTCAACATTACAAGAGCACTCAGAAAGTGCAACTCCCCCCAAAAGGCAAGGGCCAAAATCTTAGGATATCATATTGAAAAGCTCTGTCCGTGCCCTTTCGTGTGATACATTACTTGATATGGTTTCTTTTTTTTTCAAGGTTATCTATGAATTGGGTGCTAACAAGGTCACATGCTTCACCAACCTATGTACTTATGTCCCCCCAAGGTCCCGCATATGACCTTGGGGGGACATAATATAATGTTTTTGCTGAATTTTACATTTGGTGTGACCTTGACTCAATTTTCACCAAAGTTAAGTGAGCTGGAGCTGTTTTTGGTATTTACCATCACACAAAATTAGAAAATGATAATTGTGGATGCCAGACTGCTAACTAACAGACACACAAACAAACCAACAGAACCAGTTACATCCTTTCTTCAGCGGGAGAACAAGGGATTTCAATTGGACTCATAATATACCACCGGACATAGCAGGATCACCCTGAATCTAACTGGATTGTAAGGCCTCAGAGGTAACGCAGATGGCAGAAGTGAGGATGCAAGGCAGGCCTACTCGCAAAGCCAAGGAAACAGCCACACACAAACCCCCGCTACCCCTGCAAGCATTTTCCTCACCGACACCATTTTGTTTATTTTGTCCACAAAATAAGCAAACTTGAGCTACAAATTGCTAGAATGTTACTATGTTTGTGACTGCTGTGAGATAATTATAAAGGAGACCTGGATACAGCCACTCATCCTGGACGCTACAGTACAGCTGGCCGACCGCTCCACCCACTGTTACGACAGGAACAGAGACTCCAGCAAGCGCAGAGGAGGGGGCCTTGTACATAATGAGTGATGCACTACTGGTAAGATCATTCTCAACCACCGCTCTTCTCACTTGGAATGAATGTCTGTCATGTGTAGACCCTTCTAGCTGTCTAGAGAGCTCACAGTGGTAACCATAACTGCTGTATATATATGTCGCACCTGATGCTAACATTAACACATCTCTTTCCCATTTGTACAAAACTATAAGCAGAAAACAGCAAGCTCACCAAGATGGAGTGCACATCACTGTTGAGTATTTTAATCAAGCTTGCCTAAAAACTGTGCTTCCCAAATTTCAATAACATGCACAATGTCCCACCAGAAAGAAGAACACACACTGGACCACATCTATTCCACCGTAAGGCATACAAAGCCTACAGAGCCCATACCGCTTCCACAGTTATAAGGATGGGTCAGAGTTGGTCTAAGGGTTCAGTTTCCCAGCTAAGGGTTGCTTTGCGCACACAAAGCTGATTGATGGTGAATACGAAAAAAGCTGCAGGACTTAATGGTGTACTTGGCAAGACATTAAAAGCTTGTGCTGACAGGCTATCAGGGGTTTGAACCATGATTTTCAATCTTTCCCTGACTTGAGCTACCATCCTATCTTGTCTCAAGTCAACCGGTATAATTATAACAGCCTAAACAACTACCTAACTTTGACCCATATGTCCATATCTCCATTGCCTTCCACTTAGAATACCCAAGGAACTACATCACAATGCTCTTTGTTGATTACACTCCCTCCTTCATCATAATCATCCCATTTAATGGATGACAAGCTATCTCACTGTCTCTGCTTGGATTAAAGACTTTCTTACCAACTGTTCACAAATTTACAGTTGCTGAGTCCTTAGCTGCACCACTTTACCAACACATTTCTTAAATTTGCTAAAAGCTCTACTGCAGCTGGGGTCACATCTGTTTGCCATGAGTCAGTGTACAGAGATACAGAAGATGTCTGTGTGGTGCTCACCAGTAAAACCAAGGTGATGGTCAAAGACTACAGAAGTCTCGTGAATGATCTCTTGGGGTCTGCCAACTTTACAGCAGTAGTTAAAAATCCTCATCAGAGACCGCATCTCAAGTCTGGTGTTAGTGGCCTTCTACTGCTCCATCATTGAGAGTCTACAGATGTGCTGCATCACAGTGTGGTAAGCTGGAAAACTGCAGAGGGCTATCAACCATCAGCTGCCAACTGCCCTCGCTCGAGCACATCTCCAGCTTTCAGTGCCTCAGCAGGGCAAAGAAAATAACCAAAGCCCCTTTCCACCCTGGACAGCACTTCCTCAACCTCGTACCCTGTGGCAGGTGGTGCAGGTGCCTAAAGAGCCACAAGTTTCTTCCCCTGGCTCATCAGAAATCTCGAACGCTGCAAATAAAAGAATGCAATACTTCTTCTGCAGTGAACACGGTCCCCTGAAAGCCCAGTCATGTCTTAAATATGCAAATGTGTGTCTCCTCTTCATACTCTTTTTTTTTTTATATTATTTATATATTATTATATAGTTTTAATGTGCAATGACAATAAACACTTCATTCTAGTCACTAGGTGGGATCAAACAACTTGTCAAAACCATAAAAATGGCTACAGATAAGGCATGTCCACATGTTACTGGCCTCATATATTGTTCTGTCTCTAATTAACCTCTCATTCAACTGGACTTTTACTCTTATTTTTTAAGGGCTTAATATCTCTTTTCATTCCCTGCATGGTATCAAAAGTTTTCCGTCTACCACTCCAATATTTTCCCATCTTCCCCACATTAAACACACAAATACCCCCCCACACACACACACACACACATACCCTTATACACACATACTCATACTCAAACACACCGTGCCCAGCTCAGTCACCTGCACTGAAGGTAAATGGAGTGTGAGGTTTTACGGCGCCATGATTGCGGGGTTTGGCTCGGGAGGAAATAAGTGTTTCGTTTGTTTATGTACTATCAGACAGCAGGTGGCGGAGTCAGCACACTACCTCCCGACCTGTAGCGAGGGAGAGAGGTGGACAGAGGTGGAAGCAGGGATGGTGAGTCGAGGGTGGGACTCACAAAACTTAAGCCTAAACATCACTGTGACAAGAAGGAAAATACCCACCGGAAACATGGTGGAAAACTGACCCCACAATCCACGACACACTGTCGCAGAATCTCAACAAAAAGGGAATGTGAAGATAAGTGCGTGTCCATCTGGCAAAGAAAGTATGCGTGTGTGTCTGTGTGTGCGCTATTCGTGAATGCGTGTGAATCAGTAGGGGAGGTGCGAGGTTGTGAGGGTGAGGGTTATCCCACTGTGTCACAGAGAAAGAGTAAAACAGGGAGGGAGGGAGATCTCTTGCATGTGGAAAGAATAGGGAGATGAAAAATGAACGATAGATGAGTGCCGTGCGAGGTGGCTTTGTTCTACTGAAGGGCTGGGTTCGCCAGCAGATGAAGAGCTAACTCTTACCGGGAAATCACAGCTTGGCACAAACCTCTGTCTTTCATTTTTTTTGTGCTCTTTATTTCTGTTCCTATCTCTCAGTTTTTCTTTTACTTTCTGGTCTCTTTGCTAACCACTTTTAATTTTTCTTGCCCTGTCTACGTGTATTAATTTAAACTCATCTTCTCGACATCGCTATTCTTTCTGCCCTCATCCCAGTCAAACTCCATCAGCTTGTTTGTTCTCATTTTAATCTTGATCTGTGCACATCCGAGTCAACCTATCTTGCCTATGATCTACACCATTTTTTCTCTACTCAGAAACCAGACTTTTAAACTTGTTCATCCAAAGGTAGCCTCTATCGATCCCTCCACTCTTTTCTCCTGCCTAATCTGTACTTCCAATTCTTGCTAGAACCATTAAAGTGTCCACAGAGTCTCATTTATGGATGTACCAATTCATCTTTGCCTCTCTTTGTACAAATTCTGATACCTAAACTCACAGTATCTGGTAACACACAGTACCAGTCCAGTAGGTGAGGCAAATATTATGCACCAATATCATGGTCTGACAGGACATATTTCACATTAGAAAAATCACACGGCACACCACCAAACAAAAATGTCACAAAAAGCATATTGATATTTTTTCCCTGTCCACCAGGTGTAGCAGAATTGGCTCGGGTTGTCCCCAGTATACCTTTTTTGCTTTCTTCTGACCACTACACATGCTGGGGCCTTCATCTGGGTCAGAATTTTCTCCAGGACCCAGGTCAGACTGACTACTTTTCCTTTTCAAATATTTATCTATTACTATTACTCGCTGCGTCATCTCGCAGCATGAGTATTATGTAATTTCTTCTTCATCTTCTTCTGTTTTACTGGCAGTTGGCAACCCATTTCATTAGAGCAGGTAGTTGTACTGCCTTCTAGTGGAAGAGAATGTAATTGTTCTGTCCGTTACTCACGCCGATTGCTTAAAGTACTAATCAGGTGGAACCAGATAATCTTTCACGGCACACCTGATCATTTCTCTGCACAGTGGTTGGGGAACACTGGTCTAAACATCACATGGGAAAATTTTGTTTCACATCTGTGATTTCTCACTCTTATGTCATACAGAAAAAACAAATTCGATTTAAGTAAATTGGCTGTAAGAAACCTTTGGTTAATGACACAAATTCATATGCTACATTAGGATGTAAGCATGACTTGATATTCACATGTAGTCACCTAGACTTTACTAGAAAAGTTATTCATTGGCATTAAACCTGATAACAAGTTAAGTAAAGCATTAAATACTGAAAGCAGCTCTTGAAAATGTGCTTTAAACTCAATGCAACATATTCTTCTCTATGTTGGGACCTCTTTCTGAAACACCAAAATCCAAAGAAAGACTCCCCAACTCAGGAAGCTAGACATCTGCGCAGCACTTACCGTTATTCTGAGAAACCACAGCACTGAGAATTAAAGCTGCCCAGGTACACATTTAAACAGCAGGGGATCAATAAGTAAAGAAAATATACCAGGTGTCTTGACAGTGGGAAGAAACCATCTAGAAACCTTCACACATGAACAGTAAAAACCAAAGAAAACACAAAAAACAATAAAAATAAATTATTTGATTTTGAATACATGTTTGTTGTAGCTTGAATGTTCTCCAGTCATGAGTAGACGAGGTTCCTATTTAATAATTTTAGAAAGACAAAACTCATTGTCCAGATGAAATTTCTCTGATTAAAGTGAAATTAATGTAGAGATTAATAAATTCAAATATCCTTGTACTAAATAAAAAAAATTCATGGAACCTGCAACAAATCCCTCTGATCAGATTAATATAATTCCACATGCTAAATGAGGCTGGAATTAAAAGTAATGTGGAAAACATAACTCTGTAAATTGGTCGCAATGTTTCCTAAATGAAGCAACTATCAGTGTCATCAGCGCTGCCATTAATCACTGTCAAAGTAGCTACTATATTATGATAGATAGATAGATATGCAGTGAGATTTGCAGTAAATGAAAAAGGCCAACATAAAAAAATAAATTTAAAAAGCTGGAGTCACTGCGTTGGTAATGATGTGACCATCAGTCACGATCTTAAAAGAATTCCTTCTAGACACGTTTACTTCAGCTACACTGAGCTTTACCATTTAACTATCGTGCTAATTCAGCTTATGTGTGTTACAGTTTCATGAGTGCCCATGCTGCTGCGTTTAATAACCTAAGAACCCCATTATTGGCCGTGTTTTTACCCCAAACTTCTCTGGGTAAATGAGAGCGCCGGGCTGCTTCGGATGAGCCCGAGGCCTTTCCTTGCGTGCTCGGTAAAAGGGGCGGGAGGTAAACCTATGTTATTCAATTTCAATTAAAGTAAAGAAGAAGAGGAAGCTTTAATTGATTGCCGCCATGCCAAAGCTCGCTCTCTCGCTCTTCCTGTGTGTGAGTGTGTATGAGAGAGAGAGCCATGCTGACTATAGACACACACACACACACACACACACACAGATGTCCTACTTTTATCCTTGCTTGATTATACTCAGCTTGCTTCCTGTTTATGCTGGGGAACCAAGCGTGACATTTCAGATTACCACTGCATTTTATTTATTATAATTATATAATTGTACATGAAATGCAAGAAAAAAAATGTAATTAGTTATGTCTGCTTCGTGTTTTCTCTTGCCCCCCTCCCCACCCACATCTGCTAAATGACTGAAAAACGGCTCCGAACAGCGATGTGCACGAGATAAAAGAAACGCTGAGAGGTTAATTCATTTTTATCTGTTGTGATTTTTTATTAAATAAAAAGAAAAAAAGTCAACAAACTCAACCCAACTGTTTGTTTAAGCCTCTGTCCCTGTCCAGAGCTTATTCTAATGTGCCAAGGGCTATCATTATAATACCCCATGCAAATATGGCCATGGTATTACATCGAGTGTAGTTTGATCCCCAAAGTGATGGCGACTCAAAACATCCTGAAAGTCTGCCTGCCTGTTACATTGTTTGCAAAATGACACGGGTCAATAGGCAGATCTGAAACAGGGTAAAAAAGGAAGAGAGAAAACTGCTTTTACTAAGTTTGTTTTTGCTCTTTTTTTGTCTTTTTTATCCTTTGTTTGTTTGCATTATTTGTGCTGGGATTTTTCTATTCTGCACCTCCTCGTCCCTCATCGTGCTTTTTTGGCTGAGCTACAAGGTGTTAATGAAAGCGTTTCAGGCAAACATGTTGATTTTTGTTTCCATGGGGATCCAGAAGGCCTCACAATGTCACAGAGGCTTCGGCCAACAGACTGGCGAAAAGCACTGCTGTCTCTTTTTTTCCGCCCCTCTTTTATTCGCTGTTTCTTCTTCTCCACTCTCCACTCTCCATTTTCTTTTCTTCTTTTTTTTAAATGAATTCTTTCTGTTGGTTTAACTCTTCAGCCTCCCCCTCTGTGTCTCTGCCTTTACCGTTTGTTTTCGCTTATCCGTCTTTTTAAAGCATCTCTGTTTCTTTTTCGCTGCCACTTTTTCCTCTCACTCTTTTTTCCTCTTCCTGACCCTCTCTACTCCGCTTACCCCCTTTCTTCTTTTGTTGTCATTTATGTGTGAAGAGCACTGATAAATGAAGACAAACACAGCAGTGTCTGTGTGTGTGTGGGTGTGTGTCTGAGAGACGGACGCCAGCTCTCTGATAGCATTGTTAGCCTCTCCACCTCTCCTCACTCCACTGCACATCCAGCTACAGGCTTTCTTCCCCCCTCCTCTCCATCCATCCAGGCCCCGAGCCAAGAAGGCAGCTTTGGGGGCCAAGTCAGGCCAGGATGGAGGCTTCATTGTGGGGCTGCAGAGGGCGTTGGTGCTGGAGGATGAGGACCGGGGATCCAGGCCAAGTCCCAGACCCAAGACCCTGATCTGGCTTGCCAGTCAACCCACTAAAGGGCCTTCGTGGCTGGGCACAACATCAGGACAAGAGGGGAGGAGCTGGAGGCTGGAGGTCTCAGCAGCGGTAATGGCGGTGGCTAGATTAAGACCTTCTCTTAGAATCGGCACAATGGAGAAGGTCTACAGCGAAGCTCCGCGCAGACACACACACACATGCACACATACACAACGCCTCTATTCAGCTTCGTCCATGTTGCTCATCAGAGGCAGAAAAGCATGAATAAATACATGAGCAGCGTAGAGGCTCCATAGGTCTGATAAAAAGAAAGAACACACATGAATTACTGGGACTGAAAGAAAGAATGGTAAATTGAAAAGAGGAACAGATGAATAATTTCGATGGTTTTGTACTACAGTAATTGTAGAAAAAAAACGAGGGGTAAGGAGGAGGATGAATTATGAAAATCCTCAGTTCCCCTGAGCTCACAAAATGGAATAATTAGGAAAAGTTAGGAAAGAGCCAGTTTGAAAATTAATTGCAACAACAAACTTTCTGAGCTGTGGTGGAAGTTATATCAGGGTTACTGCAGCACACACACACACGGACACACAACACTGGCTGCTGATGGTTGTGCTCTTCAATCGCAACATGCAGCTATTCTTTAAAAATCTTACTAGATGGTCCCCCTGCGCTACTTATGACAACTGTAATCATTTTAACACAGACTAGTTCTGTTGCAAGTGTTGTAATCGGTTTCTAATTCATTATAGCAGATAATGCAGTGTTATTTGTGCTGCAGTTCTTTCTAAACATCTGCTACAACCAGCACAGCTAATATAATTAACAGCACAACCACTAGCTTCTGCATCACTAAGCATGAGAGTATGTATAAGAATATGTCATACATAAGCAGAAAACTTTTGTCTCCGCACCGGCTTCCTGAAGACACCAAGGTTCTGTTTGGTTTCTGTCTTTCTGGATGCTTCCTAATTTAGCCCACTGTCCACCCGCCTGTGGTACTTAATGTAAGGTACACTGTAAACCCGAAAAGGTTAGAATTTAATTTAGTAGCTTAATATGCAAAATAATTGAAATTGATCAATAATAATATGAAGTAACTCAAATAGAACGAAATGTTTGATAAACTATTTGAGTCAGTAGGACTGCTTTTTATCATCACTTAATTTACGTAAGCATTGAGGTTTACAGTGTGTAAATCATATCGATTTGATATGGACTTTAAAAGTTAATACTTTAAAAGTAATGCTTTACATATTAGGTCTGTTACTTCATCCTTTTTGCGCATGTATTTACAGCAACACAAGCTTTGTGTTTGTTCGCTGCTTGAGGTTGTCAGCCTTTATGTTCCTATATAGTTCTACCTTATATTTTATCCATCACTCATCTGTTTGTTAAAGCTATGTATAACATACAGGGTTTATCTAAGAGAATCGTCTGCTATGCTTTTAATGCTGCCGCCGTTCACCAGGAACAATCCAAACACTTTTAGGAAAACCGGATACGTGAGTTTCACGATGCTTCCGGTTGGTAGCATAGCAACTACAGTGGCTGCAGACATGTTCACAGAACTGTGGGACAATTTGACACACATTTTGTATGTAAAGCTTTATATTCCACCATGTATTTCAACATTTACCACATGCTTTTATGTTTATTACTTAAAAAATACAACCTTTTGAAATCAGATTATTCTTTTTGATACACCCTGTACTGTTTATATGTACTTCCACACATGAACACATTTTGCAATAGATATCACGTCCACAAGTCCATGTGCTCTAAAACACTAAACCCTCTACCAGCTTATGATTTTAAGCGGCTTCCCTTGTAAGATCTTGAGAACTTCAGAGTTCGGCAGCTGCACAGCGCAGAAGTAACTGAAGCTACGTGAGCATTTTAAGTGGTGCAGTCGAGTACATCAAGTCTTGTAACTATTCGATCTACAACCATAAAAATATACGTGGGGTTTTAACATTGCACAGTTACTCTACTTCCACCTTTTGTTTCTGAGAACATGGGACAAGTTTTAGTCAGCCATCTGATTCCTGAAGTTTGATCTTCTTCTCTGTGGTTACAAACTTCTGAGGCTAACAGAATATAATGTATAATATAGTATTTAGACTGGACAAACAACTTTGTGAGCCTATTCACACATGCAACATGAGAAAAAAAAAAAAGCAACTTTTGAAGCAAAAGAAACGCAAAGCTAAGTGTGTAAGTTTTAGTGTAGACAACCACAAACTTAGGACAAAGCAGTTTAAAAATGTTAATATCTAAACATCTAAAATAACAGTTGCTACTGAACTATGGTTAATTCTATATAAGGATTATACTGTTGCTTGCATGTGCCACAGTCAACATGAATTGGATTAGTATTAGTTTAGTTTACGTTATGATTCCTAGTCGAATCTTAGGATATTTAGTGATTTAGGATAACATGAAAATCTACATTGTATTTGCAGTATATTATTTGATCTTTGGACCCATACAAATAAGCTGTGGTTAGCTTCTGGGGAGCCCCATTTCACAAATAACTGTCTAATACAACAGGGGTGACAAAGACTCTGAACCGGCCCACGTGACTGATTGGGAAATGTGAAGGAAGGCATAAATGTTGGCCTTTTAACTGTATTTTGATAAGTCTTAAAGCTTTTTCTTCTGATAAAGACTCCTCACATAGCTGTTGGTATTACACCAAAGTAATTAAGTCATAGATTAACAAATAAATGACAGCAAGGGTTCTATTATTCCACTATCTACTATAAAAATGTGTGTGTTTTTTTTTTTAAACAATGCATTCAAAGAAAAAAAACAGGACATTTTCAGTTTTATGATTTATGATTGAGTTTTTTGTTTTATGATTTTTTTTCTCATATTAAAGATGTCTCTTCTTTGCAGTGTGGAAGTGGGAGCTTCACTGGTCTGGAGTTTGACATGCCTGTTACACATTATCATGTTGGAATTTGTATTTTCCTTGATTTAAACTGAACTATTAAGGCATTCAAATTAGAAATAACTGAAGGAATCCAACAGTTTATGACACATTTAAGGCTGTCTGCATCATTTCTAGTTTACCTGATGAGTAGAATAAAGCAAATACAGATAAATGCATCAACACTGTTCCTAATTTGCTCACTTTGGTGCAACTTTGAATATTTTTAGATGCATTACGAGTGGCAGGATGAAGAAAACACGTGGAAAGCAAAGCGAAGAGAGAGAAGATCAGAAAGTTCACAAGTATAAATAGACCCGCGGGGACACCGTGTGTTGCTTTATTGAGCACTGTTCGTTTCCTTTGTGCCAGCTAATGTCTGTGTTTCTGCTCACAGAGGAGAGTAGAGGAGCCGAGATACCTGGTAATGTCTGCAATAAGACCTTTTCACCACCTCTTACCTCTTCACCTATACTATACGCTACTTCTGTAGTCAAAGTGTGCGTTCATGCTCGCGTGCGTGTGTGTGCGTTTGCATCAGAGCTCTCTCAGAAAGGACCCTGGGACCCTCCTCGACAGTGAGAGCTTTTAGCTCTTCTTCGCTAATGTCCTGAATAATGGCATCTTGATGGAGAGGAGAAAGAGGGAAAGGGTGAGGACAGGGAGAGAGAAAGAGTGCGTCGGGAGGAGGGGGGGGGGGGGGGGGGACAGAATGAGAAACCTCTGCATCCATCTGTCTTTACCTCCAGACCTCCATCAGTAGCAGGCCTATCATTATTCCCTCACTATGCCCTTCTATTTTCATTATTCCCTTTTTGTGTATTTTTTCAGCGTGATGATAATCCACATATATCTTGTTCTTGCAAAAAGACACAGTGCCAGTGTGTGTGTGCACATAAGGAGTCCTTACATGACATAGCAAGCCTTTTAGCAAAGTGAAATTTTGATGACATTCAAGTATTATTTGGAAGAAAAAGGGACTATGCTGTTTTTAGCGACATTAGCCGAAGCCACTGCAGCAAATCCTCCAGATGCACCTTTAATAACTGCTGCAAGAAAAAAAATCTACCTCTCTACTTAAAGTGCAGAGGAAAAAGATTCTTTTGTGTGTGCGTCCCCCACTCCACCCACACCTTTATTCTGTACATAATTTGGATCTCAAGATCTAACATAAGTCCACTGAGCAGCAGATCTGATGTCGCCGCTCCTTCAGTCTGTGGCTGAAACAGAAAAGTGGAACTGGGAGAAAACTGTCTGAGGCGTGCGAGATAACGCAGGTTCCTCTTTAGTGCCAAAAAGAAAAGTATCACTTTTTCTGAACCTGTGGTAAATTCCATTTATTGCAACAGTTTTCTTCTTCTTTAGCATCACCTCTCACATTAAAGACATGTACTCGCTGCTCTTTGACGACAACTAAAACTACAGTTGTGCTGTGACTCACAGAGCCAGCTTTAACATGTTGGAGCTTCTTCCACATGTTTGCCTGCAGACTCTGATTCCTCCACAGTGTCTGAGATTTACTGGTTTCAGGCTGCCTCAGGTGGTGTTTTCAACTATTTCCCTTCCCTGCCGTGGATCCGAGCTCTAAAGGTGACTTGCACTGTGGGCTGTTTGACCACGACTTGTGTTTGGACAGTCAGTTTGGCTCTTTGGCTAAATCCTAAAAAAAAAACCCCAGAAACAACAACAACAAAAAAACGAGCAGTGGGGTCAGTTTGATTAAAAGCCTCAGTGTTGCTGTTTGAGTTGTAAGGTCACACTGGGATGTACTGAGTAAACTATAGAGACTGATCATGGTGACTGACCGTGACCGAAGCACACACAGACACACACTTTCTCTTTCACACAGTTCACACAACTTCCACCTCCTATCCCCCCTCTCTCTCTCTCTCTCTCTCTCTCTCTCTGTTTCACTCAAGTCTCTCTCTCTCTCTCTCCCTCATTGAGTCTTCTCGCCCGTTTGCGCGCTCCCGCTCTCGCTCCAGCACCAGGCGCGCACACAACAGACACGAGTTTGGGGGGGTCATCGCCACATCAGGCAAGTAAATAAAAGGGAAGTCAGCGAGTTAAACATTAAAGCGTTTATTTTCAACCCATCGCAGTGAGAAACATGTTTCGTGTCTGTGTTACTGCTGTGGGTTTAAATGACAGCACGCAATTGCCACGATACGCCATCTAAAAAATATATATTTGTATTACTATATTAGTATTTCTAATTATTGTATTTGAAATTCAACAGCAGCTTCTCTCAGTTTGACATTTCTCCCCCGCTGTTTACAGTTTTCAGCAGCAGCACCGTCCCCTCCTCTTCTGTAAGATAAGATCATTATTCTCCACCTATTCTGGCCTCACACTGAGGATTTTTATTATTTTATTAATATTTTATTTTTTGGTACAGGCCAAAAGGGTTTTTTTTTCTTCTTATCTCTTCAACTTTCTGCTCCTGTGTCCGGATCTCCCAAATTGGCGCAAATTCGCGTGCGCATTTTCTTAAGACAAAACAATAATGTGGAAGTTAGCAAACTTCTAAATGGCATCACCCAGTGCGCCGTGGCTCAAATAGGTCACAGCTTTTACAGCTTATTGTTAAGTGTGTGTGTGTGTGTGTGTGTGTGAGAGAGAGAGAGAGAGAGAGAGAGCGAGAGAGAGAGGGAGAGTGGGGGTTGGTTAAAAAAAGGAGATCTGTGTGCTGTATTCTGGTCAAGTTCAGCTGCCGTTTCTCTTTGTGCTTAATAATGTGGCAGCCGATCATTAGAAAAAGAAAAAAGAAAAAATGAAATAAGAGGCCCTGAATGCCTCTGCACGCGAGGACAACCCGCATGGCACGAAACACACTCCTGTCTCCTCGGGGGGGATTTCTTTTTTCTCCCTCTCGCTGATTTGTAATTTAATATTTGTTTGTTTTCTGCATCACGAAGCTGCCACAGAGCGCTTTGAATAATTGCGCCACGAATAAAATATCCACTTCTTTAATTGAATTAAGTGACGCTGAGGTTTAATTCTGGGGGGAAACTAAAAGGCGGGATTTTGAAAAAGCACCTTAAAAAAGCAACTTTGGAGATGCAATTTTTAGAGAAGGAAATCTTTCACACACGAAACGCGTAATAAAAAGAGAGCGCAGGAATCTCCAGCCTCGCCTCAATCTAAGGAAGTTATTTTTAAAATGTTTTTTCAATCGAATTCGTCTTAAAACGTTTTTCATTATTATTGTTATTCTATTAAACCAAAAAGTTAAATTGTGTGTCTTTTTTTCTTGGGTTTAATTCAGTTTTTATTTTAAGTCCTCCCCTGAGAAATGATGTAGACTTCCAAACAGTTTAATACGCACTGTATAAAATTAAAAGACTCATTTTGAGACTCTTAAAAAATCTCTGGTGTTTTTCATTAACCTCTTGTGATTCGGATTTACTCCTCTGATCTGTGGAAACGGTCAGTGAAGTTCCGTGAACCTCCACACTGTAGGAACGTGACGGCAGTAACAAACACACATCTCCAACAGATTTTTCTTTCTGCAAATAATTTACACAGCTCGTGGCTTTTTAAAGGCCCACGTGCGTGATTTAAGCGTAGAAATATTATGCGTTCGCCCCCGTTATTCTGTTTTATTTACAACTCTGCCTGCTAGAGGACAGACACCGGCACAAACACAGAGACCTCCAGCTCTTAAGCCTCTGCTCTGCTGAAGTGCCCTTGAGCAACAGCGTGTCCCTCCCAGCTCCAGGTGTTCCCTGACCTCTGATCTCTGGATAAGAAGGGAGTTTTCCCATCAACAGCAGCAGCGGGGTGTTTGTCTGAGTCTCGGTAACTTTCTTTACCCTGAGCGGTACAGAGGTCTCCGATTGCGCACGCGCAATTAAAGATGAACAAAAAGTAGTAAATGAATGTTTTGGTTTTTTTTTAATGCAGACGATGAACGCAAAGAAACATTAAACGAATTAAAGCCAGTGTTTATTGAATCGTTAATGACACAGCTGAGAACATCCAGCACCAAACCAGCTGTCACTCAAACTCTTTTTTATTGAAAAGCAAATTATTTTTAAATCTTGCTATTAACCATATTTAATCAATAAAAGTCACGTGATGCCTTTTAGATTGAACTCAAAGTATACATTTATTCTAGAAAAACTAAAAAAATGAACTTTTGGAGAAAGACTGGTGAACTGACTTTCAGTTTACCCGCCGCGTGCTCCTCTCTCCTCTCCTCGCTCTGGGAGCGCGCTGTTAACCGCGGGGCTCCTTATAAATAAAATCCACCGTCCCCGGCTCCCCTTCCTTATTGGTCAGGTGGAGCCATTACCTCACTGTGTCGGCCGGTGACGCAGCGTCTTCACGTATCCTTCACGCGCGTCTCTTCTTGTTTCTTCACTGAGAGTCTTGCCGTCGGTCAGAGACGAGCCGAGGAGTGCAGGACGGAGCGGGTGCGCTCGATACTAAACACTTCCCATCCCGGGAGGAGAGCGGCGCTCTCTCTCCCCCCTCTCGCTCTCTCTCTCTCTCATTCTCCGCATCTCTCCTATCGCTCTCTATCGTGCGCACACTTCTCCGCGAGCGTCTCTCTGTTGTCTCCCTCTCTCTCCCGCACACACAGACACGCTCACGCCCGCGCGCGTGCACGCTCTTGCATACGTCTCCACTTTGCCGTAGTAAATTACGGCATTGATCTCAACGGCGAGCGCGGATCTGTCTCTCGTGTTCGCCTCCCGTTTCTTTTTTTTTCTCCCCTTCTCGACGGAGCGACTTGGAGAAAGGCTCGAGAGAGAGAGAGAAGTAAGTACAAACTCTTATTCTCCGTGTTTGTGTCTGCTGCCTGTTAGGAACACGCGTGGCTGTGAATAACCCGAGTGCAACTTCACTCGCACTGCCTCCAGTTCATGGACATCTTTTGCCTCACAGCTTCGATCCAGATGGCTCAGTTTAATCTCGGGACTGTTTTACAATCTGCTTCTGCTGAAAAACAAAACACAAAAACAGGCCGACTGTGAGGAAGGACTTAAAAAAATGATACATGAAAGTTTGTTTGAAATTTGAACTCAGACTCTTGGTTTTATTTGGTTTTGTCAGCGCGTGTGCGCGCACACATTCCCTTCTTTCGCGTTTTATGGCAGGTTGATGGATAATTTTTATTTTTGAAGGGGTAAAAATCCAGTTTCTTGTTATCAGTTTTGCAATTAAAGCCAAACGCGGGCGGGTTTCTCTCTTCTCTCTTTGCTCTTTATCCAGTTTATCCACTTTAAACTAAGAAAATAAACGGCGGGGTGAGTGGAAAAGTCCGTGTCGTGTCATGATCGTGGGCTAATGGTTGTTTGGAATATGACTAAGATCTCTGTGTAAGTGTCGTCCACAGTCTGTTTCCCCCTCGGACTGTGCACGGCTTCGCTTTCCGCTCAGAGCGCACACAGCGAGCTGCAGCAACAAGCTGTGATCGCCTTCACTTTTTAAGTTTTCCCCGTTTTTAACTCAATCGAGACAAAACGAACTAAAAGAAGGAACAAAACAAGTGTAATATTTAATTGTTTGTAAGTATTTATGATTTGGAACTATTACATTTAAATTATGAAGGCAAATGTATTTAAACGGCAGTTTAAAGTTAAAAAGTCACCTAGCGCTTTGTATTCCTTTGTGAATTGAAATCTAACATTTACACGTATTAATCACTAACTTCCCATTTCAGTTCTCAAATACAGAGCCACATATTCCTGCCCTTTAATTTCAGATTAAAACAAAAGTTTCAGTTTTGATCCAAAAAAGCCACACACACTCTCACATCTCCTTTTTCTCCACCTCACCTTCAACAGAAGCTCATAAAAAAAAAGAAAGAAAAGTTCATCCAACTTCTATTAAAATTCATCTGTGAGTAGATGAACCTTTGGAGCTGCTGTGTATTTCTGAGGTGTCCCTGTCTTCTGTTTGTTTAGTGTTTTATTAAAGCGGTCAGACCCGGGCACTCTCAACTTGAACTAAGACGCCAGTTTCAAAATAGGTTGTCGAGCTCTTTGGACCTCACTAATGTAAACTGTTTGTGTCCCTGTGTGTGTGTGTGCATGTGTGTGAGACAGACCACTGCACAGAGTAATGCTGAAGAACCAATAATGCAAACACAGACCAATGTGTGTATGCATGCGTGCTCAGTATATGTGTGTGTGTATCTGGGTCAGTCCCTGGCTCTGTGCTGAGGGGACGTGTTTTTCCTGAACACCTAACAGCAGCAGAACTGGCATAAGTCATATTCAAACTAACCATTCTCATTTGGTAATGGCACCAGCAGGAACACGCCGGGGTCTGCTTTGATCGGCTGCTGTTGACTGATGCAAAAGCATCTTGTTTCTCCGAGCGTATGCGTGTGTGTGTGTGTTTAGTCTTTTTAAATCCTTTCTCCAGCAGTGTTTGAGTGTATTTTGCAGATCGGCCTGAAATTGTACCCGTTTCTGGCCGATGTACGAACTGCAGAACTGTTGTTGTAAAGCTGGACACTCTTAATTTGTGAATCATTTCCCTAGTCTAGAAACTGAAATCCTTTGCAAAACAGATGCAAACACGTAACATGGGAAACACTGTCTGTGTTCACCAGTGGAGGTACAAGTGCAAACAATTTGCGCCTGCTTGAAAACAGACAAGCTGAAATTTTTTAATTGTTTTTTTTTCCTTCACAGTTTGAAAACTTTGTGGTTTGCACTCTTGTGCATCTCATTTTGTGTGATTCAGCTATGAGGCGACTTCTGCAGGAATGAAAAGCAACCTATTGCACAGGTAGTGAAAGCTCTGGGTGTTTCCAATGCTTCAGCAGAGAAACTTAACCTTTCACGGTCACTGTGCGTGCCCCTCTTTGTGTTTGCCATATAGCAGATAAGCCCCACTCACACATGGCAGTACGAGAAACCCACTTTTAATTATTCAGCTCATACAGCATGTGTTAATAACTTTTTTTTGTGGGGGGGGGAATAAAATAATTTCACAAACAACTAAATTCACTGCAAAATACAACATAAAAATCAAAAAGAAGCAGAAAAAAATCAGGAAGATCATAAAGTGAGGGGAAAAAAACGGGTTTATTTTCCTTCACAGTGGAGTAGAATGCCCTCTGTCAATACGAGAGAGCTTGTCAATTCTTCACAGCTTCTCACAAGATGCAGAAATCAAGGTTAGCCCCCAGGAGACGAGGAGGAAATGGGAAATTATTTTGGTTATTACAGGCAGGTGTTCCTTCTCTGCGGGAATATCTCCTTGAACTATTTTAAAGAGTGGGTTGTTTCTAGCTGTGGTTCCCTTGGCTTTTGGTCAAGAAATGAACCGTGTCCTGTTTTTGTATTTCTCCAACTGTTAGATCAATAAAAGAAAGAGCTTCTCCTCTTTTTCTTTAAATTCCTTTAATTATTGTGTACTCTGATGCTTCATAAAGACGACAGAGATAGGTTTTTCTTGTTTTTTTAACAGCAGATTCCTTTTTTATTACCTGTCGTCATCCAGTGTCTCTAAAATGTGTTAAATTGACATTGTTAGTGTAATTTTCTAATTCAAAATGAAAGTTTATTTGGAGAGAAGGCCACTGATTTTTTGTCTTTAAATATAATTACCAATTTCAGCGAGTGGACTTCTTTCAGATCCTTCCTGTCTGTAAAACCGGAGCCACGTAAGACAGATCAGAGGTGGAAATGAGAAGTTTCATTAACTGCCAGTAAAAGGTGTTTCCTCCTGTTTGTTGTTGTTGATCAGGTAACTCCTCTGATCCTGTGTGCGTGTGTCTGTGAGGACCCCTGGTCATGTCTGCTTAGCTGCCCTGCGTGATGCCTGATCATGACAGCACCACCCTCCTAACAAGACAGACCAAGCGCCGACGTGTTGACATCGGGGTGAAAAGGACTGTGGGTAGCGCGATATTCGCCCGCGCCAGAGACACCCTGATCGACAGAATGAACCAATCCCACGGCCCCGATCAGGACGACGACTGCTCGCTGGTCGGTCACAACCACGGGGCAACCAACGGTGACGGCGAGAAGTCGAACGTTCTGAGAAAGCTGCTGAAGAGAGCGAACTCATACGAGGATGCCATAATGCCTTTCCCTGGGGCTACGATCATCTCTCAGCTCTTGAAAAACAACATGGGGAAGAACGGAGGCAGTGACTCGGGTTTTCAGGTACAGAGAAACACACGGAAACAGGAAGTAGTTAGAAAATGAATAAATGTCACTATTTAGACACTGTTTCATTGAATCTTTCTCTTCTTTTACCCTTCCAATCAACCAAGAATGTAGTCTTAAGTCCTCCTTCATGGATCTGTTAAATTATTCATTGTTATTAAGTCAGTGCTGCTGTCCTTCATCACAGGGGAGTGGTGCTCTGTCCAGTGGAGGCTCAGAGATCCAGGCCGAGGACGCCTGCAGCAACTCCTCCCGTGATCGGGACAGCCCGTCTGACTGCCTCTCTCCTGGGCCTCCTCTGCCCCCTCCATCTTCCTCCTCCTCCTTCGGGCGGCCACCCCCTCCTACAACCCTCAACTCCCACGCTCCCTCTCAGCCCCTCTCCCTTTCCTCCTTCGAATTGGACCGGCTGTCCGACGAGCACCTTCGTGCCAAGCGCGCCCGTGTGGAAAACATCATCCGTGGCATGAGCCACTCTCCGCTGGTCCGACCCAATGCCGGCGACCACAACCAAGAGAGCAACCGCGAAAATGAGAACAGCAGCAACAACAGCAACAGCAGTAACGACAACAGAGGCGACGGCAACGGCCACAGCACCAGCAGTCACAGCCGGAGCGACTGCCCCTCTTCTCTGCTGAGCTCGCCTGGCTCGCGGGGTGGCATGGTTGGAGTCGGCGAGGTCTACAGGGAGAATAAGAGAAAGCAGCGCCTGCCACAGCAGCAGCACAGCTTCACCCAGCTGGTGTGTTCCAGGCAGGAGCAGAGGCAGGAAGAAAGAAGGCAGCTCAAGCTACAGCTGGAAGACATGCAGGTTGGTAGTTGAGTAGTTACTAAAATATAACAAATACATTGTCGGTCCCTTCCTCTGTAGTTTTTATGATTTAAAACTAGGATGTTCGCCAGAGTTTGAGGGTCTAGGCACCGAGAAACATGAAGCTTTAACCTTACAGTCTAATAAAGGGCCATTGTCTTTTAAGCATAACAAAGAATCAAACTTTTAATATATTAATGTCGGCTCCTTTGCTCTTTACGACGAGAAAAATAAAATAGGTGATGCAGAAAAACATTGGGTTACTTATTAGCTGATTAGGTACAAAACAGCAACAAGAAAATATTTTATGTCATGAGTTGAAGAGGTTCTTCTTTACATTCTCTTTCCTGTGCTCAGAAACAGCTGCGTCAGCTTCAGGAGAAGTTCTACCAGATCTACGACTCGGAGACTGAGGAGGAGGAAGACAATGGCGAGAACGGTGAGCCTGACCGAGGCGGAGAAAGAGAGGAGGACGGCAACTTGTCAGAGGATAGCATCCGCTCTGACGGCCTGGAGGAGCGGCACAGAGAGAGGGGCCGACGTGGCCACGATGACCTCTCTGAGCTGGACCCGGGTCTGTTCCTGGACCGGGCACGGGCCCTCCTCCGAGAACAGGCCTTGATAGATGGAGAAATGGAGGAGGATGTGGACAGCAGGGAGGAAGAGGAGAGGAACGGGGAGAGGGTAATGAAGAGGAGGGGGGCGGTGGGGGCAGGAGGAGGAGGGGGGAGGCAGTTAGCCGAGACTCTGAAGCAGGAGCTGAACTGTGCCGTGTCGCAGGTTGTCGACACCGTTGTCAAAGGCTTCTCCTCGCCCAAACAGGCCATTAATCACCATCATGGCTGCCACAGCACCACGCCGGCCGCGCCTTCCTCTTCCTCCAACTCGTCCTCCTCGTGCCCCCCACCTTTTGGCCCCATGCCCTCCCTCACCCCTGACTCTCGATTCGGTGGCGGCGCTTTGGCCCTCAGTCTGAACGGCGATGGCAGTCCCACTCCTAACTACCACTCTTCCAACCAGAGGCTGCACTGCTTTGGGGACGTGATTGTCCCGAGCCCGCTGGATTCATTCGGCGGGTTGAGCAGCAGACTAAGTGGTGTGCCAATGCCCAACGACCAAACAGAAGCACTGCCTCTGGTGGTGCGAAAGAGCGGTGGAGGAGGAGGAGGAGAGAACGCCGAACCCTCTCTTCCCCCTCCCCCTCCTCCTCACCATCCCTCTCTCCACCCCACTCCCCTCACAGCTTCGCTCGGGTTTAGCCCTCCATCCTTCCGCCACCCGTTCCCTCTTCCCCTCATGGGCTACCCCTTTCAGAGCCCCCTGGGGTCACATGGGGGTGGAGCCGGGTACCCTCCGGGGCCCAAGGACCACCACCGGTCCTCTCCCGATTCGATGGACATAACTCGGGAAACCAGCCTCAGAACCAAAATGGCGTCCCTGGCGGGAGGCCATCTTGGTCACCATCACCACAGGCAGAGCTCCCCAAACCAACATGGCCCAGAGGGTCTGTCGCTATCCCTCATCAAGTCTGAGTGTGGGGACCTGCAAGACATGTCTGACATCTCGCCCTACTCTGGCAGCACTGTATCCTTTTTCCTGAAAGGTTTAGCACTTGTGAGTCTGTGTGAGTGCCTGTGTTGCCTTACATCTGCAAACGCTTTAGCGCTAGAATCAAAAACATTGTGTTCATCCAAATTCTGCACCGGCTTGAACTGTAGGCTGGTTTTGTGCATTAAAATTAGCAACAATCTGCCTACTTGAAACTTTTAATAGCAACACTTAGGCTTTAGAGTGTGTGGCTGATGGACGGTATAGTCCCACACTGCAGTGCACAAAGGAAATGAGGGGCTTCGTCAGTAGAAAAACAAAGATAGGATGAGAACAACAATGAGATTATTTTTTTGTTTTTCGCATTTGATCTTATTTCTCTTTCCCACATGAGTCACATCTTCAGTCAACACTGTCAAACACGGAGACATGTTAGAAGCAGCAGCAGGAGGAGGCGGCAACAGTCACATAAATTCTTTAATATCAATTAATCTGCATTAATTGGTTCCTCGTCTGAGCCTCTTGTTTCCTAGCTGAGTGGGGAAGATGAAACGGACGCGCCCGGTCTTGCAAGAGGGGGAAGATTAAACAGGTCGCACACTGCTCTCTCAAAGCCCTTTTAAGTCCATGCAGCAGGTTTTGGTGTTTAAAGGTGCTGAGAAAGGCTTGTGAGCTCCCTCTTCAACACACACACACACACACACACACACACACACACACACACACACACACACACTGTTACCACTGTCTGAGACACTATTGTGCTGTTAGGTTCGCTTTCATCACAAAGACTTTGTACATAAACGCTCAAAGCAAATCATATTTCACTTTGTCTGTGTGTGTGTGTGTGTGTGTGTGTGTGTGTGTGTGTGTGTGTGTGTGTGTGTGTGTGTGTGTGTGTGTGCAGGGTAGGTAAGACTTCGTACATAGGAGCTCAAAGCTAATCATATTTCAAAGAGCAGGAGAGGGGAACAGGCAAATGCTTGGCCTTACTGACTCTAAATGTGTGTTCTTCAACCTTGTGGGCACACATAAGGAGAAGTGTAATATCTCAAATGTACACTTTAGTTTCCTTTTTATGATTGTTAGCAGGTTGTTCTGGGACACTCCTACTCACTTTCATTTGTTGGCCTTCGGTCTCGGTGGCTCGACAGCTGTGTGTTTTGCTTCATACAAACACACATGCACAAACACATCATCTTTCATGGCGTGTGCATGGGGACAGGTGTTTGCAGGTAGCTGTTTATCTTCTTGTTGCTAACCTTTCATATGGAGAGGGCTTCTCCCAGCCGCTGTGCACACAAACACACACAGTGACTCACGCATGCATGCATGCGTGCAAACATGGGGGCGTGCGTGAAAAACACACGTTTGAACAACAAAGTGAAAAGAAAAATAAGACTTTGAACCTGATAAAATGGGAACTCCTTGCAGCTGTGGTGGGGATTTGATCACAGCGTCGTCTTCAAAGCCAATTTAGATGTTGCTTTAATTAGAAAAAAAAACAAAAAGAGAAAAATATTTGACACGTCTCTTGATCCTGCTGAGCCGTTTCATTCCAAAATGCTCTCCCATTCATTTGGCCGAGAAAAAAGAAAAATCTTTGAAAGTGGACATTAGTATTTCAAACATACTGAGCACCACCCTTCAAACCCTCCTCTCTCCTTTCTTTCTTTAAACTATTCACTTTTATAAGAAATTCATCGTTTTGAATTTGACAAAGCAGAGAGAGCATTCACCTTGGGCTCAGGCTCACAAACTGTTGCTTTAAATAACACAGGAAAGAGAAATAAGACCGCGAGGACACGTATGTCTGTTTGTCAAACATACACATAATACGACAACAGTTCATAAAACAGATCTCATAAAACAGTCTGTCATGAATTTCAGTACGCAAATATAAAATAATAAAATCAGGCCATGAGAAGAATTTTGGATATTTGAGGATTAAACTCAAACAGTTGAGCTGCATTCAGTGAAAAAATGTATGTGTGCATGTAAGCGTCCAATTCTGATAGCTGATTATCCTTACACTTGCAAATTACACACCCATCCGCCAGCCTACTTAAATTATTTGTCATTACATACAATTAACAAATAATTACATACAACATTTACTGTGCAAATTTGCTGAAGCAAACAGGAATGAGCACCAGATGTGCCACCAGGCTAACACTTTGATTTTCCTCGGGTATAAATCTAAAGCATACTCGTGTCATGTATCCATCCTGATTGATTTGGAGTGGTGTTGCCCAGTTTTGGAGAAAGTGTCCACCTTTTCTTGAACATAATTGCACTCAACCAACGATGTCTGCAAGTCATGACCTGGTTAACTAGAAAAAAAATCCACAAATCCTGCTGTGAACGGTCACATTTCTCAAATTTGCCTTTTTTCATGTTGTTTTCTGTGTCTAGTATAAAGCAGAGTAGAGACGACATGGTGAATGCAATCTTGGTAGCTGTAAGGTCTTAAGAAAGACTTGCCTTTGCACTGATAATAGCTAACCTTAAAGACTCGCATGCACACTCAGGTCTGTGTGTCTTTAAGCCTTTGTGCGCAGCTGAGCAGATGTCCTCCATTCATTTATGAATTTATTCCCTCCTCAATCTTTTCTCCTCCCAATCCCCCCATTCACACACCATAACACACATACACCTGGTAACAAGGTCAAGTTACACCTGATATGGTAAGCCCCCACGTAAACCATCTCTGTCCCTAAGCAGAAGTGGCAGGTACACACGCACGTGCACGTATAGGAAAGGAGGAGGAAGAGAAGTGAAAGAATAAAAGAAAAAATGTGTTTATTCAGTGACTCACTTTAGCTACTATTACATGCACACAAACACACATGCACATCACTTGGCATTTATTCATTATTATATTGCTTCACACTGTTTACTCTGAGTCATGTTGGGTGTGTTTAAATGTGTATGCGTGTCCACAAAAAATAAGACAAAAAAAAAACAGTTGATCTAAATGCACACAAACAGTGACATGTTGGCATGAATGTTAACTAAGTGATGGTGTTGTTGTCTGCTGACCGGACGTATCTGCTGCTAAATGAATGATGGATGACAGCGAGGCTCACCTCTAGCTTCTGATATGGAGAGGCCTTTTTAATCGTGTTGTTGGGTCATGTTAATTAGTAGCACGAAGTCAGGACAGCTTTTTAGGTCGAGACAGACGACGGTGTGCCTTTCTTTTATTTTTTATTTTTTATTGGCCGTTGAAGGTTGATGGGTAGATACAACAACAAATTGCAAAAAGCTGACAAAGTTAAATCTCTTGTCCCAAAGCTGCTCTTTTTCTTTTCTTTTTTTCCACGTTTTTTTTTTTTTTTTTTTACACTTTCCACTCCTGATTGCTGATGCTAGTCTCTCCCTCTTTCCAGCCATATAGGGCCCCTGGGGTTGTCTTTATGTGTGTATGTGTGTGTGTTTCTCTGTGTGCTAATTGACCTTGCAGGGGGTTCCATTGATTGCCTCATCTTCTCTGATAGATTATAGGGCTGTTAATGTGGTGGGGAAATGGCAGCGTGGTGGGGCACAGCTGTTGTCACGCACACACACGCATGCAAACACACACACGTGTGCATACACACCCACTCGGACACACGGATACTCTTGGCGCCCCTACAACCGGGGCCTGCACAATTATTATTTTCGTTGTTGAGACAGTGGGATGGGCAGAGTCTGCGAGATGCTGGGATTTGATCAAAAGCCAGCAGGTGCTTGTGTTTGATTTTTGCTCCACACCCGTCGCAGAAGTGGCTTTGACTTATCAGAGTTTCTGCATTTAAAACTAGTCACTCCTTCCTCACAGTGTGGTAGTGAGCTTTTCTCACAAATGCTTTTGAAAAAAGAAAATCATCCCCCTCTCATTGGTCGCTCTACAGTTATAGAGTTTGTGTTAGAAAAAGGAATACATACACACTGAAAGGTTTTCAGACTTCAGGTGGGTTGGATGTTACATTCACATGTAACGAGTGTGGTCTCACTGCTGTCGTGGCAATTCCTTAGCCAAGCTTAGATAAGCATAATGTGGATTGTGTCAGAGGAAATGTCCCTCCACTGTGTTCCTCAAAAGCTTTGGTCCCCAAAAAACAAACTGTTTAATGGTTCCTTGACCCTGTTAATGCTCAGATTCAAGAGGGCCTGTCTCCGAACCACCTGAAGAAGGCCAAGCTGATGTTCTTCTACACCCGCTATCCCTCATCCAACATGCTCAAAATGTACTTCTCTGACGTCAAGGTAAGACCTCTTTCCTCACTTTTCTTTTCCTTCTGTTTTCTTTAATGAACCTCCTGCAGCTGCTCTCTACAAATCATATTTTTCTCTTTTATGTCAGTCACATTCAAGTCCCCTGCTCAGTTTGTTGTATCATTTAACTTTAGTGATTACAACACTTTTTCCCCACTGGATCCACAGTATGTACTTCTCTTGGGAATCTAGGATAATTATTTTAGTGAGGGCTGAAACTCCAAACTAAAGACAGATTATAGTTTGTATTATCAAACTGATCTGTGTGCATAAGACTTTGTCTAAGTTGTTCAAACTATGCAAAATAAAAGTTGGGCTATGCGCTTTAATATGTTTCTGAATTCTCAAGGTGAAATCCTCAAGGCACACACATGTAATTGTCAGGAGAAGAGACAGACAAAGGCAGAAAAAAGTGAGTGGCTTTAAATAAGAAGAGCTATGAGTACTGCAGTCGCTCTCACGTCAAATATGGACGTTAATGTTGGGAATGTAACGGCATCCTTAGAGTCCGGGCTCCAAAAACACACTGGTGTATTTTTCTGACTTGTGTGCATTTTGCTGTCTGATTATATTCAGCTATATTGCACCATTAAACTGTGTGTGTGTGTTTGTGCGGTGAGACCCTGGAGCGCAGATGGGTGCTCCAGTCTGTCACGTCTTTGTAGCATAATTAGAGTTTCTGGCCTTAATCGGCCAGGGGTAGGAAGGAGGGGTGCTAACGCCCACTTTCCCTCTCTTGACACACACACAAACTGTAAGAGGGCCCCCCCCGTAATACTCATTTTATCTCCCTGCCACCCACAACCCATGCATATACACTAACGCTTTCACTCTCACTCTCAGTAACGCAAAATGAGAAGCTGAACTTTTCTTTAAACACGGACACGGAAACAAGCACTGCGTGTGCGCTCTTTTGACATTTGATGGGATATGAACGGAAGTAATAGAGTAAAAATGATCAAGTACATAAAGTCAAGAAAAAGAGAAAAAAGTAGAAGACAACGTGTGTGTGTGTGTGTGTGTGTGTGTGTGTGTGTGTGTGTGTGTGTGTGTGTGTGTGTGTGTGTGTGTGTTGGACGGCTTTGAGAAAATGACAGAGGGGAGGGGAGAGCAAAATGAAATGGATGACAGAATAAGAGAACAACAGCTTTAAAACAAAGACGCCGATTGTTTCGTGTTTACAGGCTGCTACGTGTTTTGCAAAGGAGCATACGGCTCCTCGACAGATTCAGGACGCTGTATTCAAATGAGCATAAACGCAGACACACACACCAGCTGGCCTTTGGCTCATATCTGCGGTGACCACTTCCTTGTGGCAGTGCCACATCCTCATTGGCTGCCATGGCAACAGGGGTCGCCGGGACACCAGGTTGCTAGGCAAACACAAGGTTGCTAAGTCTACCTGCTCCCAGTGTGTGAGACTGTGATTTGTCATTAGCCGATGTACCTTTACTGTCAAAATAAAAGCAAAGAAAGGAACATTTTATCAACGTGCTTTAAAGGTTTATCATCTCTCCAAGAGAATCTGTCACTGATGAGCCTGAACATGTTCTCAGAACTTACAAACATTACAATATTGCTGATTTGGCATAAGCTTCCAACAATTTCTTCTTTGCAGATTTTGATTCTTTTAATTTCCAAGTACATTGCAGGAAATAAATAACGGGGCAATGTAAACAGTTGCCTCTTCTGTGAGAGCCAACAGATCTCTCTGAACTTTCACAATAAAAGTGTAGGTTCCACCACAGAGATGGTGGAAGACATACAAATAAATACAATTTAGCTGCCTGTAATATAAATGGTGACCAATCTAATCTTATAATCATATATACTAAACTAGGGGTGTCAAACATGTGGCCCGGGGGCCAGAATCAGCCCAGCAAATGCTCTAATCTGGCCCATTAGACGGCTTTTGGATCATCTTAAGATTCCTGTGAAGGTTTCTCTGAATTAATATAAATTATGTTTGTGCAGAGAGCTACCAGAACTTTACCTGTTTTTTCAAGTTCTCTGATTTATTTAATTTACTGCAGCAACATTTCTTTATCGTGTAGAAAAACTGATGAAAAACTGATGAAAAAAATCATACTTCTTTTTCTTAAATTAAATGGGATTCAATGTGTAGTTAAACATCTTTACACTGACAGAAAGAGGAGTTTCAGTATATGTCCCACGATGTAAAAATGAGTTTGGCATGGCTGTACTAAACAGGATCTTCTTCCTGTGAAAACTCTACATTCAAATGCATCATTCTAATAGGAGCCGGTGACTTGACAGGGGGTGTATTATAAATCACGTTCAGCGAGGTGCCTTCAGGTTTAACTCGGGGTTTAAAGTGTCATAGGAAGGGTTTGCATTTTTAAGGTGGTACACTGCCATCTTTACTTGTGCTGAATACCTGTACTGCTTGAGGACAGCTAACAAATCGACACATATGAAAGTGCAGTGCACTGATGGTGCATTTCTAATAATGGGATCACTATTTGGAGAAGAACTGTGGGTGGATTGTGAGAGGCTCAAACAATGTGCATCTACAGCTTTGGGTGGTATAGATTCTTAGTTAAGTAAACTGCTTTTTTTGCAAGCTTATTTAAGTGCTTGATGATCTCAGAAGATTTGCAAGTAAGCCGACCTTCCTATGTAAATTATGTTTTTACAGTGCCGTTTACCTACACCAGGGTAAAAGTGGAGTTAATGTCCTACAACACATAAGAATACACAGATGTAAATACAGTCAAATCTACTTCTGCACTAATAATGGTTCATACCTTATGCTTCAACACGTCTTTGTACTTTTCCAGCTCTGGCTGCAGCAATTATGTTGCTTTTAGCTGGTTTAGTATTTCTAAATTCCTCTGATTTGTTGTTCTTTTTATCAGAAAAGTGCAGCTCAATCCGGACAATATTTGCAGTTAATCATCTAGCGGCAACAAATACACTGATTGATTCGGGAAATTTGGCTTTTACTTGCAGATCTGAAAATCCTCATAACAAGGCTTAGCCTGATTGCAGTTTTTAGGTTTAATGAAGCCAGATGAAGCAGAGATATCACGGGTATTTTCATCTTGCTTCATAGTACAGGTGCCTGGGTGAGTTAGCTAGTGCCACACCCAGAGACACACAAACGAACAAGAAGAGACAGTTTAAAACAGCTACGTGCTGACATCGATATTATTCTATAATCAGCTTAACTCATATTTTCAATTATCTGAGTAATATCCTCAATATTTATGTGGCCAGTAAAATCTGGCTTTGGGGTTTAATTTGGAAAATGAATAAATTAGAACTAATGAGTTAATGCATAGCTTTGGTTCACGAGTTTGTCTTTTTGAGATTGATATTGGCTTTTAAATTTAATCTACTCTGCAATCTGTGGGTTTATCTTCAAAAAGATATCCAATTAATCTCTTCAGTCTCAACAAACATGGATTTAGATTAGGAGACGTTTGCGTGCAGATACAGTATTTGAGTCTCGAACTGTAAGTCCAGTCAGAACCGCAAACAGTGGGAGTTAATGCAGTGTAAAGATACAAGTTTGTTGGCTGTCAAGGGACAGACTGTCACGGCCGCCGAGGCGAGCCGTGTGGAGTTGGAAGAAGGACCCAAGATGCAGGCAGTGGATGAAACGCTGGTGAGGTTTATTAACAAAGGTGTAGTGGCAAACAAGCAGTGGGGCATGACAAATAACTGAAGACACCTAAACTGGGAGAACTAAAAATAACAGACCTGGGAGCATACGACAAAGGGGATGAGAAGCAGAGAGACGCAGACGAGGACCAGGCCACTGTGGAACACAGGGTAACGCAGACTGACACGACTTAACACAGACAAACCAGCAACAGGCAGGAGAACACACAGGGCTTAAATACACACACCAGTAATCAGGGGATGAGAGACAGGAGGGCAACACAGCTGGGAGAAATCAGAGCTGACGGGACAGGGGAAACGTAAACTGAACACACTCACATCAGACAGAGACCTTCACAATAAAACAGGAAACTCAGACACGGGGAACCAAACAAGACACAGATCTAAACAGACAGCTTCACAAACAGATGGGGTGACACCATAGACAGACAGAGACACAGACTCAAAGGCAGACCGAATATAACACATAGAACTCAAACCATAATAATAATCATCATCATCACAATAAACCAGAAAATGATAACTAAAGGCGCTGGGTCACCGACCCAGGACCATGACACAGACAGTATGGTGTGTCATTGTCACATCACAACAGAGCCCTGCTGGAAGAGCTTAACATTAGACTTTTGAGAAGACTCCATACCTTATTTCCTGACATCCCTCGTGCAATGTGGAACAAAGTCAACAACAGACAAATCTGCTGCTTAGAGAGGTAGTTACTGAATGAAAATGCATTGGATGGCTTTTACAGCCAGACTGATATATCAGCAGAACAATATTTTGGCTGATATCATTAGTCAGCCGATATATATATATATTGTGTCAGCTTTCATATTGGTCAATAAATGAAAATTGAAAAGGCAAAGAAGAAACAGGAGACACTATTGTATCACAGACTTCCAATCAGGCAACTTGTTGTGACAAAAGAGCAGGATTAAATCGCACCATCACATTATCTTAGTAGGCACTTATAAATAACAGCAGACAACAAATTTTAGTGTAATCTGGGTTTTTTGTGTTTCTAAAAGAAGAAAAAATATCAACTGATATATCAGGTTTTTAAATGACAAAATATCGGTATTAGTATCGATCTTAAAGCTCCTATTATGGTTGGCTCCAATGAAAGTCTAAAGGATGCAATATTTTTATGACAAAAGAAATTCTCATTGTATGAAATCCAGTTTAGAGCGAAATCATCAATCTTACATGACGAATACGGTTATTTTCAGAAAGGCAACACAAAAACTTGTAAAATGGTGCAGATTTTTCAGGACCTGTGTGTGTGTGTGTGTGTGTGTGTGTGTGTGTGTGTGTGTGTGTGTGTGTGTGTGTGTGTGTGTGTGTGTGCTCTGTCAAAGAATTTGATATAACTTGCTTTCGTTCCCAGACGGCACTTGTTAGTGAGATCAATTTAAGGGATTTGATGACAGTAAAAAGTACACATCTACAGAGTTAGCCTTTAAGAAATTATGGTTTCCTATTCTTCATATTTTATGCAAATAATAGTTTAGTCAAATTTTGTTTTAATTGAGTCGTAATCCCACTTAATCCAGCATATTTCTGAGTGGGAGACATTACATTGCTTAATCAAAATGAATCATGGTTAATCCTATTTGTGATGAGTGAAGCTGTTCTTTTCAAGCCTTTGCTAGTGTGTGTGTGCGTGGAAGACTGAGCGAGTGAGCACACCCTGTTGCTGTCTGTCTGTGTGTGTGTCCTGTTTCATTGTCCCACTGCATTCATTATCCTCATCATTACCATGTCTCTGAAATCCGGGTCAGTGTCTCTTTTTCCTTTTTTTTTCTCACCCTCTCTTTTACTCCTAGCGCCCCCCGATCCTTCCCAGGGAACAATAAGTAGCATGTGTTAGAAGGATCAGGCAGATTCACTGTAAGGGAATTAGGGCCCTGAATGGCTTTCCCTAATTGGACTTGAATGGACTTTGTCTATGGGAAACTGGTTCTTAAAGATGAGCCTCTTACACACAATTGTCTCCTCTCTCGGTGTGGGAAGTGGGTTGAGCTGACAACTGTTTTAGCCACAGATGAGCAAGCATGCACATACACATGCACGCCCGGGACATTAATTGCATTGTGCAAAACTCTTGCCTTCTGACCAGACAATCACACATATAAGCACAAGACGCTGAGGTCGCTGCCGTCTCGTCTTCAGAGAGTCAGCAAGAATAATTAAGACCTCGTTAGGAGTGGAGGAGGATTAATTAGACGCTGGCTGGCTCGGGGAGCTCCGTCTAACTCGCGCACTCTCACTTGCAAGTTGCCTGCCAGCTGAGGGTTTTTAACACTCTCGCTCGCTAATATGCATGTGCACACACACATTTATCAGCGAGAGCCCTGAAGACTCTTGCCTTGAGAGGCTGAAATGATATCTGGATGCCGCCATCTCAGCAGGAATCAATTAGCGTCCAGCCCGCCTCTCACCCGTCTTGTCAATTAGCTTCACGATGAGCAATACGGCCAATTTTGCCTTGTCAGGATATGAAGAGGGAAAAAGCTTTTTTTACTGATGCTGTTTAAACTGAACATCAGAAATGAACAATTTTATGAGCTTACTTAAATCTTTCCTAAGACCGTTTAGTTACATTGAGCTGATGTTAATTCAAAACTGTGTAACAGGAAGCTGATTAACTATGCTTTTCATGATCTAATCTGTCTTTAAGCAAAAAATTTGCCACAACAAAGATTAACCAATCAAAACTGGATACAAGTGATTAAAAATTCTAAGCGGCTTGTTGCTAAAGCAAGGATTCTGCACACTATTCCTTAAGCAGCTGCAGTCCCTACACTGTGTGCTGTATGGTAAAGCAGAAATGACCTACAACATAAATTGAACAGAAAGTTCCTACAACAGCTATTCCTCCAGGAATCACGAGACACCTTCAGTGCTACGACTCGCAGATTTCTGTTGATTGTGCACATTCACGCCGTCCTCGGCAGAACTTGCCGAGCTATGGTGAATCTGGTTGAAGCGGGGGCGGGGGGGCAGATTCTTAAAGGATGTGTGTGTTTGCCCTTCGAATGTGGCCCGGGGGCGGGGGGTGGGGTGTCATGGACCATCAAGGGAACAAGAGTCGGGCCACCCTGACACTTTCTCTGACACTCTCTCTTTCCCCTTTTTCACTGCAAACAGAAAACGGCATTCCTCCACCTCAGCGCTTTTTCTCCTCCCCCCCTTCTGTTTTTTGTGGTTTGTGCTGATTGTGATGAGCTTTATGACATAGTGGGTGGATAAGAGGGCAGGTGGTGACATGACTACATCTGACTACATGTGAAGTCGCTTCTACGCTTCTGATTTCAGGCTGTACCTACCCAAGTTACATTTTGTAGCCACCAGCATATTTATAAACTCTACCTGAGGTGGTTTTATACATTAAGACAGAAATGTAAAAAATTAAGAATAAACCGTTTTATCAGTGTTGCATAGTTTGCCAACCAGAGGTCCAAGCAGAGTCGGGTCAGACATAAATGAATATACCATGACTTGTTGTGATCAATTATTTTTATATAGCACCATCATGTTACCTCAGTATGAACTCATAAATAACAAATCTGTTTATGTTTCATGTTTCTGAAAGAAAAGAATATCCTACATTGGCTTTATTTTCCAATGAAAATCTAAAGGATGCATTATTCTTAAGTCCAGTTGTGGAAGCAAAACTAATGCACATAAACAAACAAAAGGTTTGTAGTGAAAATAATATGAAAATGATCATATCTATTTTCAATTACTTTGGGTAATCAGGCTTTTTGAAGCACCTCCCACATTTGATTAGTCCGATGGGAACTTGTGGTGTACTGTTCCCACACCAGCTCAACAGAGCTGGGATCCGGTGACTGTGCCGACTTCTCTTTTTATATGCAAAATACCCCCGACTGCCTCTTCTTTAACCTCCTGAGACCAGACCTCTTCTTTGGGATGCATTTTTAATTTCTTATAGCTATCTATGATTAGTTGGAGTTAGGGCTGGGCCATATTATACCGTTCACGGTAATACCGGTATAATTTTAGGCAACGATAGGAAAATGAAATATCGCGATAGAATGGGAGTAAAACGCGCATGCGCAGTGCCTTTGTTTTCATACGCACATGGCCGATTGTTGAGTGAAACAGATGAACCAGAATTGGTTTGTAAAAATGGTGCAACTTCAGTGATGTGGAACTGGTTTGGTGTTTGTCCGTCAGATACACAACAAAGCACATTTTTTTGCAGAACATGCAAGCGGCCGTTGTTATTGTCATATTTGACGGACTAAGATGCTCTTAAATCTGGGAGTAATCTGGGTCCTAAACTCCGTATTCTTCAGGTCAAACAACACTGCAGCATCACTTAGAGTTAAAAACTGTCTAAATTCTTTCATCTTTAATAAAACGATCAGCATTGCTGCTTTACCAGGTGTAACTATAAAGTTTAACTTCCAGGCATCCATGAAAACAAAAGTTATTACATTTAACGGAGTTAGAAGTTAGCAGGAAGCTAGCGGAAGTTAGCTCGCTAGTTTCGCTAGTTACCTAAGCATGATATAGCATGTTCTGACGGAGAGATTTCTGTAAAAAATCAAACGTACAGCTCTGCTATCACTTCCAACATAAATGAAGACAGGAAACTAAACAGCAGTGACGTTTGTAGGGTTACTGAAGTTGGGCTAGCTGGTATATAATGATGTGCTACGTGATCGCTAGCGACACAGCTATGTTAGCATAACATAAACAGTGAAGCTGGAGGACGAACACTAACACTTTTCCACTTATAAAAGTTAACGTGAAGGTTCTTCATGGTTAGAGACAAATGCAATCGCATGGCAGGATGCTGTAAACGGACCAAACTTCAGTCAGGAGAACAACTGAGATAATCCATCCACAATACGAGGTTAGTCATTAATATACTGCAACAACATGGGAATAGAGCAGCTGCCAGAGAATTCAACATTAATGAATCAATGGCACAGAAGTGGAGGAAGCAAGAAGAATGAGTTTAATAAAGTTTGATTTATCTGACTACTTTGTTTCGCTTAATGTACCTTATAATCCCGTGCACCTTATGGTGCGAAAAATACGTACTGCACACTGCAGTTTAATGTTGCAAAGCACCTCTTTTTAACTTCAGTGGATATTATACATGGTTATGCTCAGGATATGTCAGCCCATTTCTACTGGAAATGCCTTTTGGTTAAACTTTCAGCAAGGAATTTGCATTTGCACTGTTACATTTTTATAAAGCTTTAATGTACATAAAAACCAGCTTCTTGTTTAAGTGAAAATAAATGGAAGGTTGTCTTTTTGCGCTAGTAATGTTGTGGAGTTGTATTTTGTCTCGCATCAATTATATCGTCGGTTATATCGTTATCGCAAATTTTCAAATATATATCGTGATAAATATTTTTGGCCATATCGCCCTGCTCTAGTTGGAGTCATTAAGTATAAAAATACTAAGCATCATCTTAAATATGGGTTTGTTTATATTAATTCATTATAGACAGCATAACATGATAAAGTCACGACTGTTAAGGATGAAACACTTTATTAAGCAGAGTGGAGGATAAGGTTTGGAAAACCCAAAATGTAATTTTGATGACGCAAAGTTTAAGGGGGAAATTTCACCAGAATCAAGTGTTGGCTGTCGATGCTGAAGTTGCTGATTTTTGAGTACCAGTTAACAGAGCTGTTTCTCATACTAGACTCTCTGATGTACTCAGTTATACACTGATTAGAAACAGTTTGTGCCATTTTATTTTATTATACTGTCGTATAAAAAATTCACTATTTTAATCATTTCTCACATTTCTTAGAAGAAAACTACTTTTGTTGACCTTTGTGAGACTGTAATTGAAGTCTGATGTTCTCCTTTAGTCATCAAAGCTGTTCCAACATCGCTGGAAAATGGCTTTTATAATAATCAATTAGCCTTTTAACACGCTATGCTTACATTACGTAGCCCAGTGTGGCACTGGAGCACGGTGTGATGGCTGCATGAAAATGACATATGAAGCCCATTAAAAGTCTTAACCACTGTCAATGCCCTGATTATTTGTTATTGTTAATATTATTAAAACCAAAACTTTGATTACACAAAAAAAAGAAGGCGATTTCTAAGTGACCCCAAACTTTTGAGTGAATCGTGTAATTATATTTGAGACTTTGTAAAATGCTGGCAATTTGAATTCAAATTGGGACTTAAATGATTATTTAATTGATGCCTATCACCTTTTACTTCAGTGATCAGACAGTGAAGAAGCAAAATTTAGGTTTTCGAAAATTTTGCTGGATTTAAAATTCTTACATCAGCATCCTCAGATAAACTGTGATACATCTTCCAACTTCTTAGGTGGATCATATCTGGAAGCCTGTATGGTACAGATACACAAACAGTTGCATAATTAACCTTTATTTATTCGTGAAAATAATAACTAAAATATGTTAATTATTAATGTGGGTGTCCTTGTTATCCTACTTTGAGTTTGTGGCAGGATGGTTATGTTTTGTTTTTTTTACAAATGACATCTTCTTGTATGTGTTAATTGCTGAGTTATCAGATTCCCTTCATGCTACTCTTTTGTGGGTCACCAACACACTCACACACACACTCTTCCCTCCTGTCACTATGCTCTTTAAAACCAACTCCCTTTCCTTCTCCTGCACACACACACAGCACCACGCTCTATTATGCTCCATTATGTCACCCCCTCTAACCGTTCCTGAAAAAATATCTCTTTCCCTCGGCCGTCCTCCGCTGCGCTCCCTCTCCGTGCATTCCTATTTTTTTCTCCACGCTGCCTCGCACCATTCGGCTCGCTCTCCCCCGTCTGTCTTTCTTTCCCTCTATCTCTCTCGCTCATCCCTCGCTCCTGTGAGACAATGTCTTGTAACAATACTGAGCTTAATCTCTGTGTCAAAGCCGTTTTTCCCCTCCACTGAGCACACACACACAAACACACCACATACACTTTCACTGAGCTGTCGCTGTGCTTTTTAAAAAACATTAATGTGTGGGGGGTTTTATTTCTTTTTCCAGAGAACGATGAAAACTGCCTTAAAAACCTCCAAATGATTCTCTTAAAACTTACAGAAATCTCTTAAAATATGTTCAGCCCTTCAAGTTTGTTGTGCATTTTCACACACAGTGCTTGCTGTACGCACTGATACTTTCCCTTTTCCTTCCTTTATTCCTGCTCTATATCCTGTGATACAAATACACAAGAAGTTTATCTATTTAAAGGTGGAAAATTATCAAAAAAGAATCATTTATTGGTGCAGGAAAATGATGATTTGCCAATTATGTGAAATTGTAGCTGTTTGTTTCCAAACTCAAATTAGTATTTGATATCACTACAACTAGCTTGATGTTAATTTAGTAAAAGCTCAATTATTTAATAACATTTTGGTAAAAACAACTTCGCTAAACTAAAAAACTGGATCGGAACAGACGTTTTCCGCAGTGGTCGTAAGGCTGATGAGGATGAGGGTTTAACGACTTGTTAATGTCAGTTTGGCTCTGTGTGAAAGCCCGAACTGGCATAACAATAAGTTAATATTTGGGATATTCTTGTGTGATTGCTGCAGTTTAAAGAGATGTTTTTTCTCCAGCGAGGAGCCTAAAGGTGTTTGTTGTACTAGTGGCTAATGAGGAGGACAAATACAGACGTGTGGAGAGGGGGTGGTTGATTGGGGCAATAGTTCCTGTTTTTCTCTAACTTCCAGTGTACGTATACACACCAAAAAATTCAAATAAAAAACAACACTGTCTACATTCCTTCTTATTATTTAGTCCCGGCACAGTGTTGACATACAATTAGAGCTATATTTGCATAGACTTGCATGGAAAATGTAGGCTGCAGAACAAAAAGCAAATTCATCTGAATATGTAGTGCCACAATGTAATGTGAGCATTCATACGGAGGCCCAGTTCAAGGCAAATTTGATGATAGAGCATCAGGCAAATAAGTTCCAAAGAAAACATCAGCTGTGCTATGATACGTCTACATCAACAAACAGGAAGCAGCAATAAGCAGTCCGTCTTCTGCCTCTTTTTCGAAGATTTGTTACCTTACAACCAAAAGTCATCAAAAATTTCTGCACAGTGGATCATGTTAATTGGTATGATTCAACAAAAAATACTTTAACACAACCTGATGCTGCTAAAAAGAGAACACAAACATAAATAACAAACTCCCTGAGGTTCCTTCCTGTTAAATGGCAGTTTATCCTTCCCACTGTCGCCAAATGCTTGCTCATAGTGGGTTGAGTGATTGTTGGAGCTTTCTCTGTATTATTGTAGGGTCTTTAATTTACAATATAAAGCACCTCGAGGTGACTGTCGTTGTGATTATGTAAATAAAACTAAATTGAATTAGTTTTAATTAGTTTTAATTCAATTTAGTTGAATTAAAACACACAACATTAGAGGACATGTTGTGATTTTGCTATTAAGACCAACAGTTCTATTGCACACATGCGGAAAATCCCAGCTCTACGGGAACATGTGCATGCGGTGGAAATGTAATGTTAAAGCTCTTTTTTTTTATATTTATGATGCTCTTCTCGTACAGTTCAATCGATGCATCACCTCCCAGCTGATCAAGTGGTTCAGCAACTTCAGGGAGTTCTACTACATCCAGATGGAGAAGTTTGCTCGGCAGGCCATCAACGAGGGTGTGACTGCTGCCGAGGAGCTGACTGTGGGGCGAGATGCCGAACTCTTCAGGGCACTCAACATGCACTACAACAAGGCCAACGACTTTGAGGTAAGCTGGGCTGTCCTTTTTAGGGGACGCCAGGTGTATTAATTTGTATAACAGGAAGTAGACGTTCCACTCAACGACAGAAAATATGGAGAGAAAATGGCAAATAGGGAGGGAAACTCAAAGTAAGCAACAGTGGGAAACTGTCACTCTACAGCACGTCTGTACTACTTGATATGTTGTTTATCTATGATGCTGCATTAGTATCAGAGTAACTAAAAAATAGTAATACCCTTAAAAAGACAAAAAGCAGAACTTGTGTATTTATTCACTGTATCATGGTGTGTGTGTGTGTGTGTGTGTGTGTGTGTGTGTGTGTGTGTGTGTGTGTGTGTGTGTGTGTGTGTGTGTGATATTTGTTTCATTTAATCAGCTCAATGATTTGCTTTGGTCGGCTGTCACTGTTTACCATTGCTTTAGGTACACCTGCACTAGTGTGTAGCTCACATATTGAAAGTTGAAGCAATAAGATATATTGCTGCTTCAATATTGTGCTCCACCTTTAATGGTAAGCCCTCTTAAACTTATGTTTTATCTTTAGTGGTGTTCTCTTGCAAAGTTTGGTGGTTTAACTTCTCTCTTAAACCCATACAAAATCTTCCAAAAACAAGACATTTTTTGGAAAAGGTCTTTTTTTTGTTTGTTTGTTTGTTTTTTAATAAAAAATATCTGTTTGCCAAACTTTGGAATGCAATGTCAGGTTGCCTTCAGTTTAATTAAAGTACCATTTTTCTCCAAACATTTCAGAAATCAAAAGCCTCCTCGATCTAGTAAGACTGAAAAGTTTCCCATACTTTCTACCCGTTTCTCTCGTTACCGGATTAAAACTGAATTCAGCGTAGCTCAAACACACTCACTCACACAAATGTCCTCCACCAAGTCAGCTGTTCAGAGTGCAACAGTCACCTCACAATTCTGCTGAGGTGTGGATGTTGCTGTGTGTGTGTTCGATGAGGCGAGAGAGGACGCCGCTCGAGGCACGGGTGTCCTTGTCAAAGCGATTTGCAGAAGTCACATTCCCTCTCTCACTTTTCCTCTTCCAGTATTGGTCTAAGGGGACCTGAGGGCCCTTAAACTATCCAATGTAACATCAGCAGCATTTAGATGTCCATTAGCTTACACCTTATCGCTGACACACACGCACACTTCGCTTTTTCTTTTTTTGCTTAAGGATACAAATGCCAAAGCTTAAATGGATAAAGAGACTCGCAGACACGACACACCCTCATATTCATGCTGCAAAGGGTTTGTGATATTGAAGTAGGCTATTTGGAGAAATGAATAGCAAATGCTTTGCATAGTTTGCATAACAAGAGTCAGGTAGCATTTCACAGGTGTGTATGAAAAGAGCATGTACAGGAAGCGGACACACGCATGCAAATAATGAGTATGTGTGATTATTTATAGAGATAGGAGGATCAGGTTTAAAGTTCAAACTGGGTCCAGAAGACCTTTAAACCAGGGCTCAGTTGCACTTTTTTGGCCAAGAAGACAATCATATTTGACTTTCTAGAGGAAGTAAAAGTCACAACAAGGTTTCTGTAGGTGAACCTGTGGTAGGATCATTACTAGCTGTTTTTTTTTTAAATCATCAAAAGCTTTCAGTTAAGCTTTTGATGACAGAAAGTGTTTGATTTGAGTTTGTACCGTTCATGCATTCATTAGTTGCATCCATTTGACTGCACAGTGCAGTTTGAAAATCAGCCCACAAACTCTTTAAACCTGAAACTGAGCTATTAAAGCCATTAAACACGTTTTGTTAAGAATTAGCATGTGATGTTGTGCACTTGTAACCAAACACTGTTAAAAATGATCTTATTTGTTCTTAGCTGCATTTGATTAAACTTTAAAATAAGGGGACTACATTAAAGTACTGGAAAAACATCATTCAGTGGCTAGGTTTTCGCGTACAAGACAAACACAAAAACTAGAGCCTTATCGAGACCACAAACCTTACGTAAAAGATGGAGTCTTGAGTTGAGCGTGCTCAGTGGTATGTACTAGTTTATTGCCAATTAAATAACATATATATTATGTACCGCCAAAGCACAACAACAGCAACCTCAAGGATCTTTATATTGTAAGGTAAAGACCCTATAATAATAAAGAGAAAACCCCTAAAATCAAGTAACCCCCTGTGAGGAAGCATTTGGTAAAAGGGGGAAGGAAAAATTCACTTTTAACAGGAACAACCAGACACAGGGAGGGCTGAGGGAAAGAGTCAGCTGATAAACTATATTTTACTGCATCTATTTTAGTTTAACTGGGACAAATATTACAAAATGAGTTTCATATTGTGTTCATTTTTCACTTTAAACTCACAATTGATAGACAAATAATAGAGAAATAAAACCCGGTTTAGGGTCATAGTGGGGCTGAAGTCTAGCTATTATAGTGAGGTGAGATTCACCCTGAACAGTTCCCCAGCCTGTTGCAGGAATAACACATTCACACTAATGGCCAATTTAGAAGTGCCAGTTAAATCGACCCATGCACGTCTTTGTACTGTGGAGAAAATGCAAAATTCCACACAAAAAGACCCCAGCTGGCCGTTAGATTCAAACTCACGACCTTTTTTTCTGTGCCAACTGACTCCAATATACAGCGGGTTTGAGAGGTCAAATGAACTGCACCTTAAGAAAACACCAGCAAATAGAAAAATGCTGCAAAAGCCCACAAAATACTAAAGAATGTGAATAAAACACAACAGAAGTGTTTCTGGGGATACAATAATGGGACGGACAAGCCGCGGAAGTGACAAGAAGTAAAGAATGCAAAGGATTGAACTTGGTATTGACACAGTATAAATCAGTGTTGTTAGGGAGAAAATGATGCATTGAGTATTTTAATCTTATGGTTCATATGAAATAAAGCTGTTTGCTCTTTGCTATTAGCCGTTTGCTGTTAGCTTGTTGTTTCTGCCATGTTATTGTGTCCCCAAAAACACTTGTTTTCTTATTTTTGTATTTTCTTAGCATTTGCTGCGGGGTTTTTTTCTATTTCCGATGTATTTTATTCATCTTTTGTTTATTTTTTATCTGTTCCCATTATGTTTTTTGTGCTTTTCAGTGCATTTGCCCTCTCAGGGCCACCGTACCTATGTGATCTGCCTAATTTTTTGCATCGGAGTAGCTGCCCTCTGCTGGCCATGGGAAAGAATGCCGATTATGACAGGTTTTTGCAGTTGAAGGCAAGGGGTGTGATTTTTTTTGTATCCGAAGCTTCATTTTACATTTGTTGTCCAGCTGTTTTGGTCACATGCAGCTACACAGTGCGAAGAGCGAGATACTTAAAACATACGCCAGATGGGTCCAGCACCTTGGTCTGGTGATTCAGCTTGTTTGGTAATTAGATGATAGATTGTTCTTCAGACCTGGAGGCCACATCCAGCTTTTATATAAAGTCAATAACTTATTATTAGCCTAGTTGGTCTTAACAGATGTCTGATTAAGAAAACTTGTGGTGAACAGTAAATATAGTAAATCAGTATAAATACAGATTGTGTTAGAAGTTATGAAGGTTGATAGTTATACTATAAAGCTATAATGCTTGTAAGGACATTAGAAAAAGGTCGAGTGTTCTCCAAACAATGAAGTGTTTGTAACTGTGCATATACATTTTCTTCCCCTACTTTGTCCCCTTTCGTGCCTGCCTCTTCCTCCTCCTCCTCTCCTCACCTCCCTCCTTCTTTTCCGCCCTGAGGGAACATTACTGGCTAGGGACCCTCTCGCTCTCTCTGTCTCCTTCTCTTTTCCCCTCTCTCTCTCCCCCTCTGTCAAACTCAGAGGCGTGAAACTGGAACCACGGCCGATTCAGCAAGTCTCCCGACATGTACACACACACACACACACACACACACACACACACACACACACACACACACACAGAAGTCTTCTCCTTTCGCCAAATTTAGCATCATCAGAGTTCCACCTTGGTTTGTCCCCATCGCACCTCCCTCCCTCCTCTCCTTCCTCCACTTTTTGCTCTTTCCTTGCTCCCTCTCCTTCCTCCCCCTCTTCCTGCTGAATGTGTCCTCTATTGATATGGTCTCTTCGTCACCTCCTCTCCTTCGCATCCTCCTTTCATTTGCCTTTGTCCTCTCCTCTCCTCCTCTTTCTTATCGCCCTCCAATTCCTCCCCGTTGTCCCCTTAACTTTTCCCTCCACCTTTGCTCTAATTTTTGTTCTTCCCCTCCATAATCCTTCCATCCCATCTTATGTCTACTCTTACTATTGTGTCATCATCTTTATTATTGTTACTTTTTACATCTTTGTACTTCCAAGGTTATGTTTTCCTGGTTAAAATGGAGCCAAATCTTAACTAAAGCTCTATGTGGTGAATTTTTAAAATGGCCCATGCTTCGGTTGAGGAAACAAAAAAGCCTGTCATTAGTAAAGTTACAGGGCCAGCATTTTAAATAGTTATTGCAGTGGAAAGGTAAGTGATGTGTGTGTGTGTGTGTGTGTGTGTGTGTGTGTGTGTGTGTGTTGGCGTAAACAGGCCCCAGTAATTATAGCACCTTCATTAATTACCTTCTCCTCCAGCCACATTCTTTCAACTCTTCTGTCTTGTTTACCTCTCCCTCTCTCTCACTGTCTCTCCATCCTTACTCTCTCCTCACCCCCCCCCCCCCCCCCCCAATCTCTGAAACAATTTTGTGCTAATTGCAGCTCTGCCCACCAACTAATGAGGAAGGCGAAAAGAAGAAGGAAACTGGAGTAAGGGAGAGAGGAAACAGGGAATAGTCTCATCTTCAAAAACCAAACAAAAAAAAGACAGAGGGGTTTTCTTTGCCAGGACGCTCAGGGAAAGGTGTCAGCTCCTACCTTCTGCCAGGAGGGAGAGAAATGTTTCCTCTTTTTTTTAATATACCGAGAACAGATTGACGAGTTGTTGGTTAAGGCTGCCAGCAGCATTAGGCGCGCCGCTCCTGACTTGCCTGAGAGTGTGTGTTTTGAACTTATTAAGGATTTATGCTTTGGTGGGTTAGGCCTGCCAGAGCAAACGGGAGCACATTCCTAAACATGCAGACTGACTCCACCAGTACCTGCTCAGCTCGGCTCGTCTCGGCTCAGGCTTTAGGGTTTTCCATTAGGTGGTAGTGCCTGGTACCAGGAACATTTTTACCCCTCAGCCATAAAAGGCTGATGAGGTATTCTTCTCACCCTGCGGGGCGGGCAGCTGGGTGACTTGGACACCCAAGTTGGTGAATGCGATAAGTTCAGAACAAAGTGACATAGGAGTTTCAAGTTGATGCCACAGGTGTATCTACTAAAAATCTCAGACGAGCTTGAATCTGAGTGACCTTGACCTTAAGGTCAGAGGTCAAGTTTTTTGAAAATCTTTTGAACACGATAACTCAATAAGGAAGTCACATAGGACTTTGATACCATAGGCGTATCTACTTGGAGGCTGAGGCCAGAGTTCCAAGCGAGCTGAGTCGGTCTGAAAATGTGGCGTCAGCAGACTGCTCGCCACTGATTGGTGGCACTCGATGAGTCGTGAGAGCAACAAGAAAAATGACAGCATCGCCTTGATATCTGTGTTTGTGTCTCATACAAATGATGTCACGGGACTTTAATCGCATTGCTGTAACATCTCTGCACACATTAGGTGGTACACAGTTGAAATGGAAAATGTTGGAAATTGGGTCGAGTCCAGCCGAGTGGGAGCTAGTGGAAATTATACTTAACTGTGGAAAAATGGAGTCCTGGTGCGTGGATGGGGACGAGACTGTTAAGTTTCCATGTGTGAGAATTCAATGAGCGATAAGATGTACAATGAGATGTTTTTATGAAGCCTTCTAGAGGACGTTCTCATCTTTCCAGTTCAAGGATCCTTACTGTCTCTGTCAGCACAGCTGCACATCACACACACACACACACACACACACACACACACACACACACACACACACACACACACACACACAAATACACACAGATACTCATTTGTATTTGTCTGAAAGGAGCAGAGATGCCCTCCCTTGAAGTGTGGGTGTGGTTTCTGCTAAAATCTACCCTTTGACTTTGAACGACACATACACACACTCACTCACAAACACCTGGAGGCCACAGGCTGGTCACACACTCACATTTCAGGGCTATCCGATTTCATAAGCTGTGCACTTCATGAAAGGCTAAACTCCTCATGTCTTTCTCCGCCGTTTTAGATTCTTTGTTACCCTTTCGCTCTCGTTATTCATCTATTCAATCGTCTTTTCCGCTTCTTCTTCACGTGAGCCCGGTGAAAAGGGGGTCTGAGCTCAACTCCCAGGAATCGATTTTGGGAGGCGTGTTTCTCTTCACACTGGTAACAATTAAAAAAACAAAACCCTGAGTGCAGATTTTTTCCCCCATTTCTTAAATATGCGTTCTCTGTATCAGTGTCAACCTTAAGTTTGTCATTGTTCCCTTAATTTTAATCAGTCTGTCTGCCGTCCTCACCTCTTCTAGTCATAACCTACCCAGAAGGGACAAACACACACACACACACACACACACACACACACACACACACACACACACACACACACACACAGTAATTCATCAGCCCTTTTGAGAGGAGGTGAATTTCAAAGACTACACCTGTCCTGCTTTCTTTCGCTCTCCACCCTCTTTTTTTTTTCTTCTCAGCTCTGATCTCTGCCTCATTCTGCATTCAGAGCTTTGGACTTGGTATTTAAAGTACGCTCGCTGTGCTTCATGTGATGTTGGGTTTTGAGCACTTCTAGAGACACCAGCTTTTAATTTGACACCACCCCCAGGTATTTAATGTTTCCCGCCCTTGTAAAAATATTAAAAGAACAAATTAAAATACAAATGTTTAAAAGGGCGTAAGGGAACCAGCTCAGATTAACAGTACAAGTGTTAGTCCTCTATGAAGCTGTTATACCATACTTATTTGCTTTGCTGTGTATATGCCTGCGTAGGTCAGGGTGGAGGGGGATGGGCACTACAGAGGTCGGGACAGTGACACCTGACACCAGCATCCTGTAACACATTGTGAACTGCAGGCTATTGAAACACTTAGGAAAAGATCTGAGTCGTGCTAAAAGGTGAAGTCAAAACACTGAAGTGTGTGTCTAATTATGAGCAGACACAGTTTAACGAGAGTTTCCTCGTGACTTCACTTCTCTACAAAAGCCTTGAGGTTTTGAAAGGTGCATTGTTTTAATTACTCATTATAAGTTGTATATGTGGGACTGGGTTTCTGTGCGACACACGCAGATCCATAAATCACATGAACACACACTCTCGAGGCTGCTGTCATTCCAAGAATGAGCTCCGAGTCTTCCCCGGCATCTCTTGCTTTCTATTGCTGGTTGACAGAGAGCGGTATGCTGCAGACAATGCCACCTGCCAGTTTCTGTCACTATAATTATAGCTATCTGCCTGCAGTGTGTGTGTGTGTGTCTTAGTATTCCAGTTGAGAAGAAGAAGGCATCATCTTTGTCACTGAGCCTGATTGGAGTCACGAGGGGCGGTTTATGTGTGTGTTTGTGCATGTGTGTGACTGTGTATGGTCTTCCTGTAACTCTGTGTGTGTGTTGAGCATGCAGTGATTCCCTTCTCCTACCCCAGCTGTCTCCTTAGCTTTAACAATAGGCCTGGTAACAAAGACGTGGCCTTCAGCCTCTATCATGTGATGCTAGTGGTCTGCAGCCTCTCAGTCAGATGACCAAGGCTATTGTTCTTTATGGGTGACACACATAAACGTACGCACACAAGGAAGACTACACACACACACACACACACACACACACACACACACATCTGAGGAGGAACAGCACGTGTGTGAACAGGCACGCGCGAAACCGGAGCAGGCGGAGAAACGAAGACGCTTGTAATGATAGCACACAAAACGCAGACACTGATGAGATAGTGACAACAGACACACACACACACAGGCCCAATCTCAGGACGCAGACCCTTCCTCTCAGTCACATGCCGTTTGAACAAAGAGAAACGTTATTGTCACTGTCCTGCTGACAGTGAGATCAGTGACTGATTGACAAAAGAGCAGCTGAGAAAGGAAACATATTGCCGATGTCCTGGAGGAGCCTCCAGTCTCCACTCTGACTTCTAATGTCACACTTACTGACTAAAAGCTCACACTCAGGCACTCACAACTCACATTGTTGAGAAACAGATGAGACGCATCGATATGCCGTCAAATTGATATTTATTCACCTGTGTGTGAGGAAGCTGTGAATCAGCATCATGTTTCCTGATTTACGTGGGAATGGCCGCTACGTGCCCACTGCGAATTTCAGTGACTGTGTCAAAGAGCAACTTAGGTAGCTCTATGTTATTTATGTGAAGTGGCTGGGAGGCTGAATGGTGTGTGGCTTTTTTTCAAAAGCTCCTAAATGTTCGGGGTCCCCAAACTCACAGCTTCTAAGGTGTGTCACGCTAAAATTATGCAACCAGAGGGCAAGATACAGACGCAGGTGAGCTTTAGGAGGCTTCTTTCTTAATGATGAACGGATGAGTTTAAATGTAGGAAAACAAAGGAATGCAGACACAGATGGGATAAAAAGTCAACATCTTAGGGCACATATAGCTCACTAGGTAGTGCAGGTGACCCATATGTCAGTAGGCTCAGATTCAAGCCTGGCTGGGACCCTTTACTATGGTTGTGGTTCCCTTTGTTTCACTCTCTGCACAGTTCGGTCAAAAAGTTTATCTTCCAGCCAATATCTCTGACTCAGCGTTTAACCAAACGTTAGTCTTACAACTATGCTGAACGCTGTAACACTAAGCACCACAAGCTAAATCTAGACCGCTGTGAGATCCACCACAGGAAAATATGAAATAAAAAAGATTTTTTTAAGACTGAGCCAGAGTTAACAGGTAAGATTCAGGAATACCCACCAGCAAATGTGTCCGTCTGCATTCACGTTTCCTTCCAGATGTTGATTAGTTGACGAGTGGGTCCTGATAGAGAAGGGGGCACCAGTGGAGCTCATCAGGAACAGGAGATTTATTCTCTATTGCAATGGATTGACACTCAGACTTACCAAGTGCCCATTTTTCCAATTTAAAAATGCCGTTAGATCTTTTTCTATATGTAGAAGAAAAGGAGATTCTACTCATGCATAACATGGTCAGAGCTCTGGACAGTCACATTGTCTAACATTAAGTAACATAACTTTGTGATGTGTTGGGCTCCCAGGCGTCTTACCACTTCCTCTTTAAAGCTTACCTGCTTTGGTTTGGACTTTTTTCTTTCTCCCCTCAGCATACAACTGCTGAAATGCTGAAACAATGGCTAGCGGTGATGCATACATCTACCAAACTTTTACTTTTAAACTAGATTCAAACGCTTTAAAAAAAACAACAACAACAACAACAACAAAAACAGGGCAGCTCTGTGTCATTTGGATGTCTCTTAGACCTCTAATCAACAGAAAATTGCACTGAGCTAAAATACAGAATGTTCCTGTCGAAGGAGAAAGGGTGACAGGAAAAAGATGTAGAGGGAGAATGGACTCTCTTTGCTGGCTGTGTGTTTGTGTGTGTGTGCCTGCACGTGTGTGTGTGTGTGTGTGTTTGTATTTTCCTGCCAGGGTGTGTGTGACAAGAGCCAGGTCTGATAGCAGTGAAAGCGAGAGAGTGAGAGAGAAGGAAAAAGGAAGCAGATGCCTGTGTGTTGGCACAAAAAAAGATACGTCCACTCAGTGCCTCACACACACACACACTCATATAACAGCATTTGCTCAGTCCACAGAAGGAGCAGCACATGAAAGAGTTCCAGTATTGTCTCCATGATAGAGAAATACTCCACTGACCGACAGCACAGTGGACCTCAAGGCCACAGAGCGAATTAATAGCAAAGAAGAAAAAGACCGTGAGTGTGTGTTTGTGTGTTTGATGTGAAATTAAAGAGACTAAGGAGGAGGTTTGAAAAAGACAAGCAAGGTCAAAAATGATCAATGATCAAGCAAAGCACGCAAGTGAAAGCATTCAAGCGAATCTTGAATCAAATACAGACATCTCCTTCACTGACGGAGCGAAGCAGACAGACTTACAGAAAACAGAAGGAACAACACACACACACACACACACAGTCTCTGTTTGCACACCTTCATAGTCAAACATATGGTGTTTGTATAGTGATTTCTTAAGAGCACAATCTGTCTGTTTCCTCTTTCTGTGCAAGACGGCGAGTGAGGATGGAAAGGAAAAAACAACATAGATAGACGAGCAGAAGACATGGAAAGCAGAGGCAGCTGAGGACATGAAGACACAGACACACACACACACAGAGCATATGCATCACTCTGGGTCTCATGGTGACAACATGAAGAGAAAAGGCATTAATCCTTCTGGGAGGATACGGGGAGTCAGAGGAAGAGGAGTGGCTTAAATTCAGAGGAAGAGGGAGGGAAAAGGAGAGAAAAGAAGGTGAGCAGGTGATGAGCGATGCAGAGGAAAGCATAAAAGGATGGAGGGAGGCGGTGCCATCAGTGCTGCTGAGTGACTCTGATGTCCCAGTACTGTCACAACATCAGTGATATCAAATCAGTGACCTAAATTCATAATTTTCTGAACAACTGCCTATTTGTTACCTCAGTTAGATGTTATCTTGCTTAGTTTTTATGCTAAAGACTAAGTACTGCCTGTTTTTAAAAGCACACCCTCGAAACAAGGATCACATCCTTTTGTGTCAGCGGAGGTCGGTGGATTTTGCCAAATATGGATAAACATCGGCATCACATTGTAGATGACAAGGATGGCAGACCATAAAAGAAAAAAGAAAAAAAAAAACAGGAAGCAGAGGGCTAGAGCTGGTAAAATACGCCAAAGACTTCTTTCTTTGGAACGACAATGGCGTGACGCTCTCGTTGTTCTGATGCTGTCACTGTGGCCACCCGTCACCAAGCAAATGCAGGAACAGTTGTTACCAAAGGTCTTCCTGTTCAACAGCATCCCCGAAACTTCTTTTAGGAGCCCTAAAGTAGGTGTACTAGGTGCAAATGTAGCATCTTAACACAAAAATGGCCTGTAGAGGCCTGGATGTCGGAGTTTTGATTCATAATTTGTGTTAAATTGATTTTCTCCACTTGTTGAAAGCACAAGGTCACATCAGGCCTCACCTTATCTTAAAGACCTCATAGTACCATATCGCCCCATTAGAGCATTTCACTCTCAAACTGTGGGTTAGGGTTACTTGTGGTTCCTAGAGTATTTAAAGTAAAATGGGAGGCATAGCCTTCAGCTTTCAGGCCACTCCGCTGTGGATCCAGCTCCCAGTTTAGATTCAGGAGACAGACACCCTCTCTACTTTTAAGCTTAGGCTTAAGACTTAATAAAGCATATAGTTGGGGCTGGACCAGGTGACCCTGAAGCTTTCATGTTTTGAATGTGTTAAAATGGGACAAAATAAACATAAAAAAGTAACCCACTTATGAAGGGCTCTCCTTTATTCTAAAAATATTTGAATGCAACCTTGCCCTTTTGTGCTCGTGGCCCGCACTGTTAAAAAAGACTAAATTAGTAAACAGGCGTAACTGTTGCTAAGTGGTTACCGGTCGTGTTCGTGTTTTCAGGCCGGGGTGCTGACATTTTCTTTCGCTGGTGATCTTTCCTTTGTGTTTTCAGCCACAGCAGACTCCACTATGTTTGCCAACAGCACAGTTATCCCAATCTGAACTAGAGATGGCACAATACCACTTTTTTATGTCCGATACCGATACCATAAATTTAGATATCTGCCGATACCGATATGAATCCGATATAGTGTTTTTTAATCAATAAAACTGTTTTTTTTAATATCTTGCTGCATATTGTATAAGTTCATACTCAAGTTTAAAAAAACAACAACACTAAAGCTATTCTGTTATACCTGTATGTAAAAAATACACTGCACCCAAAATATTTCATAGTTCAGCAAAACTGATCAATCTAATGAACTTAAACCTACTCCATCCTTCCTATTCTGGTATTTTAAAGAGTAAGCAACCTAACTAATAGGGTTACAAACTTCCAGCAAAAAAAAAAAATAGGGAACCACCCCCCACCCTCCACCTCATGATGCTTAATCGACGTAATCAATTTTAATTTTTTCAACTGCAACTTGATGCAGTGTGAAAAAAAAATGCACAGAAATAAATTATTTTTCAAGAATAATTAAATAGATTCAACATCTTTCTTCTACAGAATTGCAGACTGCACAGATCATACCTTCCCAAAGGAAAAAGTAGTATAGCTTACCAGGGTATATTAGACTTAACAGTTACTATATATAGTAATGGACTTCTATATATTTTACATAAGATTAAAACTTTGGGTGTAAGATTCAGACAATTATTTATTAAAAGCTAGACATTTTAAACGAGAATAAGAAAGAAAAGTATGTCTTTGTGCCCCCTTTTCCCTGTTAATGCCCTATCGGCCCCCCTGGCTAAACTTTGCTAGATCCGCCCCTGCACAGTTACCAGCCGTCAGCTACGTAGAAAAAGATCCTGGTGTAGAAAGTAATATTAAATAAATTCTAACAACAGATTATCAAGTTTAAGCTGGTTTGGTAGCGAGGCTACAAATACACACAGCCGCTCTATCACGTGAGCACACTGCTCTGACATGCTACGGTTATGAGCCGAGTTACGCCATGTTGCAAGTTTTGTGAGGTGCTTTTTTGATATTTAATGGATCGATTACATTTTTTTATTTCTCTCCGATATCTGATCCAGTAATTTACATCAGTATCGGACCGATCCGATATTACGTATCGATATTACGTATCGGTATCGGTCCGATACTGATGTAAATTAGTATTGCTTTTACCGCTACTAGAAACACAAAACGCATCAGATTTAGGAGAAAAAAAATTCAAATTTTTTTGGGAAATCCCTACTTTTAAACTAGTATAGAAATGTACAAATGAAAGAAGAGAATAGATGGACTGCGATTAAATGTGTCAACAAAAGAAAAACAGCAGTTCAGATATTCACTAGTCTCTATAAGCGAGGGTGATGAATTTGCCTGACGATAAACACTCTGATTTCTCATAAGAATAAACTTCCAGGAAGAGATCAGGAAAGGATGAGCCTGTGAGGCGGATGATGAAGGGATAGAGCGAGTGGATGAGAGAAAAAGGAAGGAGACAAAAAAAAGAGAAAAAGCAGGAGCGAGGGCGTCCCAGTAGGCCTCTTTGTTGGGCAGCGATTTAGAGATTTACAGGCTCTTGTCCTTCTGTGTGTGTGTGTGTGTGTGTGTGTGTGTGTGTGTGTGTGTGTGTGTGTGTGTGTGTGTGTGTGTGCACATCTGTGTCTGTGTGTGTGAAGAGAGAGTAATTGAGCCTCCCTTCATCCAATATTTACCCACCAAACCGGAGCAATCATGCGAATTATGTTTACTGGGAACGAAGTGTCTTTCTTCCTCTTTAGCTTTCTTTCTCCTTCCCACTTTCCCCCAATCCTCCGCCGTCTCTCTCTCTCTCCTGGCAACTAGATACCAAATCAAGATCCTAGCCAGGAGTAAATCACAAACACACACGCACACACACAGGGAAAACATGCCCATCTGTATTGATGATGGCCTAATTTAGATCTCTTTATTGGACTGATTTACGATGGCCAGACAAATCTGGGCATCTGGACCGAAGTATGTGTCTGTGTGTGTGTGTGTTTGTATATGTGTGTGTGCGTGCGTGCGTGCGTGCGTGCATGCGTGCGCGCAGGGCTGTCCAGTTAAGCCGACACCAAACCGGACACACAATATCCTCCCTTCTTTGTTCCCTTCTTTTCTTCCTGCGTTTCTCCCCCTGCCTCTCTTTGAGTCAGCGGTGTCCTTTTTGTCGTCTTGCTTCAGCACTTTGAGTTCTCTCGCCGCTGCCGCGATGACACGCGTCATCCCGAAAAACACACGGTGATCATCACGCTGAAGAGGCGCCCGCAGCAGGGCACTTATAGGTCAAGGTCAGCGAATGTCTCGCAGTGCAAGTGTGCAACTCGACAGTTTTTGCGATTTCAGATCATCAGTCACAAACAGCAGACGTGGGAAAATATTTCATTAGGTGCTAAAGGTGCATCGGAGACTACGACAGGCTCTACACCACTAACATACATGCAGAGAATATAAATGTCAGTGCGGAAATGCAATTTATGCAAGGAGATGTTGAAACGGAGGGGATCTGTGTTGGTTTAAGATAAGAGCCGATTTTAACAACTAAAGGATGAAGGGATGTGCTCTGGGAGGGAGAGGACGCCTCAAAGGCACATTCATCTTAAAGATCAAGCTCAGGTTTCAACTTTTATTTGTCCCACGGGCAGTTTCACAGCAACCATTAACCAGCATCTTGACTTAGTGGTTTTCTCTGATTTCCTGCAGAGCTAAAAAGCAAGTATGTAGTTGTAGCACCTCCCGAGGTTTGATGGTATAATCTAGTTTTTGCTATGAAAGGGAATTATATTGTATTCTTTATAAATGATGTCATGGTTATAGCTTCTGTCTGTATTAATGTGGCTAAAAAGACTAAGAAATCCAAGATGATGTGATGGTTTTAGACCTGTGAGGCTAAGCCTGTACAGGAGCTGTAAAAGCAAATTTAAAGTATAACAAAAATAGTTTTAAACAGTCCAGAAAGTTTGATCTACTGCCCTTTTTTAAGAAATGCAGACACAAAGTTCTGCTAAGAGTGTGTTAATAATATTTTTAATGAACTGCTTTTACCCAGTTACAGTTTCCACTAAAAATAACAGAAAATAATAAATATATTATTCCCAAAATGCTGGCTTTAACAATTTAGATTAAAGTTTCCATGTATTTCTGTTATACTTATATACATAGTAATGTAAGTAATGTGAAATGTGAGATTTAACAGAATCTAGTCAAATGAAATTTACTTGATTGGTATCCATTCTGTTTATACAAGCACATTAATAACATATTTGACTCATTATTAAATAAAAAAAAACAACTTTGATTTTATATCTTTCAGTTGCATTTTGTTCAAATTGTACATGTTTATTGAAGATGGAGAAACTTTTCTTTTCTTTTTAGTGCAGATTAGATTAGAGTCAGCTAATAAAAGTATTGCTACAAAGCCAATAAAATGCAGTTAAAGTCAAACCAGAACTAGGAAAAAAACTGTTTCAAGAAAAGCTGAAAGTGTTTTCTTGTGTTGACTAATTAATGTGGAAAACCCAGTCACTAAGTGGTTATTAAAATGTTTTCAGAATTTGCAGATTGATTATGATTCAGCTCATAAACCATGACCCACTGCTCTCACCTACATAAGCTTCCTGGTTAAAGGTATCGGTACCGGTATCGGCAATACTGGCTTTGTATTTGCTTGATATTGGATCGATATCAAAATCTGTGCTATCGCACAGCGCTGACTTTCATTCAAGCTGGAAAATGTCAAGGATTTCCAAAGTTTATCCAAGCGTAGTTTTTAAACAGTTGTTGATGAGCCTGATGGAACCACGTCAGGAAAGCAAGAGTGAGAGTTTGTTCCATCTCTGCATGCGATGCATCATGAATTTGGGAGGAGGTGGGATGTTTTGGGCTGTTTTGCAGGTGACACTGCTGGGGACTGATTAAGAATTCAATAGGCTCTCATCCAAACTGGTCACAACAGCACTGTGCAAAAACACATCGTCTCATTAGGTTTGCACTAAGCGGAGCCATCATTTCTTTTTCCAACAGGACACACCTCCAGCTGTCCAGTGTACTGTGTGTTTTTATGGGTCTCAAGACGTTTTCACCCTCCCTAAGCTACAGGGCTTTCTAACTTATGAATTAAGCACTGAATTGAAGGACAGTTTAACCACAGAGAGTGACTGTGCACTGCATCTGGCCTCCACTGCAGAGTGAGGGGAAAAGCATCCAACGCAAGTGCACCACACATGTGGACGTTCCTTTAAGAGTGTAAGGAAAGCATTCCAGGTGATGACCTCATGAAGCTCTGAGTGGATGCCAAGAGTTATCAACATGGAGGCAGCTACTATGAAGAATAAGATGTAAAGCATATTTTGCCTAAAAACTTTGCTTCCTAGAAAATTCTGTGCATTATGCCACTTTTTATTTCTTCCACAGTGAGGTGGTAGGAGACCAGAATCAAAAAAGAAAAAGCAGATCTGATTTTAGAAGTAGACTCCTTCACTGTGTTGTAAGGACTGGTAGATGCTTCTTAAACAGGTAATGCTGATATTTGGCTTGTGCCAACTGTGCCAAAGTCTTTTGTTCAACCAATAGCATCACTACAACTTGGGCCCCAATCACACAGGCCTAACAGACCAGGCAACCTCTGGTCGCTAGGGAAAAATGTGTATTCCCTGACTGACTCCTGGAGATTAATGGCAGCAGGGAAGTAAAACTGGTCTGAAAGATAAATATCGTAACATACCCGCAGACCTCTATGCGATGAAAGCTAGCAAGTTGCGAAGGTCTCCAAGCTAAATAGTCAAGTTAGACACAAATCAGAAACAGAGACTGTCTGCCTTCAAAGTGAAAATGTAAAGGTGAATCTTCCTCATTTATGGTTCGTGTTGAATGTCACACTCAGTAATTGGTTAGTGTCTGCAGACAAGTTAGCTTCTTCTATGCAAACTACGGGAGACCAAATTTTTCAGTGCAGACTCTCTGTGTAGGTAACAACTTGCAACCACTTGCAAACCAGTTGGGGAATGGTTGGTTGACAGGTGGTCTCTGACCTCTGTTACTGTGGCCTAAGTTGTAGTAATTCAAAAGGTTGAAAAAAAATGGCCATCGTCCAGAAGAGCATAGTTGGAATAATTTGTGAAGCCAAATATCAGCATTATTCCATAGCAAACAGTCTCAAGGCCTGTGTGACTGAGGCCGTAGTTCCCACACAGACTCTCTCTCTCTCTGCTCTTTATATTACTTGATATGGTCTTAAGTGACCTGTGATTGGCTAAAGTCTCACCTATATGCTACATTTTCTAAAGCCTGAAAAAGACCTCAGTAGAGTTTTGACTACCCAAGCTTTAATCTACTGAAGACTCTTTACTGAGTAGGTGTGTCCAAACTTTTGAGACCATCCTGGAAAGTTTTAACTTTTATATGTGTGTGAGAGTAAGCTTGTATGTCGTGTGTGTGTGTGTGTGTGTGTGCGCGTGTGTGTGTGTGTGTGTGTGTGTGTGTGTGTGTGTGTGTGTGTGTGTGTGTGTGTACAGTAGCGTCTACACTAAGACAATGACAGAGGGCCTCATTGAAATAACTGTGGTCTCAGGGGGCCAGCTAAAAAAGAGAGAGGGTAGGTTAGGGTAGACAGAGTATATGAGAGTCCAGGGAATCATTTAGACTGCGAGTGTGTGTGACTGTGTATGCGTGTGTGTGCGTGGAGTGATTCATCCGTTCTGGTGGCAGCTAACCTTGGCATGTCCTGCCACGCGTGACGGGGGTTACACCCAGACAGCTCTGTGCCGTCCTCCACGTGTGTGTGAGCTTGTTGGGGTGTATAGGTGGGTGTACCTTGCCTTGAAGAGTCAGCTGTGTGTGTTTGGGTGTGTGTGTGTTTGGGTGTGTGTGTGTTTGGGTGTGTGTGTGTTTGCATCTGCATACAAGAAAAAGAGCCAAAAAAGAAGAATAAAAGGAGACAGGGAGGAGGGAGGAGGGGGAGTATCCCAGTCAGGTTGTTTAGTGTCTTTGTATGATCTTGCCCCCGGGAGAAAGAGCAGGAAAAAAAGACTGAAAAATGTGTGTGTGTGTGTGTGTGTACCTCTCTGTGTGCCATTGTTCTGTTGTCAGAGTTACAATGACACACACACAGCATTAAAATCTACACACACACAAACACACACAGTCTGACGGATCACACACCACTGCTCACCTGTCATCGTCAAAGACTGCGTGTTTGTGATCTGCCATTATGTGAGAGTGTGTGCGTGTCCACAAGGAGCATGCACGCACACACACACACACACACACACACACACACACACACACACACACACACACACACACACACACACATACATCTGGGAGTTGTTAAGAATGGGGAAGTACAGGGAAGGGAAGTTCTGAAGAACAGTTTACTGACAGGAATAGTAATATTTGGTCACCTGAAACAGCCGCACGCTTAATTCTTCATCATTTTGCGTCATCAGCATTCTGGAAGCCGGCCTGCTCACTATTTAAAGATTTATACATCTCAGTTGTGTGTTGTTTTTCTCTATTTCAGTTCTCCCTTTTTTGACAGCGTATTGTTTAGTATTAGTCACGGCACATGTGTATCATGTCATATGGCATAAACCAACCTGTTCAAACAGTTACGCAAGAATGTGTCTTTTTTTATTTTGAGTTCTTCTTCATTTATTTTATGGACTTTTATGGCCACAGAAATAAAATGATCTCATTTATAAAGCAAAAATAAAATTAGTTGATTAACTATAAAGTATGCGCACGACTTAAACTGAATAAAAACATTAAATAAATAATTTGCAATAATCGCCAACATGTACGTGTTTACTCTGAATCTCTGAGCACATTTCAAGTTCAAGTTCACGATCCTCCTTTTGTGCTGCTGTATTTTTTACATAAAGACACGTCTCAAGTTGTCCTGTGATGTAACAGGATTTAATATGAATTTAAGATCAGCTACAATATTAACGCCCCTGATTCTCCTGTAGCTGTTGCTGCAGCAGAGCGCCAACATCTGGTGAGAACTGTTACAGCGGCAGATTAATATCCATAGTTTTGGCACTGGATACTACAGTCACATCTGGCTGCAATGTTCTAATGTCCACATCATTTTTCAGTTACTTTCCCTCTTGCACTCCAGGTTTTCTGAGGTGGAAATATGCTGTGCTTGTGCAGAAAGAAATGCAGAAACACAAGTGGGAAGTTTTTCCTTCAAAGATCAAATTGGTGATATCACCCATGATTTATTTTTTTCTCCTTTCAGGTTCCTGATCGATTCCTGGAGGTGGCCCAGGTGACCCTTCGTGAGTTCTTCAACGCCATCGTGGCTGGAAAGGATGCGGACCCATCCTGGAAGAAGGCCATCTACAAAGTGATCTGCAAACTGGACAGCGAGGTTCCTGAGGTCTTCAAATCCCCCAACTGTCTACAAGAGCTCCTCCATGACTGACTAGGCCAAGGGAAGAAGCAAAGCAAGCTAGACAGACCTCCGAGGACAGTGAGAAGACTGTAGGAAAATGCCGCCAAATGCTCAGAGTTAGACTAGTCGGAGGTCTGTGATGAAATGCGATTGAAGGTTTGTGACGTTCATAAAGATATGAACAGGCAGTTCTGTTCGGAGGCTGCCAGAGAGCTTCGCTTATGGTTATCATTTGGTCAGCCCGTCTTTTAAAAACAAGATGTTCTATGAAGAAAAAAAGCTTTTCCTCTTACATGAGGTGCCGGGCTGCGACCCAGAGTGCGGTTATGCTCAAATTAACATATTTTGTTGGGGAAATGAAAAAGCAAAATGGTGAGAAACAGAATCCCATCGAACTGGCAGAGAAGCTCCTCGTCCTTGAAAACCCTCGTCTTCTCTTTTTCCTCCGCCTTGTTTAAACTTTTCCATCCTTCTCCGGAGGTACAAAGGTGCGATGAAGATGACGATTTGACCTGTGACTTCGAGTCAGGGGGCAGACTAAAAATTAAAGAAGATAATATATGAAAAAAAGATCTTTTTATTGTGGATGTTTTTAAGTTACATGGACATTTTTGAGACAAAAAAGTGGTTTGTGTATTTTTTTCTTTCCTTTGTATAAGCTTACATCCTCTCTTCTACGACATGCACACAGATACACCCCTCATAGGAAAGCACAGTAGCATTCCCAAATCCTCACCTGAATCCAGACAAACTGGGCAAAAAACCCACTTAGTTGTTGTTTATCTGATTCATTTCCCCTCCTGTTTTTACTTAAGCCTCCTCTTATTGTACTGAGACTTACTGAGTGTCTATATTGACTGTGTGGCTCTCTCCCTGCCCCATCGCTCTCTGGCTGCCCCCTTCTCTTCACATATCCAGAGCATCAGAGATTCATCAGTACTGGGTTTTTTAGCAGATGCTAGAATTGACAGCTGCAAACATTTCAGATGAAAATCCACAGTAACTAAAAAAAAAGTAAAAATCTGTTCTAATGCATTAATTCAGCAGCTGCATTTAGGTCCTAATGTCAGCAGACTGAAATGTTGCTGCTTTTTAAAAATGTTTTATTTGTTTGTTTGGACCAACCCTGTATCTCCATATGCTGTTTGCGCAGGCGTTCCTTAAATTGTCTTTATTTGATCTGTACATGATCTGTACTGAACAGGCAAATAATCATTTTAGTTCCCTCTGGGGGACAAATGATATAATGCACGTTTCCTAATCTGCTGTTACATACGCACCAATGTCAAAACGATAAGATGAGTCACTGTTTTCTTTACAATACTTAAAAAACGTGGCACTGATTCATGAAACAAATTCTTGTGATATGTTTGAGGCTTGGTTTTGTCCATGATGCCCCCCTTAAGGCCTTCACTTTAAACCACTGTGTCACATTTCTTTTTAATTAAAAGTGTTGAAGATGTTCATAGATGCAAACAAAACAACGGTATGTCTCAGATGGTGCTTTGGCCACAGACTAATCTTTGGAAAAAATTGAAATCTGTGTTACACAATCATGATTTTTTTTTTAAGTAATCATTAAATGTCCTGATAAGCACCAAACCAGTTCCCCAGGTACTTCCTCTCTGCTCTGGACAGCTGAGAGGGGGCAGCTGCACCGGCCGGGTCATGTGTGAAGTGTTTAAGGTTTTAACAGCTGAAGAAGAAAAAAAAGAAACAAAGCAAAAAAGAAAAAAAAAAGACAACAAATGCTGATATTTGTAGCTTGTATAGATGTAATAAATACTCTGATCACTCTGATATTGTTATTATTTATAACTGAAATAATTATTCCTTTTAATGTTATTCTGATGATGATGATGATTATTAATGCTTGCTACAGATTTGACCAGTGGTTTAATCATGTTTATCCATCAAACTGCAACATGAAATAAATTATTCTTTGAACAAAAATCAGTCGGAGGTCGTTTGTAAGCTCGTCGCCACTTTCTCCCTGCTCTGTTTGCGCTCGGCTGAGGTGCGGAGGGCGTTGACCGCTTGAACGCACCAGCTCGCCGTCAACCCAAGCAGTAACTAGGCAACGCGATGGCCACTTTAACTCGGTCCATGCCCTCGTCCCCTCCCTCCCTCTCTCTCTCTCTGGATCCTGTATGGGGGGGGGGGGGGGGGGGGGGGGGGACATGTGATCCCTTGTTGTTGTTGCTGATGAATTGAAAAGAGGAGCGCTGTGTGATTATTGTCAGCACAAAAGCCTCAAAAAGCTGCTGACGCCTAGATTAGGCAGTACAAAGACGCAGGGACACACACGCACAACACACAAAAAGACATAGGTACAGGCTCTCAGTTGCGCACACAAAAACACGGGGACGAGGCCCTCGTTGCCCTACGCTGCTTCTCACTCCCTTGTTCTCTCCTCCGTTCATCCTCTCACACCCCTCCATCACTCCATCGCTGATATTACTCTCCTCCTCCCCTCTTTTATACCTCTACTGTCTCCTCTTCGCTTCCTATCGCACAGATTTTATTTCATCTACCCTCCTCTAACGCCACTTACCTCCCTAACACACACAAACACACACCATGCCCTCTGTGTGTTGGCGCCAAACACTAACTGGCATCACACAATGCCAACCACCATCACCAGCATGGGATTAAGTGCCAGCACTCAATGTGCTTCTTTTTTTCCCCCCCTTTCTTTCTCTCACCGACGCACACACGCAACAAATAAATACTGCCAGACTTCCTGCATAATAAAACAGTTTATAATTCTGTAAAGCTATGTCTCCTGTAATAATCCAGTCTCAATTAACATTTTTTGCCTCTATGTAGAAGTCAGAGGGGATTAAATTAAACAAAACAAAAATTCACAGGAACATTTGCCAAGCACGAAAATCTGAAACCACAAAGATGGAGGTGGCTGTCGCTGGCTTTAATGTGACTGCTTTGCATTCAGCAAAACCAAAAGTACCTTCAAGAAGAGGCTGAATAGCCACAAAACAAGGCCATCAAACGCCACTGTGACGGGGACGCTGTGTCCTTCGCCAAAAAATGGCCGCTTGCTCGACAACAGAGACTTCAGCCGCAGGGAACGTCATTTCTACAATCGTGTCTTTGTTTTTTTAGCACAGCGTTTGATTGACAATTTGGTTGTGAAACATCTGATCAGACAGCCACATTAAACACAAACTAGAACTACCAGATCATTTTTTTAATCCTTTCAAGGATATTCAAGGTTTTGTGGGAGTTGGACCAACCAGTCTACACATTCTTTAGTGGACTTGGGCAGGGCATTTGACCAGGTTCCTCAGGAAGTGTCAGAGGGTTTCTACTTCGGTGGTTGCAGGATCACCTCATTGCTGTTTGCAGATGATGTGGTTCTCTTGGCTTAATCAGGTGATGACCTCCAGGTTGCAGCTGAATGTCAAAGGGGCGGGAATGAGACCAAGTCTGAGGTCCTAATGGAAGGGTGGAGTGCCATTTCTGGGTCAGCGAGGAGTTACTGCTCCAAGTGTAGAAGCCTAAATATCTAGGGGCTTTGCTCATAAGTAGAGTATGAGATTGGCAGAAGGATGAGTGGGGCATCATCAATGATGCAGACAATGTACCAGTATGTTGTGGTGAAGAGAGAGTTGAGTGTGAAAGCACATCTGTTTAGCTACAGTCCTACAAAAAGAAAGAATGAGAAGGAGGGTCCAGGTAGAGGTCTCTGCTTAAAGTGCCAGTATGACATCATACATCATAAGCCGCTGCAGTATTCTCCTGAACAACAGGTGTCGCCACGCAGACAATACCACCACATGAGCGCTGATGAAGGAAGAGAAGAAGCCAAGAAAAGACTTTACCGAGTGTGTTCTTTTCCCTCAAAGTCTCAAGTTTTCGAACTCTTGCAACATCCTCCTCTGAATATCTGTATGTCTCTGAGCTTTTGTGCTGCAATATTTTTAAAATGGCAATAAAAACTGACACAATCGTACACTCGTGTCGTGCGATGGCTAGGTTCCAAATATCGAGAGGTGCACGACCAGCCAAAGCACCTCAAATACTGTGGTGCATGCCACATGATGGTGTAACATTCAGAGAGCATAAAAACACCCTTAGACTGCTACCCTTGCCACCCGGACCCACATAAATGGCAGAAAATAGATGTATGAATGAATGGTTGGATGACATCTTTTTAAATACTAAACAAAAAAAAATCAAACACATTTGTCATTTATATGTCATGTTAACATGTCAGTTATACCCATCACATCCCCCTGCACTATCACTGTGCACAATGGCTGGTTTGCTCAGTACAACATGTGCTGTTTAAAGAGATGAGATTAAAAGTTTGATTCCACTTTGCAGGGGATGTTTTTTCTTCATTTTATTGCTGAAATTTGCAACAACAAAAAAAAAATCTGTTAGTAGGTTTATTAAAATGTTGGTAAACCAACTTGCTAGGACATCTTGGAAGGTTGTCCAGCTACCCTCCATCCTGGCTGTTGAGGGCAAAAAGAGCTTCAAAGCAAATACAACATAAACATTTGACATCCTAATATTTTGAGCACATTCAAACCTTAGCAATGCTAAGAGGTTGGTGTCATGCAAACGAGTTTCTTTTAGCTTTTGCAGCATCTGCACCGCAGATGGGGTTAATAAAGACACATTAAACAGAAACTTGCAGATTTCAGCTTAAAAAGAGCACAACACAGATACACGCGCAAGAAGGCGAAGGGTATCTTGTGCATTAGCTTACTCTGCCAAAGCTTTTCATTTGAACAGGAGGAGCTGAACAGGAGGTGGGGTCACTCTTTCTTCTATATGATCATGTACGCGCACACATGCCGTCTGCCTGTGAAAGCACATCTGAGCAGCGCAACAATAAAACAGCTGTGTTTGTATTGGCCTGATGATTGTTTCATTCTCAATCACCCCATCATAAGCACAAACACACTTACGCAGACACAAACACACTTACTGTCCACAGAGATGGCATGACAGTGATTCATCTTGGGTAATAGCTGCTGTTATGGAGTAGGGAGACAGTTTATTATGAAGAAAATCTCTCCTCAACATTATTCTAATAGCTGCATCTTCTCTATGTTAACTGCTATTAAAGTGGACTGCAGTGTGTGTGCGTGTGTGTGTTTATTCACATCCACTGCAATACTGGGAGATGGATGCACTAGTCTGGGATGTAAGAGGAATAAAAAGTGCAACACTTAGATTGAAGTTGCAGTTGAAGATAGATTTTTTACACTCCAAAAAAACGAAAAACCCAAATTCAGCTTAACAATGATCAAATACCAGATTTTATATGTGGGTATCTGAATTATGATCAAAACGTTTTGACTCCACCTTCAAGGAGCAGCAATAAAATGCTCCCACTGCTCATTCATGTTTATGTCGGTCCCTGGTTGTGCTCTGCTGACCACTTTCACGTGTGTGTATGTGTCAAACTCACGTAACCTTCATGCCGAGGATCATCACTGGTAACAAAAGCTGTTTCTGCAGCCGGAACCCAGAGGCCAAACAGCCGTTTTCACTGGAAGAGTCTGAAGAGTGCAAGCTTTGAGGTCTTTGGTAGCTGCGGCTCAGGAAGTAGAGGAGGCCATCTACCAACTGGAGGACAAGGATAGAACTAGTCAAAGTATCCATGAGCAAGCCCTGAGTTGTCTCTGATGTGTGTGTGGGGGTGTGTACACATGCTAGACAAGGAGCTTAAGTATAGAAAAAAGCACTTGTATGAATGGATTAATGAGGCTTGTAGTAAAAAGCACTTTGAGTGCTCTGTTAGAGTAGAAAAGTGCTGTATAAGTACCAGTCCATTTACCAGGAACAAGCTCATTGCTTTTGGTTTCCAAAATCACAGCGTTGTGGACCATGAATGTCCCCCCATGTTCTGACTGTGAGTGTGGAGTTCGACTCTGAGGTGTCTGAGGGAGAAAATGTGGCACAAACCACCTCGATGAGGGCTGCAATCTTGCCATAACTAAAACTCTACATAACTAAAAAGTCTTTGCTCATCACCACCTTACTGTCCACATTTATCTCATAAGCAAAGAGGCTGCAGTTTTGACACGATGGAACAGATCGAGTGCACACATGCAGAAGAGGGCTTCCAAGGAGGGATTTACAAACAGCAGCTGCTTGAGAAGTGCTCTAGGAGACAACATAAAAAGCACAGACATTTCATTACCATGTTATACAGCTGGTGAGGGACCTAAAATGTTTGTCCTTATATTTTCAGATCAGATAAAGAAGCACCACCACCGCTGAATCACCCCAACCAACCAAGACAGACACACGAGCAGTAACGAAAGACCAGCATCTCAGAGACAACACAATCCCCTCAACCTCGAACTGGCAGATGGCCGCCCCTCCCTGAGCCTTGGTCTGCTGCACGTTTCTTCCTGTTAAAAAGGAGTTTTTCCTTCCTACTGTCGCCAAGTGCTTGCTTATAAGATGTTGTCGGATTGTTGGAGTTTTCTCTGTATCGTTTTAGGGTCTTTACCTTTCAAAATAAAGTGACTTGATTTGAAAAATCAGAAAATCTAATGACAGAGAATCTTTTTTACCTTTAGAAATAAACAATATACAGCTCTTCTTTTCTCTTTAGCCTGAGTAAAATTACCCAATAATGACTTTTACAAGTGTTCATACAGTCACTTTCTTGATTACATAATTGTGTTCATTTTTTCAGTATATAATAACAAAAAATGTAACTTCTGTAGCATAAATAATGAATCCGGTTATTAGTTGGACCCCCACAGTCTAGTGAACTTTGAAAATAGATCATAAGCATGGAGAACAACACTTCAGCTCTCAGCCCCTTTAAACTGTGATCACGGCTGCCAATAAAGATGATGTAGTTGGAAACTGACAAGTGTATTTCTTTGTGTAAACTGTCTCTGCTGCACCATTGCAGAACAGAGGTGGCTCTCCCATCGCTGTTTGATACTCGTTTCATTGTCTTTTCAGGCAACTCAGGTAGAACCTTGGCACCGTCTGACCTCAGTCTGACCTGTTGGAAAGCCAAAATCAGACTCTAATTATTACTTTAACAAACTGACATGAAAGCATCACTCAAATAAACGGCTGACTTAATCGGACCATCACAGCATACAACAATCACTGTTAGCTTGTTGAACAGACTTTAATCAGCCAGCTCTGCAGGTTTATTTGCATCAGTTCTTTAAGATGGCACCCAGGTGAATGGAGCTAATTGTTGTTTGGAACAGCTGCTGTAAAGCACTTTGACTTCTCCCAACACGCACCGCATCCCTGTGTTTCTCCATTAGGTTGGACTCCCTTTAACCCCAGATTGAGTCTCTTTTCCTTTGTACACCTTTCCTGTAGCATTTTTTTTGTCAAACGTGAATTGTGTCTGAACAACCCTAGTCTATCATAAACTTAGAGGAAAAACTTTAAGTTGAAAGCATGCATCTCTACATCAACGGGCCTAACGCTTATCGTAATCCACCCATCCATACTTGAGTCATGCGATCCATCCTTTTTTCCCCCTTTCCTTACAAACCGGAATCCATTTCCCCCTCCCTCATTCTTTCCTCCATCCCTCCTTCCATCAGTGGTCTGTTCGCTAATCAAACACCATCTGTCCTTCCATCCCCAACCTGTCAGGAACAGCTGCCAGCCGCTCTCTTAACAACACTTTTAACAACCCTGCCGCATCTTCCACAGCCCGCCGCCCGCCACCTCGACCAGGCAGACGTCGCCAGCGAGGGCCACCGCCTCCTTTACGGGCGCACGCGACCGCAAACGACAGGATCGGTGGTGTGCGAAACCACGCATGTGTAACCTATTAAGAGATCAGGGTGTGAGACTCGCAGAGGAGAGAAGCAGTTATTAAGCAGAATAAAAAGGAGGTGAATGAAAAGGTGAACAAAGAATCAGTCCTACTGACCTCTAATTGAACCTAAGTGAGATGATTATGAAGCACGAGCAAAGAAAATAAAATTGCAGAGAAAGAGGAATAAAGGACAGATAAAACCAAAGAGAGATGGTGCTCAGTAAACGAGTGCAAGTCCAAATAGTAATCAAGGGAAGAATCAGCCGCCTGCTCAAAAAAAAAGAGTTTAGAGCTAATGGTGGGAAGTAAAAGCTCCCAGCACTCACACACAAGAATACAATTTCACACACAAATACTGTACAATCACCACTCACGCACCGGCATAAGAACGCAATTAGCTTAAACTCACAAACACGTCTTGTTGCGCAAACAATTCAATCATCCCTCACAAACACACACATCTTGAATATAATTAACAATACATGTTCACCCAGAACACACACACACACACACACACACACAGACACGCACACACGCTGCACAAACTGCACTGCTGTTGTCGTGAACATGCCAAGACATTTTCAAGTGTTATATCCTGAGGAACTTCCCCAACCAATCATTGGCACATAGGCCAGATGTTCACTGGTGCTTCAATGCAATGTTCTCCTGGCACTCGCATGCATTTATACACAGCGTAACATTCGCTGGCTTCTTTGTCTGTCTCCCTTTACGCATACGAGCTTTTGAAATGAAACTGAAACGCCAAGGCTGCACTTTTTCATTGCATAAAGGGAAGAGAAAAATGGGTTTAAGGGGAGAAAAATAGGAGGCAACAATAGGACAGACGAAAGAAAACCTTAAGAGATAGTCGTGAATAGAAGTCTAAGAAACAGAAGTCAAAGGCAGAAAGGATTAAGAGAAAAAGATTCCTACTAGTAAGTACGGATGCAGTGGTTTTTGTGGGGCGTTCAGGTAGGTGCTAATACCTTTCCATACCACCAAGAAGGAAAGTTCATGTACAGCCTCATAGCTGTTAATGATTACAGTGAACCGTACCAATCAAAGGTTTGGACATACCTACTCGTTAAAGGTTTTTTTTCTGTATTTTTAATATTTTCTGCATTGTTGTACAAAACTGAAGACATGAAATGAAATGAAGTTACGAAATTGAAAAGGTCTCCAGATCGATTGCAATAAGTTCTCATCATCTGAAATTCTCATTGTGATGAAAATCGCTGATGTTACTCTGACAAAATGTTCTACGTTTAATAGCCTTCCCTGAATGAGCCATCATTTTAACAACACCCCCACATTTTCACAACCCCAGTGGAAAAAGAAGTACACCATCTTTCAATTCTAAAGTTTTACATTTCAGGATATAAGTTTTTAAAAAATCTGATCTTTACTATGTTCTAAACTAATATCACATTATCCAAGCTAGAATCGATTTTAATCGATAAATCGATAATCAAAACCCACCCCTAATCACAATCATTCTGATTAATAGGTACATAAACATTTTGTGTACTAAAATATTTCTCGAAGGAAACACGTATTCAAAGGGCAAAAAGTGGTGATGTTGTAAGGTGTTGTAAGAGGGAAGTCAGCACCACTAAGGCGAGAAACCAGGAGAAAGTCTGACTGAAGAAACTGAAACAATCGTGCCCAAGAGGAAGCCACAGAAGGTGCAGATTTCCAAAGTGTCCACCATCACCAAGAGTATGATTGAAATAACAGAAATTCTTGATATAATTTCCCCTGAGACACTCGCTATGGCTCAAGTAAAGAAAAAAAAAGACTAAATCATGTTTTCATGTGGAATTTCCGGTATCTCTCACAGTAAAGCAAAGAGGTAGTGTGGTGTTTTAGTGAAACATTGGTATCTGATTACCTGGCCTCCACATTCACTTCAACTAAACCCAACTGAGGTTGTTTGTATGGAACTGGACTACATTGAATCAGAATATGGGCCACATACACATTAAACCTATCCCTATATTTTCATTTCAACTCATTCTAAATACATATATCCATCCAAATATGGTTACAGCAGTGTTTCCCAACCACTGTGCCGTGGCATATAGGTGTGCCCTGAGAAATGATCAGGTGTGCAGTGGAAGATTATCTGGTTCCACCTGATTAGTACTCTAATCGGCGTGAGTAGCAGGCAGAACAATTACATTCTCTTCCACTAGAGGGGAGTGCATCTTCCTGCTCTAATGAAATGGGTTGCCAACTGCCAATATAACACAAGAAGACGAAGAAGAAATAGTCATGCTGTGAGACGACGCAGCAAGTAATAGCAATAGATAAATATCTGAAAAGAAAAAGTAGTCAGTCTGACATGGGTCCTGGAGAAAATTCCAACCCAAATGAAGGCCCTAGCATGAGTAGTGGTCGGAAGAAAGTAAAATAGGTATACTGGGGACAAACCGAACCAATTCTGCAATATCTGGTGCGCGGTGCATATTCTCTATATGCTTTTTGTTTGTGTGTTTTTTCTAATGTCAAATATGTGCCGTGCCTCCAAAAGATTGGGAAACATTGGGCTACAGTATGTTTGTAAAGGTGGACAGCATGGCTACAGTAGGTGCTTGATTTTATACACATGTAGCACTGGGACTGATAACACCTGTCCTAAAATGAAGAGGTGTGCAGTAATACCTTTGTCCACATAGAGTATGTAAAACTGCTTCAGCACTATTCAGATGTAAAGTCGGTTAAAAGAGACTAAAAAGATGTTAGTGAAGTATGTTTCACTCTAGTGCCATCCAAGATGCAACTCAGAGCACTGCCTATTAACTGAGTTAATTTAATTTTTCATCCAACATCTCTGAAATCACTTCTCCCAGGTAATCTATCGCAAGTCTTTTGGTTATATTATTGCAAAGTTTGAATTTTTTATTGCTGGTTTTGTCAGGTATTATATTACTTATTTTATTCTTTTGTATTTCGTTGTATTGTACACATCTGTAAAAGTATTTTGCTGTGAAGTTTTTGGACCTTGATTTTTTTTTTATTCCAAGAATTTTATGACATCTATAACAGTTGAATGATGAACAGCTGAATGATCCATTACAGTGACTTCACTTCTTTTACTTTGAACCCTTCCTTTGACTGAAGTTCTCTTTACACTCAGTATTACTGAATCGCTGCACTTGCAGACACAGTCTTGACCAGACAAAGGTTCTACTATTAAACTGTACACATAAAAGTTTTTCATATAATTACGAGCATATTGAATTTGACTGTCCATGCTAGGGCTGAACGATTATGGAAAATAATCTAATTGCGATTTTTTGCCCCAATATTGCGATTGCGATGCGATATGCGATTATTTTTTAAGGTATTTGTCTTCTGTATTATTAAACAAAGACAAGCAATACATCATATAGTATGGCCAATACTATATTACATTAATTTTAAACTGTTCTTTCCTGGAAGACAGACCTCTGTTATGATGACATGAGGTGATGCATGAATTGATGACTGACATTTTTATTTAACTTCTTCAATCACAACAGTATATTTGAACATACACAATAGTTTATTTTTAGCTTACAAACATCTGAGCATAAAGTGCTGACAAGGAACCCTGGTGTAAACATTAAAATGAAAGTCAGTACAATGTGCAGATTGCAGAAATATACATAAAAAAAATCAGTGGCTTTACCACACTCAGTTTTTCGACATCTGTGAACTACTAGACAGTCATTCAATTAAAAAATAATATTAAATAAATAAAACTAATAAATAAAAAATACACACATCTTACTGATCTTTGCAGTCAGTAACATTACACATAAAGTGCAAACATAATAGCAATTGTATAAACACACACACAAACACGCCTTTAAAGTTTAAAGGCGTGAAATTGGACGGTCTAGCCTTCTGATTAGCGTCACCGCTGTCTCGGTGGAGTTTAATAAACTCGGCCGTCTGCTTCTTGCTATCTAAAATATAACCAGACACTGGTGTAAATTCTCGACTGTCTCATACTTCTGTTTAATCAGTTTTCTGTTTGACGTTTAGTCAGCTGTGTGAAAACCAAGGAGGAACCCACCCGGGGGATTAATAAAGTTTTATTTTATCTAATCTAATAACTTTAATCTCAGCCAAACCGATTTACTCACGAACAAACAAAACACTGAAAAAAGCCCAACAATAACATTTTTAGGTTGTCTAAGTGACTTATATATTACGTTTAACCCGAGCAGCGAAACTCCGCGGTGATCTGAAAATGATGTGCCGGGAGTTGTGCCGTTCTCGGCCGCATCAGTAACCCTCGAGCTCCCGGCTAGCTGTCGAGCTGGTGGGTAGCAGACGCCTCTGAAAACGTCGAAGCACTTTTGCAAATATGGGATATCTTGATAAACCGAGCAGATATTTGATGTTTACACAACTACTTTCTCGCCTGAAAATATGTTAAAAGTTTATTTTGTGACCCAGAAAGATTAGTATGAGTAATTTTAAAACTTAGTAGCGGCCGCCATTGCTGGAAACTGGAGTTTGGCTGCTATGAATTCTGGGATATGGTAGTAATTTGGACAGCCTTCGGCGCGTCGCTGTGACGTAATCGGTCTACAAATGCGGCCTCAGGAGGATGCAGCCCATGAATTGTATAATATAATCGCAGTATAATCGCAGCCTTTGCGGTTAGAAAATTGCACTTGATCATGTCGCGATATTATCGCAAATGCGATATATCGTTCAGCCCTAGTCCATGCTCACACTTACATGGACTGTGCTTTTGAAATAATACTAAAATCACTTATCTGTAGTACTGTGCACAAGCACTGAGCCACCCCTCATAGGGATACAGGTGCAGCGATATACTGAAGAATGTGCAGACTCATTATCTTTCTCTTTCTTTGGGTTACTTGGTTTAGGGAGGTGGCTGTTTTCTGTCTGGGCAAAAGGCATGGCCAAGGGCTGTGGACTTTGAAAACACAATAGCTATGCCCCAATTCATAGGCCGCATCCTTCAGAGGACCTGGCCTTTGCCGTCTATGTGGCCTGGGTCCTTCGAAGACCGAAAGTGCCAGAAGTGCGAGGCTGTGAAATAGGACTGTCTAGCCTTGAGATTTGCTTCACCAGCTGTCTCGGTGGAGTTTAACAAACTTAGCCATCCACTCCTTGCTTGCTAATAAATAACACAACATTGGAGTGAATTCTCTACCATTTCACACTTCTGTTTAATCAGTTTTCTGTTTGACATTTATTCAGCTGTATGAAAACTAAACTTTAATTCTCAGCCAAACAGATTGATTCATGAACAAATAAAACACTGAAAAAAGCCGAACATTAACATTTTTAAGTTATCGAAGTGACTTATATATCATGTTTAACCTGAGTAGTGAAAGACTGCGGGAGGTCTGAAAACGAGTCCGGTGTTCTCACCAGCTCTAGTGAGCATAGACCTCTCGGTCAGCTTTGAGCTGGTGAGTAACACACGTCTTCGAAAACATCGGAGCACTTTTGCAAATATGTGATGTCTTGATAAATCAAGCAGATATTTGAAGTTTACACAGCTACATTCTCACCTGAAAATATCTTAAAAGTTTATTTTGTCACCCAGAAAGAGTAATAAGATAACCTTTATTAGTCCCACACGTGGGAAATTTGTTTTGTCACAGCAGGAAGTGGACAGTGCAAAAGTTATGAGGCAAAAATTAGAATACAATAAGAATAAATACAGTACACAACTGTACAGAATAGAATAAAATAAAATACTATATACAGTAGAATAAAATAAAATAAATATACAATAAGATAAAAATAGAATACAAATACAAATACTATATACAACTGAGTAAAAATACAACGATGACAGAAAGGATTATTGCACTTAGTATTATTGCATATGTGTGTGCTTGATCAGTTAAAGTCTCTCTAATATTAAAACAAATTAGCTGCCGCCATTATTGGAGACTGAATTCTGGGATTGGTTGGGCTATGAATGATAGACCTGATTCAAATTTGGGGAAATGAAGGATGCATTTGTCGGCAGCCTTTGAATTGGGACAGCCTTTGTCGCCTGGCTGTGACGTAATCGGCCTTCAAATGTGGCCTCTGAAGGATGCGGCCTAAGAATTGGGACATATCTATTGGACATACCTGCTCAGCAGGACCAACCAAATGCTTGTCAGAAACGGGAGTGTTTTAGGTTTAGTTATATTATGTTGTATTTACTTAGTATTGGTGTTTGTTTTTGTTTCCCCCTACTGTGTGTAACTGATTTGGCTCAACCACTGTGTCTTTGTGCTTAGGTCAGTTTGTGAGTTGTGTCTGCTTTGTTCAATTAAGTTTCTGGAAGTTACTTTTTGAGTAGTTATATTTAGCTGACCTGTTTTATGGGCCCACTAATGAAATTTTGAACTGTGTCTTTTTGAACGTTTTGGGGGGATTAAATTTAAAAAGTACATTTTGAAGACATTTTCCTGTGTCCTCTATACCTTTGCTGCTTTGTCTCTCATAATGTGTATATGTACTGTACTGTATATATGTATATGTACTGTACGTATATACCACAATATATACAGTACATAGACATATATAAGGTTAGATCATTCTAACAAGCTTGAAAGTCAATATTTGGTGCGGCCATCTTTATTCTTTAACACACTCTGGACTCTCTTAGTCAGCTTTCTTGTCAAGTAGTCTTCAGGAATAGTTCTCCAGGATTCTTGAAGGACATTCAAAGCTCTTCTTTGGATGTTTCTTCCTTTTGTTCTGTTCTCTGTCAACATGATCCCACACTGCTTCAATAATGTTGAGGTCCAGGCTCTGGGGAGGCCAATCCATGACTGATAGTGTTCCACTGTGTGTTTTTCTATCCAGGTATGATTTTACTGGACTGGGAGTGTGTTTGGGATCATTGTCATGCTGAGAGATGAAGTGGTTGCCAGTCAGATGCTTCATCTGCATTCTGTGTTAATGTGTGTAATTGTGCAGCCCCAAATCATGACAGAGCCTCTACTGTGTCTTACAGATGGCTGTAGACACTCACTGTTGTACGTCTCTCCTGACCTCCTCCATACATGCTGACAATGATTTTAACCCCATATCTGGATTCGTCAGGTCTGCTGTCACTGATTTTTTGTCCAGTTCTTGTGTAATTGTCACTCCTCAGACTTTTCTCCCAGTTTGCCTCTCTTAAAAAAAGCTTCTTAACGCTCACCGCTGCACTGAGACAATTTCTGATGAGGCTTCAGTGAACATTAGATGCATCTCTCAGGTCCTGTGCCAAGTCTTTGCTGAAATTTCTTCAGGACAGGACTTTCAGATACTATTAATATGCTGTAGATTGTTTTTAGTCCTCCATTTGTCCAGTTTTCTCAATTTTATAAGGACACACTGCACACCACGCTGATATGCCAAGTTTTTAGCTAATACCTCTTTGGAAATCACCTAGTTGGTACAAAAATATGATTTTATGTCTGTCAAACTGATTCATTTTTTCACAGATTCAGCTAAAGAAAAAACTTTCAATGATTCATAGTTCACTGTTGAGTGGCTTAACAAACAAAAATGTCTGACCCTTTGTTAGTAAAATATCGAGAAATGAGGAGTGACTCAACACTTTTGTGCAATGCAGTATATTGTGCTTACAAAGAAATTCATATCTAGATAGATGGATAGTTGGCTGGTAAAAACTAGCTGCAAACTTTTACCATTATGCAGCCACTCAGATTTTTGTACCTATCTAATTTAATGAATGGTCAGAGCCCCTCAAAAAAGATGACCATTCAAAGCATCCCAGTTGTTTTTTTCTTCAAAGAATGACTTAATTAATTAATTAAAAATGATATTTCGAGGACACCTGCGTCTTTTTTTACTTTTAGTGCTTTTTAATTAATGCTATACCTGATAAGCTGTGCTCCATAGGTGTGTAAAGTCATTAAAACAATGTCACATTGTCAAAAATAACACTGAAGCAAAAAAAAAAAACTGGCTATAAAACAATTTTGTCATTGCAGACCACTTCAAAGATTCAATGAGAGGAAGTAATGCTTTTAGATAATAGCTTTTAGAGGTTATAACATGATGAAAGTTGGCTATAAAAGATCAAAGCTTTTAAACTTTCAGTTGATCGAAAGATATTTTTTTATTTTGACTGCCTGTTATCAGTCAGTGTGAGAGCAGCGACTGGACACCCTGTGATGGTAAAATTCATCCGAGCAGAGAAAAGAGACATCTGGTGGGGAAATCAATAAAGGCTCCCACAGAGCGCATACGGGAGCTCGCACACACATTAATACATGCTCATACATAAACACACTTCCAGTATTTGCTTGAGGGAGTGTGTCAGCCACGTGTCTCATGTCCAATACAGGCATTAAGTCTGTCAATAAGAGCCTTTCAAGAATACCAGGGGTTCTACCAACTGACACACAGATGAAATATTTTTCATCTGCACACCCACAAAGACTAACTTTATCTTCATATTTGTCCTCTAACCAGACAAGTGGAGGACATGCACGGGGCTGTTCCATTTAAATCTACATCACCCCACCCCTGCTGCCACAGGTCAGAGAAGGGACGTTAGGTCAACCCTTTTAAGTACTGTATGTGTTCAAAAGGTAATGTCAAACTCCAGAGTTGAATTTTTGACATGGCTCAGTGGTTAGTGCCTCAAAGCAGGTGCATATTCTCCTCATGCCAGTGTAGTCACTTCTCCAGGAGCTCTTGTTTCTCCTGCTAGTCAGCAAAACCTTCTCTGGGCCACGATACTCTGCCAAAAGAGATTTTTGAGTTCAAGGGCTTTACTGTAAACTTTTTTTTAAAATTTACTTTTAAACTAAAATGAAATGCCAAAATTTTAGTAAACAAATAAATACCACTTTTATTTAGTGTTTTATTTACTTATTTAATGTCTACTTTATTTAATTTAAGGCCTTGGGTGAAATGACAAAAGTAGCAACACAGAGCAGGGTGAGAAGCTCAAACAATCACTCGCAATTATTTAAACAATCAAAATAGTTACTGTTTTTTAATGATATTCAAATAATTTTAGCATGAACCTAGCTGGTTATGAATCTTCTACCAAAACATCTACTTTTAAAAACTTAGTCCAAATCTTGTCTCAAAGTGTCAGGATGTGAAAGCATGTCTTTGGCTTTGGTTTGGTTTAGCAGTGCGGACTTTTATATCTCTGCATGTTGTCATTTTTTAAAACACTTGTATAGTTAAAGGAAACTGTTAAACGGGATAACAAAAGAAATGTCAGGCTCCACCCAAAAACTGCAGCTGATAAACAGTGTCTAAAAGTCATCTCCTTACGAAATGCCAGCATAGATCTTATACGGACTTGAGAGGTGCTTCTTGTCCTACAGAAGACCTTCGGAAAAAATCTTGAGGCATGCGGTGCTTGTGGACAAATGCGCATGTGACTGAAGACTAATAATGGGCAGAGTCTCTTAAGCTCAGTATCTGTGCTATGCCATTGTTAAAACCCCAAAGTGGGTGTAGGAATTTCATTTATCAAGACGTGGAAAGAGCTCCTAGAAGACCCCTCTTCAGAAACACACACAAACACTATAAATAACAAAACGAGAGAGCAACTGCTTGAAGTATGAGAGTAAAGTTACAATAATAATAATAAGAAGAAAAGGTTTTTTTAAGCATAAAGAAAAAAGAAAATCAACCAGCAGAAGAAGATAAAATGAAAATGCTGTTTGATAACTAGCATTAAAGACGAGCGACAGAGGGGGAGGAATCTCAGGCCTCCCGTACTTGTCTGTCCACACACAGACAGACTACAAATAAGCTTGTGCAGATTCTTTGAACTTGCAGTGGTCAAGGTTCACTGGCAGGTCAGCTGAGGACTGAGGGAACAGAGCATGGAAAATAAAAGAGACACAGACACACACAAAGACACTTGTGGACAGCTGTCAATTGGCAGCTAAGCAAGTCTGAGGTGAAACAATGGGGTCGAAGGAGGACAGCAAAGTTAAAACAAGGTTAAGCTTTCAGGTTGTAAATCACTATGAGACATGGCAAGAGGCTTATGCAGGTTTAGATTATTCACATTCCACCGTCACCAATTATTTTTTCCAATCATTAGTGCAAACAATATAAACTGAAGACAATGAGCAAATTCAGTCTCTAAAACACTGAAATGGACTTTAAAAGCGGAAAGCTTGAGCAGTGCTGGTCAACATGTTGGACACATCTAGTTACTAACAAAGCCCGTTGTATGGCTTTGTTATGTTGCCATACAACAAGGCTTGTTAACTATGTAATAAACAATAAAGTTCAAACAAAACATGATATGTCTGGAAATTTTAGTTTCTTCATTCAACCTTTTGATCCAGGCGTTGCATTCATCATGACGTTATCGCCTGAAACTTTTGCGCCTGAAGTCTTTCCACGTATGCCGACCACTTGCATTGCAGTCCAAGTAATCCCAAACCATTTCACCTGGGGTTAAGTTATAGTGAAGGCCAGGGCACCTCACTCATTCCTAGTCAGGTAAAACTGACTTATGTCTAAATGCCAACACCAACGGGTCAAGTCTCAGTTGGCCAGGTCACTCTTGAAGGAGAGCTTTTTTAATCGCAGTGAGATTTTTACCTGGACAAATAAACTACAGGAAAAAGATGCTATATCTTTAGTGTTCGTAGAACAGGATAATCATTTAAAAATATAAACCTTGGGCTACCATTCCCACATGCTTACACAAATCCCAGTCCTAATGAGGACAAACATACAATCATTTAGTGGTTTAATATGAGCACAAAACCTACAACAAAAAGCAGATGAAAACCAGCCAAAAGAGACTTTGGAGCAATCGCCACAATGATGGTACTTTAGAAATACAGTGGCTTGGCAAAAGTATTGCATTTTGGCCAAAAAGTTCCATTTTGGTCTCATCTGACCAGAGCACCTTCTTTTTTTTCTTTTTTTTTGGCCACCTGTCCTGTTTGGTTCTTTTGCCATCAGAATTATTGTCTGAAGGTAAGGAGAGAAGCCCAACGGAATTACTTTACCATTGAACCATCCCTGCCTTGCCCTATTGGTCCATTTGATTGACCTTTGTTTTTATTATTTATTTTATTTTATTTTCAGTTGTTACAGACGGGACAGACATAACCGTGGGGAGGGAGGGAAACAAAGACTGCGGGGAAGAGGAATAGTTTGTTTGCTGTGTCCCCCACATGGCTTGTGGCAAACTGCAAACGGGACTTCTTATGGGTTTCTGTTAACAATGGCTTTCTTCTTGCCACTCTTCCATAAAGGCCAACTTTGTTCAGTGCACGACTAATAGTTGTCCTATGGACAGATTCCCCCACCTGAGCTGTAGATCTCTGCAGCTCGTCCAGAGTCACCATGGGCCTCTTGGCTGCATTTCTGATCAGCGCTCTCCTTGTTCGGCCTGTGAGTTTAGGTGGACGGCCTTGTCTTGGTAGGTTTACAGTTGTGCCATACTCCTTCCATTTCTGAATGATCGCTTGGACAGTGCTCCGTGGGATGTTCAAGGCTTGGGAAATATTTTTGTAGCTTAAACCTGCTTTAAAATTCTCAATAACTTTATCCCTGACCTGTCTGGTGTGTTCTTTGGACTTCATGTATGATTTTTGTTCCACTTCTCAAGTGTACACCACTTTGTGTTGGTCTTTCACGTGGAACTCCAATAAAATTGATTCATGTTTGTGGCTGTAATGTGACAAAATGTGGAAAAGTTCAAGGGGGCCGAATACTTTTGCAAGCCACTGTATCCACAGATAGAAATGATGGCTACAGAGTTACACTGACTGCTCATTACTGTTTCTGTTACCTGCTAAAGTTCAGGCTCTGACTGCAGGCTCAGCTTTAACAGCACAATGGATTCTTCGCTAATCATGTATTAGCATGTTTGTGCAGATTCTTGCAAATAGCCAAAGTTGTGTTTGTTTTTGTCTTGCCCTGTTTTTGTTGCAGTTTACCACCATCTCCTTGCCCTTTCTTACAATAAAGATAAAGGTAATGTCCCTATCTTCACTCTATAAAAGTTTTAGGTTGCTCCACCAATTTCCTCCTTGCTGAATCAGCTGAATGCAGCGCAAAGATGCAGGGAGAAAAGGGTAAGTTTGATGTTTTTTTCTGCAGATAACTGAAGAACCATTGTAATGCAAGTACAGACATAATTGCAGTTACAATTATGTCTGTACTTGCATTACAATGGTTCTTCAGTTATATATAATATAATTATATGTAATATAATTACTGAATTCAGTACAGTAAGATGTTGTAATACTGCTTTAAAATGTAATATAATTGCAATAATGTGTTATTTTGGAACTTATAACATCTTATTGAAAAATGTAATATATGTTAGTGAAAAATGCATTGTAATTACATGTTACGTTTAATCTGTTATTGTGAATACAGATTTCAATAACAAGCTAATTTACTGTGTTATTGAAAAATGTACTGTAATTGCAATAACACATTACTTTGAAATGTGTTATAACCAACACTGGTGGGGACAGATGCATCAATGGCTAGCATACAATCGCACCATTTTATTGATGTGCACTACTTTAGCAAGCCAATGCTCTCTGTTCAGTACCTGTGGAGCCTGGTTATCAATTTGGACTCTGCAATATTTTTTTTTATGTAACTTGAATTTACTTATGTAGAAGGCATTGTTGAGCAGAAGACATGAAACAGCTCTTCATATTTTTAATGTCACCTTTTTTTCCCCCAGTGTCTCACAAATATGCAGCAGTATTTAAGACTACGCAGAATTCTTCATAATTTCTAGGTAAAAGAGACATTCGTGGAGCATTAGTGGTTGTGAAGAGAATTCTCAGAAATGCACAAATGCACAACTCAATAACGCCACTACAACTCTTTACTTCACTGCAAAGGTCTCAACACAGGATTTTTCTCTGCTTCTTTGGTTTGGATCAGTTTGAAAATCCGGCACTTAAAGGAGGATTAGAAAAGCTGTCCACAATAGAAACAAGTCCAGGCCTCTGTATCAAGATACTTTCGTAAACCTCATACAAACGTGACAACTTTAAAACCAGCTTTTAAGAACTGTCTGGAGGTGCCACAAAAATGGTATCATAGCATAATAATCCAGGCATTTTAACAATATTTGTAATATGTACAATATTTTTTCTGCCACTTTAAAACAAGATAATTACAAAATCCAACGACCACAAAAAACAATACAAACTGTCCTTTGAAATGAAAACAAACATCAATCAATTAAACAACATAAATATAAGTGCCAAGGATTTTTTTTTTGTCTGTTTGCTTTTTTTTACTCTAAGCCTCTTACAGTGCCAGGGCACTTTTCTGTATAATTCAGCAGGACACGCTGATGCATATTGCCATGTAATACTCTTACTGCTCCCTGCCTTTTCTTGGCAGTCCATATGAGATAAAGTGAACACAGACCAGAGTCCGGCACTACAACAGCGACAGAACAGACAAGCCAAAGGTATTGTTTTTGTCAAACAAGCTGAACCTTTGACAAGGATAACAGAGACAAACATATGATGGAAATAAAGAGTTATTAAATTACTGGAAGATTACATTGCATCAGCCTTAACGATCACTATTCTACTAAAGTAGAGCACAGCAAAGAGAGTGTTATTGTGTTTTGTTTTCTTTTTTGTGGTCATTTCATTTAACTCATTCAGATATTTTTACACATTATGCCAAAATGCACCAACATTTGCAGCGTTTATCTTTCTCTGATAAAACTTCCCCCACAAAACAACTTAAGTTAGCTCCAAGTGGGCACACATCTGTGATCAAATTATGGTGCTAATAGAAAATAAAGGTAGAGCAGTGTTTTATTATAATCTCAAACTCTACAGATGATCTTTCTCTGAACCTTACCTCAGCTGATCTACTCCTAAATTCACTGTGATAGATTGGCTGTTTTTTACAGCCAATCTAAGTGACAAAGGCACCACCCCTTTGTGTTGAGGGTGTTTTATTATCATTATTATTAATATTATGATAACAGTAAGAACATGTCTAATTCTGCCAAAAACTCTTGCGGTAGCAACAACTCTGGCCTGACAGCTATATCAGATATATTTCTGTCAGGTACAAAATTGAAATCCTTACTAAAAACAAAATCAACAAGCTCTCAGAAAGCTTAAACCTCCACCAGGCAGCTCATTCTCTTTCTCTTTACAACACGTTCTTTAACCCTTCTGAGGCCCTGGGATGTAACACATTTTTGATTCAACTTGAAAGAAAGGCAGGTGTGAAATCTAAAAGTGAGGTCAGAGGTCAAATGTGACTTGATTTTTAGATGCAAACTATATTGTGATCATCACAAAACCCACATGCCAATATCATTTCCTTTTTACCAATACAAAAAATGTACTGTAGTTTTAAAGATAAAATACATTTTATGAAAATTTGACCTTATTTGGCCCCATCTATCATTCCCTATATGCCTAAATGTTGTCAGTACAAACACTGGCAGTAAGAAATATAGTTTTAAATGAGTTTCAAAACTTTTTGAGCTATTGTGTTTACAGACAGGATGACACGGACGCAAGCAAATGCTACCAAAGACATGACCTCCTTGGAGGAGCTAATAAAACAGAACTAAAAATGCACTGAAGCCACAGCAACTTTTAACACACAGCACAGCAGCTCAACTCTAGTCACTCACCAGACTAGTTAACCTAGTAAAGGACCGAGGTACTGACCACAAAGACACGGGTGGACCAAGTCTTCATTAAGACCAGGGTAACTGGTGTCTTTAAGGGCATAAATACATGATGTGCTTCCATGTGGTCTTTGACCATGGGATGATTTGTGTTACCAATGTAAACAGTATACCTACAGTGGGGCAAAAAAGTATTTAGTCAGCCACCGATTGTGCAAGTTCCCCCACTTAAAATGATGACAGAGGTCAGTAATTTGCACCAGAGGTACACTTCAACTGTGAGAGACAGAATTTGAAAAAAAAATCCATGAATTCACATCGTAGGATTTGTAAAGAATTTATTTGTAAATTAGGGTGGAAAATAAGTATTTGGTCACCTCAAACATGGAAAATCTCTGGCTCTCACAGACCTGTAACGTCTTCTGTAAGAAGCTTTTCTGTCCCCCACTCGTTACCTGTATGAATGGCACCTGTTTGAACTCATCATCTGTATAAAAGACACCTGTCCACAGCCTCAAACAGTCAGACTCCAAACTCCGCCATGGCCAAGACCAAAGATCTTTCGAAGGACACCAGGAAAAGTATTGTAGACCTGCACCAGACTGGGAAGAGTGAATCTACAATAGGCAAGCAGCTTGGTGTGAAAAAATCAACTGTGGGAGCAATCATCAGAAAATGGAAGACATACAAGACCACTGATAATCTCCCTCGATCTGGGGCTCCACGCAAGATCTCATCCCGTGGGGTCAAAATGATCATGAGAACGGTGAGCAAAGATCCCAGAACCACACGGGGGGACCTGGTGAATGACCTGCAGAGAGCTGGGACCAAAGTAACAAAGGTCACCATCAGTAACACACTACAACGGCAGGGAATCAAATCCCGCAGTGCCAGACGTGTTCCGCTGCTGAAGCCAGTGCATGTCCAGGCCCATCTGAAGTTTGCCAGAGAGCACATGGATGATACAGCAGAGGATTGGGAGAATGTCATGTGGTCAGATGAAACCAAAGTAGAACTTTTTGGTATAAACTCAACTCGTCGTGTTTGGAGGAAGAAGAATACTGAGTTGCATCCCAAGAACACCATACCTACTGTGAAGCATGGGGGTGGAAACATCATGCTATGGGGCTGTTTTTCTGCCAAGGGGACAGGACGACTGATCCGTGTTAAGGACAGAATGAATGGGGCCATGTATCGTGAGATTTTGAGCCAAAACCTCCTTCCATCAGTGAGAACTTTGAAGATGAAACAAGGCTGGGTCTTCCAACATGACAATGATCCAAAACACACCGCCCGGGCAACAAAGGAGTGGCTCCGTAAGAAGCATTTGAAAGTCCTGGAGTGGCCTAGCCAGTCTCCAGACCTCAACCCCATAGAAAATCTGTGGCGGGAGTTGAAAGTCCGTGTTGCTCGGCGACAGCCCCAAAACATCACTGCTCTCGAGAAGATCTGCATGGAGGAATGGGCCAAAATACCAGCTACTGTGTGTGCAAACCTGGTAAAGACCTATAGTAAACGTTTGACCTCTGTTATTGCCAACAAAGGTTATGTTACAAAGTATTGAGTTGTATTTTTGTTATTGACCAAATACTTATTTTCCACCCTGATTTACGAATAAATTCTTTACAAATCCTACCATGTGGATTCATGGATTTTTTTTTTCACATTCTGTCTCTCACAGTTGAAGTGTACCTCTGGTGCAAATTACTGACCTCTGTCATCATTTTAAGTGGGGGAACTTGCACAATCGGTGGCTGACTAAATACTTTTTTGCCCCACTGTATATTACCACCACCCTATCCTTCGGTCTCCTTCTAGAGAGACCTACATAGACACAAACACTGCATTCAAGTCAACATTTTGAATAAGCAGTGTTAAAATATATGAAGCTTGTGATAGAATCGACTTTATCGTTAAACTCATCTATACAGTTTCAGTTTCTTGACAATTAACACGTAAAAGTTGCCTTAAGGGCAGCAAAGCCAAGTTTCAGATTTAACATTGGTATGGTAACTTGTGACAAGTGTTTCTTGATTGTAAAAATCTCCTGTTACTCACAATAATGTCACTATTTCTCTTCATGATGTTTTTGATCAGGACTATCTGCTGTAGTGTGTGACCAACTAATGTTTGCTCTGATTATTGTACGTTTCATGTTTACCTTACAACATAAAGTTAATAAGCAGTGTACAGATACAACAGATGATGTACTACTATAGTGTAGTAACACAACGAGTTCTATATTGCAGAAAGCCGCTAAATAAAACACTTTTCTAGTACAAAGACAGACCAAATTCCAGAGACGCTCAAAATAAGACCGCATGCCAGGAATTAACAAAAAAACTGTTTCATAAATTTAATCTGAGTTTTAGCATTTGGTGACTTAAGGACATAATCTCCCCAGAGACTGCATACTCATCCTCTTGCAAATCCGACTTTTCCTCAAACGTACCCCCTCTTCTCCCCGCCATCTTTGGACCACGAGCTTACACCCAACGCACACGCAAAAATTGTTTCCATTTGCTTCATCAGAGTTCAGCGCTGCTCCTGTTGGTCCCTGTTAACCAGAATGTACTGTTACAAGCGTCAGCACTCTTGGATTTTTTTGAAGATGAAGAAGTTTAACTGGTGTCATTTCAATAAATCATCCAGCTGTGTCTGTGCAACCGCAGCTGTGTGTGCGCGTGCATATTAGTGAAATCCACTAAATATTAGGGGGCACAGTGGTTAGCTCAGATAGCCGCACACACTGCAGCAGATAGAGCTATTACAAGTCTCCTTTGCTCTCCAGGTAGTTGAAGGAAGAGGGCAGTAACACAAACTGACAAACAAGATGGCTACCGCATGCCTTCCTGATGGGAGCCTAAATTGAGTGGACGCAGGTCTCAGATAACCCCGGCCGTGTGTTACCAGCGAAAGATTTTAAGAAGACGCGCCGAGACGATATTCAGTGATTGAATGCAGTCCTGCCACACCCCCCACCCCAGACACCGGCTTGTCATTATAACACAGTTTCTCCTTGAGAACTAAATCTACTTATGATTGTTTTTTTATATTTCTTTTTCATATATTCCTTATTGTTTTCTTTAATTCAGAACGACAATCTGGACATCGTAATCCATCATGGATTTAACAATTTCCCCATACGCTCCGCTGCCCCTCCTAGAGCCAAATAATCGTAATGATTTAGGACTTCGGGTATGACTCGAGGGGGACAGAAAGGAAAGAGAGATAAAAAAGAAAAAGAGAAAGCAAACCAAAAAAAAGAGTGGAAAAAGAAAAAGATGATGTTCTAAAAGTGACATTATGACAAAGAGAGAATAGAGATAAAGAGTGGGGGAGGGACAAGTTCGACAAAGTCTCTTAGTAATCAAGCAAGAAGTAAAACAAGGTTGTGATATTCATAAATGGGGCCCGAGCTGTGTACCCACCACCACATCCTCACCCCCACCCTTTCCCTTTGGCCTTGATAGTATTAGAAAAATGAAAACCAAATCTTTAGATTAGAAAGATTGGAAAAATTGAATTACAGTGGTTGCATGGGGGCCGGATGGATGAGCAGAGCCAAATCTTCATCTCGGATGGAGCAGGAGAGGAGGGGGGTTGGGGGGGTGAAAATGATGAAAAATGAAATAGGGTATATCTGGAGAGGTGGGCGAGGAGCGATGGGGAGGCGGTGGGGGAGGGAGAAATAAGAATTTGGGGTCATCACCTATTTGGTTCGACCAGCTTTTCTTTCAATCTCAAATCCGGCAATCAGTTTAAGCTTTGACCAGATTGTAGAGCAGAGAGACGGGACGAAGGCAGCAGGGCGGCCTCACATTACCTACGAGAGCAGATTTAATGTTTCTGAAGGCAGCGATGATATTTTCCACATGTTAGCATCAAGAATCGCCGCTGTCTGCAAAAAATCTTAACATCTATCATCTAACTTCAGCTGTTTTTACCGAATAACCCATTGACGTTTTTTTAAGTCCATATAACTTTTTTCTAAAGATGATTTTTTTTTAATACGCATTCCTCTTCTGGTTCAATCCTCTCAAATCTGAGGAATTGCTGCTTTCTCCTGTCATAATTGGCAGAAAACAGAACATTAGCTGCAGGCTGTGAGGCATCTATTCAAAGTGGAAGAAACTCGTTCATGTGAAGGCCAGTAACCTAACACGTCCGGCAGCTTTAAACCAAATCCTGTTTCCTAAACAGCAGCACACTCTAGAGGTTGAACCGGCAGGTTGCATGCATCTACAAATAGCACCCATTGAAATTAATTCAGTAGTATTAAAAGGTTGCACTGCAGGCGTGTCAAACATAAGGCCCAAGGGCCAAAAGAGGGGCCCAGGAAAGCTTCAAATCCGGCCCACTGGACGACATTGGAAAATATTTAGAAGAAGTGCATAAATTTTGAACTTAAGTGTATTTTAATACATTTTACAGCTTTTCCTGCTGGCACAGACCTCTTTCACCATTCATACTTCAAAGTAATTAAACAGTTAAACAACAGAAAAGTTCCTGTTTTTTCCATTATCTAGTATAGAAATATCAAGTATTTTGTTTGTTTGATTGTTTTTTTGTTTTGTTTTTTTTATAGAGGGAAAAAAAACCTGGAAATTAATGTGAAATGAGTTTTACATAGTGCACAACATTTTTATAAATTGATAATTTAGGTAACATTTCTGTTTCTGTGCAAACATTTATGTTGTTCAAGTGAAAGACGAGTATCAGGGGCAAGTCCTAGGCCACAAGATGTCACTGTAGACTACAGACCGGTGGATCTTAATGTTCGACAACCCCTTTGGCACTAGGTTTCTCCATTTGGGTTTATTGAGTTGTGCTTTGTTCTGCAGGCCCTAAATGGGCTATAAATGCTTCCACCTTCCTGCAGACACCAGCCCTCCTACACTGACTAGTTTATCAGTTTTACAGCGAGGTTTCTTTCACATTGTATTCCATAATTTCTGTCACAGGGCCTGCGTGCTTTGCACAGTTTTGTTTTCTCCCCATTTTTGGTCACAGTCTATGAGCCCAGCTGTGATACACACAACTGAAGGCCACACAATGTACTGTAAATACACACGGTGCAAACTCCTATTGTAAATACTTGCAATGTGCCTGTTTGGAAGATGGTGGTTGCTATTGATAATTCATTTATTTCTTCCTTTCATTCAGTCATTTCAGTGTTGTTTTGTAGTTTTAAACATGAGTGAGGAGGCTGTTGTATATTCAGAGGCCCGCTTTATTTGCTAAAAACTAAATTATGATGGAACACAAACTGTGGATAAATCAAATGTAGAGTAAATAAATGTTTCCAATGGCCAGGACTGGATTGCAGGGAGCGCTTTGATAACCTTGACTAACAGAGCGTTACTGAATCACCACTGAAGAACATAAAGATGCAATTTGACCTCCAAAAACAAATACGCAGATTCATTCAATGGAAATACGCACAGAGAAAACGATAGGACTCGGAGTTGGGAGTGAGGATGTTTGAAAACGAATCAGCTGAAATTATAACGGAGTCACAGCATCACCCTGCCTAAGACACAGAGGTGCTAGGTTGAATGTCAGACATATTAACACAGGTTATTTTATGCCCAACAGACTCTGTCTAGTCCACAGTGCTTCACATGAGTTGTTTCATTCCATCTCGCAATATTGATTTTAGGGAAAGAAAGCATCTTTATTTAGTAGCAGTAATCTGTAGACAACCTGAAACCTGATGTTTCATGCTGATGTCAGCATTGTTAATATGTAAATCTGTAAAGTCATATAATGTTGCATATAATATATATTTTAAAGACCTCAAAAAAGAAAGTGTGCATGCCCCCCAATGGAAACTAAAGCTTTTTCGCTTTTTCCTAATTTATGTGTCCCTGACCTTTGACCTATGACCTTGAAACATTACATACTACAATGGTGTCATTTATTATCTTTATCCATATGATCAGAGCTGAACTGGCTGAAACCTTTGGCTTGAGATTTAAAGATATATTCATGGACTGTGTGACTTTGCAAACTTCATGGCGTCGTTGTGACGTTATGGATGTTGTATTGAAAAAGTGTGTTGTACAGCTCTCTCTGTGCTCTCTCATATGATATATCACACTTGAAAAAAATTGTTTTCAAACTCTGATTCATTTTCTCCCTTTGATGTGATCGGTTTGTGCAGGTGTGAACACAGTAATAACACTTCAGTGTGGGCCAAAACGACCACACCGAGATTCAATTTAACCCAACTACCATGTGTGTGTTGCAAGTTCGAGCTAAACGCCTTCCTGTACCCATATATGCTTTGCACTCTGGGATATGGCAGGGTCCTACAGAGGAGCAAACAAAGGTCAACGCTGGCATGCAACAAGCTGCGAAATCAATGTAAAATTCTCCAGTACATTCTTCCTGGATCTACTTTCCCCAGACACATGTGACCAGAGACCAGCGTAATCAAACTATAGGTATGAAAACACTGTTAGGCATCAGAGTCAAAAATCACAGTCCATAAACAACAATGGCATCCAACAAAGCCTTCAAACTAAAAATAAGGTTATGTGCTGACATGTTATTTTAAATATTCACAGCTGAGGGAATAAAACGACTGTTTTTCAAGTCAAGGGAACTCTGTAACACCAGTCTGATAGTAACAGCTGTATGATCTCACTGGCTTTCCTAATGAATGGCCTGATGTGCAACCCTTACACTGATGTTTGAACTGAACCTGTTGTCTTCATGGCCTGTGTGATAATCTGACAGAGTTTCCTGTGTGTAAGTGTGAGACCCAGAATGAAATACTGAAGGCCAACAGATTCAGTGAGTGACTTAAATCGCCTTTACTTAAGTTAAAACTCCTGAGCTTCCTCAGCAGGTGGAAGTTTTCTTCTACAACACACACATGGCCTCATTTCAACAAACCCTCTTGATTCCTGAAATTCTGCACTGTTTAAAACATGCACAACTACAGTGCAAGTATGCAGTTTCACGTTTCAACTTGCAGTTCCCAAAGTCACCCACCAGGTGTCCCCACAGACCGATTATTATTTTACTAAGGCGCCATGCTCAGCTGCAGTTTTTTACAGTACGTGCATTTGTCGTTACATAACACGATTACTGTATTACCCTTTTAATTTATTAATCCCTATATGTTAAGATGGGGCATCAACCTCTTAGTCGAGGTACTGTGATGGTGAAAGCAGCGGTCATCTGTTTGACTTTCTGGGATTTGTTTAATTGTGCAAAAATGTAAACGGATTAAGTTACTTGTAATCACATTACAGTGCTGCTGTTACATCTGCGATATCTGATGGACAGAGACAGAGATAGGATTAAATCTATGGGCCACCAGGGGCCCTCAGTGGTCTGCAGTGATCTGTTTTTCTGCAGCTGCCAGCCAACAGCTCAGTCCTGTTTTCCACAGGATGCAAAAAGCTATTTCTGTATTTTGTCACGCAATTCCTGCAGCTATGCTGAGCGGCTGCTTGAATGGCCGCACGCACAGTTTCCAGCCAGCAGCGCCTGCTGAAAACCATCGAGCAGCTGATTAATGCCTGTTGACTTGCGAGGATTATTGAGTGACAGGAAAATGAATGAAAAAATTTGCAGGATTCAATTAAGCATGACAGCTCCAACAACAACACGTCTGGTTGGCTATTTCCAATTATGTCTACTGCTTTCATTGACTGCCTTCATTCGGCGTCTGTTTTGCTTTATTATTATGCTGTTGTTGATTTTTTTTTTTTTACAGATTTGAAACGAGGAAAAAAATGTTTAAAAAGTGCAACATTAAAGCAGACAGCAGGTGGAACAGGCAGGGACAGTGACAGATTGAGAAAGCTCAATCCTCGCAAAAAGCTTATGTAATCGAGTGTGCAGGGGCCCCCAGGGGCCGTACCGGCACACGCAATATGGCTCGGCCTAGAATGAAGCAGCAAAGGCAGGGAAAAATCTCCATGTATTTGTGCTTTTGCATGGATTTAAACCAGCAACCTCACAGCTAACAGTGTTGTGATGCTGTCTGCTTTCATCCGCTCCACCCTTCACGCTGATTTATTACAGTTTTCGTAAGAACATATAAATTATTCTTTCCCTACAGGGCATGGAAATGTAAACCCGGATTAACCGTCATTAATCAAATGTACTTTTTTTTTTAAATCCTGCAAAATGAATTACGCTCTCATATTTTTGTAAGAGATGCAGACAGAGAAACAAAGAGAGAAAGGGAAAGAGCCACGACTCGCATTAGATATGCATGATGAATCGCACTGTGCTACTTGGAATTAAAATAACCATCTGAAATAAATATTTCAATAACGTGAACTTAAGAACAAAAAAACTAGCAGAGCTAAATGTCTGCTGTACATCCTGGACAGTCTGCAGCCTGTGTTAATGTCTCACATCCATATAACAGAAACCAGGAGAACAGATCTGACAAATAAGGAAAAGCAGGACAATCAGAAATGGATCACATAGCCAAGAAGACAAGTTTAGAAAAAAAGATCTAAAAAAAAAAAATGTGTGTGTTTCTTTTTTTATAACTATCATTTTTACACCACTTGTGTTTATATAGCATGATTGTGCGTCATTACCATCGCCTGTAGTTTGTGCTTTGTCCTGATTTTCATCCCTCTGTGCTCTTCTTTCTGTTATCATTCACCACCAACCGGCCGAAGCAGATGGCTGGCTGCTCCTCCCTGAGCCTGCTTTCTTCTCTTCTGAGTTTTTTTTCTCGCCGCTGTTGCCAAGTCATTTAGATCACTGGGTGTTTAACATTAACGTTGCTAGGACTTGACCCTATGAGTGTCTCGGATGAGCATGGCTGTGTTTCGCTGCTATATAAAAAAGACCTGTCTGATTTAATTAACAAATTAGCTCAATGTGTTTTAAACATGCCATCCAGCTTGATTATGGTCCAAATAACAGTCAATTTAATGTATTTTTAAATTAATACCACATCATTTACTGTGTTTGTACATTTCTGAGGGAATATTCGGACATCAGAGTGTGTCTGTTCTTAGCACTGTGGCACCAAAACAGACACATCATAAATCCAAAGGCTGTTTTGAGCGCTCTGCAATTATGATGTTAACAGTAATTAATGGCATTACACTAAGCTGCTAAGCTGAAAGCTCCTGCCAGTCTACAGAGCTCGTGAAATTAGAGCTGCAGCAATAAAATTAGTCAAAAGAACATTAAGGAGTACATTTTTAATTGTATCAAATGAAAATATTTTAAAAGTCTTGGAAGAGAAAGAAAAAACAGCAATTCGCCAATAATAATCAATATTATATGATAGAGCTCGACTGATATAGGATTTTTAAGACCGAAAACTGATACCGATAATTGGTGACTTAAAAATCCAATATTTTGGCTGATATTTCTTTTCTTTCAAACAAATGAAAAATGAATAACAGATTTTACGTGCAGCTATTTATGAGTCCTAACAAAAATAAAACAACAGTAGAGTTTAAAGATAATCTTGTTTGATGTCAACAAGCCACAGATTACTCACTAAAACTGACACTGCACACATCACTTGTGTTTGTGGCGTCCCAAACAAATGTTGCCAACATGGAAGTTGAAGAGTGCCATCTGGTGGACAAACTATGTAACATCAGCATTCTTTCCTTGTTTTATTTATGTTAATTCATTGGTATCAGAATTTAATATACATATACTGTCTCCATAGGCTAAAGTTCAATTGTATTTGCTGATATTGATATTGATAAACAGGAGCTTTGTTAGTGCGGCGAGGCTGTAAAAGTCAAGCAACAGAAATCCCATCATGGATGAAATATGTTGGACACAGAAGTCCAAATACAGCAACCATGCTAAATACTTCTATCAAGTTTAGGTCAAAACTACAACAATCGGGGTCTGTGATACATTTCAGACCATATTGATCAACACAAATTAATTTCAGATGATCGGAATAGCGAGATGCTCTTAATAATCTACCAACTCTATTCCACGATCACCTCTCAGCCCAAAGCCATTTAAACTGTGTGCACTGCTCCTTTATTTGGTTGGCGAAACAAAGGATCTTTTCTCCCGTTGGCACCACTGAGCTCATACATGCACGCTCAAGCACTTTGTATTTTCCGCATGTTTCCACAGTCAGTAGTGAGTTTAGGAGAGAGTGTGAGAAAGAAACAGAGCGAAGAGGCAAGGCAGAGCGAGGCTGTGTGTGTGTGTTGGAGGGTCTGACCAACTGTGGTCTGTGGGAGATTGCATAACACGATTAGACTGCAGGAATCTGAGAAAGAAGTCCTATTGTTTCTAACCATGTGAGTGAGAGCAAGAGAGAGAGAGACTGCTGTTCAAATCCATGTGACAAAAGGTCAGAGTTCAAACACAAAGGAATGACAACACGAAGCCTGAGGCATCGCATTTCTCAACATCAATTTACTTTTCTCTGCAGCTCTGTCGCTATGCCTTCTTTTCCTCAGGAGATTATATTGATAAAATGACAAAACACACTCCAAAATGTCACAACACAAGTATTATTATACAGACTACATAACTAGCAGCCTGAATGTGACGTTAATTGCATTGTTACTTATGAAATGCACCTGCTGAAATTGAAAAATAAAACTCTAAATAATCTCCAGTGAGACATAACTGAAAATGAGGCATTCAATTCAATTTTATTTATATAGCACCACATCACAATAACAGTCACCTCAGGCGCTTTATATTGTAAGGTAAAGACCCTGCAAGAAAACAGAGAAAACAGAGAAACCCAACAATCTTTGAACAAGCACTCTGGCGACAGTGAGAAGGAAAAACTCCCTTTTGACAGGAAGAAAGTTCTGGCAGAACAAACTCAGGAACAGGGCTCATCTGATGCAACGGGTTGGGCTTAACAGCATAAAACAAATTTAAATGACTGTTTACCAAGACTGACTGATGATTTGCCAAGATGACTGTTTACCTGTTAAACAAATTCCCCACAATCCCGCTTGCTTCATGCCGTTTCTTTTCTTTCTTTCTTTTTAAACAAATTCGTACTGTTTACTTCTAATAGTCAGAAAGCTCTGATTTCCCACAAACTCCACTCATCTAAAAGGAACCCCTGCCACTAAAACTTGCCTCAATATCAGGCTTAAAGATGCAACACTGTGAGCTCGAGTGTGCTTCAGACCCTCAAGACCCTGCTGCGAGTGTTTAAGCATTTACTCTGTTCACTGGTCTGTCTATAGTCCAGAAAAATAGGTGAATTTAACTAAAATGTTATCATTGTGTTACCCATGTAGCAGTCGGACACATTCACTTATAGTACGACATAAATAACCTGATTTAAGGGTGAAAGCATGAATTCGGGTACGGATTAGGTAAGCAGTGTTCATGTAAAAGAAATAACGGAAATAAACTATGTGTATGTGTCTGTGTGTGTAGTCTTGGCTTCCTGCTGCTCTTAACCTAAAAGCAGCAGGTTCAGCCCCCCTTTGTCTATTAATAATTAAACTTTAATGGCCTATATAGCCTGAGAGGCTGAAAAGCTGCAAAGGAAACACCAGGGGATTTACACTGCACTGCACAAAGGTAGATAAAAGAGGGCCATGAGGTGACAAAGAGGAGTGATGATAAATTAAGGAGAAGACGAGCTATAAAAACACAAAACACAGTACCTTCTGGCATTTCTTATTCCAAACTAGGGCCGCAACGATTCGTCGACATGATCAATAAAATCGACTGTAAAAATCTGGAATTTTATTGTCGATGTGTCACGAATACGTGTTTTTGTAACTGCAATACACTACTGGAAGCTGTGGGGGCAGTGTTGCCTAATTGTCTGCCAAGAGTGCAGACCAATGACTGTAGAAAACAGTCATTGGTGCAGACAAAGAACGTAGCACGAACTGCTGATGCCTTCTTTATGTTAATGTTTGTACATTAATGTTTATGTTAGCTTAGCTGTCACAAACTTGCCAGGATGATGCTAGCTTAGCTTTAGTTAATGAGTGAAATGGAAACCATTAAACTGGAGTAGCCATAATGTCTCCTAGTTTTTTGTTTTTTCTTCTTCTCACATTAATATTAGCGTTTATTCTGAATAGTAAACCTCTTCCAACTAACGTGAGTCCATATCAATAATTAATTCTATAAAACCAGTTAAAAAGTTTAATTGGGATTAAATGCTACACCAACTGATGAACTATGATATACAACCAAATTTGTGATTAGATATGGTCTTTTCTAATTCAGTTTTGTTCTGTTTTACTAGTACTAAGCACATGCATATAGGTGAGTTTGTCATGTAAAGATGCTCATGCACATCCCAAACGGCTGAAGTCATGACAGAGAGGATCATGGTTATCAGGAGCTGGGAACATCATCTCAAAGATGAGAGCAAGCCTCACTCCAGAGCATGTCCACTGCAATCATGAATTTATGAACTGAATCATCTGTAAACTGTGGAAACTTGTTATTTTGGACTGGAAAGTAAAATATTTTTGGTTTTAATTTGAAGCTTTATTTGAACTTATGGACACTACATCCCACCTCAAGCTCTGCAGCGGCTTCTTCTTCCTCTATTACATTTTGCTTGCCTTGTCAAACAGAGTGAATTAAAAGATGATGGTGGTTGTACAAGTACTTAGCTGGTGAGACCACAGGGTCTTTTTGCTGGCGGTCGATCTTAGCGCAAAAATATCCTGCAGTGTTTTCTGCACGCAATCCCTCCCCAGGGCAGCAAAAGCCTGACAGCAAATATCCATCTCCAGAACAAGACTAGTGTCAGTCTGAAGCTACGGAGAATTCTTTTATCCTCGCGGTGTCATCAAACCACACCATTAAACTCATGTTGAAAATAAATGATACACAGCCGAGAAAACTATATCACAACCTTTCAAACCACAGAATTTTAAATCTGCGTCCACACTGGAAGTGATTCGCCTGTCACACATGACTTCGCTTGCCTAAGGCATCCTTTAATGCAGGGCTGTTAAACATAAGGCCCGAGGGCCAGATTGAGCCCCTTGAAGACTTCAATATGGTTCTACCGGATGGCTTTGGAAAATGTGAAAGAGGGCATAATAGAGTTTGGATTTTAACTCTATTTTTTTTAACAGGTTTTAAAGTATTTCCTACTGATAAAGGACCTAAGAAAACATCTATGTGGAAAGTTTAATATATTGTGTTTTAGAAGCATTGAAAATTCAAATCCTACTCTCACGTTGATTTACCTCTTCTGATCCATGAAACTACTTATTTATTTTACTTATTTCATTAAATAAAGAGCAGATTAAAGTATGCTAATCTACTTAAAATTAATGCACTCAACCCCTACTTCCTGTAAATTGAAAATGAACTATTACCACTGGCTTTGATGCATAAAGCTCAATAAATTGCATTTAAATCGAGACAATTAACAATCAAATTGTAGTTTTATTCCATTTCAGCCTGACTCAGGTTTGGCATCATGTGACTTCATGTTGGTGCAGATGCACAGCATTTTCTTTGCAGCTCAGCAGCAGCTGCTCTGTCTTACCACAGCTATAAAGCCAGACAGGGCGAGGCCGTGCTCTAATTTATGATTTCATCAATATGCTCCATCTGAAAGATGGAGACGTTGCTTGCAGCAATGCAGCGTTATCTTCGACATATCTTTGGTTTCACTCGATCTCGTGACAACAGACGCAGTCTAGGGAAGAAGAAGAAGAAGATAAGGTGTTTGTATGCAAAAAAAAAAAGACTGAACTGTTTGATAGCCATAGCAATCAGTTTCTCCTGCTAGCATGAAAACTATGTAGTAGTGCTTACTCTTAAAAAGCAAAAACCAAGCTTCAGTTTTTTTCATTCAGACTAAAATAACAAGTGTACACATTTAAATATTAAAGCTTATTGCTGGTTTTATAAAAATCCACTGCAGAATAACCTAACTAAACCCTGTTCATGCATTCAAAGTCCCGATGAGAAATTCATCAATAATTTGGATCTCATTGATGAAATCAGAGCTGCTTTGTAAGCGCTAAGTCTGCTAGTATTAATCTGAGCTCATGTTCCTCACAGACATGCCAACAAAATCTTAGTGAGAGTGAGTGGATGTTTTTCTTCTTCCTCTTCTCTTTCCTTTTATTGCTGGGTATCCTGCTTCGACATCAGCCAGTAAATGGATTACATTTGGAAGGCAACAGCTAGACAGCTCTTGTGGGCAGGGCTTCCCAATGCACCACTATCCACACACACACACACACACACACACACACACACACACACACACACACACTGCAGCAACAAAGCAATCGACAGTTTAGGAGTTTTCCTGCTGATGACGGACTTTTGTTCCTCTTCGTAATCAACCCCTCCACTCCTCCCTGCTCTGTCACTCCCTCCTCTCCTCCCCACTGCTGTCACTAATGGCTCGACCAACGCGACACACCCACACACACACAGATATTGTACTATTATACTGTATACTGCACCTTCTGTTCTCCTGCTTTCCCTAACTTTTAAGCACAAATGACATACTAAAATAAATACCTAACTATTTCCAATTAGCAATCTCTAAAATGTTCCATTTAATAAATGTGTAAAGGCGCTTTCAGCAAATAAGAAAAAGTACAACGTTTATGTGTTTCAACAACGACAGATCTATAGCTCTAACGTCTCTAGTCATACAGTGTTTCGAGTGGATAGCTTCTTAGCACATCAGAAAATGTCTACTCCTCGCCCTCGAGCTTGCTCACAGAGCAAATTGCTCCACTTTGGGTGCCATCACCATCACCATCCACAGAGCCATCTGGGGAACAGAAAGAACTACATGAGGATGCTCTTTGTGGACAACAGCTCAGCCTTCAACACTATAATCCCAGACATCCTCACCACCAAACTGCTACAGCTCCACATCCCACCTGCTCCTGGATCAAAGATTTCCTCACCAACTGGCCTCAATCAGTCCAACTCAGCCCCCACCTCTCCCCTCCACTGTCACTCAGCACCAGACCCCCACATGGCTGCGTTCTCAACCCCCTACTGTACGCCCTGTCCACCAACCCACCCAACCAACGTCGTCGTCAAATATGCTGATGACACCACCGTGGTTGGGCTCATCAGAGGTAGAGAATTTGTCCCACTAGTGCTCAGAAAATAACCTGAAGCTGAACATCCTTAAAACAACTCCTCATGGACTTCAGGAGACACAGACAGGTCCACTATCCTCTCATTAAAAATAGAGAACAGGTGGAATCTTCCTTCTGTTTTATATCTTTGAAAAGTATCTAGATCAAAATCTGGTGGCACTTTCTGTGTTCACAGTTTCATCAATTTTGATAAGATCTCCAACACTACTGGCCGAAATGCAGCTCAAACCATGACAGAGCCTCCACCGTGCTTTACAGATATCTATAGACACTTATTGTTGTCACTGATTTTCAGTCCAGTTCTTGTGTAACTTGGCATATCTCGGCCTTTTCTTCCTGTTTCCCTTCCTTTAGAATGACCTGAACTCCTCTTCCTTATGTAATCTTGCCCTATGAAAGCATGCTCCGGGGCATCCCCTAGTTACTATATAATACAAAAACCTTATAAGCTGTAGTGAGTTCTAATGCATTCTTTGGTTTTTATGTTTTCTATGAGAAAAAACAAAAAGTTACTTACATAAGACAAGTTTTTAAAAAAAACTGAGTCTGAGAGCTGCGGCTTAATGTAAAAGCTACTGAGACACAACCCTCAAGTAGTTTGGCTGGAAGACGATCTCTTCAAAGTATAAAAACTTTTGATTAAGTTTTAGCACACTCACTGTTGATGGCAGCGTTCCTCATTTAAATGCCCATAAAACTAGCCTAATGGATCACTGCCTTACAGCTACTATGCTACACTGCTCAGTCTGTCTCTGCATCTGCTCGCCTCCGGGGAAATTTCCTCCACTGCAGGCAGACGCGGGGGGGAAGACACACCCATATAACATAATACCCTGCAGTACAGAGATGGTGGTGGGGGCGGAGAAAGAGTGAGACAGGGTCTGCATGAGAGAGTGTGAACAAGTGAATGATAAAAGTGTCAGCTTGAGTGAGTGAAATAATGCCAAAACAGTAATTACATGCAGGAATATGAGGAGAGAATTACAGATTGCAAAGAGCGATGAGGAGGAGGAGGTATAAAGCAGATGAAGGATGGAGGGATTATTCAGAGAATTGATTTTATCAGTAAAACACCCCGACTGCCGATTAGACTCTTGCTGGGGAGGGTTTGAGTTTCTGAACGCTCATACATGTTTCTCTCAACGTGACCACAACAAATAATGAATGCATAATGCATCTAATTACAGTGTTTGCTCCCATACACAGATCATCAATCCACCACTCCAAACTGCTGAGCTCCCCTCACTTGTTTAGTTTTATTGCCTCTCTCGCGATTAATAGCCACAGTCCTTCAGCCCTTTATGCTTTTGCTTGCTCAGCTTCTCTTTTTACCGTCAGTGTGCGTTAAACATTGGTTGCTATGGTACTTTCACAGCTCCACTCACAGAAAATTCCTCAGACAGTGGAAATGCTTGGGTTTGTGAAAGACGTGGTGTTTCTTTTAGTGTGTGCCTAACTTACGTATGAATATCTTAGAAACTGTGAATGAGAAAATGGATCCTCAGAACTAAGACGTAAGCTATTTGTTTATTTAAAAGTACTCTAGTCTACTATAATAAAAAACATTGGAGTGCTTCATACATGCAGATTTTGTGATTGTTCATCTGTGTGAAAGAGCAACATTATCACTTTAGCAGCGGACAATACCCTTGCTTTTTCTTCAGCCCCTGCTACCCAGAAGTTTCCTATATCACTGACCACTGTAGTCCTGTCACCTGATGTCTTTCACTTCTCCCAGTGCCTTGTTAATAGTTGTCGCATTGTTTGTGAGGCGGGCCAACTGTGACATCACCACATCCCCATAAACATTTTTACTGGGCCTGGGAGTTTGTTAGACACACTGCAATACTGTCGTGAATGATCGGTGTACCCAGCCAAGCAAAAATTGTACATCAGCACCGCTGAGCAGAAGAAGTTGATACCGGAAGGGAAAAAAAATAAGAGTTTCCCTCTGTTTAATCTGGCAAACGGTGGTAAAAAGTCACAGGATCGCACACTTGTGTCTTCAATCTGGCCACACGACCCATACAAGGCTGCCAAAATCCAGAGATGCATGACATGCCAAAACAATACCAAAGCACGACTTATGCCAGCAGTTATGAGGTTTTGGTGCACACCACTATTCACGAAGATGACAAGGTGGGTATAATCTGGCTGAAGTACTCTAGTTTTTCCATCATGAACTGCTATTAGTGTCATTATTCCTTAATCTGCTGTGAAGATTCAATGGAAATCAAGGGCAGCTCTAACCAAAGGAAAACAAAAACCTATGTTGTCAGCTTCAGTTTATCATAGTAAAGATGAGAATGAATCCACAGGATGAGAAACTCACTGAAGATTATTCAGTAAGTTTCATTTTTCAGCATGACAGTGATCCCAAACACACTGCCAATGCAGTAAAATCATACCTGGATTAAATAAATAAATAAATAACAGTGGAGCACTATCAGTCATGGATTGGCCTCCCCAGGCCCAAACCTAAACATTATTGAAGCAGTGTGGGATCATGTTGACAGAGAACAGACAAAAGCCAGAAACATCCAAAGAAGAGCTTTGAATGTCCTTTAAGAAGCCTGGAGAACTATTCCTGAAGACTACTTAAAGACATGACAAGAAAGCTGCCTAAGAGAGCTCAGACTGTGCTGAAGAATAAAGGTGGTCACACCACATACTGACTTTCAAGCTTGTTGAAATTGTAAAACTCTGTTTTTGCCTTTTATATTGGATTGCACATTGCAGAAAATGACTGCACTGACCCATTTTCCTAGAAGAAATTTTTTTTTTAAAAAACACACGGGGTGGCCCAAGACTTTTGCACAGAACATTCTGTTTATTTAGGTCGAATGGAAATCACAGTTGGGTGGGTTCTCTCCAGATACTCTTGCTTCCTGCCATGTGTAAAGATATGTGTGTTAACTTAAATGCTAATTCTAAACTGACTGTGGGTGTGACTGTGTGTTTGAATGCGATAAGACTGTGGACTTGTCTAAGGTGTACCCTGCCCCTCGCCCCATGAAAGCTGGGATAGGCTCCAGCACCCCCATGACCTTACCTGGATAACCAGTTAAGAAAATGGATGGAAATATTCAGTAATATTCAACTTGGATTCACTGAGTTTCCTCTATTGTATACTGTACTTGTATAACATGAGAATCTGAATAGAAGTGACAGATTCAGTGGATCTACTGTGCTTCATTTGTGCATGTGTACAATCAGTAAGTTATGCTAGAGTGGCTCTCAGAGACTCAACAGCATATTGATGAGCATATAATAAAGCGCCACTCAACCCCACTCACAGTCTCTCTATGTAGGCCACGCTGTATGGTCTCTATGCTCTAGACATATAGCTGTGGTTTACTATATGTATACTCTCACTGTTCCAACATACTCACACACACACACACACACACACACACACACACACACACACACACACACACACACACACACACACACAGGCAGATTTCTGCTTAAATGTAAACATTCATAGCACACACACAAGTAGTGTGTGAGTGCATGTATGCCTCTGTGTAGGTGTGTGCCCCAGCTGCATCCTTTATTTGCTATTCAATTTTTCATGCATCTATAATGCCGCCCACATCCATCCAGATTCCTCCTCCGCTGCAGGAGGGAAAGCACCTCCTCCGTTCATTCAGAAGCAGGAACGTCCACTGTCAGATCTGGAAGTGCATGTATGTTAAATGCCACAATCTCCTTACTCTCCCTGCAATTATACTTTATCATTATTAGATTATTTAACACCCTAAAGATATGATGAAAAAAACCCTCCAATGCTTAAAGTCAAGAAAAATAAGAAACAGGCATCATTAGACAGCGGAAGGAGGAGAAAGGCACCACCTACCACAGCAATTGAAGCATAAATGAGAGCATAAGAAACAGCAGTATTTTAATTGAATCCTAGTACTAATCAAGGAAGAGAAAGGAGACGACACTGTTGTTCTTTGCCAGGGTTTTTATACTTTTGAAGCAGAGATATCACAGGTACTCAAATCACAGATGAATCCCCTGCAGAGGATTTCTTCCAATCTGCAATAATTTTGTTACTCCTGGTGGATTCAATTTGTACGCTTGGCAGTTTAGGTTTTTGTGGGTCTAATTATTTACATATTTTTGGTCTTTTTTTTTGTTTCTTGAAGATGTTATAAAGTAAAACTTCAAGGTAAAGAAAAAAAAAACTTAACCTGTGAGTTTTCTTGACTTTTTCTCATTTTACTGACTATCAGTACTCTGTGTTGCCAATAAAACAATTATATTTTATACATCCTAATGTGAGACTTATTGTAATCTACAGCTCACTTTCTATCCTCATGGAAATGACTTTCTGCCTCTTTAAGCTTTTCACCTCAGGAAGCTGAGAATAAATCAAAAGGTACACGAGAAAAAAAAAAGGTTTCATGAGATTGGATTGTTTTGTTCACTTCTCTGACTTGTGACAAAGAAAGGCGAAATAGAGCTGCATAAGGCTGGTATGTGTGTGTGTGTGTTTATCTGTTTTCTGGGCGTGTTTCAAGTTACTCTCTATCTCGGCGCGCCGCCACAGGGGAATTAATTAACTTAATCAGAGTGGCACTCTTTCATGCTCCTCCAAAATCTGTGTGTTGCATGCAGGTGTGTTTTTGTGTACATGTGTGTTTCTGGCAAAAGTGGAAAAAGCGTGCTGGCAAAAATAATAATAATAATAATAATAATAATAATAATAATAATAATAATAATAATAATAATAATAATAATAATAATGGCACATATTTATATCAAGCGTAAGAAAATGTAAATCATTTCGTGAAATAACTAAATTTAAAAATAAATAAATAAACACATTGGAAGCCAGTGGTTTTCTGCACAAATGCTTCATTCTAATTCTTTAAATGTTTAGTCAAATACTCTTTCACAGTATTAGAGCAGTTCTGTACACTGCACAAACCCTTGGTCATGTAAATCCTACAGTCAGGTGACAAATTGTACAGTATGTGGACAATAAGATCTAGCAGTTGTAGGTCAAATGAATGTAAATCAGGGGAAAACCTCAGAAATACTGGCATGTATGTTCATTTCATTTCACTCAGATGTTATTGGTCCATTTAATGAATCTTATCTGTTGTTATATGTCCCATCAATCAATACCATCACCTGACGCTCTCTGGTAAGTGGTGGCAGGCTGAGAAAGAAAGTCAGTGATGAGCAAAGAGACAGATTATGAAGGAGATGTTAAGCTGTCGTGCGAAAGTCTCCAATGGAGGAAGGGTAAATGTCTAGTGTGTAGGTAAAATGTTTCGTATCTACCATGGTTTATTCACCAAGCATTTCCAATGTCATTTATTCCACTTTGCATGATTGATAAATGTTGTTTCTAAATCTACGAACACTTTGACTTGTCTCTATAAGAGCACCTCACTTCTAAGTTATAGTCAATCAATCTGAGACTACATGCTGGCAGTTTTAATTCTGACAGCAAACTTTGATTCACTTTTACTCATTGACTAATACATCTTTTAGTTTTAGCTCATAACGTGAGCAAAAACCTAATTTTAAATAAGTATAAGAATGAAGAAAACGGGGTTAACCCAGGACGGTAATGTTGCTGGAAATGGTGTTGCGGTTCTTTTTTGTTTTTTTTGTTTTGTTTTGGTTTGTTGTTTTTCCATAACTTGTGTATCTGCAAATATACACATTCTGTATTTTTCATATGAAAGAAACTATACTGTGGTGGGGTTTGCTAATTTCTTGTTTTGATTTATGTATGTTATGTTTTGTTTTACTTCATATGTTTCATATGTTTCATATGTTGTTTGTTTAATTTAAGACAAAAAAAAATTAAATGAATGAGAGGTAAAACTTGAGGGGGTAGGGACAAATCAGTAAATACTTCAGCCTACTCCTTTTCAAACAAATAATGGAATGATATTTTGTAATGATTGTGAAGGCACATGTTTGAAATGTTTGAAATAAAAATGAACTGAACTGAACTGAACATCTAAAGATTATTCTAGACTAGAGCTTCAGCAGCATTCCGAGGGAGACTGGGGACATTGAGTCCGAATGGACCATGTTCAGCGTCTCCATTGCCGAAGCTGCCGCATTGAGCTGCAGCCGCAAGGCGGTTGGTGCCTGTCGTGGTGGTAACCTCCGAACCAAATGGTGGACACCAGAGGTGAAGGGAGCCACTAGGCTGAAGAAGGAGTCCTTTCAGGCTTGGCTAGCCTGTGGGACTTCGGAGGCAGCTGACAGGTATCGATAGGCCAAGCAGAATGCGACTCGGGCAGTGGCTGAAGCAAAAACTCGGGTGTGGGAGGAGTTCGGAGAGGCCATGGAAAAAGACTTTCGGACTGCCTCAAAGAGATTCTGGCAAACCGTCAGGCGTCTCAGGAGGGGAAAGCGGTGCTCTACCTGCACTGTGTATAGTGCTGGCGGAGCGCTGCTGACTTCGACTGAGAAAATTGTTGGGCGGTGGAAGGAATACTTCGAGGACCTCGTTAATCCCACTGACACGTCTTCCAAGGAGGAAGCAGAGTCTGGGGATGAGGGGGATGACCCGCCAATTTCCGAGCCCTGGTGTGGATAAGGTCCGCCCCGTGTTCCTGAAGGTTCTGGACATTGTAGGGCTGTCCTGGCTGACACGCCTCTACAAAGTTGCGTGGAGATCAGGGTCAGTACCCTTGGGCTGGCAGACGGGGGTGGTGGTCCCCATTTTCAAGAAGGGGGACCGGAGGGTGTGTTCCAACTACAGGGGGATCACACTCCTCAGCCTCCCTGGGAAAGTCTATCCCAGGGTGCTGGAAAGGAGAGTTTGTCTGCTAGTCGAACCTCGGATACAGGAGGAACAATGCGGTTTTTGTCCTGGTCGCGGAACACTGAAACAGCTCTTTATCCTCTCAAGGATACTTGAGGGCACATGGGAGTTTGCCCAACCAGTCTACATGTGTTTTGTGGACTTGGAGAAGGTATTCGTCCGTGTCCCTCGGGGTGTCCTGTGGGAGGTGCTACGGGAGTGTGGGGTGTCTGGCCCATTGCTACGGGCCATTTGACCCCTATACAACCGTTGCTAGAGCTTGGTTTGCATTGCCGGCAATAAGTCGGACTCGTTCTCGATGAGGGATGGGCTCCGCCAGGGCTGCCCTTTGTCACAGATTCTGTTCATAATTTTTATGGACAGGATTTATAGGCGCAGCCAAGTGGTGGAGGGCTTTCACTTAGGTGGCCTCAGAATCTCATCTCTACTTTTCGCGGATGATTTGGTTCTGTTGGCTTCATCGGGTGAGGGCCTCCAGCTCGCACTGGAACGGTTCGCAGCCGAGTGTGAAGCAGCGGGAATGAGGATCAGCACCTCCAAATCTGAGGCCATGGTTCTCAGCCGGAAAAGGGTGGAGTGCCCACTCCGGGTTGGGGATGAGTTTCTGCCCCAAGTGGAGGAGTTCAAGTATCTCGGGGTCTTGTTCGCGAGTGATGGGAGAAGAGATGCGGACGCTGCACCAGTCCGTCGTGGTGAAGAGAGAGCTGAGTGTAAAAGCGAAGCTCTCAATTTACCGGTCGATCTACGTCCCTACCCTCACCTATAGCCACGAGCTGTGGGTAGTGACCGAAAGAACGAGATCGCGGATACAAGCGGCAGAAATGAGCTTCCTCCGAAGGATGGCTGGCCTCTCCCTTAGAGATAGGGTGAGATATTCAGCCATCCGGGAGGGGCTCAGAGTAGAGCCGCTGCTCCTCCACATTGAAAGGAGCCAGTTGAGGTGGTTCGGGCATCTGACAAGGATGCCTCCTGGGCACCTCTTGGGTGAGGTGTTCCGAGCATGCCACACCGGGAGGAGCCCCTGGGGCAGACCCAGGACACGCTGGAGAGATTATATCTCTCGGCTGGCCTTGGAACGCCTCTGTGTTCCCCCGGATAAGCTGGAGGAGGTGGCTGGGGAGAGGGACGTCTGGGCTTCTCTGCTTAGGCTGCTGCCCCCGCGACCCGGCCCCAGATAAAGCGGAAGAAGATGGATGGATGGAGATGGATGGATCAAATGTGTCTGGTCTGCTCTTCCTCCCAAGCTCTGATGTTTGGTCGAGTTTTCATGAGAAACAGGGGGCATGAGCACTTCTAACTTTAATGCGCAAGGAGATTACTTCTGATTGGACTACTTCCAAACTTGTCTCTCCAGAACATTTTAATCTTGTCTTTATTCTACGTGTGTCAATTTTGTCATAGTTTTTGTCCTCATTTATTCATTTTTATTAGGTATTGTTTTGTTTTTGTAGAAAAAATAAACAATGAAAATTATCGGTTAACACTTCTAGCTAAAGTACAAACAGGTCGATTAATGCTGATGACTGCCTTGAAGTATCCTCTATGCTCCCATATTTCTATTGAATTATCATACATTGGGACACCAACAAGCTCTGTCTCTGCTCAATGCTTTATAAACTAATCTGTCTTTCCTCCTTCCTCCTCACCTTTACGTCTTGCATCAAGCTTCCAGTGTTTGTACCTGTGACAAAGATGATAGTGTCTGTTTCACCTCTTATTTCCCATCCACTCTCACTGTGCATAATAAAAAAGGACAACACTGTTTTGTGCAAGAGAGAAAGACAGCTTCCATTAACAACCATTAGAGCGAGTGCTAAAGGCTCTATATGACATTTAATGTTTCTGCTCTCTCTGATTTAAAGTGGTCAAGACAATGATAAAAGGAATGAAGAAAGTGAGAGGAAGAAGATGTGAATATATCGGAAGGAGGAAGCCTTTGAGTAATGGCAACGAGTGCCAAATGAGAAAAGGGGTTTTAATTATTAAGCAGCTATTCTTTCTCGATTTCGGGGCAATCGTGAAACCCAAATCGTCCTGTCATTACATCAGACATAAAATCAAGAACCAGAAGCAGGATTAGGCGAATGATTTCGCTCACATCTGACTGCTTTCTCACACAAAAGTGGAGCTCATCTTCCACTCGTGCTTCTTCCCCATCGTCAACCCGCTCCATCTTACTGTCTGCTGCAGCTTCAATTCTCTTCTTCTTCCCCCTCGCACTTTTAGCTTATCTCGTCCTTATTTTTATGCCTTGAAACACCTGCCTCCATCTCCTTGCCGAGTAGTCCAGTTTTTCACAGCGTCACTCGTGGTCTTAATGACACTCTCCCCCCTTTCTTCTTTTTTTTCTTTTTCACATCCCTCTGATCGGTCACTTTCATCCTATCTCTCTACAGATTGCATTTGTTTATCTGTCCAACTCTCAATGTGTTGTCATTTATTATTCATGAACCTGCTTCAGATTGAAAAAAAAGAAAGAATAAAGATACATCTGCATCATGAAGAGGATCCTTTCTGCCTGAATGCGTGTGCGTTCGTCTTCTGCTCAGCTCTGCATTGGTGAAGTGAAGCAGCTTCCGACTGATTTTACTGCAGTGTGCTCGACTAGACTTTCGAATGCTTGACTAAAGAGTACAGATAGAAAAATCTACTAAAATAATCATGCTGAATGTTAAATGATGGCAAATACAGGGGAAGTTGAGCACAAAATGTTCCGACAGAGCACATACATCTGATAAGTGACAGCTACAGATAACGTGGAGCCAATTTTATGAGTTTTCAGATAAATAAAAGGCATCTTTTTGCCTGATTTAGTTTCTTTTTCTGTTTACCTGGTCTGTCTTGGTGGGAGATGAATGGACTGATTGCTTGTGTGACTGGGACTCTGGAGGGTCTGCATGTCAAATTCAAATAAAACAACCGCATTTCTTGGGTTTACTCCATCACAAGAACATGACAGGAAATTTACACCAGTTTACAAAGACAAGCTCACTTTTAACTCTGTTCTTGTCATGGTCCGGAGTCTGCGACTCCGTGTTTATGTTTAGTCTATTAGTATTCTGTGGTTTTGGTTACCTTGGGTGTTTGTATTCTTCTGTTCATGTTCCTATGTTCTGTGTCCCCCAGTCTGTGTTTAGTTGGTGTGTTATGTCATTGCGTGTATGTGTTTCCTGTTTTATTGTGAAGGTCTGCGTCTTATGTGAGTGTTCTCAGTTTGCCTCCCTAGTCTCGTCACGATAATCACTCCCAGCTGTGTTCCCCACCTGCGTGTAATCTCCCTGTGTTCTCTGGGTGTATTTAAGTTGTGTCTTCTGTCATGGTAGTTGCTGGTTCGTCTGTGTTATTTCCCTTCCACCCTTCTGTGTTGATTCTCTGGTCATTCTCCCTGCATGTCACGTTCGTATTCCGGTTAGTGTTTTATTTAGTTTTCCCAGTTTAGAGTTTTCACCGTTCTGTTCCTCGCCACCCTGTCTGTTGTACCTTTTAGTTGCAAATAAACTCACCCTCCACTTCAGCAGCCTGCAGTTTGGATCCATTATTAGTCACACGGCTTGCCCCGGCAAACCGTGACAGTTCTGGCCTTTCTGAAAATGTGGCGGTGAACAGAGTAAGTGCTATGTTGGTTACATGCACCAGGCCAGGAAGAAGTCAAATAAACTCGGAGTAAAAAGTAAGGAAATTGTGAGGAAATTGGTTGATTATTTATTTGTTGTCAGAATGCTTCTTGGCATTACAAGCTATACCGTTGGAAAACCTGTTCATTTCCCCTTAAATGGTGCCACATTTGTAAAGATTATGCATTTATGTCTCGAGCACATGGAGTCCGACATGGTTTTAAACTACTTTCAGTACAAGGTTGCTTAACTTCATTATGTTTTACTACTCTCAACAATGTCACATCCACTGGCATACAGTCATCCGGTGCGCGCACACGCACGTAACAAATGTGAGTCTCTGTTTTTTGTGAGACTTCAAATAGCCGAAATACCTCCACACTACGGAACTTCTCTGGCCTTTCCTTTCGACAATCTCTCCGGCATTGGAACCGTCATCTGTGTTCTCTTCGGTAACCTGGTCACCCAAGCTCTCGGTTGATTTTTCTCTAGTTGGCACACTCATTTCCTCCATTACCCGGCCGCACGGCGGCTGGCTGATTCCCAAACAAATACACATGTGCGGCTTGGCACTTGAGCTGTACGTAACAAGTTACGTGACGTGACGCTGCGGCTGTGATTGGTTCGGTTCTGTGCTACTTAATTTGTATTGGATATTCATCTTTTTTATAAGAGAGGAAGAGAGAGAAAGATGAGGTCCATCATAATAGTTTCATTTTTCTATCGAGAAAAAGTTATTTCGCAATACATATCATTATCGTTCTATCGCCCAGCTCTAGTTTCAAGTTACAAGTACGAATTCTGACCCCGTTTTTCTTCCTTTCATCTGATTGGCCAATGTCATGTCAATCACAAATTTAACTATCCAATCAGAGAACAGATGGGTTTGACTGTCGGAGGGGCACTTTTTTTGAACTGCAGGTCCTTGAAGGGTAATACAGTTTGAAGCTGGAGGATCTCTATGTAAATATCCGATAGAAGCTAGGTCCCCAAACTTTCAGTAGCTGTTGAAAGGATAAAGTTGTGGTATATCAGTGGTTAGAAATACCATTATTACTTTAGGATTAGTTTAACACAAAGTCAGGGCTGACCCGGGACCATGGCTGTGAGTCACAGTGCGCAGCATAAAGGTCCTTTCACATCGGACACAGCATGTGCTGCTAATGCTAACTGCTAACTAAAAGCCAAGGATCCAGAATTTGTTGCGCTGGCTGCTGAGCTCTGTGGGTTTTTGCAGCAGCTCTACCTGTACTAGATGCACCTGCTCCTTGTTGTTTGTATCTCTGACTTTATTTCCTCTACAAGAGTTTTTTTCTTTTTTTTTTGCTGGTTCTTCAAATATTCAATAAAAACATGTATGCTCATTCAGAACGAAGAAAGCTTTGTAACTATCCCCACTAGTGAAGACTGTCATTTCCACAATACTGAGACCCCCCAGGTCCACAGCGCTGTTGAAAAGGCTCTGGAGGTCCCTGTATTAACCCTTTAAAGCCGGTCGGAGCGGACACGCTCCATTTTGCGTAACTAATTTTAAATCACGGTAGCACTGCAACCACGTAAGCTAGCGCAATAAATTTTTTTTGCATATGAAACCGGAGGAGTTGTACTTGCATCTTATGCCATCAGCTTGTCCTAGGTCACAGTTTCCTTCCACATACAGCTTTGCAAAAACTGCGTAAAAAGCACTTGCAGCAAAAAAACATAATATTCCAGAAACACGCTTTGCCGATCCGATCAGCTGTTTGTAACACTTCCTAGTCCATCAGCGCGAACTATCGCATGTCCGCCATGTCCCGCCCGAAACCGGAAGTGACGTCATTTTGCGGAAATGTAGTTTTTTACCATCAGGGCCTTATGAGCCTATATTTGTGTTTTTAAAACTTATGTTTGACTTTATGACTTTCTGTGTCGTTTCTGGGATGCTTAGGACTCATATTGCACTGCTGGAAATAGTTTATTTTGATGCATATGCTGTTTTTTTTACAAATTTGCATTCTAATATTTATTTTCGTTTTTCCTGCAGTATATTAAAATTGGTGTATTTCAAAAATAAAACTATGAAGACACTCAAAATAAATTTCCTGTGGTGGGAAACTATTTTGTGCAACTTTTTTGTATTTACAAAGCCTCTTAAATTTCTCTAACTAGAAATATATGTTAAAAAAACAAAAACGATTTTCAAATTTTTTTTAGTTTATTGCATATTTTGCAATTTATGTAATTACTATGCACTTAATGCTTACATATTATTAAAATGTGGGCTTTAATGGTTGATTTGATGTATAGCGACTTGGAATGCTCCCACAAATGGCACTACAGCATGTAAAAATATAATATAAGCTCTGGCGGCCTTGGTTCTATACTAGGTCTTAAAGGGTTAAGCACGTAAACCTGTGTTTTCCTTCGTGGCGATGAAGGAAAACGCTGGGCTGGCATGTAAAAGGGCATTTATTCCCTTCAAGGACCTTAAGCTCCATAAAGCACACCTCCAACAGCCAAACCCACCTGTTCTCTGATTGGATAGTTAAATTTGTGATTGACATGACATTGGCCAATCAGATGAACTTGAGTGCAGTTTCACACGTATTTTTTGGCTAAGTCCACACACAAATCTTTTTTACGCACACACAAATTCTTTTTACACATACAAATCTTTTTTTACACACACACACAAATTCTTTTTACACATACAAATATTTATGACCGCAATTTGAGCCCATACCAGTCTGCATGACTGAGTGCTTGATTTTATACACCTGTGGTAATGGAAGTGAGTGGAAAACCTGAATTCAATGATCTGGATAGGTGACTGAATAATTTTGGCAATAAAGTGTAATAAAAACAGCAAAGCACAAGTATCTTCAGTCTTTGCAGGGACTGAGGTTAGTCTTGCCGAGTGTTTAAGTGGACGTCTGTAAGTACACCGCAGAACATTGCAATGTCATAATGATTAATGTAGTTCATTTCATCTGTCATTAGTTTCAACGGTTGGTGTATATGCCTATAAATAACCATCATACTGTACCCATGATCACATCTTGCTATGCCCCAGGCTCCGCTGGTCCTCTCTAATACAAAGCGACAGACACCCACTCATGTAAACACACATGCTGCTAATTTAGATTCAACCACTTATTCATCAAGCACAATCTATTTGCCAGTATGATTTGCACAGACAGACCCATTTATGTTAATCACTATGATTGAGAAGCACATCATCTGCAGATTAAGCAGATCTTGGTTGTACAGCCCGACCTTCTTCAAAACTTTCTTGCTTTTGTTGCTCTGTGTGTTTTGTACTATGTGAGCATTTCTGATCCAATGCTTGTCCTTTTTGGGTTAATTTAATTTTAATTTGAATAAAACACATTATGCTCATCTGATAATTTATTTCGCCAGATCTGCATCTATTCATCTTCAGTCTACAAGAGAAGAACCTGTTTTATCATCTCCTATAAAGTATTGTGTCCACTCTCAAGGCTGTTTGAAGCAGCTTCAAAGGGGGCCCACTCATTCGAAATTCATTTCAAGTAACACGTGAAGCCGCTTTTCATGGGCTAAAAATAGTTCTCATTCTCAGTCAGGTTCGGTAATAGAGGCAAAGCATTAGAAACACGGTGTGCAAAGCTTTAACTGTCTGTTCTTTGTGAATTTCTGAGAGGTCTCATTTGAAAATGCTACCATTCTTTGTTCGAAGAAAAACAAATACAAGAAATAACGTCTCTGCTGTTGAAATTATTTAACAGACAGTTGGCAGCACATGTGCCTGCATTTGTAATCCAAATTTATTTTCTCTGTCCACTGGTCCATGTGATGTTGATGTCCAAGCTGGTTGAGATATGTTCCAAAATGTTTCGGGTGCCGTTTGAACAGTTCAGCATCTTGTTTTTCAGATGCTGCATATACATGAGTTGAATTTTAATTCTACTCTTGTATATGTGTTGCTGTTTTCTCCTACATCATCATAATAACATCAGCAACTGACCAGCCATGCTGTCTGAGCATTCAGAAAGCGTTAGCTGAGAAGTTAGCTAATGCTATTAGAAACTATCACAAACAAACCAACATGAGTGACCTAAATTCGACTAACAGCAAAGCTAACTTGAGAATATATTTGTTATATTTGCATAAACAAATAAAGAAAACGCTTGAAGTGGTTAGCATTTGTTCCAGAAATGAGGTTTCGATTAACAAAAGCATTTTTTTCTTCTTTTCCCACCACATTCCAAAGCTATGACATCACAATTACATAATTGGTCACTTGCAATGGTGGACCAATATTTTTATGATGATGCAGTAACAACTATAACACATGGATATCAGATGTATCTCTTGAAATTGTGAAGCAGGGGCTACAGAAAGAAGCTTTACTATAAGAACTGTAGAAGAAGTGAATCATCTCTGGGAGCTCGCAGTCAGGTCTGGAGGTTCACTGATGCTGACAAATTGGCTTTTAGTAATTTGCCATGACCAGATGTGACTAATGAACTCTCTACTTCTGGTTTCTACCGTATTTTCACGACCATAAGGCGCACTTAAAAGTCTTAGATTTTCTTCAAAAAGTACGGCGCGCCCTATAGCGCAGTGCGCCCTGTGTGTTGTAAGGAGGACGTAGTAGAGAACACCATGAGAACGCTAAAGGGTGAAGTGTGGGCGTTGATCGTATATACCGGACAATCGCGCATACCTGTATAAAAGGACAGGTATGTGCATTATGTGGAACATCGTTGTTTTAACAACCCTGAAAATGGCAAAGAGACACGCTTATGAAGCACAGTTTAAACTGAAGGCCATCAGCTATGCGGAGGAACATGGAAATCGAGCAGCGGCGAGAGAATTTAAGATTAACGAATCGATGGTTCGCAAATGGAGGAAGCTAGAAAACAAGCTCCGGCAGGTCAAGAAAACGCAGCTGAGTTTCCGCGGACATAAGGCGAGGTGGCCCGAGTTGGAGGAAAGACTCGAGCGGTGGATCATCGAGCAAAGAACGAGCGGGAGAAGCGTTTCGACGGTCACCATTCGGCTAAAAGCAGTTTCACTAGCTGAAGAGATGAACATTGAACATTTCCAAGGAGGTCCGTCTTGGTGCTTTCGTTTTATGAAACGGTGCCATTTTTCCATCCGGACCAGGACTACGGTAGCGCAGCAACTTCCAGCGGATTATAAGGAAAATCTGGCCATCTTCCGCTCCTACTGCAGCAAACACATCGGCGACAAAAACATCCAGCCCAGCCACATCACAAACATGGACGAGGTCCCGCTCACTTTTGACATCCCGGTGAGTCACACTGTGGAGAAGAAGGGGACCAGCACGGTAGCGATACGCACAACGGGGTATGAAAAGTCTTCTTTTACTGTTGTGCTTGGCTGCCATGCTAATGGACAGAAACTGCCGCCTATGGTGATTTTTAAGCGAAAGACTTTGCCTAAAGAGAAGTTTCCAGCAGGAATCATCATTAAGGCAAATGAAAAGGGCTGGATGGATGAGGAAATGATGAAAGAGTGGCTGAGGGAGGTGTATGTAAGGAGACCAGGTGGTTTTTTCCACGCATCACCATCGCTGTTGATCTGTGACTCTATGCGTGCCCATCTCACAGCCGATGTGAAAAAACTAGTGAAACAAATGAACTGTGAGCTTGCTGTCATTCCGGGAGGCCTGACAAAGGAACTCCAACCGCTGGACATCGGTGTGAACCGCCCGTTCAAAGTAAGGCTGCGAGCGGCCTGGGAGCGATGGATGACCGATGGAGACCACAGTTTCACCAAGAGTGGAAGGCAGCGCCGGGCGAGTTACGCCACAATTTGCCAATGGATTGTAGATGCTTGGGCTAACATGTCTGCTGGCACTGTTGTTCGAGCTTTCGCAAAAGCCGGCATCATTTCCGAGGAGCCGCACGGCACGGAAAGTGACTCTGACGGTGAAGAAAGTGAACCTGGAATGTTTGATGGAGATTTAGCACAGCTGTTCAATTCAGACACAGAGGATGAGGACTTCGATGGGTTTGATTGATGATAAAAATGTGAGTACCAAACTTTGTTTTGCTCCTGCTTTATTTTTAAATACGCACACTTGTATGCTTGTGTGTTGTTGATGATGACGATTACTGGTAATAAAAATGTGAGTACCAAACTCGGTTTTGCTCCCGCTTTATTTTTAAATATGCACACTTGTATGCTTGTGTGTTGTTGATGATGACGATTACCGGTAATAGAAATGTGAGTAAGGTACCGAACTCAGGTTTGCTCCCGCTTTATTTTTAAATACGCATACGGTACTTGTATGCGCCCAATAATCCAGTGCGCCTTATGTGTGTGTTAAATACAGTAATGGCACACATAACTGAGACTGCGCCTTTTAGTACAGTGCGTCTTATGGTCGTGAAAATACGGTAAATCACTCTGAGTGCCAAGTCTGACCTCTGTCTTAGATAACACCAGTGAATAAACAGATGGTAGTAAAGGTGAAGAAAGTAAGATGTGCTCATTTTGTACAATATTCTTTTATTTGTATTCCAACTAGAAGAACAATGACTGTGATTTTTTTGGTTCTATTAAGCAAGGGTGGTGTATTTACCTCCAACTGTGTTTGAGAATCACAGTTCGTCCCAGCCACTATGGTGGTAAACTGATTCCACGTTTTTTCCCCTGTGTTCGATCTTAGCAAAGTTGGAGCTCCTGTTTCTCCTTCAGCTCATTGCTCCGCTCTCCAGTGGATTCACATGCATAGCTAACCTGCAGCTTCCTGTGGAGCTCTCCGTTCAGAGCCAGAGTCAATTCGTCTTACCCTCGCAGCCTGCCACCTCCACTTTGGATTCCAACCTGCCTGCTCAACATCCTGCCCTCAAACAGCCATCTCCCTCTTCATTATTCATTCTCCCACCCCAAATAAGGGATCTAAACTACCCACATCTGCCCATACAGTCTAGTGTTTCAGCTCCGGTCTCCAATCTCTCCACTCAGCTTTTGATAGATTCAGGATTTGTAAATAAAACCCTTAAACTTGCTCAGCGCTGTCATGTCTGCTCCTTGGATCCAGAAAACCTGGTAATCATGAAAGCCACATCGTGCAAGTGGGAAAGGAACATGGACAGATTTATTTAGATTTTCTGTTATTCTCATAACAAAAGCAGGTGCTTGTTGCGCAGCTATCCTTTGCGATGATAGTTAAAGACTCAAATCATGGCTAGAAGTTAATATGAAATCAACTTTCCTTAAATTTCCTTGTTTAATTAAAGAAAACCACCAAGTGTAACCATTTCCCAACCCCATCTTCCCCGCCCCCCAAATAAAAGATCATTCACTGTGTATGTGTCATGATAATCAGCTCATCTGTGAATGATGACTCCTCCAACAGTCTGCCTTTTCAAACTGTGGCATGGTTTCCAATTTGGCAGGAGGCACTTGATCTGCTGAGGCAACGAGTGCAGAGAGACTTTAACTATTTATGGGCATGTTTGGAAGCCCGTTCAGACTGGAAGAATAGAAGAAGACAGCGGGAGAGAGGAGGAGGAGGAGGCAGTGGGGAGGGGAGAGCTGTGACATAATGCTGTGAGGCAGAGCTCCGTCTGCTGGGACTTCCATGATCCCACTCGGTTCCTGGTAAACACACTGCTAACAGCTAGGTGAGGGAGCGGCTATTAATAGCTCTCCGCGTACCCGCCGCACCCACCCTCCATGCCACACACACACACACACTCATGCATAAATGTATTCAGTGACACATGCATACAAGCAGCCGCGCTCATACATAAACAAACACAGGTGGATGCACATGCTGCCACGGTCACGCTCTCCTCTCCTTTCTTTTGTCCCTCATCTTTCTCCCCCACCCCACCCTCACCCTCTGTACGTCTCTCCTTTGTGCTCCCATTCTCCCTCCGTCTCCTCTTGGCACCACCAACTCTTCTCCCACTTATCATATGCTCTGTAACAGATGGTGGATATGATAATTACCAAACAGAATAAACAGTAAGTAAATGAAAAAAATCCTCAGTGACTCCATCTCTCTCACACACACGCTTTTGCCACCTCTGACAGTTTGACGACGTTGTCCAGGAGAGAAGAGCAAATCCTAGGTAGGATTTATTTTTTATTTTTTTTTGGGCAAAAGGCTTAAGGTTTCGCAGTCACAGTTACACAATTTCATGAAATAAAGATTGCAGATCTTTATCCCTGCCGTTATCAGTGTGACAGTAACCCTCTCCCCAAGAGCAACCAAACCAATTACAGCGCCAGCAGTTTTAATGAATCCTTTGATTAGAACGAAACACCCCGATTGCAGTTTCTGGTGCTAAATCCTGCCCCTCATTACAAACCAGAATAGTACATTCCCTCTTGCCCCCTTTTCCAGCCCATCTTCCTTCATTTCTCCACATGTGCCCTGTTTCTTTTCCTCTATTTGCACATCTGTTATGAATGCCCCATTTTCATCATGCTGTTAGATTAAGTGGGCTACGAGTATTACAGGTGGGTGCCATCAAAATGCTAAAACCTCTTGACTTTTATTTTTTCTTTATATTATTAAGTAGGTCAAGCAGACAGTACAAAATGTGGGTTAAAAAATATGAAGCTCAGCCCAGCGGAGAGCTGCACGATGACAGCTAAACTGATTATCAGGATTATTGTGATCAACACTGAGATCACACTGAGTTATTTATTATGATCATTAGTGAGGAAAACTGTTTTACTGAGCTGTCATGTAAACAAAACACTGCATTCACAACCACGATGTGCTGCATTCCTGCATGTCCAAATCATTGCATCCAAATAAAATGAGTCCTCCATATTCTCTTAAATTCAGCAGCTCTTAGAATAACCATAAAAAATGAATTTTTACTTTGTGCTGCAAACTTGAGTCTTTCAGCAAGTGTTCAGCAGCTGTGAAATCCATCTCCTTTTCCCATGCAAAATGTTGTGCCAGTGCAGAACTGTAATCTGATTACTTTTTCAAGTAACTAGTAAAGTAAGGGATTACTATTGCAAAAACGGTAATTAGGTTACCGTTACTTTCCCGTAGGAACGCTGCGTTACTAAAACCGTGATTTTTTTTGCGAGAATGTCTCATGACAGTGATGTAAGCGAGTGCGATGTTCCTGACAACAGCTGTGTGCAGATCAACAATGGAAAATATATCGAGTGCAGGAGAGAGTATGAGCGTGCAGCGTTTAAAGCGTGGAAGTACTGACCTTACTTTGAGTTTGATGCCATAAAAAGTGACAAAAACATTAGTGTCCATTGTGCGTGGGAAGAAAACTCATTTTTACAGCGAAAAAAAACCCCCTAAACAAGCACCGAGTGCGCAACGACGTAATGGGAAATTCACAGAGAAACTCGTGGATTCTTCAACTGACCGCGGCACACCTGCACCAGGGTAAACCTCTGGTGCTGGGGTAGGCCCAGTCCTGCTTTACAGGTGAAAATAGAGCAAAAGGACCGCTAGTCTTTGACTTTATTTATTTTCTGCTGTGTTTTACTTGCATCTATTTGAAAGACTGAGTGTAAACACAAAAAATATTTTATTTTATGTGCTGGAATGTGCAGAAAATAGGTTTAAATGTTAAACTAATTTATTCAAGTCAGAGAATGTTGCATATAATTTTATTTTTGCTTGATACATAAAGTTAAAAGATTAAAACTGATAAAACAAGTTTAAAAAAAGAGACTTTTCCATTTGATTACATTTTGTATGATGGATTATGTAGAAAAAGTAGAATTGGGCTGAAAGATCTATCGCTTTATCACCTATTCAGGTTGTAAATCGTGTTTTTAAAAAGTAACTAAGTAACTAATTACTTTTGAAAATAAGTAATCAGTAATTAGTTACTGATTACTTTTTTCAAGTAACTTGACCAACACTGCTCACCACCATGTTTACTGGAAACATACACTGTATTGCTAAAAGCCTACACTGGTCCATCCAGACGTAGGCAGACTGAAAAGGTGTGTGATTGAGAGGCGGTCTAATATCTGTTGCATATTTGTCTTTTACCGTTACTGTTTACCTTGTTACCATCTGGCAGACGTTACAGGAGTCTGTCTGCTCGGACTACAAGACTTAAAAACAGTTTCTACCATCAACCCATACGACAGCTCAACCACAACACTTTAAACACACACAACACAGTCCACAGAACGCACTCAGAAGCTACCCTGCAGCTTCACAAGTACTCTGTATAATCTGCACTGGTCACTCCACTTTACTGATATTTATATTTAAAAAAGAAAAAAAGTGCAATACTGTAAAACAGAGCGTTCTCACTCCCGAGGCGTAACATGTCGACGTTTTGTCACGTCCCGCGGCGTTCCTGAGGAACGCGAAAGGAGACCTTCGGCGTTCTTATGGTACGCGGCGGGTTATGGCTGGAATCCAGTGCAATGACGCTCCCGCGGTAGTAGACGTTCCAGCCCTGTATTCCAGCCCTAAACCTAACCTTATCCCTAGCCCTGACCATAACCTTATTCCTGACCTTAACCAGGACTTTAATGATGTTAAATAGCGTGTTTCTAAGCGATTTGAAGAATATGGTGACGATTTGTCACCTAGCGTAAAATGTTACGCTTTGGGAGTGAGAACGGGTTGTGTAAAAAGTGCCACTAAAAAACTTTTGTACTGTTCAGTAGTGATGGGTCGTTCGCGAACGAAATGACTCTTAGAGCCGGCTCCTTGACATGAACGATGCGAGCTGGCTCCTTATCGCGAGCCGTCACGTGGGTTTTGTTTTTTTTCTTTCTCTCAGCCTCTCTCTCGCACTTTTTTCCCCGCTTCACTCTGCACGCAAGCCTTGTGGTTTACACTGGGCAGAGGGGGAAGGGGCGGTAGCAGTAGCACAGGAACAGAGCCAGAGGAAGAGAGAGAGAAAGAGAGCCAGGGACAACGTCACATTAGAAAGGTATAGTAATCATCCACAACTATTTTCAGTTGCAGATGATAATGGATTCAGAAAGTTTATTCATGCAGGCCCATATGACACAGAATATGCATCTTCTTTTTGTTTTCATATTTTAATTTATATTTAATTGTGTTGTGGTTTGCAGTGTTTTGTGTTGTTTCACTTTAAATTTGTAAAAGGAAAAAGCTGAAAATTTAAATAGTTAAAAGTTGAAATGTGAATAGTTGATTTTTGTATTATATGATTCATTTATTACATTTTATGTGGAGTGAATAAATAAAAGTATATTTACGGTGGCCCCTAGAGACAAAGCACGTACAAACTTCAAATCACGTACGAACTCTGAAGCACGTACAAACCCTAAAGCACGTACAAACTCAAAAACACGTAAAAACTCAGAAGCACATAAAAACTCAGAAGCACATAAAAACTCAAAACACGTACAAAACACAACAGAAGTGCTCCAGGATGCTAGGCGCAGTGTTGAGCTTTTGTTACCTAGTGGCTACACAAGCCAGCAAGTACCAACGACTGGATTTGGTGTGTGGTAGTAACAGGTAAATGAACCGTTTTTTTAAAATTATTTGAATATATATGAGTGCCTGTGTATAAATACACAAACAATACACATGCTTTCAATTGTGTAATTTAAGTGATCTAGTAGCTCTGCTTTGGAAGTTCAGTTCATGCTAGAAATGTGTTTTGAAGTTTGTACGTGTTTTGTCTCTAGGGGTCACCGCATATATTTATATATAAACATATATAAATAAAACCACTTTTTTTTTTTTACGTTAGTAATTCCTTTTGTGCATAATTTTATATTATTGTTAATAATAAATTAATTGAAGCAACAAAACAACCCGAAGAGCCGGTTCGGAGCCGAAAGAGCCGGCTCTTTTTAGTGAGCCGAACCGAAAGAGCCTGATCTCTAAAAAGAGCCGGAAATCCCATCACTACTGTTCAGTTTGTACTGCTGCTCATTCCTGCCACTGCAATATCCCATCTGCCGCCCCCCGTCACATTGCTATTTAAGATTTTCTTTATTTAATCACTAGTGTGTACATATATTCATTAGGGGTGCAACAATACTCGTATCGATATTGAACCGTTCGATAAAGTGCTTTCGGTTCGGTACGCATATGTATCGAACAATACAATTTTTTTTATTTATTTTATCAACTTTTCTTCTGATGATGCTGTCTGCGTTGAGCGCTCAGGGGATCTGCGTTCGACTACTCCACCTAGGCTGCACTGTCGAGTGCAGATCCACTGAGCGCAGCGCAAGCTAGCATATCAGGCGTTGTGTGGAGGCGAGGAAAAGGAACCCAAACGCAGGACTCGCAGGTAGGTGAAGACTGGTGAAGGTTTATTATAAGGAGTGGATGAACAGAACAGAGGTAGAAAATGGCTGGCTGGCTGGCTGAAGGACTGACTGAATAGCTGGCTGGCTGAACGCAGGCGGAAACGACAACATAACATCAATGACACGACAAGGGCTGAAGGGAAGAGAGGGCTTAAATACACGACTAACAATGACAACGATTGGAGACAGGTGAGTGAACAGCTGAACCTAATGAACTAATGATAAATGGGAAGAGGACTGAACATAATGCACACAGACCAAGGCTAACACAATAAAACAGGAAGTGGAACAGGCAGTAGATAAACAGTGAACGTGAACTGAAAATACTGGGTCAACAACCCAGAAACCCTGACATAGCAAGACAGAAGCTAAGCTTGTTGCGACATGGCAACTGCCTCAACGTTACCTGAAATTGAACCTCCCCCACCCTCATTCAGATCTGGCGTTTGGAACCATCTCGGTTTTCATGTGAAGCATGACCCTGATGGTAAGCGCGTCATGGACAAAAGTTAAACAGTGTGTTGGATGTGCCACACAATGCTCAATCTTGGGAACTAGTGCGTTAGCGCAGTTAGCTCGTTAACGTGTTGACGCCGTCCAGCCCCACGCACGGGGCGATCCGTGGTAACTCGTTAACGGAGATTTTCCGCGTTATGGCGTTAATGTCATTTTAACGAGATTAACACTGACAGCACTAGTGGGAACACAACGAATATGACTGTACATTTATGCCGACATCATCCTAGTGCAAAGACAAGTGGAAGCAGACAAAAACAACAAGCACGCATGCTACAAACTTCACCAGAGTCATTTAGACAGCCGTTAGCACATGATTCTCCTTATGGGGACCTGATATGTTTAATATGCTGCTGAGAATATAACCCAGAAGAAGCGTATAGTATAGCTTTTATTTTAGAAAGAACCATTTCTCTGTAATAAACTCTCTTTTCCAAAGATGAGTAATTTCTCGATCAGATAGATTTATTTTTTTATTATTTTGTTGTTTCAGCAACATTAAATTTAAAAACTGTACTTTTGAGTTAAAATATATATTTACAATTTTAATAAATGACAAATTAAAAAGGAATGACCATTTTTTGTATCGAAAAAATATCGAACCGTGACACCAAAGTATCGAACTGTGAATTTTGTGTATTGTTGCACCCCTAATAAACTAACACCCAGCACGCCCCTGCGGGCGGTTTTTATACATATATATATATATATATATATATATATACATACATATATATATATATATAATTTTTTTCTTTTTTTCTCCTTCTACTGTACCATTCTGCTGAGTGACTGTCTTCTGCTCGTCGAATACATTTCATTGCAATGTTGACCCTGTGCTAACTTGCATATGACAAATAAAACTGAAAACTACTGTGATGTCACTGGTTCGAGCTATAATCAGGAAACTCCAAGCTTAGGTAAATAGCTTGGACTGACACATGCAGACAGTGATTTATGGAGCGCATGATTTGCTTTGCCTTACTTTTCTAGTGGTGGAGCACAGTACTGCTGATTTAATTGTAGGATTTCAAAATTGTGATCAAGATTCAAATTCAATTAATTGTGCAGCCCTAATTCGTAGCACAACTAACAATTTTTACTTCTGCCTTGTGGCAGGGTGTGGTTTGTGTCAGGTCTTTGTCACACCCCTGTCTCCCACAGGTGTGAAGGAGGGAAACAGGAAATAAAGACCAAGAGGGAAGAGGAGCATGCAAAACTGTTATAAAGGGCTTCATTTCTTTCTGTTGCTCCAATCTGAAAATACTCAACCACAAACTGTGGATAAGTATCGATCCTGTCCCACTAGTATCGATCCAATAACAGTGTTGCTATCAATACTGTCGATATTTGGATGGATTCGCCCACCTCTACTCTCGCACTCTCGTTATTTTCTTGCAACAACTCTAAGTGAGATTTCTGTTACATGTTGGAGACACAGCTATCTCCCTAAATTCTTTCTAAAATCTTGTTAATTGTGCCATTGCTGGACATAAAATCCCTGATGACTATTGGCCAGAAGCTCAACATTTGGGTCCTTTTCAATATATAACATTTAAATTGACCTTATAAACTTATAAATTAAGCAAATTACATTTAAGCTGTTGCCTTACTTCATATAACTGCCCCCAGACTCATCAATTACACCTGCTCGTATTTACATTTTCTTTCCTTCCGCTTAAAAATCTCTCAAACATGTTCCTCTCCCCCTCTTAGTCTCCATTTCGTCCTCCTTTGCTCCAATACTCTCCACCTCCTTGAATATCTCCCCTGAAGCTGTATAACAATTAATGAGGCCATATATCATAATTAAGGCAAAAAATAATACTTTGTCTCCTCTCCCATCTCATATGCTCTCAATTTTAATGAAGCTCTCGCTGAGCCAGACAAATCATCTGAAAAGGAAGACGACTTCTTAACTGCTTCTGTGTGGACATATTTGAAGTGACACCTCTGGTTTTGCTTCAACAAATCTGTTCCTAATAATATCTCGGCCGCCCTAAGTACGGGGGCCTTGTGTCCAATGTTCAGTCAAATATAATGCTTATATCTTTGTGCAGTCAGGTGTGGGCTTTGCCAAAGTTTTTATTCACAGTTCAACTTTTTCTCTGCAGCAATTTATCTGAAAGCATCTTTTTTTTCTTCTACTCACAATCGTCTCCGAACATTTATCCCATACAAAATAATTTCTCTTGTTTATGTCAGGCTAAGGTTTCGTCATGTCTCTGTTACCCCACCTGCAACCGTGAAAAACACATTCGTTACAAATGAGGAATGGCAGTGGTTAGGTTGGGTGGTCCCTTGTTGTATGTTGTGCCAAAGCCTGCCCAGCCTACAAATGTACTGCCATAACTCTTTCTATTCTTAAACGTTCATCTGTCTCAATAAACTTACACACTTGTATAATGTGCGTGCTGCAGCACCTGATAAATGGGACCCTGTGAGCAGGTATGACACAGAGCAAGAGAGCCAGCCAAGCAACAACCGCACAAACACACTCTCTATTACTCCTTTTGTGAATGCTCGTGTGTGTTTTGTGTGTGTGCTTCTGTGTAAATTGCTGAAAACAACCATCAACACCCACAGCAGACGTTTAAAAAAGCAGTTAGTTCGTTCTGTTAGTGCTTTAAAATTCATTTTTATCATGAAATTATTATGTAAATCTGCATGATTCATCCGGCTCTAAAAAAAAAAATTGTGTGAGTTTCTGAATAACAATACTGACTTGTGAAAATGATTGGAGTCCTTCTGACAAATATGATACATTTTAACCTTGTTAGCGTGTCCGTATGTTGATTTCAGGCATAAGCAACCAATCATATCAAAGTGCAGAGAGCAGCTAACATATTTAAATGATAATACACTGGAGAACACAGCAGTACTGAAGGCACATTATACTTCTCTTTACATCTTAGCTTTAGAGTCACATCATCATTTGAGCCGACACATGCACAGCAGCAGGAGATGAGAGCGGCATTACTTGTTGACAGTTCCCAGTCCTGCCAGCATTACATGGCCAGCCCAGTACAGACAAATACCAGGGTGCAGCAGCTCCAGGCAGGTCTGTTATTGATATGAGTTTGAATGAAATTACATTTAGGAAGGAGAAGCTTTTGAGTCTTATTTTCATTTTCTTGTAAAGTTAAAGTTTGACGATCTTTATGATTTGCATGCTTTGCAAAAGCCAGTAACTATAACCAAAAATTGGAATCCTAAAATTTGCATTTTTAATTAAGGTTTTAAAGCCTTATTTCATTGGCAGTTATGTATTCTACAGGATCTGTCACACAACACAACTGCATTGGCAAAAGTCTTTAAAAGTCTACGAAAGAAATCCATCCAAAGCAGCTTTTCCAGTACAGGCTAAAGAAAAAGAGGCTAACCCAAAATAGTTCATGCCTTTAACTTAACAGTCTAACCTCACACCAGTTTTTCTTCCATGTCCAACACCGAGCATCCAGCCTTCTCCCTCTCTTGTCTCTCCTCCATCATCTTCTCAGTGAATTTATGTTTCCTGTTACTCTCGAACTTTGATCTGTTATCTACTTTGGCTCTAGGCTTGATATCAAGAGGACACTCAAATCTTATTTTGTCTGGGCTCACCCGCGCTCAGATGACCATTAAATCTTATTTTCTCATTCCCTGGTGCTGCCTAACTGAGTTTACCAGCCTACTACCAGGAACAAGAAGGGTTTTCCAAAACCTAAAACCCTAAAGCCAGTTGCACAACAGATGCAAACAAAGCATTAAAGCAGTGCACATCACGTGTGACCCAATACAACACTTTTTGGGCTTTTGTGTGTGTGTGTGTGTGTGTGGGGGGGGGGGGGGATAATCTGTAGCTACTACTATATCGTTACTGGAATAAAGACAAGTCACTCATTTGGTATTGTAACACCCTAAGAAAGTATGTGCTTGAAAAACCTTCCAAAAAAACCCATCAAACAAAATAGCTGTCTGCTATTTTGCTGTACTTGTATTAGTTGCTTTAAGCAAGTAATTGGAGATGTGCAGCTCCTGAAGACCTGGGATGATGCGTTATCACTCACCGACACAGTGGATTTGTTTCCTCCTCTGCCACATTTAGAGAAGCTCCATAAATTGATGATAACTGCGTTTTGGTCCTTCGAGGAAACACTCGAAGAGTTCCTCGAAAGACACATTTGTATTGTACAATTACTGCTGGAGCCCTCTGATGTATTCTTTTATTTTCTTGCATGATTAATATTGCACAGTTTTAATGAGGAGTTATCAAGCGCTAAATGCTGTGTCGCTCCAAACATGGACAACAAGTTTTAGGGTAAATGTCCTCCACAATCACAACAGAAAAAAGTCTCATTGATTTGCACTGTTTCACAGATTTGACTGAGTAAACATAAACAAAAATACTTGAAGGGGAAGAAACGCTTCATTAAACAGAGTTGTCTTTGAAAGTTAGTTTCCTGCCTTGACACGCAGCAACAGTGCCGCTGCAATTGTTGTTGTTGTTCAGGCTGCTCAGCACAATAATTACTGGGGGGGAACCCCAAAGCACAAAGAACAGGAGAGAAAGAGAAAGTGCAGGAGTGTGTAACCAGGATGACACACTGTTTGCTGCTGAGGATGAACCCAGTCACCTTCATAGAAATACACTGCTTAGAAAATATTCCAACCAAAACCAGGGAAGCTAACATTTTCTGTGATTTATTCTAACTTTTGAAACTGTACAAAGGAGTAGTTTTAACCATTGAGTTGTTATACCATTTTTCCAGGTGTGAAGAACATTACACTGGCAAACTGGCATGCTGTGTTTATTTATTTATTTTTTTAAATGAATAGTGTTCAAAAGGAGTTTGTGAGTAAATTAGTCACACTGACAAGCAAGACAACAAAAATACGCCCATGCAAAACACATTCCTGCATCCTAAATATTAGTTGACTGTTATTTGACATATCAGCTAGTTCTGCTGTTTAGGTAATATACTGCTGAACAGGTGGTCGCCTGGCTACTGTAGAAGTAAAGCTTTTTGGCTTCACCTGCTTCCTGTGTGCAAGGAGGAGAGATGAAAGTCTGGAGTCCAAAAAAAATAATGTAACTGTTTGATCGATATGTTTTGACTTGGGGCCTCCAGCATGCCATCGATCTACTGGAAAATCTGTAAGTCACATCAGATTTCATCATGCTTAAAAACGAAGCAGCTGTCAATCAGATACTTTCCAGATGGAATTACATGATGGATCAAAATCTGATGGTACTTTTCAGTGTTCATATTTCATCAGCTTTATCAAGATCTCCAACATCACTGGCTGAAATGCAGCCACAAACCATGACAGAGCTTCCACGGTTTGACCTCCTCCATACATGCTGACAGTGATTTGAACTTCATCAGACCTGCTGGCATTGATTTTTAGTCCAGTTTTTGTGTATTTTTCATACACCAGCCTTTTCTCCCTGTTTCCCTTCCTTAAGAATGACTTCTTGACAGCCACCCTTCTACTGAGACCATTTCTGATGAGGCTTCGGGTATTTTCTTTACTGTTTCTTACTGTTCATCAGCTGTAGATTTTTTTTTTTTTGTAAGGCCTGACACTTCTTTAATTCTCCTCCACTTGTCCAGTTTTCTCAAATCATGCACACCATACTGAGATATGTTCCCAACACTGGTTCATCCCTTCTTTGTTCCTTAATGATTCATCATAGGTATGTGGTTCAACAAAAAAACAAAAGACTTCCTCTGAAAATGCTCAGGTAAAGCTGGGCAGACACTGTGCGATTTTTTTCAGTCGCGCGATTCAGCTCCTGCTCAAACTGTACAATTGACTCACAGGGGTTAGAAGTTCGTGGTCACGATGCAGGGTCTCACACTATACGGCCCGATGCTCTGATGCGACCTGAGTGCTCACACTGTGCCTCCATAAAATGAAGGTTATAACAGAAATTCTGTCGCTCTCCCTCTCTGTCTTTCACTCACACAGACACACCACCACCATCAACTTTGCTAAATTGCTAATGAAAAACATTGATCAGGCAGCTGTGATTCAGCAGCAATGTATAGATCCAACCGTTTTCACGGTTGTTGTGGTCGTGATAATTTTGTGAGGCCACATCGAAAAGGCTCGGATGAGCTTGCCATAGTTCTACAAGTTGTGCCTCCATCGCTTGTGTCCAGATCACACGCTGCACTGCCGTGCTGCGCCGTCTTTTTCGCTGGCATTTGTGTTTGCGCGTGCGCAGTGTGAGAAACTGTGGTGACACCAAGCGATTGATGATCGGGAGCTGGTCGTGAGGTGTCAATCGCTTCTCGTTACCCCACGTATACTACACGACGCACGATGAAGGCCAAAATCGGGCCGATCGCCAAAACGGTCGCACGACTCAAAAATCGGCTCAAAATGGGCCAAAAATCGCACAGTGTCTGCCCAGCATAAAAGGACTGGACTGAACATGAATGAAAAAGCAGTCAATGTCCAGACGAGGAAAAAAAAAAACTTCAGAAAGCAGGGAGAGCTACTGTTTGAGACCACAAAAATTACAAAAATCTGGTTCTTTGGAAGCCCATTTATAAATAAATCTGTAGCTCAAGACTTTTGCACAGTTCTGTGCTTTTTGAGGGCATTTTCACATCAGTGTGTATAAAACTGTTTAAAAGCTAGCAAGGGGCAGCTAGCTAGTGGAAGTTCTATGAGTTCTGTTTCTATGTCCTCCTGCTGGCACCAGGCCTGCTGTCGAGTCCAATAATGACCACATTGTTTTGGTGCCATCAGCCACACTGGTGGCTAAATGTTTGTCTTACTCACACACAGAAAAACACAAAAGAGCTTCCCAGCACAGGCTTTTAACTTTGTGTGCATCTGTGCGTGTCCTTGCTGGTAGTTAATGTGGTTAGGGAAGAAAGCACAGACAGCCGGGTGGTTCGGAAGAGCTAGTTTGCTCAGAAACGTGCATGTTTGGGGGTTCACGTTTGTTACCTGTGTATCTGTGCCGAGTTAAAGGCATGTGTGTGTTTGTGAGAGGAGCGGAGAGAGAGTTGGCCTAGGCAGTGGAAAATGTGCGAGCCAGAGACGATGACGTTGGCTGAGCGGAGAAGAACAAACTACTTCCTGAAAACCTATTCAACTCTTTGACTAAACACTCACTCCAGCAGACCTTCTGCAGCTCTCTTTTCTCTCTTTCAATGGCTCCAGCTGAGACTTCCTGTGTAACTCAGTTCAGAATCAGAATCAGAATGGGGTTTATTGCCAAATGTTGAGCAGGTTTACAACATTAGGAAATTGCTGCGGTGCTTCAGTGCAAACATGCTGTCATAAATAGCACTTAAATAGACATGGAAAAAAATAAAAGTAGGGATAAGAATTAAAAGTGCTACGTGGAAAGATATGTGCATGAGATATACATGAGATATATACATGAGAATAAGAATTAAGAGTGCTACGTTGAAAGATATATACATGAGTGCAGGTGGTGATCAGTGCCAAACATAGAATGATGCAGTGACACAGCGTAGGGTCATGTGTTAGTGGCGGGTTCATACAGCACTGTGGCACATACCCAATTAGACAAAACAGGCCTTTAATTTTAAAAGAAAATTTGAAACAGCATTAGATGGTAAATATCTAATTTGCTTATCTCATTTCTATCTTTAATATTCTGTGTTGTCTAGAAAACCTATTGCTTTATTTTGAATTAGTCAGCTATAATGCCACATTCATTTTTTGCCAGTTGATTATAACTGATAGTGCTTTTAATCCACTTTCTAAATAGTGTGCAGTTCAACAAACTACATAATTAATACACAATAAAAAGAAAGCTTCACATTCACTGTCTCACTTTTAGTAACTCACAGAGCAGTGAAGTGTAACTTCAAGCTGTGATGAGGTTTTATTGTAACAATATGACTCTGTGGGTTGGTCCTGCTCCTAGTGGTTTCCTAAAACCACTAGGAAATGTTTATGTTCATTTTGCAATGTCGCACAACTACTTGCAAAGCACACAAATGCACGTGACACACATGCCAATCATTTGCTGCTTGGAAGTTTGCAGTTATATTCACCCACTTCAGCAGCAGCACAAAGAACAAGGACACACACACACCGGAAACACACAAACACAAACTGGGTCAGGTAATTAACAGTTTGTAGATCTCAGCCAGCTTTAATCTAATCAAACCACCAGCCTACGTTTCCCCCATGGGTTTACACATACACACACATACACACATATGTTTGGTGCAATTAAGCACAGCTTTGCCCCTTCCACCTCTCAAATATTTGTTTCTCTAAAAGAATATAAATTTTATTAATTTAGTTTACGTTTGATCGCAGGTCAACACGAACACCATCGTCTATATTACGCTATTCGCAAAATATAACTGAGCAACGTTACTTTCATTTGTTTATGCTAAGGGCAAAATTATGTGTAGAATTCATATTAAAAACTAAACTCGTTACAATTTGCTATGGAACAAGGCGAAAACATCACTAACCATGTGCTTTAGAGCTGCGGGTCAATATTAATAATGTTGAGCTTTATGTGCAGCTTTAAAGCAAATATCAGGCATCCACGTTTCCAGGTGTGCTGACATCACGGTAACAGATGTGCCCATGAATTGCAGCTCGATACTCAAACAGAAAAACAGGATGCTGATTCTGTGTCATATCTCTAACCAACCCCATAAAATATATGACCCTGGGTTCAACAGTACAGTAGTGTGCAAAAGTCTTGAGCCACCCTTCATTTCTTTATCTGCTTGGAAGAAAAATATAAACGTTCTTGTCGTTTTTTAAACTGCTCTTGAGCAACAGTTCTTCAGGCTTTCTGGACGTCCTTCGAAGGCTTTCTTTCGCTGCTTTTTCACTCATTTTCAGTGCAGTCCTTGTACCTGAACATTTTTAGACGAAGGATTTTTTTGTTAGTCAAGCCCCTTAATACTGAAACTAAGAAATTGGTTTGGCTCCAGACTTTGCATAGTATTGCAGTTCACCTGCTGAACCAGCCTCACAGCACATTGTCAGCTTAAAAACAAGGAAATGCTTGCAAAGACCAATACGACTTCAGAGAGACAATTCATCCTCATTTGTTCCATTAATCTTGAGCCGAAGAACTGAGTTAATTAGTGTTCAGTGTGCCGTAAACTCAAACTCAGCCAACATGTCATACAATCAAAGAGTCCAACTCAATTTTAAGGCTTTTTGAGTCTTTTTATAGTGCATGAGCCCATAAAAGGGATTCTGGAGCAAGACCAACCTGAATCTAGTTCATTATGCTTTTTAAATATATATTGTGAAAGTAAAGTCAGCTGTTTTCAGTGCAGTGAGTTTGAATCACCATTAATCAAGCTATAACACCTTAGCAAGACTAGAAGAAACAAATCATCTTCTAGTAGATTCCTACAGAACAATTTTATTAAGTCAACACTGAACATTTAATTAGGCATCATTTGAAAATAATTCCATTGGTCATGCTGGAAAGTATGTTCAATCTTTATAAGCATACATATCATCTGCATTTCAATATTTCAATGTATGAAAGACTTCTGGTAACAGAAGCTTCACAAAAATGTATCTACAGTTGTGAACAATGACCAGCACACGTGAACAGATATCTGCTGTCTCCACAGAAGAGCCCCCAATTCTGGGATGTTGTCACATATTTCACCATAGTGAAGTGAGTTTATATACAGTCAGCAGCAACACAAGTTGAAGTAAGTACTAATGTCTCTATCTAAACTGTCAAACATTAAAAATTAAAGATGCTATGCCATTTATAGGAACAATACACAGTGCTAGCTAACTCATCTCATCTTGTATGACCATCTAAGCAGATCTGTGCCATCTCGGTGTGCTCTAATTCAGCCCTAAACTTGACATTATTACGCTCCTGCAGCTGACAGTTTCATCATTAGAGAGATTTCTCATCCCACTGCAGTTCCTGTTATTATTTCTGCAGCAGTGACATGGTTTATTCATCTGTAAAGTCTCACCATGTGTGTGTGTGTGTGTGTTTGTGTGCTGCACTGAGAGTGGACAGCTGTAGTTGCCTAAGTCCTGCCTCAGGGCCGCCTCCTCCTCGCTCTTACTATGAGCTAGATTGGGAGCGGTGTGGATGGAGAGTGGAAAATAGTCTGAGTGTATGGAAGGAAGGGAAACATTTCTGCAACCTGGTTTAGCTGCAGTAAACAACGATACAGAAACCCATCTACTCCCAGATACACATACAATGTGAAACCAAGAGTAGTGCAGGGACAAGTGGCTACTTCTTTGCTCCTGGACAAATTTTCTGCCTCATTGAGTTCTTTTGGAAATGGCGGGCAGCAGCCACTACAAGATGCTGCCCCCAACCAGAACGACAATGAGACCAATAAACACATGAAAGTCTATTTATTGTCCTATTTCTTTCGGCTCGTATTTGCTTCACATAAACAAGCAATCCGGTCCCTGAGCATTCCCTTAAGGCTGTGCGACCAGATTTTCTCTTATATAAGGGTTATCATCATGTGGTACCTGGAAAAAAGGGAGTAACATTTGGACCCGAGTTCCCATTGAGACAAAGATGCTGTACAGGCATTTATACAAGTCCATTTGTGACACTGTCATCAGCTTCATTGACGCTTGAAGAGGGTTATCCTGCTAAAGGCCATCTCAGCAAATTCAATTCTTGCTACAAAACTTCATCTCGAGTGTGCAGAGGTCTTTCCTGATCTCCTAACGAGGGTTATGACGGTAACCAGGTCCACTCACTCACACACAACTTCCTATCTTTTTACTACTTTCCCATTAATCAGCAACTAAAAAGACAAAAAGTGAAAACTGGAAGCACAGAATCCAGAACGCACCACCTCAATCCCATAATGCCGTTTTAATATGACAATTTTAATATCCACAGTATGAAGTTTGAGCAATGTTCAGATTTTGGGCTGTAATAGCTGCATATTTTTATCTATGCCTCTTTGTGTGTGCCTCCGTCTGTCTCGCTCACTATGCCACGTGGCTTTATAAGAAGAGGACACAGATTTATCTCAACTAAATAGAGCTGGGCGATATAAGATTTTTTCATATCACGATATGTTTTTTTCATTTCAGGCGATAACGATATCTATCACGATATAAGCCAAATAACTGTATTTGTAAGATTTAAATGTGCCGTTGCTCACAAGTAAAATGTGAAATAATCAGCAGCTTGTTTTGATTTAAATATTTATTTCCCATAATAAGTTCAACAGGGTAGATGTACTTAAGGAACATGAGACTTTTTCAGATAAATAATATTGCATTTAAGTTTCAAAATAGAACAAACGAAACAGACTACTAAATTGTCAATTGCACTTAGAAAAAAAACATTAATTCTAAGAATAAATCTTAGTTTGTTTTACAGAAGAACAGACAAAATTGACTAACTTTTGTCAATATCAAATAAACTGAGAACTAAAAGGAAATTCTCAATCTCTCCTTGTTGTATAGCTGAGCTTTTCAAACAGTTTTAACAGTTATTTTAGTCTGACAAAAGCCGAATGACGAATTAGCGCTTTCAGTCAGAAAGCGATTTATTGTATTTCCAGACTTGCTTTCGGCACAATTCACAGTGCGCGCTACTCTGTTTTTTTGTCAGACTTGAAATAGCCGAAATACCTTCACACTACAGAACTTCTATGGCTCTTCCGTTCGATAATCTCTCCGGCATTGGAACCATCATCTCTTTTCTCTTTTCGGTAACCTTCGGTCACGCTCTCGGTTGATTTTTCTCTAGTCGGCACACTCATTTCTTCCATTACCCGGGCGGCACGGCGGCTGGCTGCTTTCCAAACAAATACACATGTGCGGCTTGGCACTTGTGCTGTAGGTAACAAATCACCTGTCGTGACGCTGCGGCTGTGATTGGTTCGGCTCTGCGCTAGTTAATTTGGATTGGCTGTTCTTCTTTTTTTTTTTTTTTTAAGAGGACAGGAGAGATGAGGCCTATCGCAATAATTTAACTTTTCTATCGATAAAAAGTTATTTCGCAATACATATCGTTATCGTTCTATCAGCCAGCTCTACAACTAAATATATAACACTAAACTACATCGTCCGTGTAGCATCCAGTCGAACTGAGAAGGCCAGAACTGATGGTTGTTGAATGACCTTTATTATTCCTTGCCGTGTATAAGACAACAAACCAACGTAAGAGCTAGACAAACAAATAAAACAATTACCACGTTATTCATGTAACACCATTTTAACTGCTCATTACGCTGGTCTAACCGTTTTCTATTAAACTATACAATACATATTATGCGTTTCAGATTGCTCAAATTAAATCATGTTCATTACAAACCTTGTTCCCCTGTCGACTGTAGCTAGAAACATTCGTTTGTGTACAATTTAACCATGTTTTTCTCTCCTTTTTCTCCGTTAGCAATAGTTTACCGTTTTCTTGCGTCTTTTTTGTACATCAAACTAGTTACCGTTAGCAACATTCACTTCCTGTTACACAGGATGTTACCACAAACATTATATTACGTGTATATGAGCTAGCTTTACATATCCGCCGTTACAGTCCGGAAAGGTAATTGGACAAATACAGTGAAATTATGCTCAACTGCACATACACTTTACACTAAGTTCTGAATTTCTGTTTTGAAGAGAAACTATTACGATTACCAAGAATAATTTGATATATTTATACTGTTTTATACCAACTGACAAATGCATATACATGTATAAACTACAACTCAGGCTTTTCAATTTACCTATGGAACCAATCAATCCCTAGATAAAAACAATCACCATCATTTAAAACAAGTGAAACAGTTTTATGTGTTATAAGAGCAAAACAAAGCTAGCAAAAGGACCCATCTTCTGTCTATGTGACGGTTTCATCATGTAGACCGTCTATGTGCATTGATATGATGATGACATGATGATATAAATGTCAAATCTCAGAGCTCAGCTGGACTAGGCTTCCTCTTTACATGATTATGTTTTAGCATGACTAAAAACAAGACAGCGGAGAGCAGGACAGGATGAGGGGAGGAAGCCATGCCGCAATCTAGACTTTTGCTACGTACATAAAGGTACAAATCCACCAGACAAAGTTAAAATCCAGATTGAATTAAAGTCTAGACAGGAAGGCAATAACGGATATAGATCCAGCAATCAGCAACCTTATGAATAACCACAGACAGAGACACGACACAGCAGCTGGGATCTACAATTACATTATCTTTGTCTTATAGTAGAGGACTACAACCTTAATAGAGAAAAAAACAGTCATTTTTAACCTGCTTTAACTTTGGTTTGCTTTGAAAAGTACCCGCTGGCATTTCCTTTCACCTTTTGCAGTATTGCTAATGTTGCTACACAGACAGGACAGGGAGAACAAGCCATTCCTAAATACAGCAACAGACACCTTTAAAGGCTTCTGTGGTCACCATAATCAGAAAGGATATTGAGTTTTTCTCTAGGTCTCCTTGTATGTCTTTTCTTTATCTGAAGCAGCCCTTACACACATGCCACCAAATGATCTGACAAGTACAGAAATAAGAGTGGTTATATTAATACTGCTTATGATTATTTATTTTAAAAAATGACTATGTCTAGATAGATAGATCATATAATTACACACTCGTGAGAGGCCAAATTATCAAAATCAAAGCACTTGACACATAAGCATCCTTATAAGCGTGACCAGCTACACCATCACCGAGTCAAGGTTGAAGGAGTTGCTCAAGAGTTTGTTCACATCATCCACCGGCATGTGTGCGTTTTCAAACATCGAAGCATGACTGGTTGATGGTTCCCCTTGTTACTGGAGTGCAGAACACAAGAAAAATGATCAGCTGCATTTTTCTGTGTAGGTTCTTAGTCATCCAGGTCATGGTACTCTGAGAGGCTTCAAAATAAAGTGAATGAACTTGTTCAAGTTTTCTGAAGACGTTTCACCTCTCATCCAAGAAGATTCCTCAGTTCTAACACCAAATGGTGGTGTGCCCCAGGGAGTTAAATCCTAGAGGGAGTTGTCCCTATAGACTATTGATCATGTTCATCATCACAAGAGCCAAGGTGTGAGAAGGGGTTGAGGGGCCCAGGAAGGGATCTTAAAACTGCACTGTAGACAGTTCAGTAGTTGTTCACAGTGGACAAAGATGGCCTCTTTTACTCTTCTTTCAATCCATCTGTGTTCTCTGTCCAAAATATGAAGATTGTTATCCTCGAAAGAGCAAACATTGACCTTTAGATGCAGATGTACAGCTGAGTGTTGACCTGTCGAGTTGGCTCTTCTACACTCAACAAAAATATAAACGCAACACCTTTGTTACTGCTCCCATTCCCCATGGGATGGACGTAGAGACCTAAAATTCATTCCAGATACACAATATAACCATCCCTCCCAAACAGTGGTCACAAATCAGTCCAAATGTGTGGTAGTGGGCACATCTGCTATATTGAGATAATCCATCCCACCTCACAGGTGTGCCACATCAGGATGCTGATCTGACATCATGAGTAGTGCACAGGTGTACCTCAGACTGCCCACAACAAAAGGCCACCCTGGAATGTGCAGTTTTTTGCGCTATTGGGGGTCTGGGGACCCAGAACCGGTCAGTATCTGGTGTGACCACCATTTGCCTCATGCAGTGCAACACATCGTCGCATGGAGTCTATCAGATTGTCAATTGTGGCCTGTGGAATGTTGGTCCACTCCACTTCAATGGCTGTGCGAGGTTGTTGGATATTCGTGGGAACTGGTACACGCTGTCATATACGCCGGTCAAGCACATCCCGAACATGCTCAATGGGTGACATGTCCGGTGAGTATGCTGGCCATGCAAGAACTGGGACATTCTCAGCTGCCATCTGCCCTGAACAATGTGAACCATGATTCATCCGTGAAGCGCACACCTCTCCAACGTGCCAGACGCCATCGAATGTGAGCATTTGCCCACACAAGTCTGTTACGGCGACGAGCTGGAGTCAGGTCAAGACCCCGATGAGGATGACGGGCATGCAGTTGAGCGTCCCTGAGACGGTTTCTGACAGTTTGTGCAGAAATTGTTTGGTTGTGCAAACCAATTGTTCCAGCAGCTGTCTGGGTGGCTGGTCTCAGACGATCTTGGAGGTGAACCTGCTGGATGTGGAGGTCCTGGGCTGGTGTGGTTACACGAGGTCTGCGGTTGTGAGGCCGGTTGGATGTGCTGCCATATTCTCTGAAACGCCTGTGGAGACGGCTTATGGTTGAGAAATGAACATTCAATGCACGGGCGACAGATCTGGTTGACATTCCTGCTGTCAGCATGCCAATTGCACGCTCCCTCATTGCTTGTGGCATCTGTGGCATTTTGCTGTGAGACAAAACTGCACATTCCAGGGTGGCCTTTTGTTGTGGGCAGTCTGAGGTACACCTGTGCACTACTCATGATGTCAGATCAGCATCCTGATGTGGCACACCTGTGAGGTGGGATGGATTATCTCAATATGGCAGATGTGCCCACTACCACACATTTGGACTGATTTGTGACCACTGTTTGGGAGGGATGGTTATATTGTGTATCTGGAATGAATTTTAGGTCTCTACATCCATCCCATGGGGAATGGGAGCAAAAACAAAAGTGTTGCGTTTATATTTTTGTTCAGTGTATGTTGTGCCATGCGCTTATGGAGTGGTTGTTTGGTTTCTCGGATGCAGCGGTCTAAGTACTCCTCGCTGCATTGCACAGCATACACTCTGGTGTTTAGTTTGTGTTTGGGAGTCGTCTTTGGGACGAACCAGTTTTTGTCTGAGGGTGTGGCTCTCTGATAAACCTGCTAAATTAGGGAAGATTATGTTGTTCTGTTCGTCATTCTGTTTCTCCCTAGTTGGTGTCCCTAGTGACCTTCTTTCCTGTGCATCTTCACTGATTTGATAAAGACCCAGCTGGGATAACCACATGTTTTAAGAGCTGTCTTTACATGTGTTCCTTGTCTTTCCCTGCTCCCTTAGAAGTAATTTGATGCACATTACACACATAGCAGCTGGGTTTCAGTTTCCAGCTTCTGGTCACCAACTACAAATAGAAATTACTAGTCACATCTTTACCATTAATGTGACCACAGCACTAAAGTTTTAGATTCTGGAAATTGCTACCATCAGCTCTTGCATTAACTGAATACAGCCTTTTATTAGATGCTATCAGACTGGTAAATGTTCATGTCTCTTACTTGCCTTACCACAAGATCACATGCATTGCTTCAGTGAAAATGCTGTAACCCACAAGTTCAAACTCTTCACTGATGATGTACTGTTCTATAACTAATAACTGAATAATGACAGATCATGTTTATCTTTCTTTCCCTGTTATGGTAGCAGTATTATAGTAATGATACTAACCTTTCTTCCTCTGACCTAATCATCTTTTAATATTCTTTACTATCTATGAATTTTATATGACAGAGCTGAGTGTAAAAGCAAAGCTCTCAATTTACCGGTCGATCTATGTCCCTAACCTCATCTATGGTCACGAGCTGTGGGTAGTGACCGAAAGAACAAGATCGCAGATACAAGCAGTGGAAATGGGGTTTCTCCGAAGGGTGGCTGGCCTCTCCCTTAGAGATAGGGTGAGGAGTTCAGCCATCCAGGGACAGGCTCAGAGTAGAGCCGCTGCTCCTCCACATTGAAAGGAGCTAGTTGAGGTGGTTCGGGCATCTGATAAGGTTGCCTCCTGGGTGAGGTGCTCCGGGCATGTGTTCTCCGGGAGGAGTTCCCGGAGAAGACCCAGGACACGCTGGAGAGATTATATCTCTCGGCTGGCCTGGGAATGCCTTGGTGTTCCCCCGGACAAGCTAGAGGAGGTGGCCAGGGAGCAGGAGGTCTGGGCTTCTCTGCTTAGGCTGCTGCCCCATTGACCCAGCCCCAGATTAACTTAAGAAGATGGATGGGATTTTATGTCTGTACTACCAATTTATCTGCTTCTCCATTTTTCTTTGTTTTTTTCCATTATTATTCAACTAGAAGTATAATCATCAAAATCCAACTCTTTCCTTTAATATTTATTCCAAATGCATTAAAATTGCTAAAATTGGTGCAACTACTCTGAAAAACAAGAATTCATTTTACAATTTATAATCTATACAAGAGACAGAAGTATGTGTTCCTGTTGCCCAAAAAAAGAAAAGATCTTACTATAACTAGAATTTCTTGCAACATGTTCACTCTCAAGGATGCTTCCAAGGATGCCACTCTAGTTACATATACATACAATGTGTACTGTGAGCAGAGCTTGATACTCCTAAACACTTAGAAATGTTGGTAAGGTCAGAATGTATCTTAAGAGAAGGCCTGCAGAAAAGTGAGGCCCTCCTCTGAGCACACTGGTTTGTCTAGAGTGACTCCTAATCGGCCATACATACCTGAATGATTTGGTATCAGTTTGAAAAAGTGAATTATCTAGAACTCACTGCTGTTTTCAGTCCGGGGATAGATACACTTGGAAATTCCTGAAGGTTGGATCCTATTCTTTTCCCTGTATCTGTAACTCTCTCACTCCTGCGACCTCACCAGCTTATATGACATCTGTCACCACAAAATTTCCCTCTCTGAGCAAAGTGTATCCTCAGAGACAGAGTGGAGTGATGCGAGTTGAGTTAGCATTGTATTGTCAGCATGCAAGCACATGCTCTGTAGAGCACCGGGTTCATGCACACACACACACACACACAGACGCACTCTGGAGATCAGAGTGCCAGAGCTGTCACTGGGGTCAGTGGGGAGATGTGCGATATCTTGACAGAGCTGAAGTGCTCACTGACACACAAACACTGCAGAGCCTCACAGTCTGTCCTTGTCCCTTGGAGTGACCAAGAGAGTGTATGTGTGTATGGTGAGCATGTGTGTGTCCACTGGCTGTTGTGTGCTTTTGGTATTAGTTTAAATTAGACTGATATTAACTCTTAGATGCACATAGTGGGGGGTTTTTTTCTGGCTAATTTTTTTTCCAGAGAGAAATCTTGAGAGAAATCTCTTTAAATGTCATTGAGATTTAACCTCCTAGGACCTGGCGTCCACATATGTGGACATAACATTTTGGGTTATTTAGACCAAAATACTCAATTTTGCTCTACAAGGGCCTGGTATCCACTTGCAGGGACATCATACTGCTACTGTTCTATCGAAATTTTAAATGAATATCCTCATATGTGGCTCTCATTTTTCATAGAAACAAAAATCTGGTAAAAAAAAAAAAAAAGAAAAAAGAAAAAACATTCTGGTAATGCTTTGTCCTTTTAATCCTTTTAATTCATCGGGTCCCAATCAGCCAAAATATCAAAGACAAATTAAAAATGCATGCTGTGGAAGAGTTCAGGTCTTAGGAGGTTAAAGACAATCTCTAAACATTCAGTGTAACATGTAAATATTCTGCATACTTTGGTTGTAACGAGTAGTAATATGACTTACTGTTGATTTCCTATCACTTTGAAGCAGTCTGGCCAATCTCTCTGCCCTCTGACATCAACAAAATGTTCTCACCCAGAGAACTGTTGCTCACTGGATACTTTCTTTTTCAAACCATTGTTTATAAACCATAGAGATGGTTGTGTGGGAAAATCTCAAGACGGGCAGCAGTTTCTAAGATACTCAGACAATCTGGAACCATTAACCGTGCCGCATTCAAAGTCATTTAAATCATCTTTCTTCAACATTCTGATGCTCAGTTTGAATTTCAGCAGACTGATTTGATCACATAGACATGATTAAATATGTGAGTTAACGAACTGTTAAACAACTGTACCTAATGAAGTGGTCAGTGAGTGATTTGGTTTCTCTGTCATCCAGCCATTATGCTGGATGGAGATTGGAACGCCAGAGACCAAACTACCAACCTTCCAGTTAGTGCATGACCTGTTCTACCACCTTAGCTACAGCGACAGACAAGACAAAGATTGAGCTATTTAATAATAATAATAATAACTTTATTTATAAAGCGCTTTTAAACAAAGTGCTGTACAACTATTTAAAACTAAAAAGATAAAAAATAATAATAATAAAAGCGATACATAGCAATACAGGTAAAAGACACAATACAAGTTAAAAACAGTAAAAATTTAAAAACTAAAAGCCATAGAATTTAACCAGAATGACGAGACGTATGTTTCAAGTAGTAATGGTGAGGCTTTTTAAACCTAAGAGATCTACCTGCTGTCAAGAATGGTGGTGGTAGCATCATACTCTGGAGCTGTTTTGTTGCCAGTGCTACTAATACATTGTACAATGTAGAACGAAGGAGGACTACATCCAAATAATTAGCAGGCTTATAAGAAACAGCTGCGCTTACTACCAGAAGGAGGCTTTTGGCACTCTTGTCCATCCAAGGTGGCTGAGAGCATTAGGCAGTTAAGTGCTGCAGATCTCTCAAGGAAAGCTACTCCGTTTAATATTGCCCTTTAGAGAGTGGTAAGTGGGACTCTTGTGTTCATCATAACGTGGCATATAGTAGGGTGGACTTTGACAACTGTTTCCCTCTTTTGTTGCAGGTTTGCACTATACTGCTGCTGTATTGTCATGCTGTTTTGTTGTTATGTGATGCTTTTATAACGAACAGTACTTTGGGGTGTAATTGTTTTATGTAGATCTTTTATTAATTAGTGGAACGTTTTATTGCTTTAGTGGAGGTGCGGCCGCTTGCTGAGGGGCTAGGCACGTGAGGTGGAATCCCCTTCCCGATGCATGCGAGTGTACACACCGAGCATAGGTAGATTGCACCATTTAGAGTTTAGTGTGAGTGACAGTGAGGTCTGCAGTGAAGTTACACGGGTGAGTAATTGGTGGCACCCTTGGGCACTCCTCCCTGTAGGTTGCCTCCTCAAGTGGCCGGTCTCCACTATTTTGTTTAGTTATTCTTTTATCATGCTGTGATTGTTTTAGGGTAGCATCGTGGTAGGGAGTCTGGTCATTTTAATCATCGTTTGTTAATAAAGTGTTTTAATTAACTATTTTGCCGTCTCAACCCTGCTACCTTAGGTGTCTTCCTGATTTTAGTTATGTTTTTAGTAGTTTCTCTTAATAAATTTTGATTTGTAAACTTCCTTTTTCTCACCTCTACCGTTAATAACGAGTCTGTGGGCTTTGGTAGCCAGTGCAACACGTACATTGGCTAGAGAAATCTTTCCTGGGGTGTAACGCCCTCCCCCAGGTGGCGTTGTCAATATCTTAGAGGAATAACCGGGGACGGTAACTATCGCCACACCACATACACATCAAAACTGCTTTTAAAATGGATAAAACAGGCTAGCATTAAGCTTCAGGAATGGTCTTTTCAAAGCCCAGAGCTCAATCCTCAAAATTTGTGGAATATCTTTAGGGGTCTCTGAGCCTAAGAATTTAATTGCCGGTAGTGATCTGCCATTACCTGTATATGACAAATAAAATTTGAAACTAAAAAGCCAGGTCGGGGAAAGCCAACTACTGTACAGTTTAAAACAGGGATGTCAAACTCAATTGCACAGGGTGCCAAAACTGAAGGCACAATTTAGGTCGCAGGCCACACTATTGTTTTAGTGAATACACTAAAACAATGTTTGCTTGGGTTTTTTCTTTTTTCTTTTTTTTTTTAAAAAAACATAAATGTGAATAAAAACAGACAGGAATATTATTCCAGATTAAATAAACTTAAAAAAAATAAACCTTAACTTTAACTATTTTGCTCTTCATAAAAATATATCCTGTCAAAATTATGCAAGTTAGAAATATGAACATGCTGCCAAAAAACCCCAGAAAAAATAAATGAAAGCATACACAAGGTTGGAGCCGCATGTAGACGGAGCTGGGGCATTGCTTCAGGAATGGAACTAATAAACTGTGCGGGCCATTCAGTGTCGTACTTTCCCTCGAGTGTACCATTACACTACAGCTCCATCTGAATCTGCACAGGTGCAGTTCAGCAAAGTCCACTGACTTTGTTCAACATTACTTGGCAACAGGGAAAGTGAGGCAAGTTGCACTGGTGCATTTGTGACAGCTTCACTTGAAATGCCTTCACCGCATCATACATGCCATGTCCATGAACTGACAGATTTCCTTGCTGAGCTCAAAAACTCGATTGAGAACTTTTCCCCAACTCAACCAACAGATCTCTGTATGATAAGGAATGTCGGCAAACTCTGAATCTATTTCCCTCATAAAAGACTGAAATTGATGGTGATTTAAACTTTTAGCTCAGATAAAATTTACGGTTTGCGTTACGGTGATCATTACCTTTTAGGACTTCACCACACAGCTTTTCCTGGTGTATGATGCAGTGATATGCTGTTAACTGACCGGTACAGTTCTCCTCCTGCATCTTTACTCGCATCCTGCTGACTAGTCTGCTTTTTTTTCACCGCACAACACTGGCGCTCCATCTGTTGTAAGTCCAACAAGTTTGTCCCCGGGGCAGTTTCATGTCGGTTACACTTTGACATACGTTTTAAAAAATGTCTTTTCCTGTCGTTGTCGCGTGCATCGATTTAATGTTCAGTATTTCCTCTAGACAGCTGAAGATGGCCAGCTGTGCAATGTCCATCATGTCTGTACTTTCATCCACAGCAAGAGAGTATGCAATAAAGTTTTTGCTTCTTTCACACAACTGTGTTCTTAAATCAGTGGCCATCTCACAAACCCAATCAGCAATCATATTTCTCCTCAGGCTCACATTTGCCAAAATCTGCATCTTTGTCTGGACACAAGACGTCGCACACCTTAATCATGGAGCTCTTCAGAGTGGTACCGGGCTGATTTGGCAGTCTCCTCTACTACAATAAAACTTGCTTTCACAACAGCTTCACTTTGTGATTTTGCTCTGCTGAAATGTCAGATTCTTCTTTAGCTCTTCTACATTCTGTAGTTTCTGCTCTGCATTTAGGTTTTTCAGCTTATCCTGATGTTTTGTCTCGTAGTGCAGTCTTAAATTAAATTCCTTAATTACAGCCACATTAGCTCCACTAATAAGACACACGGGTTTACCAGCAATGTCTGTAAACATATTCAGTCACCCACCGGTGCTGAAAGGCTCTGCTTTCAGAATCAACTTTTCTCTCCACCATTGTGAGCGGCTAGCTTCGCAGACAGAGAGTGTCACCACCCAGAAACAGATCACCATGTACCCCAACCAGAAGCCTTGGATGAACCGGGATGTTCGTCTCCTCCTGAAGGCCCGCAACACCGCCTTTAGGTCAGGAGATGCACACGCCTACAGTACAGCCAGGGCTAATCTAAAGAAGGGCATCAAAAAAGCCAAACACCATTACAAAAAGAAGGTAGAAGAACACTTCTCCAACTCCAACCCCCGATGCATGTGGGAAGGACTCCAGACCATCACAGACTACAGGACCACCAAACCCTCCCCCGCATCCTCTGATGTCTCCTTCCTCAACGAGCTCAACAACTTTTATGTTCGTTTTGAGCGAGGGAACCCCACAACCAAAACAGACATGACGCCAGACGACCAACCTCGGACTCTCTCCCCCACCGATGTAGGAGCGGTGCTGAGCAGGATCAATGTCCACAAGGCTGCAGGTCCTGATGGCATCCCCGGGCGTGTTCTCAGAACATGTTCTGGGGAGCTTGCAGGAGTGCTCACAGACATATTCAATCTGTCCTTGGCCCACGCTGTGGTACCGGCCTGCTTCAAATCCACTTCCATCGTCCCGATACCCATCTAGCTAGGGCTGGGCATCGTCACTGATTTCTAGAATCGATTCGATTCCGATTCACAAGGTCCTGAATCGATTCAATCCATGATTAGATTCAATCCGATTCAATTCGATTTGAATCTGGGAAATTTTGCCTCAGACAGTCAGAAATATTATAATTCAAATCAGTACATTTACATATTTTTGTATCTATAAAAAGAAAGCTGACACACACAAGACTTTATCAAAGGTGTGAGCATCACAGCAAATGCCTTTGTGTCAAAGTAGCTGAAGATAAAACACAGAAAAACATGAAGGTGATTTTTCTGGCCTGGGATTTTATAAAAATATTCTGCAGTACATCAAAAACGAAAGAAAACCATTAATCAACTTATGAACATTACCTCTGAAGTTACAGTGGTTTTATTAGAGACACGGCTGAGCGTTTTGCATTTTGTATAATTTTAAAAAGTTAAAATTTGTTCAGAAGCCTATTGAACGGCAGAAATTAGGTTTTCTTTTCGGAAGTAAGTAAAAGAAAAAAACCCATCAGCCGATAGCGCTGTAAACAACGGTAGTCTTGTGCGTAACAAGCAAGCGAATAATGCGGAAAACAGATTTCGGGGATGGACAGGAAACTGTTCTTGAAGTATACAGAGAAAGAGAGAGAGAGCTGTGCATGAAGTGTGATTTTTATTGTGGTGGAAGCAAAACAGCAAAAGTAAGAGGGAGTCCATGACGATGTTTATGTGATGTTTGGATCTTCTTTTGCTGCTGGTTCGGTCAATATTGTTTGGAGAGAGATAAAACTAACAGCTTTAGAATCAGCGCAAAAAGAGCGTGGACCCGCCGAAACATCAGAATCAGCGAGCTGTCAGCTTTCAGCCCCGACCGTGTCTGGTGAGAAAGGCGACATCTCACTGATTATGATCTGCGGTCTGCGCTTTGTGTTTGTCTTTGTGCAGAATCTGCGTACCTGCTCTCATTTACTGTTTTAAATGTTTAAATTTTGTGACGTTTCACCTGAGATTCTGGAATTTTGGGTAAAATACATTTATATTAAAAAAATCGATTCAGGATTTTAATGAATCGATATCACGTTATCCAAGCCAGAATTGATTTTAATCGATGAATCGGTTATTAAAACCCACCCCTACATCTAGCCTCAATGACTACCGCCCAGTAGCACTCACCCCCATCATCACTAAGTGCTTAGAGCAGCTGGTCCTAGCACACTTCAAATCCTGTCTCCCCCCCACCCTGGACCCCCACCAATTCGCATACCGCCAGAACAGGAGCACAGAGGATGCAGTCTCCATCGCACTGCACTCTGTCCTCTCACACCTGGACAACAACAACACCTACGCCAGAATGCTGTTTATAGACTTCAGTTCAGCATCAATACAATCCACCCCTCACAACTCATCAGGAAACTGACAGACCTGGGCATCAGTTCCCTCATCTGCAAATGGTTACTGGACTTCCTGACCAACCGCCCCCAACATGTCCGGCTGGATAACCGCTGCTCATCTACAATCACGATGAACACCGGTGTACCACAAGGCTGTGTGATGAGCCCTTTCCTCTACTCCCTCTTCACCCACGACTGCAGACCTGCTGATGGTTCCAACACCATCATTAAGTTTGCAGATGACACCACGTTGATTGGCCTCATCAGTGACAACGATGAGGCCGCCTACAGGGAGGAGGTGGATCGTCTGGCTGAGTGGTGCGACACAAACAACCTGCTGCTTAACACCGAGAAGACTAAGGAGCTCATCGAGGACTACAGGAGGAATGCTGACCCACATCCACCCATCCACATTAAGGGGACGGCTGTGGAGCGTGTGAGCAGCTTCAAGTTCCTGGGAGTCCACATCTCCGAGGATCTCACCTGGACGACCAACTGCTCCAAGCTGGTCAAGAAGGCTCACCAGCGCCTCTTCTTCTTGAGGACTCTGAGGAAGAACCACCTGTCCTCAGACATCCTGGTGAATTTCTATCGCTGCACCATCGAGAGCATCCTGACCAACTGTATAACAGTCTGGTACGAGAACTGCTCTGCCTCGGACGGGAAGGCGTTGCAGAGGGTTGTGAAAACTGCCCAGCGCATCGCCGGAGCACCACTTCCTGCCATAAAGGACATCTACAGGAAGCGGTGTCTGAAAAGGGCTGGGAAAATCATCAGAGACCCCAGTCACCCATCACATGGACTCTTCACCCTCCTGCCCTCTGGGAGGCGCTACAGGAGCCTCCGGACTAAGACCACCAGGTACCGGAACAGCTTCTTCCCCACAGCTGTCAGACTCCTGAACTCTGCCTCCTGACGTGACCCACGTTAACACATGGACTGAACATACACACACCCACAACCACCTACACACACACACAATGGACAACTGTACCCTCAAACACACAATAATAACATGGACTGAACCACCACTCACAACCACTAGCACTTTATATAGCCTCTGTAGGAATTATATCTCACTTATCTTAACTGCACTACTGTATAGCTCTGTGTAAATAATCATTCTGTACATACGATAATTTTTAATCCTACAACTGTTTATAACTTGCATAGCTCACATCTCTGTATAACTGTATATCTCAGATTCTGTATAGTTTTTTATTTCATATTTATACCCTGTTCATATCCTGTACATAGCTTGTACTCACTACAGCCTGTACATACTTATAGTTATAGAATATTCATAACATACTTCATACCATGTACATTATAACATACCATAATAGACCCATTTCTGTAATATACTTACATATCTATATTATTGCTAATATATATTGTAATATATCTATATCATGGCTAAAGCACTTCTGGATGGATGCAAACTGCATTTCGTTGCCCTGTGCATGTGCAATGACAATAAAGTTGAATTCTATTCTATTGACTATGTGCACGTTAGCATATGCTACTTCCGGTGCAGAAACTCCTGTGGGGAGCTTTGTTTCCGGTGTCCTATTCACGCCCTGTTTACGGTCCAAAACAAGTTAAGCAAATGAATGAATCAAGCGGCGATTTACATTTCTATAGATGTCTTGGGCATTTACCCAATATATCTGTAAATGATGCTCATCGACTTGTTGATATTTTTTCCCCGCGCCTCAGGGCAAAAGAGAAAAGGGATTCAAATGTTATATTTCTCAGCTGTCCCTCGTTTATCGCGGGTTTTATGTTCTAAAAATAACCAGCGATAGGTGAAATCAAGTAGCCAAATTTATTTTTTGACGGTGCAAAACGTTTGGTGGACATCGTGGACATACTGTACTGCACTTCAGATTCACACTGCTAGCGATCGATGCAGCGATTCTGTACTGTACAAGAGAGACATCACGGAGGAGATTGTCTGCAGCGATCAGGAAGCAGGACACAATGTGACGTAAAAAAAAAAACGTGCAAACTTGCACTAAAAAAATCTGTGAAACAGCGAGGTGAAAGGTATCTTCGCAGTAGCGATTGACCGCAAAGTAAAGCTACCGGAAATGTAGAACCCCACATCCGGTCTCAAACCAGGAAGTTAGCATTTTCTCGTGCACAGGGTCAATTCTATTCTAGAAGTTTGACTTGATTGACGCGGGAATGTTCCCAGTTAGCCTAGCGGTCAGCAAGGAGGCTGCAGCGCTGCATTATGGGATCTGTAATTTGTATATTATTAGCGCCAAAATAAATGCAAACTTGTGAACACATGTGTTTGCTGTGAACAGGGTCTACAGAAACAAGCTAATTAGCTACACGTGTTTTTTCATTTATTTATTAGCAGTCTGTAAACATACTCAACAAGCAAGTACTCACTTCTACTTGAGTATTTATATATATATGTTTATATTTAGCTAGCCCACTTAACGCTTATAGAACAATACTCACAAAATGTACTTGTGACCTTGTGAACAATAGAAATGTATGAATATTTTTGAATGTACACGTTTTACCAGTAATTTTGACAAAATCTACACTTACCAGTTACTTTAGCAGTCTTCAAAGCTTGTAGCTAGTAATCATCATGTCCTCGTGCTAACATTAGCTTCCAACCTGTGCAGGTGTGGACTAAACCAGTGGCTCCAGGCTGAGGGGGGTGCGGGACAAAACAATTAAGTCCCAATAACCTAATGAAAAGAAGAGTTGTTTATTTCTTCTCTATTTAATTGGCTTACAATAAATAAATTAATAAGTTAATTACTTCACAGCAGTGGTGGTATTGGCAGTAGCAGCTGCTCTTACAGTTATGTAACACAGAAGTCCTGACAATATGCCATAAAAAGCATGCAAAGTTGAAATGATGACTGTGAGCTGCTTTTGCTTCACCTGTTAGTAACCAGCTACATATCTGGGCAGAACCATTCACGTCTCCTCTTACTTTTTATTGCCACCCATCAGAGAGCTGGCAGTGTTAATTCTCTTTCCTCGTCTGTAACTGTGTTTTTGTAGGATGCTAAGCTGCCGAGTTTGTGCTCTTTGCTTCTTAAAGTCTTAAAAAGTCTCCTTTTCTGTGTGGGGGGTACTGGTGTGTGTGTGCGCTTGTCAAGACTCAGCAAGCAGTGAGTGGGAGGACTGAGACCACATACAGTAGATGCCTGAAACATAATGGAAATCGGATTTGGCACACCGGTCCATCTTGGCGAACTCAAACACCCACCATGGCCTTAAACAACTCAGAGACAGTGCTGCTGCTTTAAAGGTCACGCAAAGTTAGAAATCTCTTTATTTTAAACAAACATCTGGCTCTTGAGCCAAGATGAAAGGGCTTCAGCACAGAAGAAACACTTTGTATGGCTGCAGGAGCTGCAAACGCACCTTTGAATGGTGTAAACTGTGTTTTGTTTTGTTTTTGTTTTTTTGTTTTTTAAAAAAGGGTAGCATCATCTGGGAGGTAGATGCATGCTGTGGGGTTAATTGTGAGATATTCTTCTTCAACCGTCTTGCAAAGACGGTTGGACCTACCGTGTGATTCTGAACAGCAAAAAGCAGATGCAGTACACTCTGAAAGACTTTTGGGTAATCTCATTAAAGCATCAAAGTGGTCTGATGCGAACATTTCTTGATTCACTCCTGAAAAGTGTTTTAGTAGTGCAGCAGTAAGCACACACTGCATGTAGATAGGGAATGAGATCGGTAACCAGCTGGGAGCAGCTCGTTGATAAGTCTTCCCCTTGTTGTGCTGATAAAAGGCTGCTCACAATTTGACCCACGGGTTAACACTGCCAAGATAGCAATAAGGTAATAAGGCAACAAAAAAAGGAGGCTTTTAGGTTTTCAATTTATGAATGATTTGGTGCATATAAGAAGAGCAAGGATTTGCACAGTAAGAAATCACTCTATCAGCCAATAGCCTGCTAGGAAATAAGTTACTCTAATCCACTTGATCAAGGTCCCTTCATTAAAGCCTGTTCAGATATTCTGTGACAAACCTTGAGTTTAAAAGCACAAAAGACATTATTTCAAGATTATATTTGCACAAACCCAAAAGATTTTTTATTAAAAATGAAGGCTTTACCAACAGCATTGTTTACACACAATTCAGGTTTAAGTGCATGCACTGTGATTGCAGTGTAGTTTCTCGTGGACATGTGTTGATGCTTCGGGATCACTGTGGGTACAAGACGCCTTTGTATTTCTGTAGCATTGTTTTAATTAGACCTGGATTTCACCCCTATATTTAACTCTAATTAAGGTCACCTGATGTGCAGGTAAGAAATGTGAGGAAAACAAACCATAGCAGCAATTTTGTGTCGAGCAAAAAACATAAATGAATAAAGTCAATGCTATTGTGTTTCTATCCCCTTTATTTACATTTCAAAGAGAACGAGTAACAGAGAGTTCCCATCTAGCCATCTTTATGAGTGTGTAATCTCTTAAATGGTAACAGTACATTGGCTTCTGTCATGCTGTTTTGTTTTGTTTTAATAAACACTCCTGCTTCTGAAAAAGATGGGATGCTGTGTAAAATTAAAACACAAAATTGCAGTGATTTGCAAATCTCAAAGCACAAATTTTATTCACGACAGAACAAAGAAAACATACATTTTCAAAACATACATGCTGGCAGAGACATCTTAAAACAGTTGGGACAGGACTACGTTTGCCACTGTGTAGCATCCTCTCTTCATTTAACAACAGTCTGTAATTGTGGTGGAGCTGAAGGAGAGCAGCTGCTGGACTGTTGGGAGGTAATTGGTGTCCCATTCACATCTTTTTCCATTCAAGATGCTCCAAATGATTTCAGTTGGTGAAATGTCGAGACTGCTGGCCAGTTCAGCACCAGGACTCTTCGACTGTGAAGCATCATCTTGCTCAAACATGCAAAACCTGTAAAAGAGCTTTGTTGCTCTAAAAACCTGTATATACCTTTCAGCACTGATGGAGCTTTTCCAGATGTGCAAGCTGCCATTTCCATAGACAATGAAGCACTGACAACAAGCCGGAAAATCCCCCTCCTCGTCAGTCCAGAGGACACGACATCCATCTTTTCTAAAACAAACTCCAACATTTGATTTCTGTGCCCAGTTTCCCACTTTGCTTCAGTCCATTTTAAATGAGTTTTGGCTTGATCACGATCATGTTCACAGATGACTTCTTCTTTGCATGATGGAGATTTCACCTGCATTTGTGGATAGGGTACTTCCTGAGCTCATGCAATCTTTGAATCATGCCTGTTAATGATGAAGTGCTGCCTGAGGACCCGAAGTTCACAGGTATTTTATATTGTTTCCCCATCCTTGTCCCTTGCGCAAAGAGATTTCTCCAGATACCCCGAATCATTTGATATTAAAACTGTAGACGAGGAGTTTTCACAATTTCACATTCAACTTATAGATGCCTTTTTGCAGATTGAACCTCTGCCTCTCCAAGATGCTGTTTTTATACCCAATCATGTTACTGACCTGTTGCCAATGAAACAGTCAGAAAATCTTCCAGATGTTACCCTTTATTATCACTTCTTCAGCCCTTTGTTGCCCCCGCCCTGCCGTCAAATTCCCCTTTATGCAATTTTAAATTAAATTTGAACATTTGATACATGTTCTATTAAGAATAAATAAAGGTTTACAAGATTTGCAGATCATTCAATTTTTTTTGCCTTCTTTTTTTTTTTTTTTTGGTAAAGATTTAGGGTTGCATTTCAAAAGAAAGAAAAAACAAAGAAGCAGCTCAGGCCATTTGCATTACATTTTCATGGATTCAGTCAAAAAGGCTGGAGATTTCCCAGGCAAGCACACACTATTAATGATGACAGGAAACATTTTGGGACCTGACTCGAGCGCATTTTTATTTAACGTTCATAACTGTTAAAAACATGTATAAAAATTGGTCCTGTTTCAGAAACAAGGCACGCATAGTCATGTCAATGTTCAGTGTTCATGTCATTATTAGCATTATCATTTATCAGCATCATCATCAGCATGTTCCATCTCAGTATTTGTCTAAGAGTAGTATCAAGCATTCCCTAATATAAAAACACGTTCCAATTTTTTATTTTTTTTTTTCCACAGAGGTTAAAATTTTATTCCGAGCAGCAAGACAATATTCATGCAAAGACGGGAGTGGAGGAGAAGATGCGAGCTGACTGGACTGACAGGTCTTTAGTAGTAGGTCTCCCGTTCCACCCAGCCTGGATACAAAAGGAGGAGAAAAAAAACTCACTTGATTTAGAGGAAAACTCATTGGACACATTTCATTATACACTTTATTTTAAAGCATGGAAATAGGCAGGAGGATGGCAGAAGATTAAGGAGATGCCAATTTTTCCATTTTAGCCACTAGCCTCAGGGAGCAAAGAAAGAAGGAGAAGGGAAAGAAGGGAGGAACGGGTAGTAGAGAAAGTAGTCCACACACACACACACACACACACACACACACACACACACTAAAAAGGATAATAAAGGCATGGATTCTGGACTCACCTCCTGGGCTGCGTCTGAGGATCAGCTTACGGATTTCATCATAGATAAAGATAAGCAGGGAATAGGGGAAGGCGCAGAACCACCAGTTGGGCCTGGAAACGCACACAAACACAAAAGAAGATGAGAAACTGATCCAGAGCCCCAGGTCTGGATGAACGACATGTGGTAAGTAAACCAGATTAGAGTCCGTAAAGTACTTATTGGTGGTTTCTGGGGGAGGGCTTTACTTACTTAAGAGGATACATTCTGAGGGCAACATCCATGCCTGGGCAGTAGGAGAGGAAGGCAGCCAGAGCGGTCTCCTCAAACAGTCCAAAGATCAGGATCTTGTTCCTGAAAGAGCAACAGAAATAAATCAGGCTGAATATTTATAGTTTTATATGGTTTTATTGTGCCGGGATGCTGCAGTGGATACACACATTAAATATGACCAGAGCTCCACAAGTTCTTAATATGGTTATGTCAGGCTGCTCACAGACTTCAATTGTGACCATAGAACTGGTTTAAACTTTGTTTGTGGTGGCCAATCACAAGGAAGTTGACTGAAAAGTAAGGACTGCCTTTAAGACTGCTTGTTTTAGACAGTGGCTGACCTGAGATGCACCTTCATCCAGTCTATAATAATAATTTATTTAAAAAAAGAAAAAAAGGAGAAAAGACTTTTGAACTGTGAGATGGGCAAAGCTACTCCAGTCAAGTCCATGAATAACAATGTGGCACTTGAAATGATGAGAATAGCTTCCCTTTAAACAACTGACACTGATCTGAGCGACCGATGCAAACCACAGCCGGAGTGCTTTTTAAATTAAGTATATCCTTCTTAGAGCCCAGAATATATGCAGAGGTTAGCTGGAGTTCTTCCCAGAGAAAGAGCACTGCTACTGCAATGTGGATAAATAAGCATGACATTAAAGGTGGCAGCTGTTTCAGGACCATTTCAGAATGAAATATCCACAGCTAAGTTCAAGCAGAGGTGACGGAGAACAGTGATGCGCCTCCGCATTCACAAACGGAGGGCGTTTTACTCACTTCATGCCCTGCTGGAAGACTGAGTTCCTCCTGGTCTTGCAGATGATCAGATCGGCCCACTGCACGATGACGATGCTGACGAAGAAGGCCGTGTGGCAGGTGAACTCCACGATCTTCCTCTGCTCGTAAGTCTGATGGAGAACACATCGTTTGCATCAGCTGATGATGGAACAAACTGTTACTTGAGGTCTTCCTTACAAATGTTACTCACCCACTGCTGTCCATAGCTGTCCTCCAGGTCATTGATGTACTTGTTATCCCAGGAAACTCTGATCCCCACCAGGGTGGCCGGCAGGAAGCCGTTTTCAGCCAAGATCACAAAGTAGGTGAAGAAGCCTGCCAGAGCCTGGATCATACCTGCAAGAGGGAATGATCATTATATCAGACACTTCATAACATTCTGATGTTTTAATACTAAAATGATGAATACATGCAGTTAATTTGTGTGAAATTAAACTGGAATCAATCATTTATTGATTAAACAGATCAGCTTTGTGCTCTTTCGGAAAAAACGAGACGAATGAGAACGTCGCCGTCTGAGTCGGTGAATATGTTTATCCAGTCCTTTGGGTAATTTTCTGGATCAAACCATTTGTCAATGGGTGAGTAATTAAGTAAATAAATCTGATTAACCAGTCTTTGAGGCATTAACGACTTAGAATAAAAATTACAAGTCGACTAAATTTAATTTTAAAATCATTATCCATGAGATGAATAATCCATAAAAAGATGCTGTGATACTTTAGATGTCTGGCAAGATGCACTGATCATCATCAGATATTCAAAGCCTCCTTAATGCAAACCCCCAAAACAGTTATATCATGTTTTTAAAACAGTAAGGAGGGTGAGAAATTTGTTTGAGTCTATAACACTCTTATAAGGAAGTTCAAAAATGGTCAGAGGGGTCAGGTTTATTTCTGGCTTCATTACCGAAGAGGGAAACATCAAAAGCCCGAGGCAGTGCTCTGTCATCACTCAAACATACAACACGCATACACTTCAACTCTCTATCACTACAGGACTATTTATGGTGCATGCCTCTCTTCTTGTTATCTTGCTCCACCCAGACACTGAGCTGCCCTCTTAGAAAGACAGAAAGAAAAAAAACAAAAAAAACAACATCTAGCAGAGATCCATGTCTAGAAAATGTCATTTCAGTGGGCAATTTCCAGAATTCGCATTCAAGTCGAGGCCATCTGTTTACCGATTTGTCCATAGGCTATACTGATGAGCCTCTCGTTCACCAGCTTGTCTGTTTTGGGGTTTCTGGGCTGTCTCTTCATGATGTCGCTCTCAGCCGCTTCATAAGCCAGGGAGATGGCAGGGACCTGAGAGGCAGCACGCAGCACCAATCAACAAAACAAAAAGCACCAAAAAACATAAAAGTTCAAGTTCCTTGTTTTTCAAATAACTTAAAAATCATACAACTGAGTGATGAATCCCTAACCGGCAACAGAAAAAAAATAAAACACTACCATGTCAGTTCCCAGATCAATACAGAGGATGGTGACGGTTCCCAGGGGCAGAGGGATGTTGGCGATGATGAAGAGGAGGAAGGGAGTGATCTCAGGGATGTTACTGGTCAGAGTGTAGGCGATGGACTTCTTCAAGTTGTCAAAGATCAGACGGCCTGATGAGACCAAAGCAAATTTGTTGTATTCATAAATGCTCCTACTACTTACACACAAGTAAGCTAGTGTCAATTTGTACAATCTGTTACCCTCTTCCACTCCAGTGACAATGGAGGCAAAGTTATCGTCCAGCAGGATCATGTCGGCAGCCTGCTTGGAGACGTCGGATCCAGCGATGCCCATGGCGACACCAATGTCCGCTTTTTTCAGAGCTGGAGAGTCGTTCACGCCATCACCTGTCACGGCCACAATGGCTCCCTGCACACAAGACGGTGCCAAAGTCAAATTAAACAGAACAGAAGGGGAAAGGCGACGTTCTTTCTTTCAAATGACATTACATCGTGTGACACAATCTCCTGCCTTGTGAAAGAAAAGCCTCAAAAGGTTTCAGGGAAACTCCCATTTTTGTATTTGACAGCTGTGATAAAAGTGACTAAGAGACATAAATGTGGAATCAGTGGAGGAAGATTCGCCGCTACAGTGTTACGTGTGACAAGGCTTTGGAAGGCTATTCGGTGGCTGTGTTGGATGCCAACAGGGGCAAAAAACAAACAAACAAAAAACAAAAGCCTGTGGGATTTCCTTCATTAAAAAATAAATTAAAAAAAGGTGAGTGCCTCAATTATTTGTCACATTAGCTCCACACAGTGTTATTATTAGGCCTCCCACTTGAGCTAATGAACAGCGCACCAAGCATATTTTTGAGATTTATTAAACGTTGACAAAGAAAGAAGCTGACAGTTCAATTATTTGTAGCCGAACGTGCATCAGTAAACTACCAGATCTATATTTCACTGCACCTGATGTGGCAAATAATGGCTATTAAAGCGTTGAGATGAGAGACGTGTTTGAAACGTTACAGTCATAGCAGTCTGCTAAACGCCGCCCTGCAAATAGCTGTGAAGAGTCTGTGACGCAGAATTGTTTACCGAAACCCTTGATCGGACATTATAAACAGGAATTATTTTAATAAATATCTCCATAGTCAGAGTCCACGTACAACTTTGAGAGTTTTCCCCCGCTTACTGATGCGCTCAGATATTCATGCACATGGTTGAGCTCACAGCTTGACAGATGTTGGCGCTCAATTATTCAGCCAACTTGATAAATCAGACCAAAGCAGCAATCATAACCAACCACTGGGAGAAATTCACAGATGCATTTACATGACAAAGCAAAGGCAGGTGCTGTGTTTGCCAAACTAAAAAACACGAGCACAAACGCTGCAGGTGTTTGTGCGAGCAGGACGGTCTGCTCCACAGCACAGGTGAAAGCACTGTGCCACATTTTCACATTTGTTTTGCTATACCTGTCTCTGGCAGCCCTCCACAATGATCAGCTTCTGTTGTGGCGAGGTTCTGGCGAAGACGATCTCCGTGTGGTACTTCAAGATGTCGTCGAGCTGCTCTGGGGTCAGATCCTTCAGGTCACCACCGTGAACGACGCAGGCCTTGGCATCTCTGTGGGGAAAAATGACATTCATACTTAATGTTCTGAGGGTGGAAATTATAATAGATAATGGCCGAAACACCCAATGAATCCAAGGTCCACTACTGATAATATGTCCCAAATCTTAATATGATAACCTAGATTAGATCTCAAATCCCCTCCAAAAATTGCAGATTAGCTTGGGTAAAAAACCAAAAGTTGAGGCATAAAACGATGTGTGCTGCTGGTAAAGTTTCTGGGCTGCCTTTCCTCATAACAGCCATCCCTCAAGATTCTCGCCATTTAAAGCAATGCATTGTCAGGGACTACAACATCTAGTCCTTTTGCTGAATGTAACAGCCACATTTAAAAAGAAAAAGGGACCAAGAATGTGGCCATGAGGTAACCCCACAGAAAGTTGGTACCTTGGATTGACTTCGTTGATCGGGATGTTCAAACGTGCAGCAATGTCTTCAACAGTCTCGTTGCCCTCAGAGATGATACCCACACCTTTAGCGATGGCCTTAGCTGTGATTGGATGATCACCTGTTACCATGATCACCTAGAACGAGGGAAGTTTGTGCTGATAAGTCCAATAAGTCAACACTCTCATTTATGAAGTCTAAATGTCTGCTTTGAATGTGATCTCCGCATGCATACCTTGATTCCAGCACTCCTGCATTTACCCACGGCATCGGGCACAGCAGCACGAGGAGGGTCAATCATGGACATGAGGCCGATGAAGCACAGGTTCTCAGTGGGGAAGTTCACCTCGTCGGTATCAAAAGCAAAGTCCTCTGGGAACTGCTCATCAGGCAGGTGATAATGGCAGAAACCTAGATTGGACACGAAGTGGTCATTTAGGTTTCAACTCAGTATTGTGAATTCAGAAATTTAAACCCCCAGCAGCCACAGAGCCTCACCCAGCACTCTCTCTCCCAGACCTCCCAGCTCAAGGTACGCATTCTGGAAAGAGTCTTTCATCTCGTCATCCAGAGGCTGCTCTTTGCCCTGCATCATTATGGTGGAGCAGCGGTCCAGAATTCTCTCTGGAGCTCCTTTCATGACCAGCAGGTGCTTGGACTCTCCTTCACAGGAATTCTTGTGGATGGAAAGCTATGAACACAGAACAAAAAAAAAAAAAAAAAAAACGGGAACAAATTTTTTAAAAACTGTTGTTTTTTTTTTTGCACAGTTATGAACCCAACTTGCAATTAAGATAATCTAATATTGTAGATTTCATGTACATGACAATAAATGTGACATTTCATAATGCAATGCATACTTTTGCCATACCTGGTACTTGTTAGTGGAGTTGAAAGGGATCTCAGCAATTTTGGGGGTTTTCTCCCTCATTTCTTGGACTGAGCCACAGCAGAGTTCAATGCACTTCAGCAGAGCCGACTCAGAGGCATCACCAGCCACATCTCTCTGGATGATGAAGATAAAATGGGGAAAAGAATCTTAAGTAGATTATCAAACTATTCAACTGGGTTGCCAAATTACTGTACGGAGAGTTTAGAAAATTGTTCTCTGTTAAATTTACTTTGGAATAAGGCATAGCACAAGAAACAAAATGCCCGTTATAATTTTTCTTCCCATTGTAATAATAGGCCTTGATGAAAACCAACCCCATGTTTACCCTTGCCTCATTCTTGTAACAGTGACAGACAGGAAAATAATGAGCAGTGAAGGAACATGACTGATAGTCTTGGAGCCAAGAGACCTACGTGCAGCTGCGTGTGTGTGTGTGTGTGTGTGTGTGTGTGTGTGTGTGTGTGTGTGTGTGTGTGTGTGTGTGTGTGTGTGTGTTTGGTGAGGTACACAGTAATTATGTAGTTACATGTGTGTGTACGTGTGTATGTGTTTATGTGAGCCACTGCAGTGGGAGTTATGTGAAGGAAAACAAGCCGGTCTGTCTAAGAGGAAAACATCTCAGCAGGGGTAAAAATGAATAAAAGCCCAATAACAGAATTGGACCCCTGTTAGAAGGTTCAAAATCATTCATAAACAGAATAATGTAGAGCTGGATATGAAGATATGATTTTTAAGACCGATAACTTGGTGATTTAAATGGTCAACATATCGGCCTTTTTTTCTTTTTTTCAATTTTGCCACACACGGAACAAACAGATCTTCTCCAACTTGTTAGGTTTATTTATATTGATGATAACGACAATGCAGTTCCATAATAATCTAGTTTTATTGTTACAACAAGTCAAGGATTACTTGTTCACGCTGTCCGGCTCTCCTCGGATCAGTTGGCAGATATGCCAACGGGGAAGTTGCAAAGTCCCTTCTGGTAGACAAATGTCACCATATCAACACTGATTACACCATTAAAGGCCGTTTCTCCCTTCTATTCTTAGAATTTTGATTTATTTGCCATTATAAACAGCAAATATCAGTCATCGACTTACTGCCAATATATCAGTTGGGTTTTAATTGCCATTGTGAGCACTGGGATAAAAGCATGATTGTGACTGTCATACTTTTGTAGCTATTGCCCAAATGGGCTACCAGCTGTGTCTCATATCAGTCGGGCTCTACAAAAATAAAGGTTGTTTACCAGAGTTTAATCTGCAACCCCTCCCCCAACTGATGAATGCTGTGAAGTGTCATGTGGGCCTGTATTTAAAAGGGGGCTTTTATCATAGGCTTTACAGGATTCTTTGGTCAGTAGCACGCCACAGAAATTATCAGTGGATCTCCCAGCTAAGTCAGCCCACTGGAAACACCAACACAAAGTACTGAAGCTTTGACACTCTTGATAAATATGTCCTAAACTGCTTTATCATGAAGCATAGACAAAAGCTGCAGCATCATTACATTTCCTTTCATAGAACCGAGCCGGTCTCTTGTCCTTTGTTAGAATATTTAGAGAGGCATTCACGCAACTGCACAGGTGTTACAAACACTGGGAATGAAGTGAACAACATTAGAGGATAAAAACCAAACAATAGGGCAGAGGAACACTTGTGTTTTTCAAATCATTTGAAAAAAGGGCATATTCAAATTTAGATAATGAGTCAGCAGTACTGGAGTTTTAAATCCTGCCCACATAATGAGCACACAAACTAAAAGCTTACAACAACAGAAAAACATTTCTTGCTGTTGAACAAAGGATTTAAGAGCACACAGGCTTCTGTTTTTAGCTCTTAAAGCTAATCATTTCCTAAAATACATAAACACATACACAATTCATGCAGGGGAAAAAGAAAAATCCCGAGAATGACTCAATTTGATTCCAATTATCCAAATAAACAGAAGGACAGGTGAAAGGCCTACCTTTAGAATGGGAACGTTGCTCTGCTCGGCCAGGAAGACGGCGCGGTTGCAGAGTCCGGCGATTCTAGCCAGAGAGGCCCACGTGGCAGAGCTCCTGTCAAAAGAGGTACCGCTCTGGTTCTCAGTGGTGTCGGCCTCATGGATCTGGTTGTCAAACCACATGTGGGCCACAGTCATTCTGTTCTGGGTCAGGGTGCCAGTCTTGTCGGAGCAGATGGTGGAGGTGGAGCCCAGCGTCTCGACAGCTTCCAAGTTCTTTACCAGGCAGTTCTTCTTGGCCATACGCTTAGCAGTCAGAGTCAGACACACCTACAGAGGAGAATGCTTGGGTCAGCCAACTGTTTGAGAACCACTGGATCTTTAAGACACATGAAACATCTGGACTCACAGTGACAGTAGCGAGGAGACCTTCTGGCACATTGGCGACAATGATGCCAATGAGGAAGATGACGGCCTCGAGCCAGGTGTACCCAAGGATGAGGGAAAGGATGAAAAAGGACATGCCGAGGAAGACTGCCACACCAGTGATGATGTGGATGAAGTGCTCAATCTCGATTGAGATTGGGGTGCGTCCGACTTCAAGTCCCGAGGCTAGCGTGGCGATACGACCCATGACGGTACGATCTCCAGTGCTGATCACAATACCACGGGCAGTTCCTGTCACAGGGATAAGATCATTAAATAAAAAACAATAAAACATTAGCTTCATTGTTCATTCTGTGTCATTATACCTTCAACACAGTTGGTCGAGAAGAAAGCAATGTTCCTCGTCTCCAATGGGTTCTCGTTGGAGAAATCAGGAGTACGAGTCTGGGGCTCTGATTCACCAGTCAGAGACGAATTGTCCACCTGAGTGGAAACAACACAACAAACATATGGTAACATCTGCCTTTAGTTAAATAAAGATCACTGAAAGGGTCTTGACTTCAGGTTTGGGACCCAAAACGGGTCAGCGATTTGCTTTTTTGTTTTCCATAACAAAATAAGTGCCTGTTAATTAATGAGGCACAAGTCAAGTAACTAAAATAGTGACTTCAAAGGAAGAGTCAGAGAGGGTAATTTGGTTCTTCATGCTCTACTTCACAATCACATGGCAATCTGATAATGAAGTGTTAAAAATACAAACAGAGTGCATGACATTGTTTGAAATCCACAATAAAAACAGAATTAATTGGTCACAGCGAGCCTGGATTTTATGAAAGGAAGCACTATTTTTAGAGAGACATTTCAGGAGCTTCGAATCACTAACAAGCACTGAACTGAAGGATTAAAAGGTTTCCCCTGGATGATACTGATGAGAAATTGTTTGTTAAAAATGAAATAGAGGCAGATATAAATAACTTATGGAGCGCCCACCTTGCAGCCGTGGGCGGAGATGATTCTCAGGTCGGCAGGGATCCTGTCACCACCTTTCACCTCCACTAAATCACCAACCACCACATCCTCAGCGTTGATGCTCTTCTTCTCACCGTCACGAACAACCAGGGCTTGCTATGAGAGAAGAGAAATGAGAGAAACAGATGCTGATGTGAGACAAATGGAGTCGGGTGAACGTCCAAATCCGTTTCAGCTGATTTCAGAAAGCACTGTGTGATTTAACAGGCATGAGACTGAGACGTCCCTCTCTGCTGCTCAAAAATAATAAACACAATAATAATCACTGTGACAACACTGCTTTCAGTGTAATGTAATCCAGCAGCAGGGGTCTCATTAGGATAGCAAGAAAAAAAAAGCTCAAATGTAATAGGCACCTGTGGGACCAGGTTCTTGAAGGAGTCCATGATCTTGGAGCTCTTGGCTTCTTGGTAGTAGGAGAAGCAACCAGTGATGATGACGACAGCAGAAAGCACAACACCCAGGTATAACTGAATGGCAAAAACAGCGAGTTCAGACTTTTCCCCAGCAGTTCCTTTCTTATCCAACTTAGCTTCCTTTATTCTGTTAAGCTTCTGAAGGTAAATCCTATTAGGAATAAGTGTCTAGCATTGCCTGCTTTATGATGTTAAACTGGCTGAAATCATTTTCCACACAGTTAAGGACTGTAGCTTACATTATCATTCGCAGGTTCCTCCTCCATTGCAGCCTGGATACTATAGGCCAGGAAACAGAGGATGGCACCAGTCCACAGAAGCATGGAGAAACCACCAAACATCTGAAGGAAAAACGAGAACAGGACTTGCCTTTTAACTCACGAACTTTATGAAACTTGTGTCACAATTTAACGTCGACGCCGAACCCCCTGACAATCTCCAAACAAGGAAGATTTTGAAGTCACCTGTTTGCAGAATTTGACCCACTCTGGGGTGGTTGGAGGAGGAGTGAGGGCGTTGGGTCCATCACGGGCCAGGATCTCAGCAGCCTTCTCACTGGTCAACCCCTGACATGAGAAAATACCGAAACAGAATGTTATAAAAATGCGCCAAGCTGACACGCAAGAGAGCTTGGACAACGATGTCTGCCTTTAAATGTCTTCATCACCATTTCCCAACCAGGGACAAATACACACACTGCCAGATATTTAAGCCCAGGGGGGACGGTAGGTGCTACTAGTTGCCTGGAAACACATCATCAACAGGAAAAAAAAAAAACCTACACAAAAAACAACAACAACAGGGCCATCTACTTCATCAGCAGGTAGGAGGAAGATGAAGAAGTGAAGATGAGAGGAGCGAAAGATGAGGCAAATGGGATCATATGAAATCAGGGCAGAGGGGCGTCTGTGGCTAATAAATTATTCACAGCTGCTTTAGACGCATGCATGCGCACGCATGCATAGCTCGGAGACCCCAGTTAGAGGCACTGATTAACTACTCTCCTTGATCCCTCCTGTATGACCAGGAGCACATTTGCATGAGGAGAAGGGGGCCGTTTGGAGGGTGCGACTGAGATGGCAGTGGCTGGAGACTGGGGGAGTGTCTTTAAGACAGGAGTGTGCATTACAGTTCATGCATTAAAGCCAGTGTATGAATTATACAATACAGTCGTCATGCCACTGGGCTAATACCAAGAAAGTTAAGTGCATTTCAAAGGAGCTTGCAAAGAAAAGTGTCTGGACTTCTTTAAGTTGCTTGAAGACGTTTCACCTCTCATCCGAGAAGCTTCTTCAGTTCTAAGGTCAAATGGTGGAGAGTCCCAGATATAAACCTAGTGGGAGTGACCCCCCACAGAGGGACAAAAGGACCCCCTGATGATCCTCTAATCGCCTGAGCCAAGGTGTGAAACTGGGCGTGGGTCCCAATCAGCCAGAGTTTCAGGTGAGTTCATTGTGAAACCTGGCCCCACCTTATCATGCGAATTCCTGAGGTCAGATGGCCCAGGATGTGGGACTCTCCACCATTTGACCTTAGAACTGAAGAAGCTCCTCGGATGAGAGGTGAAATGTCTTCAAGCAACTTAAAGAAGTCCAGACGCTTTTCTTTGCAAGCTCCTTTGACTACGATGACCTGGATGACTGAGAACCTTCACAGACTTAAGTGCATTTCCTTTTACACAGTGGCATGTGAGGTTCTGCACTGCAGGGTCTGTCACAATAAAAACAAGAGCTTTTCAACTTACAGTTATGACAAGGTGGGAACATACCTGAACTCCGCTTCCTCCAAATGATCGACAGCAAAGATTTTAAAACTTGATTCAACTCTCTTTGTCACAGTTCAATTTCCATTGCTATTCCTCTTTGTCCCACTGTTTTTCAATTAAAGGTTTAGCTTAAGCAGTTGACTTAAAAGTGAGGTCTAGGAAGCAGAGGGCTGCAAAATATTTTCTCTAAAAATCATAATATTCTGTTCTAAAGAGTCCTCTTTATAGATGGGGGGCTCATTTATACCAGTAAAATTAGTATATTGCGACCATCACTCCCTCCCACGTTATTTTTGGACCTGCATAATCTCCGATATGCCTCATCAATCTGTCATGAACAGCAAACCATCCCTGCTACTGCATAGCTTGGCTAATCCAGCTAGCCAGCTGGCGAGCACAGGCAAATATTTTAGCCAGTCCACAGCATCAAGTGACGCAGCTAAAAACTGGTATTAGGATTATGACTGGGCGGAGGGCTCTCTCCACTGGAAGTGTTCCCTGGGCCCCCAGAAGTCTCTTGAACCCTCCTGGCTGAAACACACGAACAGAGCCTGAAGATGAAGTAGCAGCCTCGACAACCCTTCGTCACGCGAGCACAGATCGCTCCCCTTTTTAAACAAAGTCTCGTGTTTAATTCATCCGAGCACCATTAATCATTCATGTGCCGAATGTCAGCTGTCAGACCGAAGAGGGAAAAAAAAAAAATAAAAATAAAGGAAAAAAAAAAGGGGGGGGGGGGGGGGGTTAAAGGCAAACAGCAGCCAGTTTGCAGCTGGTATTGCAGGTTTTTTTTTTTTTTTTTTAAATCTAATCTAATCTCCGTGATAGATGGAGACACTTTGATGGAAATACACTCTCTCCACCCCCCCCCCCCCCCCCCAAAAAAAAAATTACATTACGATGCCAGAGTCTGGAGACGAGGACAGCAGCTGCCAAAAGTTAGACTGTTTAAGGTTTTTAAAGCAGACAGAGAGCCAGAGGGCAGCACATTTTCAGCTTTCACTCACATTGGTGAGGTCTGTTCCATATTTGCGGTTGAGCTCGTCCAGGGTTAGCTTGTGATCATCCTGCAGGGACACAGAGACAAAGTGGCATCAGACCAGAGTTCATGTAATCCAAGTGTGTGTGGGCTCAATGTGCTGAAAACCAGTGATATTTACCTACATTTTACAACGACTTCCTCATATAAGATGAATAAATGAATGGAAAGATAATGAGCCAACAGAAGACAGAGAGAGGAGATGGTGAAGAAGAGGTGAAAAAAGAGAAAGGAAAAGATAAATGTAAAGTAAGTAGAAGGATGAGCTGAAGGAAGGCAGCAGGCAAAACAGGAGCATGAAATGAGGAAGCAAGAAAGGGAAAAGAGGAAGGAGTTAGGCAGGAAAAAAAACTGGAGAAAAACAACAATTAGGCAGTGGCAGGATGAAAAATGATGTTTTTTCAGAGGACACTATTCAGAATTTAATGAGAAATTAACATGTGATTGGTAAAAGAAGGTATGATAGATCAACAAATGAAACTTTTTACTTTGACAGATTTGTGAATATATTGACATCAAACACCAATTTTATGCTCTTTAGTACTGGCTGCATTTTGGTATTCCTTGTGGAGAGGTATATATGAAGGAAGTAGCGGTAGAAGATGAACACAATGGAGAGGACAGAGTGTTCAAATGAAAGGCAGGGGACTGGACAATCACAGGAAAAGGTCCTGAGGTGAACAAACGTAGCAAAAAAACAAAACAAAAGTGACCACTGACACACTCACCATGTCCACTTCCTTCTTTAATTCATCCATATCCTTTTCTTTCTTCTTACCCTTGCCCTTCTTCTTGCCGCCCTGCTCCGAGGTCGCAGCGAGCTCATACTGCTCTCGTCCTTCCTGGAAACACAAGGCAGATGGGGGTTAAAAAACAAACAAACCCAACAACAACAGAAAATGAGATACTGTTTAGTTACAGAAATAACTTTAGATTATCTCAAGAAGCTTTGTGAATGATACCAATAATGCATAAATTGGCAGTCAAAAGGTACAAAGTATAGTGTTAGTAATGAGACACCACTGAAACGGTTATTGTTCTCTCGAGTCACAGGAGTTATATAGTACTTTTCTACTGCAAGCTAATTGAGTGCTTTCTTACTACAAGTCATATTCACCCAGTCTCACACACACATTCATACAAGTGTTTTTCTCTATACCTAAATGCTTTCAACCTAACAGTCACACTGAGATGGATGCATTGGGGGTTCAGTATCTGGCCCAAGAATACTTTGACATCCACACTGGAAGAGCAAGGGATCTAAAACTTCCCAAAGCAATTTACATTTTTCCAGTATTTTTTTCCCCTCTTTTTACTCATTACATTACATAATTTTTTTTTATGCGAGTGCATCTGCCATTTTGCTGCTCATACCGAGGCTGCTAGTTTGCGGCCAGCTCAGAATTCTGGATAGACAGAGGTGGTTTTCCTATGTTAGCTTCTTTAAAATGTGCATGTTCAGCTGGGTGAGGGTGATTAAAGTGCCACCCCGCACAACTACGCACATTTAAGAACTCACCAACGACCACGGTCACTTTGCTAACAATGTATGCAAACTGCTGCTTTGCTAAATGACCTATGTATAAAAGATTCTTTCTTTATTGGTTTCCTAATGAGATCTGACATTAAATCAAGACATTAAACCAATCGTTCAGTCCCAGAGTATAAACACAAAGGACATTTAAAAAAAAAACAACAAAAAAAACAAAACAGATTTCCAAGTGTCCAAAAATCTTACTGTCATGACCTTGATATAGTCGTTTTTTGATGTGCCACCACTGGATAACATACCAGCACAGATAAAAAGAAACCAATACATGTGAGGCAGTTAATTCTGAGGCATTGGACAATTCAGAATTCATTCTGGGTTTATATCCACATGCCTATAATACAACTTCTACCATGTAGTTATAAAGCCATATAAGATCAAATCTTCGAGCCTAACAGTGAGTAGATTCCCTCCTGTGATGCCAAACCAGCTTTGATCCTTTGGGGAAAGGACATAAAACCTCTGGGAATATCCTGTGGTTTCTAACACTGAGACTTTGACCCCGGATTCTTTGGGTCATCTGGGTCATGTGGGCTTGCGGTATGGGGCGCATTCTAGAGAGGCCAGAGGAATGCTTGGGTCACTCTATTTGGTAAATGTAGTCCTTTAATAGCAGTTTTTGCTGCATGGCATTGTGCATTTCCCTGCTGGGGGAAGACTGTTGCCACTGGTAACTGCCATGGCCCTTACAGTGGGGTGCCTTTTCTGCATTGGTATTTGCGTGGATGGTTTGATCAAAGTGACATCCACATGACATTCAGAACCCAAGTTTTGTTTGTTAGCACAACAAAGCAACAACATGATGGATGTTATTCATTTCACCTGGCAGTGGTTTAAATGTTGGGCCAGTGAATATTAATCACTGCATGACACTTTAAGTGGGGGTGCGTGCCACTGATTTAAATGAACTGCAACCACTTGATGGCACACGCATGCTAAATAATAAAATGTTACAACTTGAAGGTGAAACTTCATGTTCCAAACCTTTTCTGTGCAGAAACAGACAGAATCATGCATAAGTAACACGATGACTACTGCCGAGGTGCATCTGATGTCTCATGACTCCAAATGCCAGAAGACATTTTGCCATACTGCGTCTCTTTAAGCCTCCATGTGGGTCAGTGCACTTAAAACCAGATACAAAAATAACAAACATGGCCTTGTCTAAACCTCAGAAAACCTTGACCTAAATTGGTGAGACAAACTGCCACAAACTTCAGCCAACAGTCCAAGAAAGAATAGTCACCTCTTAACTTGTCACATACATGTGGACACCATCTGTCACTACAAACAGCTCTCTTTTTCTTTCTTTTTTTTCCCAGTAAACTTCTAAAAGCCTCTTATTTTTAAAAAAAACAATAATCCATCTGTAAAATTGTGTTTCAGCAACTGACAATTTTGAAAATTTAAGTCAATTAAGCTTTCAAAGGATCAGTCGAGCTCTAGAGGCACATCTTTATCTGCCAGCATCAATAGTCTCACTTCGGAGAGGAGCAGAGTTTTTGCGCTTACTGGTCAGTTGCGAGATAAGACTTTCTGTGGTGAGCCAGATTACGGTGCTGGGTGAAACCAGTTTCACTTGTTGAAAACACCCACGTTTGCAGTAAAAGGTGTCACTGTTGCATGCAAACGCATGCACACACAAAGCACTTTATTCACTCGCCAGTTTTCTAAATGCAACGTGAACAGTTATGCACCCCAGCCAAACACCAGAGTGGAACAATAAACCACACTAGTCATTTACTGGTAGTCACACTTATATATATCACCCTATTTTGTTGATTTGAAACTCCAACTGGGACACAAATTCTCTTGCTGTAGGCAAGTAAACAGAATATCTCCAAATTTGGATCTTGCAGTGTCCACATAGAATTACTCATAGTAGTGAAAGCAGGTTTAAAAATTATCAAATATGGAAACACTTCTGATTTTACATTTCACGACAGAGCAAGACTGCGCAAAGACCGTCTTCTAAATGGCCAAGCTAGAGAGACGGTGAGACAGAGTGGGCAAGTGGAAGAAAGGAAGTCACAGGAAACAGCTAGGGGTAGAAGTAGCGTTATTTTTAAAGCTCAAAACGCACAGCTCTGAAGCAGCACTTATGAACTCCGTTCTTCAACAGTGAGAAACATCGCAAGGCAATTCCATGTGCTGCTGAACACCTTCATCCTGTCCAGGGTTTTAAATGAGGTGAATAATGAGCCTACAGTTTTTATTGACACCATAACCAGATGGCCAACATAACCACTCCTTATATATGAGGACATGAACATTTTGCTTTCAGACTGCCAAACTCAGTGGTTTTTATGATACTCCTAAAAGACTAAAGTTATAGCCTCTATAGAAAGACTTGGTGATATGATGAAACAATCTGGCAATAATAGGAAATTATACAATTTTACTTTCATTCAGACTTGCAGGGTTTCTGAATCAATGCAACTGATGTGCTTTTTAAAGCTTTTTACCACCGATCAGTTATTATTTAGTCACATTTACAATGTTGAACTCTCAAAGGAAGATAACCGAAATTTTCAAATTGTTATTTTATTCCAACTGTCCAATTTAACAGATCAGCCAAAAGCTGATATCCACTTAAGCCCAAAATGAAGTATCTCAACAATTATTTTGTACATGGCCACTTGACTAAGTGCAGACATTAAAATTCCTGTTCTTCTTTGAGGGCCACCATAAGACTGAACACTTCAGCTGCCTTTAGCCTTAATGTGGCACATTAGCAGGCTACATAAAGACTGACTGTGATTAGGAATACTGATAACCATCGCCATTTAAAAAAAAAGAAAAAAAAAAAAGTCGATACTGATATTTAGAGATTTGAAAAATCCCACATATCAGCTGTTTTCCCTTCTGAAAGAAACAGGTTTGTAAAATGCAGGCATTTATGAATCCTCACTAGTTTAAAAATTATTGTTTTATTGCAGACTGATCTCAGTCAACCAACCAACTCTGATCAAGTCAGCTGGTTGTTATTTGTTCCAATTCAAACACAGGGGAGTTCCACCTGGTAGTCAGCCTATGCAACAGCAACACTTACACCATGTTCAAGTGTCTTTTTCCCATTACTTAATTCATTTATTGGTTGTTATCAATGACACTACCAATATACCGGCAAATACCCAATAGTTCAGCTCATATATCACAGATATATGAAGCAGGCTGTAATTGTCTCATAGTAACAGGATGTAGGTTTTTATATATTTCAAGTAAGATAATGTTGATATAACCTGGACAATTGGATAACTCTATTGCCCAAATGGGCCACTAGCTGTGTGTTTTAACAGGTTAAGCACATGTTTGATTCTCAGGGTTTGTGCTACGAGGGAGAGAAAGCTAAGCTAGTGTGTGCTTCAGGTATGTAACAGAAGACAGCAATTCTAGAAGCAGACATCGATCAGTGGTTAAGTCCCATCAATAATTCAGCGCTGTACAAGGTACAGCACTTTAAAGGTGTTAGCATGTTAGCAGAGAAGGAGGCTGTCCAACACCAAGTGACTACCAATTTGCTTCGCTTGTTAGGTGGTGATATTTTGGACCCAGAATGACTATAAATGAACATCCTAACCACAGTCCCAGTCATGGAAACATGCTAACTAATATTGTTTTTCTACCACATTAGCCCTTAAAGTTTCCCAGAGAGCCACCAGAGCACTGTGTGATCCCAAGCACATGTTGTTATTGTTGCTTGAGCCCCCCTGGCCAGCTAAGCTGGGAAAACATCGAGCCTGGTTCTTGCTCTTAGCCTCTGGAACCTCAGGGGGCCCTCAGGGGCCATCTGGCTTTAGTGAGAACACTCATGAAGAGAGGACCAGAGCCCAAAGTTGGACACACATTTGTTTCCAACAGAGATGACACCAATTTGAAGAGTCTGTAAAGTCCATGTCCTCCATGTATAAAAGTTCACATCCTGAACAATGTTTTATTGATAAAAATTCATTCACCTCTGGAATTTTGGATATGAAGAATGCCAGGCTTGTGTATACCACCCGTTCTAATCAATCAATGAAAAATCATGCATTTGTCTTTGATAGCTTGTGATTATGATTTGATCATTTATCATCCAGGACTGCATGCACTCCTCAGCTGAATGGCCTCAAGAACATATCACTTGACTGACGCACGTCAAATATATCATTAGACTTTGTGCAAACATTAATCGTCCTCAGAAAAAGAAGTTGAACTGCAACCATTTTAATTTTGACTGTCCAACTTAAATAATAATTAATAATTAAATATCTGTTAGCTTAAATAATTACAGTTTTTGGTTCTTTAATTACTATATAATAGTAGTTACATTAATTATCCTATTTAGGGTCAGACTGATACAGGATTTTTAAGACGAATACTCATGTTCAGTGATTGAAAAATCATATTAGCCGATATTTTCAGGCACACAAACCAGTTTCTTCATACATTTGTTATGTGTAGCTACTAATTTTAGGATAATGACAATTTTATATGCCTATTTGTATTGTTGGTTTTTGTGTTTGTCTGTAGACACTGATACTAACATAGCGGCAAATACCCAGTATTAGTCAACTGTAATGGTTGGGCTCTAGTCCTAATAGGAAAGATAAAAGTTTATAATTGAAGTATCCAGAAATGAAATTAATAAGTCATTAGTATTTTTTGTCACAGCAACAGTGTATTTATGAATATGAATGATACATAAAAGAGGCCACAACAATGCAGAGAAACCCCAACTTGGACTAGTGATCTGTGAGTTTTTAAACACCTGCTATTTCAAGTCTTTCACTTCAGGTAAAAGATCAGAGTCTGAGAAGATGCCAGAATAGAAACACTAACCTGCTACAGAGCACAAAGTCCCTGACGGCAGACTCAAAAAAGAAAGCAGCTGACAAGCAACAGTCAAGCCGGAGCTGCTGCACCGCTCCCCTAAGTCTGCTCTTGACATTTCTTTTAAAAGACAGAGTAGATTGATAAGTAAATTTCCCTGCGTCTCGCACCTCAGTCAGTTGATTTGTCATTGTGCGCCTCAGCCAAAACACTTTTTTTCCCTCCCAGCCTTGAACTGGAACCTAAGTTTATTCTTAATCAAGTGACACTCAGATTATTTGTAATCACACAGCATTTCATTCAACTCATTGCTACTGACAGCATTCAGCCTCTAACTCTAAAGGCATTTGCCTTGACTATAAAGACAAAACAGTGTTAATGATCCCTCTGTAGCTCACTGCCAACACGTGGCCTTAAAGTCAGCCACAGTTGTCTGCCATTTCTTTGTTCGGTCTTTGATGCATTACTGTCGACGCACCTGCCTCTGTGTGGGGAAAGCCCCATTTCATCAGTTGCATCAGTTTTAAACCCAGTGAACTTGCTCTGGTCCTGCCAGATAAGGGTGACACATAACTAAATCCCATCCGGGATTTTACCCACCCTCCCCCAGTCTTACTTGCACTGTACAGAAATGACTGCATCCCCCGTGACAGCGCTGCACCTGTCACTTTACTAACTACTACTGAGACATCATAAATTAACACGCAGAGGTGCTGCACCTACACTTACTCCACAGTCACATGTTGACAGCTCATCTTCCTGGTGTCAGAAGAGGCAACAGAGAGTCAGGTGACTCTGAAGCTTTTGCGGTCTTTTTCCGCTCGCAAGACAACAAATCAAAGCACAGAGTCAGAGATATCAACTAGATTAAGGATATCACACAAGACATCGCTGTCTGCATATTTCCTGATGCTTATTTAGCTCGAAGCACAGCTGCAAACAAATACTACTACTTTGAGGATTCTGGGGTCCAGTGCACTTACACTGAGAGGCTTCTCATAACCTTGAAGAGCAGCATTCAAGGTCAGTGAACTCCTTACAGCAGCAAGGTGGTTAAGATTAGAAAGAAAATGCAAGGATGAAAGTGGGGAAGGAGGTGGTATGAAGACAATACACTGACAGATGATGAGCAAGGGAAAAAAATGAGAGGGAAGGATCTGCTCTACAAAAGCAAACGTCATAATAAACTGGTATGAATTCTCCCTGAACAATGGCCTTTTGTACTACCCTCACAAAATCTGCATCAAACACACAAACAACAGCCTCACAGAATCGTTTCATGTGCTTGGTAAGACCACAGGCACGTGGGCCATGTTATCTGTTATGATGCTGACCAGTGCTCATTGTTTTTTTTCCTTGCGCCTTTTTTTGGAGATTTTTGGGAATTTCAAAACAGGCTGGAACCACGCTCTCTTTTGTTTGTCTGCAAAAAGGCTACACAGTCCAGGAACTGTCAGAAAGATTTCGCAACATTACAGACCGATATCAGTGACATTGAGTTCAGCTCAGCTTTTATTAGCGATTGAATCCCGTGAGAACTAACCGGTAAGAAGAAGGCTTGAGATAGAAAAAGAAGCATGACAAAGTTGGGGAAAACAGTGAGGGTTTGCATCTCCGAGCAGAAGCAACTTCAAAAGCTGACCCCACTCCCAGCCTCCCGGCTTTTGCTCCTCGCATGGGAGAACAACATCCTAGAGGCTCAAGTGGACATCAGAAGAAAGCGGTCGAGCAGCCACATATTTTAAAGTGTTCGAAAACGTTTTACAGGCAGAATTCCTGTGAGCGAGTCCACCCTGGTGCCAGGGTCTCTTACCAGATACAAAAGCTGCTCATTCAACTGTGCCCCCACAAACACACACAGACTGTCCTGGGACTTTGCCCGGTTGCCACCAGCGACTGTTGCCACACCTCTGGAGATATGTGAATGGACAAAGTCACGTGTCACAGCCCCTCCTCCTCCCCCTTTCCTCCCATGCCCCCTCCTCCTCCTCCTTTATTCTTTCATTTCCTCCAACTACCCCTTTTTCTGTTTAAACACTGAAAAGAAAGTGTGTTAATTTAAATGTGGGGGAGGGGGGGGGGGTCGTGTTTAAAACTCCCTCCACGTCCCTGTGACTCTCAGCTTTTTTTTTTTTCCCCCCATAAAAAAAAAAAGAAAAGAACAAAAGTGAGTGAATGAATGAATGTCTGGCAGTGTTTCCTCAAGAATTCAAACTGCAATCTTATGTCATAATCGCACGAGCCAACAGCTCAGTGATTCAGCCTGCAGATCCTGGATCTAGATTTTAACATGGCGTGGAAAATTCCCATATTTCCTCATGCAGGAAAGGAGCACAAAAGACAGCCACCCGTGTGTTCTCTGCAGGTTTTTGGTTTTTATGTCCATGTTCCACATTTACTCAGCTACAGGCTCGCAGGGAAAGTTCAAAGAGCTGCCACGGAAAACAAATCACACGGCTCAAGCTTCTTAGCAAAACAGAGGGGAAGGCTCAGGGAGGGATGGCATGTGGAAGAATTGGAGGGAGGGAATTAAAAATAAAAACGAGGAAAGCCAGAAAGAATGGCAAAGCAGGAAAGAAAGAGAGAAGCTAAAGATGGCAAACAGATTAATGGAACGTAGGAAACACAACGGGTAAAGATTGACTGAGCGTAGGAAAAAGAAGCAGAGAGAAGGGGGTACGCGGTGTTCGGAAACAGACAAGGGGTACTGTGTGACAAAAGTCCCAGTTAATTCACAGTGACTGCCAAGCGGAAAGAATGTTAAATCCCCAGTAAAGAGGGGGAGCGGGACAAGAGCGGAAGGAAAACAGGTACAAACAGAGAACAAGGGGGGAACGAACTGTAAGGAATGGATGTGAAGGTGTAGATTAAAAGTGGGCGGGGACTAGCATGCCAAGTCAGCTTATGGTGGGAAGATGAGAGAGAAAAGTCTTTGATACGAGTGAGGGGAGTGCCATCCAGAAACAGCAATATTACCATCTTTTCACTGTTCACAGCATGTACACTTCAATGTTTCAACTACACTCGCATAGTCATATTTTCCATGCAAAACTGCAAGCTCAAGATCAGAAAATCCTCAGCTGTGTCCTTAACCAGTACTTTCACAGAGCCAATCTGCCTGTCCATAGATTTCAGATGAGACAAATTCAAGGAAAAACTTAACATTGGGTGTTTCAGTAAGGTACCGCAGCTACACGTTCCTGTACACCTGCTTTGGTCATCCTTTGTATTGATTTGCCAAGTTTCTACAACTCCATTAGGGTCCTCATTTGGCATTCCTAAGGATTGTGGTGGAACTCCCCAACATGTCCGTCCTAAAATTTTCTAATAGGACTGACTGCACCCTGTTCAAATAGTTATCATTAGTGACTGTATTGCCTCCTTTCTACTAGCACCTACTCATCTACTACCTACTCACTTGACTGTACTCAGTTTTTAGGATTTCCCATTAGGTGGTAGTGCCTGGTCTACTGGGCTGGGACCAACAGACTTCATGCCACTGATTCCCTCAAACATGGAAATTAGGGAAATGGATGCACACAAACCAAGACCCTAGTCCAAAGATTAGGTGCAGACATTTACCATCAGCTTAGCAGCAGGTATACGCCTCTGTTTTCCATTGCTGTGTTGTATTTATTTCACATGTAAATGTTGTCACAGGATCTTTGGGCCACATTGTTATAAGGACCCCACCCACAGTGAGTGGTAATTGAAAGGGAAAAGGCTTAAACTGAGCCAAGTTGAATCCAGTACAGTCGAGTTGGTGCTAGTGGAAAAGAGGCATGTGTGTCCTACAAAGAGGGCATTATCATCCTGAAGAAGCTTACTCCCATCAGAATGAAAATGACCAGCGGTCACATTGTAACAATATGACGGTTGAAAGGTCAAAACTTTGTCAAAACTCAACCCTCATAAACCCAAGTCAAATGTTACCACTTTTAGCACTAAAGAAAAGAAAACCCCAGAAGGGTGGGAGCCAAAACACTGAGGCTTTGCAATGCAGAGTCTAGAAACTGATGGGAGATGTCAAGGAGGCTATGGCAGCTATGGACATTTCAACCAGTTAGAAAGACCCTTGTCACATTTGAGTGATGTACTTTCAGCTTGCTGGAAGGCTGATATTGAATCATAAAAAATAAAAAATATTTCTCTTCAATGTGTCATCCATCCAAGTATGATTAAGACAACTGGGTAGTTTAACTCTCTATAACTGCAGAACGCATGCTGCACGAAAACAAACAAATTCAACCTGACAACCCAATATTCATGCAACTGTGACCATTTCACCCTACCCCACCCATTTACCAGAACAGGATAATTTCGTTGGTGAAAGGAAACTGCTATAGCTAAAGCGTTTGAATTGGTTGTAAAAACGGATGATTTTGAAGACCTGAAACTTCTTAATAATTCAGCCAACTGAGGAGAAAAAGATCTTAAAGGTTGAGCTAGGTAAGACTATGAAATATTTAGTCCACTTCGCCCCCATTGCTCCCCTGAAAGCGTTGACAGCTGCCTCTGCGTTCAGATCCCCCACTCCGCAGTGCTCGCCTAGTTCAAGTGCAGAAGCTGCAGTTTGAACAGGTGAGGTAACCTCCCATCAGCTTCTGCACTGCGAATTTAAACAAAAGGAAAAACAAGTGTGTGTGTGTGTGGGGGGGGGGGGGGGGGGGGGGCATAAATAAATATAGATAAGCTTCAGCTACCTGCTCCTCTTTCCTAAAGAGCTTTTAATCCATGAATGGATCATTCAGGTTAAGAGAGTGCACTGCACAGAAATGTCCGCAGCCCCTCCATCATGTCTGGAAGTTGTTCGGCAGTGGCAACTGGTGCCTCTTGGCCCCCACCTCCCTCTTTTCAAGCAATCAATCCACCCTCTTGCTAGCTCACTTTGCTTTTGTCTCTTTATTGCACTGTGCTGCTGATGTGGTGAGGAAAATATTTTTTTTTTTTTTTAAAAAGGGCGAAAGAGTAATGTCATCCTCATATTATGAGGGGAGCAAGTGGGAGGCACACTTCCCCCCCAAAAAATGATCTTCCCGTACCTGTGCTCACTCTCTGCCCCACTTCTTCTCCATTGCAACTTAACCCCCCCCCCCACCCCTTCGGAAGGCTCTATGGTGGCCATCATCTCTTCCAAGTCTAGCTATTTGTCCGTGCCAGCACTGAATGTATTTGAGAAAAGGAGAGAAGAGGAAAGGGAGGGGGGCAGGAAAGGAGGGGAGACACTGTGGGGGAAGTGGAGGCTCGAATGGGGGCAGGGCATGGCTTTCATCACATATGGGAAGGAGAAAAAAGAAGCGGTGGCCAAGAAGCTGAGAGAGAGTGAGGAGAAAACTCTGCGGAAACAGAAGGAGGGAAAAAATGAAAGAGGAACAGACTGAATGAGGCGTTCTGCTTCACATCTCCCGCCAGATCTCTCTCAGCCCATCTTCCCTCTCCCCTTCATCCCACCTCTCCATCCCTTGCAGGCTGAATCTGTAATGAGTGCTTCCCCTGCGCAGAATGGCAGGGTGTGGCGACTGCTGACATTACATGCAACTGGCTTCAGTTTCATCCCCTACAATTCAAGCCGGGGAGGAAGGGGACGATATCAGCCATACCAAGAAGCAACAGAGGAACAATAACAGACTGAATCTTTCCATGTAAAAAAGCTGGACACTAATATATGATGAAAAAAGACAAGGAGGCGTGGGAATTTTAAATCAATTTTAAAACATCACAAAAAGGGCTTAAACTGTCCTCTTTTCTTTTTTCTCTTAACAATGCCTGCAAGCAGCTTATAGCAATTTTAATCTATCAGTGATGGATTGCTGCCACCATGGAGCACAATTACCCTTTCATCCATTATATTCCTGCAGTTAAAGTCACAATAGTGAACCCGCATGACACAAAACTACCCAGCAAGCAGTCGAAGAAATTCTCCCTAAAAGGAGGTACGGCTGACTTCAGATAAGTTTAAGATAGCTGCTCACAGTTGCAGGCAGAGAAAAATGGGTCGGGCTGCTAACATATCCCTCCCACTGCCAGGCTGTTATTCCCAGAATAAAAACGCCTGGTGCTGAAATAAAATAAATAAATACATATAAGTAGCGAGAAAGAAAAGCCACAGTTCTTCCCCAAAGGCATACATTTCTGTGCTATGTGTTGCTCACGAAGAGCTTTCCCACTCGAGTTGAAGCTTAAAGTGGCTCTAAAGTCAGTAAAGTGAGGACACCGTTACTTTCTCGAGCGGGTTTATTTCCACAGCTGCACCGTCGCAGCTGGAAAACTTTTGACAGCTCAGGCGGTTCAGAACATCTCGTTACATAACGGGACGCCACTCAAAAGCATCTCTGTGAGCGATGGAAACTTACTTCACAGCGGTCTTTATCCTTGACGGGCTCAAGTCAATGACAAAATACATAAATAACAGAAGGAGAAGAACAAGAAAAGGGGGGAGTCTCTACTCTCTGAGGGTTCGAAACACGGAAGTACCCCTCAAGAGGCATTTGAGGAGAAGGCATTTTGAAGCGTTTCGAGCGAATCGCAACACATGGTGTAGCATCAGCATCGACTTAAAGCGAACCACTTGTTTGAATGGCGAACTTTCAAATATCTCCTTTTGCCTACCGCTTATTCTCAGCGGGAGCAAATAAGAGCATTTGTGGAGTCGAACAAAGAGGTAAAATAAACATTTTTTATACTCACTCCTCGTCCCATGGTTGCCAAAATGCGGGGTTAATTCTTCCCAGTTCAAGTAAAAAAAAGAGCAACGAAACTCCACCTTAAATTTATATACAGTTAAAAAAAACAAGCTAAACAAAAAACAAAGATAAAAAAATAAAACTCCTGGATGTGCCTGTTATTATATATATATATATATATTTTTTTTTTTTTTTTTTTTTTAATTTATTTTTTTTTCTTTATTTTTGTAGTCAGCACGTGTCACTCCTCCGCAGCACACATCCGAGCTCGCAAGCCGTCGCGGCAGACCCTCCAATACTTATAGACGGCGTTTCTTCCATAGTGACGTCGACGCCATTTGCCATGGTAACCCCACGGATGAAGGCGGGGCATCCTCCATTACTGGGCGTTTTTTTTTCTTTTTTCTTTTCTTTTTTTTCTTTTTAAGCGCCACACACAAACACACACACAATTCAACACTGATGGGCACTAATCTGCACCGCAAGTAGTCCAAAATAAAAATGATAATAATAATAATAATGATAATGACAATACTAACAATTAAAATATCATGGCAACTGTTGATTTTCTATGTTAAATGTTATGTATCTTTGCTCATTCACTGAACGAACTATTTGTTTTTGAGAAACATTGCTAGCTTACAAAGTCTATGACCCCTTCCTTATTTCCTAGTCTTCTGCATATTTGTGACACTTACATGTTTTAGAAATTTTAATAGTGGACATAATTTGTATTAGAATTACAATTTTCTGTTTTTTTAAATGATTATCCGTTCCTGTATTAATGAAATAAAAGCTATCCAAACTATCCTGTGTGAAAAAGCAATTGCCCCTTAAAGCTGCGTACCCAATGAAACTGATTTGCAGCAACGCGGCAACCAGAGAACATAGAAAGTGCATGATTTTTGGTGACATCAAGCAACTACGGAAGTTAACTTTGGATGGAAAGTGTGATGATGAGAGTGAAGAATAATGTTGATTGACATATGACCAACTGATAAATACATTTGCGGGTCATCTTGGGAGCCCAAGCCTGTAATGTCATCAAGCAACCAGCTGGTGCGATGCATGATGAGAATTCACTTCCACTGTGTGCAAAGCCTAAACCTAATAACTGGTTGTGCCACTCTAGGCAGCAATAACTGCAATCAAGTGTTTGTGATAACAGCAAATGAGTCTTTCACATCACTGTGGAAGAATTTTGTCCCAGAATTTTATTTGTGGTGCTTTATTTATGTGCTCTGACGCAACATTTAAAGTTGCGTCAGAGCATCTCAATCTGATGTAAGTCCAAACTTTGACTGGGGCACTGCAAAATATTCATTTTTTTTTTTTTTAACCAGTCTGAGGTGGACTTACTGGCGTGTTTCGCATCATCGTCCTGCTGCATAGCGCAAGTGCTCTTGAGCTCCATGGCATTAACTAATGTTTTTTCTGCTAGAGAGCACAATTCATGGTTCCATCAATCACAGCAAGTTGTACTAAAGCAGCAGGGCAGCCCCAGACCATAACACTACCACCACCATGTTTAAATGTTAGTATTATGATCTTGTTATGATTTTCTGTTTGATGTCTAACGTAACGAGACTCAAACTTTCCAAAAAGTTCCGCATTTGTCATGTGAGTCCAGCGAATATTTTCCTAAAAGTCTCAGGTATCATCAAGATGTGTTTTCTGGTCAGCAGTGGTTTTCTCCTTGGAAATGGATGCCATTTTTGTCCAGTCTCTTTTTTATTGTTGGATCATGAACGTAGACCTTAACTGAGGCAAGTGAGGCCTGCAGTTCGTTGGGTGTTTTTCTGGGTTCTTTTGTGATGTCCTGGATGAGTCGACGATGCACTCTTAGAGTACCTTTGGTACGTCGGCCACTCCTGAAGGTTTGTCGCTGTTCCATGTTTTTCCACTTGTGGATAATGGCACTCACCATGGTTCACTGGAGTTCCAAAGCCTTAGAAATGGTTTTGATAGGTGTCATTGACTTTGATGCATTAATTTTTGAGAAACTGTAGCCTATTTCATTACCAGTTCTTGTGTGAAATACTAACACTGGCACAGGGCCAGATAGGTGGATACTTATTTTCCGTTAATAAATGAGGACAAATATGTTTTCAAGGTCCTATCTATTTGTAAATTAAATCGAAATGTGGTTAGCCTCTGTGACCAGCAATATTGGCACCTTCAAACCCTTTTATAGAAGAAACACTTAAATATGAAGGCAACCATCTAGATGAACTATACTCATATCATTTCTATACTTTTTAAATCCTCATTAAAGGACAGCTTAATGTGAGTTTGGAATCAAAGTACCAACCAAGAAAGACTGTTCAGCAGAAATGTTGAACTATTGCTTTAAACTTCAGCTCTGCACAAAAGAGGCCCACCACTAACACCCTGCTGTTAGCAAACTACTACACACACACATGCACACACACTCCTGATTCATCTACACCTCTCCCAGCTTAACAGCTGGGTTCGCAGACACCTCCCTTCCCCTGCTGCTTTGACAAGGTTGTTGCTGCTGATAGCGGGCAGCCAACTTTTGAAGCCCCTGCTTCTGAATCTCTAGCTGCAGAAAAAAAGGCACACTCATGCTCGCAGTATAGTCTGACCAGGCTTGTCATGGGTTTTGAGGGTATAAGCAGACAAAAGCTTATAAAAGCTTATCTGTTTTGTTGGTTTATCATGTCAAAATTCATTAGCATCCCAGGCCTCCATTCTGCCCTGGGGCGCCTTGACACTTTTCCCTTCTTTCCCTCTGACCAGCCAGCCTATTGTTTCCTTTTTCTCCCCTGGTACTAGGCCCCTAGCTGGACTGGCCATCGGGCATACCGGGCATTTGCCCGGTGGGCCGCTGGCGACTTTTTGTTTTTATGGGCCGATCGATTTTTTTTTTTGGAAGGGTATAAATAATGAAAGGTGTTGGATTGGCCAATCCGATTGTTCAGTCTGACGTCACTGGCCGTGTCTGGGTCTAAACCCCGCTGCAGGTCCATATATCAAACGATCACTATGGCATTACTGAGAGTTGGAAAAACTGTCTAAAGTCTTTCATCTTTAATAAAATGATCAGCGTTCTGCTCTACCAGGTGTAACAATTGAGTTTAACATCCAGGCATCCATGAAAACGGAATTTATGACATTTAACGGAGTTAGAAGTTAGCAGGGAGTTAGCTCGCTAGCTTCTATCTAAATACAATATAGCATGTTCTGACTGCAGGGTTTTGGAAACAAATTAAAACGTACAGCTCTGTTATCACTTCCAGCATAAATGAAGACAGAAAACTAGACAGCAGTGACGTTTGTAGGGTTACTGAAGTTAGGCTAGCTGGTATATAATGATGTGCTACGTGACCGCTAGCGACACAGCATGTTAGCATAATATAAACAAGCTAACCTTTTTTTCCACTCGATAAAAGTTAATGTGAGTGTTGTCGGTGGTCAGGAACAAATGTAATCGCATGGCAGGATGCTGTAAAAGGACCAAACTTCAGCCAGGAGAACAACTGAGATAATCCATCCACAATACGAGGTTAGTCATTCATATACTGCTGCATGGGCTGGGCTGTAGTTACATCCTAAGGTTTTAAAAAAACTGAGCTTAAATAAATGATTAGTGGTAATAAAAGCCGAGGGAGGTCAACAGGGATCACTGACTGTTTTTAGGAGCTTCTTGAGATCAAATAGAAGAAAATACATAACATTAAACATGTTAACAACACAAAAGCCATATTAAACGCAGACTACTTTGGACCCGGAAGTAGGATTCGTCGCGTCATCACTGAACAACCGGATAGACGAACTAAAGAAAATGGAGAACAAAAAAAGGAAAGGAGGTGCAGAAAAAATTAGGGCCAAAAAGAAACAAGCCCTTCAGGCAGACGCTGCCAAATGTGTAAAAATAACTGAATTGTTTGGCGGTAGCTATGGCATAGCTTCCACAGATTTAGCAACATCAGCAAGTGGTGGAGGCCAGCAGGTGGATAAGGGAAAGGGGAGGCAAGAGGAGGAGAGACCCGAGGCGGCCGCCGGTCATAGTGGCAGAGGAACTGAACTTCAGGTAAGTTATGACCTGCTGTCTATCTGTGTCAGATATAAACCAAGTTTAGTTGTAGTTTGTTTTCGTTGTGCTGACTTTTTACAGTCGCTTAGAATAACTGGTACTGCGTACTAGCTAGCATGACAGAGTTTATATACTGCTGGGTGGGTGCTATAAAGTTACTGATAGTAAATTTTATTTTATGCTTAAGGTTAGTTTCTCAAACTCCTCAAAATCTTAACAAATTGTGCCAATCCTTACATGTTGCACCAGGCTGATTTATTATCAAAAGTGGAGAAGTCTGTGACAGAGGAGACAGAAGAGCAGCAGAGAGAGATGGAGCAAGAGAGAGAAATAAAAGAACAGGAGAGAGAGATGGAGATGGAGAGATGACTTTATGTCATCCATGAGGGATGCATTTGACATATGTTTCACATATTATAGCCCAACAAGTTACTTATAGCAATTTAAATACGAGCAATCAGTTTTTGGCAAATACCGGAAATCGGTTTTTGGCAGACAATCACTTTTTGGCACAACACCGGCTATTGCAGTTAATAATACAACAGCTTCTTGCCATTTTTTGTGTTTCTTTTTATCGCTGTGTAACTGAGTTCAATTGAAAGCCTGCATGCGCTAGTACCTCTTGCCACAAGTTCCCAGAACCCTTTGCGGTTTTACCCCTGAATGACGTCACATTTTTGGTGGGCCGGTCTCTAGTCCAAATTCCCCGGGCCGATTTTTTTGTCCCAGTCCAGCCCTGACTAGGCCACATATACTTTGAACATATACCAGCTCCAGAACACTGCCCAACCTCTGACCACCTCCTGCGGAGATTGCAAGATAGAGGGAGAGGGATCTGTGCCGAGAGCCCACTGACTATCACACTGCAGCAAGATTTTGCTGTACACTACCCCAGCAGCAGCAGCCGCAGCAGCAGCAGCACTCTTATGGCCATTTGCATCTGTTCCATGAGCTTTTAAACCCTTTCATCCCACAACACAAATGAGAGATTTAGTCTTTCATCCCTGCATGTAAGCTTGAAACCAGAAACAGTCAGCCACTTGCTGTCGTATATATATGGCCAGAGGGGAAAAAAAGGAAAGTTACAGCCTTATGTTCATGAGCCAAAGCTCCACCAAGGCTTTAGATTCCGTAAATCTCGGGGCAAACCCACATTTATAATTCCCCCCTCATTGCTCTCCTGTCTCCTGTCTGCAGCTCGAACCAGCCGCATCAGAAGGCTGTGACAGATTACGCTTTGAGAGCGACCTTCTCAAGAATGAAGTAGACCGGGGCAGGGCAATATGAGCCTGCAGTTACGGAGTGCTATTGTGTCCCGATAGGTAAACGGTGTCACTCGCTGTCTGGATCCCTGTGTATTCTGACAGACTTTATCAGCTGGCCTGGAGAGCACTCTGCGGCAAGTGTCAAGATAAAGCTGAGATAGATCAAACAGACGACGGGAAGATTTCAATGGCGGGCTTGAGCAAGGAGTTCAACAGACACACACACATTAACTCCATGGTTGCTTATCAGACCAGCTCTGCTCTGAAATATGATGAGAAAAAAATACCCCAAAGCAGGGGTAAACAAACAAAACCCACAGGTGGACTTAATTCACAGATGGACGCACAGCAGCAAGCCTTGGCAAAGAGGAGGCGGGTGTGCACACAAGCCTATACGTCTTCCTGTGTATTACTGCACATGTGCAGTTGCCTGTTTACTGCATTTTTGTTTTGCATTCCCATTTGTGGGTGCACGATTAAATGTGGCTTGCATGTTGCCAGTGTTGTGCTATAAATAGCCAAGATTTTATTTAGATGTTAGAGAAAGAGACAGAGAGCGAGAGAGAGAAGGCTCTCAAATGAGTTGCCATAGCAACAGGCACGTTCAGGGGCCCTGCTTGTGAAGGAGGGCAGGACTGGGGGTGGGGGAGTGGAGGAGTGTGTGTGTGGTGAGGGGGGGGGGGGGGGGGGGGGGCTGAAGACATGATAATGTTAGTCTGTCTGCAGCCTCGTTTTCTCTCAAAGCAGTGAGCAGAAGCCCATAAACTAAGCTTCATAATGTCAGCCCCTAAAAACACAAATTAATGCCTGCCTTTGTTTCTCATGCCCCAACTCTTTCGCTTCCTCATCGTCACCCTGACTCACTTTTGTCGACCCCATTCTTTGTCCCTCTTTCCTCTACATCCCTCCATCCTTTTGTCTGCAGACTCCTGACTCTAGACTCTGTCTTGCAGCAGCACCCTCTGCTGTGGAAGAAATCACCTGAAAGATTACTCTTTCGGCTCAAGCACTTTTCCCCCAAGTGTGTGTGTGTCTATGTGAAGCTGGCCATCTGTGACCAGGTTGGCATGATGATTAGATACTCGCACACACACAAGACAGGTTGAGGGGCGATCATAATGACCAGTGTAAACACAAAGATAGCACTAGAGTGGTTTCAGTTCATTTTCACTGAGGCCCTCTTTGCATTAGCGGTCAACAGACCAATCCATTGCAAACACTGCTGTGACAGACATGGCTCTTGAGATAATAGAGACACTTTTAAGCACGTGCACACACACACACACGCACACACACACACACACACACACACACACACACACACACACACACACACACACCGTTTCAGTATGCTTGTTCCTCATTTTTGCGAGGAAAGTACAGCTGTTTACTGCACATGAAAATGGAAATACAGTATATGATAAGAAGACTGAGATTGTGGTGTTCAACAGTAAAATCCCTCGTGCCCAACTCTGTGCTGCCCTGGGTTCCTTTGCTAGCTTTTCTTGTGACTATGTCAGTAACTTGGGTGTACTGCTGGATAGCTCGCTCAAACTCGATAAGCAAGTGTCTGCTGTAGTGAGATCTAGCTTCCACCAACTGCGCCTTATCTCTAAGGCTAGGCATTATGTTCCGCATGAGGACCTGGAGAAGCTTATTCACGCTTTTGTGACCTCCAGGTTGGATTGTTGTAACTCTTTGTACTACGGTCTTCCCTCTTCTCTTCTTCTTAGACTGCAAACAGTCCAAAATGCAGCAGCCCGCCTCTTGACCGGCACCAGGAAATTTTGCCATATTACTCCTGTCCTAGCTAGCTTGCATTGGCTGCCCACAAAGTACCGTATTCCATTTAAAATATTACTCTTTACTTTCAAAACTATTAATAAATTAGTGCCAAGTTATCTTAGTGAACTTCTCAAATCACATACTCCTGCTAGAACACTCAGATCTGCCACTCAACTACTTCTGACCCAACCCAGATCTCGGCTGAAGTCCCGGGGTGACCGTGCGTTTGCTCTAGCTGCCCCGGTACTGTGGAATACCCTTCCTCTCGACCTCCGCGCATCTGATTCCATTGCACTGTTCAAATCACGATTAAAAACCCACTTATTCAATCTTGCCTTTCCCTCTAGTTAATATTTCTTTTATGATTTTATATCATGCACTTTTATGCTCATTTAAATTCTTGTTTGCTCTGTACCTGTTGCTTTCCTATGTATCAGTGACAGTTATCTGCTTGCATACTTAGTACTTGCTTTGGTCCTATTTCTATTATCCTCCTCCTATTCTCTATCTTACTTGTTAAGCACCTTGGCATACCCTTGGTTTTTAAGTGTGCTTTATAAATAAAGTTTATTATTATTATTATTATATGAGGCAAAAACAGAGTTTGTACAATTACTGAATTTGAAAGTCAATATTTGTTCTGACCACCTTTATTCTTCAATACTTCAATACACTCTGAACTCTAAGTTACTAATTGATGGTAAATGATGATCATGCTTTCCTGTGAAAATGCCCTAAAATATTTCTCCTTCCCTGAGACATCTTGCTTGTTCCCCATTAAGCTCTTCATATTCAATTCCTGCAGTGAAGACTGTTGAGGTGGATAATCCCACTGCACGGGTCATTGCGCCTGACTCACAGGTATGTATCTGCTGAACCTCGGAACATCCTGAATCAAGTTCCTGAAACACGGTTTCCAGTCCAAAGGCATCAGAGAGACAAGCAATCATGCAAGCAGCCTCAGTGAACAGTGGGAATGTTTTATTGGGAAAGAAACACACATCAATATAATCTTAATCTATCCATGCTTTGTGGTGTTATTAATGGGGGGGGTCTAATAACTCAAACAAATATGTAACATGGCATTAAATAGTAATGAAGCACACGCTCCCTCCGTGTCTGTGTGGCGTTGGATCAGTAGTATGTTTCTTTCTCCACCCAACCTAGAAAGCAAAGGAGACACAATTAGGGAGGGTTTTTTTTTTTGTTTTTTTAATCTTTCTCACAGTTTAGGGCTCAAATTTGTCTCATTGTCTTTTACAGAGAAAAAAAAGATGGAATACAACACGACAGCCACATCTAAAACGGCTTTGGCCTCAAACCTCGTGCTCAGAAAGATTTCACCCCTCATGCTGGCTGACAGTGATTCGAAGAAATAAGACTTGACTGGGCTTGGGCCGTGTGCGAGAGACTGCATGCTAAATTTAGGGGAAATGCGGCCATTAGGAGATGCACCCTGAAGGGACGGGAGAGGCTGTGTCATTTTTGTTTCATGGTTGCTTATGAGGTTACACCATCAGTGAGGCCATGAATAATCACCCTGGGATGAAATGACTAAAAGAATCACATAAAATGACCCTGTAGCTCAAAAGCTAGATGTTTGGGTTTTATATCATTAGCTGGACATAAAATCCAGTAAAAATGAATGGCGAGAGTGGTCCTAATACCAAAATTCCCCAATTTTGACACCAATTTGGTATTTGGTGTCAAACATAAGGCGCCAGGACTGCAAAAGACTCCAATCTGGCCCGCTGGACATCTTTGGACAATATGAAGGAGGGCATAAATCTTGGATTTTTAACTGTATTTTCATAAATCTTTCAGTTTTACCTACTGATAAAGACCACCCCATGCATACTAATCATCCTACAGTGATATATTAAATAATAAAATCATGTCATAGATGACCATCTATTATAGAAATGCCTCTGTTTTGGTTATTATTTCACTTAATTTTCTTATATTATAGAAAAATATAGAGATGGATTAAACTTAAACTTACAACGACAGAAAGGGCCCAGTTAAGATCAAAGTGGGCTGTATGTGGCCCTCGATGTAAAATGAGCTTGACATCCCTGCTCTAAATGCTTGAATTATACCATTTAGCATGTTGGGTTTCACTTTTGGGAGAAACTGTGAGTTAAAAAATAGTTTTAAAAAAGTTAAAAAATTATCTAAGGGCAGTTCACTTTGGGCTATTTATGGAGTGGAAAAAGTATTTATTTGCTAGCGCTTTCAAAAAAAAAAGAAAGAAAAGGGGGCCAAAGTTGCTAGAAACCATGTCAGCTCAACTTGTGTTTTTTCCTGTCTGAATGTAACACATTATTCACCATGGATGGGCAGTGGGATGTTCACTGATCTGTGCCGTGGGGCTCAGATGTAGCGCACACGCACTCTCACACAGCTGCTTCAGAGCCAGCCCTTCGTACAGGTTCTGTTCAGCTTTGTGGGTGGAATGATGCATTAACTACACCACGGTTGGGGGTTCAAATCCCACCGGGCTCTGCCATCTGCCTCAGCTCACTGGTCAGTGTAGGGACGCAGTTGTGGCAGCAATACTGGGCACGAGTATCCACGAAAAATAGACTCGCAAGAGGCATACGCCACTTTTGCTGAGCGCGCGTGTGCGCACACACACACACACCTGTGTCTCATTTTCACACAGTACAGTGGGCACCTTCACAAAGCTGCGGCTGCCTTTGCTCTGTGATGTCAGCCTCAATGAATCAATGAGACTGACATCAGCCACTGGAGGGAGTTTGTTTGTTTTTGTGGGTTTTTTTAGAAGTTTCAACACCTTTTAAAGCCATCAATATTTCACTACTTTGCAGTCGTGTTTTCAATCCCGTGTGTTTGTCAAAAAATAGCTAAAAAGAAGGTCTCCCATTCAGATGGTTTTTTTTTTAATGCGGTTTAATTACGTTAAAGGGACACATTTTTCCTCTGCCTTCAGCGCTTTTCATGCATTGAGATTACTGCAATGTGTGGGGCGAACTTTTGAGAAAATCACCTCCCAAATATGCAAAAATATGATCCTCTTCTTTCCAAATGTGCAGAGAGCACATATTTTAAGCAGCGCAGCACATTTTTCTGCATCTGACTTCAAGTCAAGTAAAAAATCCCTCTGTGCCCCACTACATTCAGATTACAATACTGAGAATACAGGCAAAAATGTGTCCTAGGGGCCTCAGATAGTTATATATGTCAAGAGTTAGTGAAGCTCTTACCTCCTGGGTTGCGTCTGAGGATATATCTTCTGGCTTCATCATAAACAAAGATGAGGAGGGAGTAGGGGAAGGCACAGAACCACCACAATGGCCTAAAGGTAAGGATGGACAGACAGGTTGAATTATTAATGGGAATGTGACAAAAAACCCCAACACAAGCACACTCTTCTCTTTTGAACAGAAAAGCTTTTGGGGTGAGCATTAGGCTGTGGAGAACCGGCTATTAAATGAATTCAGAAGCCGTTGAAACAAAATGATGCAGAGAAATCTGACAGCTGGGTTGAGGACATATCCTGTTCATCTCTTTGATAGTGCTCTCTGGCAACGCTAACGAGGCTGCTAAAAGCCCACTAATGCAAAGCCCTGAAAACAAATCCACAAAACTTCTAGAGGGGGTTTGTGTGATTCTATAAGTGTCTTAGAACTAGAGCAGGGGCCTACACCCCTGTCTTTACCCAATAAAATACCCCAGAAGGGCATAGTGTCAGACACATATGCTCAGCACCTTTAATCTGCATAAGTTATTTACAGAGGTAAAGAGAGAAATAACTTAGAAAGAACAAAACAGAAGCTAGAGTCTGGGACACAAAACAGGTGAATGAAGAAGGTGAGAAAGGAGAGACAGATCCATGGGAAACCGATGAATAAAGGTGACAAAGGAAAGTAGCGTGTGAACTCTTGAGCTAATGAGCCTCAGTGCTTTCTATTTTTCTCTTTTGGGCAAAGAAACTCATTAGTATAGCATCTCATGTGCTTCGCTCTGCCTCTGAAGTGGAAATTACCAGTGACACTAGATAATAGCCATCTTATTTTCAACGAGATGATAAAGCTAAAGCATCACCAAACTGAAAACATGAAGCTCTCAAAGGGCTGTCTGCACTGAGTGATGTACGAGAAACCTCCGGAAGGATCCAGCAACCAGGGATGTCTGCAAATTTGCCAAAAGAAGGCTTTTCACACTTTAACAAAAGTTGCCTTGTGCTCAGCGAGGTCCTCAAATAAACTGAACAGACACGCAAAGTGGGATATCAACAAAAGCCAACAGTGAAAAAGGAAAATGAAACGTTCTGCATGATTATTGGAGCCTACGAAATTATCTTGGAAGCTAATTTTAAAGCCATGAGTCACAGGATGGTTCTGTTTGTGTACTTGACTCACTTCATAGGGTACATTCTGAGGGCAACGTCCATGCCTGGGCAGTATGAAAGGAAGGCAGCCAGAGCCGTCTCCTCAAAGAGCCCAAAGATGAGGATGCGGTTCCTGTGGGGGTGAAAAAAAGGTATGGGTCAATACAACAAAAGCTCCTACTCTTAAAATTACCTGACATATTGATGTTCTTGTCATAGGAAAGCATGCAACACAGTACCAAACTGTCATTGTGGCTTGAAGCCATCTCATCAGTAATGTCTTTGATTTTATTTACAATTACTCAAATATAAAGACCCAGTTGTCATTTGAAGATCTCAAGCATCTCTATGTGTACATACGTCATTCCTTGCTGCACAATGGAGTTCCTCCTGGTCTTACAGATGATCAGATCGGCCCACTGCACGATCACAATACTGGCGAAGAAGGCTGTGTGGCAGCTGTACTCTACAATCTTTCTGCGCTCATATGTCTGGAACAGAATAAAATAAAAAGGAAAAGATTAGAATGTTTTCCTTTTCCTAGACTGAAACGCCAATTAAATTTAAGCATAAGTGTGACTGACCCACTGCTGCCCATAGCTGTCTTCCAGGTCATTTACATATTTATCATCCCACAGCACTCTGAGTCCTATCAGGTCCATGGGGAGGAAACCATTTTCAGCCAGGATGACAAAATATGTGAAGAAGCCAGCTGTGGCCTGCATCATACCTAACAGGAGAAAAACAACAGGAAACCTCAGGAAATGCAAATCAGAAGCAGAGTTACAGTTTCTCTAGCTTTCATTAACAACTTTCATACTTGTCTCTGGTAATCAAGATGGAGATAAGACAACCAAATATAACATGTAAGTGGCATTCCCTGCAAAGCTAAGCCTCTGGAGAGACATAAAAGTAAGTAAATCAAGTAACATTTTATTTGTATAGCACCTTCCAAGATAAAAACACAAAGTGCTTCACAGAGAACTGAAAACATAGAAACAAAAATCAACCAAAAGCAAGTTTAAAAAGATGAGTTTTTAACAGTATAAAACTATATGTTTGAAATTGTGAAGATATCCTTTAATTTGATTTTCTTCTTTTTGAGGATTTTTAAAAACACGACTTTAAATGGATTTAGTCTTTAAAAATGTGCTGAATTAAAGCTGGAAGTCTGTGCTACAATCTCATCTTGATCAGTTGATTTAAAATCCAATGTGATTTTGGCGCCGCACAGAGACATTTCAAGCTTTAATAAGTGTAGTTAATTAATGGAAATATTGACTTTGTCACTGTAATAAGCATCATATAGATTGCTTCATAAGGTGAAAAAAGGAGAGATATGGGGGACAAAAAAAACTGACTTTGGAAACCCATTGTGTTGTATTTGATGCAGACTTTACCATGAAGTCAGGTATAAAAACATCAAAACCATCTGAAACAAAGCAATGATATTCACACCAGAAATGTATTGTAAAAGCAAAGATTTCCCCAGCAAAGCGCAACTCGCCAAAACAAGGCAGCCATTTTGGATATGGGATTCAAAGTACAGTATGCAGACTGTCCACCAGGGGGCAGTAGAGAGCATACACTTCAGTTTGTGTTTTGTTTTGTTTTGAGTTGGTAGGAGGAGCATGTGTCTGAGCGACACAAACTCCCTGAGCGGTCCTTTGGACCACTGTGAGCAACAGCAGACATGTCCACTGTGGTCACGCCAGCATCGAATCCATCCAAGTTACATGGTTTATTAAAATAATCAAATTATAGACAAGCATGGGGTAGTCACGCTTTCCCTTAGCTCCCGCAACTTTTAGTTATTTGAGCGAGCCCACCTAACTTATCTTTTGAGGCAAATATCTTGGTGATTTGGTGAAGCCGTTGGAACATTTGATGCCCTGTCATGTCGCCTAAACCTGCAAAGTCGAATGGTAAAACAACCGAATGCGTGGTTGCTAGCGTTCCTGCGAATGTTAGCAAAGCCGACATAACAGCACTGCTAGCGGAGCACCATTCAGCTTTACTGGCGAAACTAAAAGTCAGCTTTTGATGACTTGAGTAAAAAGCTGGATGGACTACAGAAGGCATCGGACAACCATGGTGAGTGCCTAGAATCTTTGGGGGAAAGCGCTGAACCGCTCGACCAGCGCCTTGCTAAAGTGGAGGATACCTGTGAGACACTACGGGTCGCTAATGAAAAGCTGAAGGCTAAGCTATCGGACATTGAGTCGAGAAACAGACGCTGCAATGCCCGCCTTATCGGCCTGGAGGAAGGGATTGAGGGTCCACAACCCTCTAAGTTTTTCTCACAGTTGTTGCAAGACGTTTTTGGGAGAGACATTTTCCCCTCTCCCCCCGAACTGGATTGTGCACACCGTATTTCGGCCCCCAAACCGACCCCTGGAGGCAGACCGCGGCCCGTCATTGTCTGTTTTCACCGCTACCAAAACAAGGAGCTGCTAATACGACAGGCTAGGAGGAACGACCTGAAGTATATGGATAAACCATTCCGAGTCTATGAAGACTACAGCCCTGAGGTGGTGAGCCAGCGGAGAGAATACAGGTCAGTGATGTCAAGCTTGTACAAGATGGGCCTGAAACCATCACTGCTATACCCGGCACGACTACGCATTGTTAAAACAGATGGTGTACGCCTCACATTTGGCTCTGTGGCTGAGGCCGAAAGGTTTGTGCAAGACTCCATGGAAGACTGAACTGTTTTGAGGCGCGTGGAACACGGGACTACTTCGGACGACTGTTACGGCATTGTCATGCATCCTTTGTTGATTTTCAGACATTTGACTTCATTTCTTTTTCTTTATTATTTTTTGGCGTGACAGTGCAATTATTTTACACATACTTTGAATGGTGGACTTCACCGGTGTACACCTGGTGAGTCTTATTCCAACCTTTCCACTATGCGGGATTAAGGAGCTTTAGGTAGGATAGTTATGGAAGTTTTTCAGTTAGATTGGATAGGTGTGCTGTTTGTTCTGACATCTAGCATCACCTGGGGGTTCAGGGGGTTTCTGGGAGGGTTCCAAGTGTTTTATGTTTCTTGTCTGAGCAAGAATGAGCTAAAATTTTTGATATATTTTCAATGGTTACCCCTATTGACTTAGTGACCTGGAATGTTAAAGGCCTGAACCATCCTATTAAAAGAAAGAAGGTTCTCACTCACTTGAAAAATATGGGTACTGATATAGCCTTTATCCAAGAAACCCATCTTAAAACTCTATAGAATATTTATTGTTAAAGAACCGCAGTGATACCTATGAGCACGGAGATTAGGCGGGAGAGATTCTAGCAAGACAGTTGAAATGTGCAAGAGCCAGGCAAACTATTAATGGGGTCGCAACCCGAGATGGTGGAACTGTTACAGATCAACAGGTATAGCTCCGATAATACCAATGATTCTAACCTTCTCTCTGACTTTTTTAGAGACCTTAAGATTCCAACATTGTCCCCAGACGAGGTTTCCACCCTAGATGCACCTCTGCAGCAGCAGGAGATCATAACGGCAATAAAATCATTACAGTTTTGCCGATCACCAGGCCCTGATGGTTTACCGAACGAATTTTATGCCGTCTTTGCTGGAAAACTAGCCCCTGTGTTAGCTACAGAGGTGGGACCAAGTCATTGTTTTGCAAGTCTCAAGTAAGTCTCAAGTCTTTATCCTCAAGTCTCAAGTCAAGTCTCAAGTAATGTCAGGCAAGTCAGAGTCGAGTCTCAAGTCACTGGTGTAAAAGTCCGAGTCAAGTCACAAGTCTGAAACTTTGAATTTCAAGTCCTTTCGAGTCTTTAAAAAAAAAAAAACGAAAAAAAGCATGTTGCAGTTATATGCTAAATGTAAATATTAGACCATGTAATTTTAAAATCTGTGTTTTTCTCAACACATGACAAAATAGTGAACTTAGAAAATATACACAAATTGTGAAATTGCACCTCTTTAAAATGCACCTCAATTAAACCTAGCTCCAAGAATAATTTTCACCGACAGTTCTGAGATAAGCTGCATGTTATTCTTGGATGCGGTTGTAGGACCAGCTTTAAAATCGCATGACAAAAATATCATACACATTAAAAAAAACTGTATCACCAACGTAGCCTGGACAACATTTGCTAGTTAGATGAAGTCAGCTATCTCATTGTAGCATATTTATATGCATATTTATAATCATACGGTTCTTGGAGTGAGTGCATACACTCATGAAGTTTAGTAACTTCAGGTCACTGCAACAAGCCCAGGTACAGTTTACCGACGGATGGGTACAGGACCTTGAAATGCACCGTGTAGAACGAAAGACCATCGTACGTATCATAAGTTTACCAGTCTCACAAATTGTCGTCATAAATACACATTCCTTAACCGTTTATTAATAGGACCTTTGAGCTCAAGGGTAATTAATTAGTAGTGGAAATAATTTCTGGTACCCATCACAGAAATGTAGCAGTGACAATAATACTGTATGCTGTAATCATACTGGGCAATTAGTGATACAAAAACCCTGTTTTATCCTGTGAATAAAAGTATATGTTTTTGTCAATGTACCATAATAACAGAAGCGAAACGCAATATTGTGTCAGGACAATTCACTATTTATGCACAATAAATAAAGGAGCATAGCGCGACAATTTCTGTTCAGCGCCAGACTTGCTTGTAACCTATATCACTAATTATGTTATGAAAATGACGTATTAACTACTAAAAAACACTGACCTTCGTGTAAATGCTTGGAGCAGACTAACCTGTGAGCTGGAGGGTTCTGGGACGTTATATTTGATCTTTGAATGGCTGCAATCCAGGCCGTCTTTGTTACTTCGGAAACATGGCTAGAACAATTTCTCTTCAACGACGTAATCCGATAACAACCGATCTCTTTACCCGTCGGCTTCCCGTGGCTGTCATGCGACCGGCTATTGCAGTTAATAATACAACGGCTTCTTGACATTTTTGTGTTTCTTTTTATCGCTGTATAACTGATTTTAATTGAAAGCCTGCGTGCGCTAGTACCGCTTGCCACGAGTTCCCAGAATCCTTTGCGGTTCTACCCGTGAATGACGTCACATTTTCAATCTCTATATAATATGCATGTTAAATTTTATATTTGGGGTAAATATAATATCAAGTCTTTTCAAGTAAACCGGTTCAAGTCCAATTCAAGTCCCAAGTCATTGGTGTAAAAGTCCAAGTCAAGTCACAAGTCTTAGAACATTTTTTCAAGTCAAGTCTAAAGTCATAAAATTAATGACTCGAGTCTGACTCGAGTCCAAGTCATGTGACTCGAGTCCACACCTCTGGTTAGCTACATTATATACTGACTCTCTTGCCAAAGGTGTTTTGCCTGATAGCCTAAATCAAGCTTGTATAACATTACTTCCCAAAAAAGATAAAAACCCTTTGGAATGTGGATCCTACAGGCCGATTTCACTCCTGAATTCAGACTATAAAATACTAGCAAAGATTTTGGCCAACCGATTGGAAAAAGTTTTACCCAACATAATCTCTTCAGCTCAGACTGGTTTTATTAAAAACAGTCACTCCTTTTTTAGTATTCGTCGACTACTTAATATAATGTACACCCCCAGTCAAGCTGCTTCTAAATGCCTCCATGGATGCGGAGAAGGCTTTCGATAGAGTAGAATGGGAATATCTATTCGAGGCCTTGCAAAGATTTGGGTTTGGAAGTTCCTTTTTATCCTGGGTGAAATTACTCTATGCCTGTCCTTCAGCTATGGTACTCACTAATAACCGTTATTCTAAACCGTTCCGCTTACATCGTGGAACCTGTCAGGGCTGCCCCCTTAGCCCCCTCCTTTTCGTATTAGCTATTGAGCCATTGGCAATAGCTATAAGAAGTAATCATGCTATTCAAGGCATTTCGCGATACGGAACTGAGCTATCAGCACTACAGCACGATTGCAGCGGACCCGTATGGGTAGAAATGGAGAAGCTCTCTTCTGGTTCTTTTTTGCTATTGTCTATCGTAGGTGCATCTATCCCGTTACCCAAAAGCCTGACAATTGAGAATCCTGTAGTTAATAATACTATCCAAATTTGCTTTCAGTTTAGAAAACATTTTAATCTTCTGAAGATGTGCTTAGGCAGCCCAGTAGCTTCCAACTATGTTTTTTCCCCTTCAATGTCTGATGCCACATTTCAGGGCTGGCAGAGGTGAGGGCTGAGATCTTTAAAAGAACTATTAATTGACGGCACGTTTGCCTCATTTGAACAGCTGACTAATAAATACAACTTACCCCCCTCTCATTTTTTTAGGTATCTACAAATACGACACTTTCTTTCAGGCTCTATCCCAGGGTTCCCAAATAAACACCCTAATGATGTAATGGATGACATTATGTGTTTCAACCCGGTTAAGAAAAAGGCCATATCATCAATACTTGTTCTGATTTTGCGCCTGGGTTCTTCCTCTATGTCTGCAATTAAGCGATCCTGGGAAGAGGATCTTAAAATCTGTGTTGCTGAAGCAGACTGGGGCAATGTTTTAAGTAATATTCACTCGTCCTCCATGTGTGCAAGACATTGCCTTCTGCAGTTTAAAATAGTGCATAGGGTACATCTCAGCAAATCAAAATTGGCAAAGATGTATCCTCAGATTGACCCAACGTGCGAAAGATGTAAATTGGCAGAGGCCACCTTGATCCATATGTTTTGGTCCTGTCCCAAAATACAAAAGTTCTGGACGGATGTCTGTGAGGCATATTTGGAATGAGAGTGTCACTCAATCCACTTTTATTTTTATTTGGGGTCAATTCCGATGGTCTGGCACTACCGGCAGGGGGTCAAAGACTTATTGCCTTCTCTACACTATTGGCAAGATGTCTAATACTTTTGAAGTGGAAGGACGCAGCCCTGCCCATGGTTTCGTATTGGGTTAAGGATGTATTATTTCATCTTAAATTAGAGAAAATTAGGTTCGTTTTGAGAGGATCAGTAAAGAAATTTAATAAAGTCTGGAAACCCTTTTTGATATTTTTTGACCAACCATCAACACAGGTTCAGGAGTGACCTTTATTTATTTATTTTTAATTATATTTGTTTGCTTATTTTTTCTTCCTTCTTATTCTGTATACCTTGGCTGGTGTTATTTCGCACTGATTGAAAGTTTTTCCTTTTAAACTTTTGATTACTTGAGGGGTGTTGTTTGTCAGGGTGGGTTTTTATTTTAATTTTTCTCCCCTCTTTTACTTTTATTTGATGCTTTATGTTTTTGTATTTCATTGTGAAAAATAATAAATATATTAAACACCAAAATAATAAAATTACAGCATTTACATTTATGTTAGACTACTTTTAATTAACTGCTTTAGCCCACTTACAATGAAAATTTAAAAAAAAAAACTTGTTCATGACCTGTGTAGTATGTTAACACTATTGGAAGTAAAAATAACTTGAACTCAAAGTTTGAAAACACAACTTTCTTTCTTTCTTTTCTTTTTTTTTATTTTTTATAAAGCTCTGACTTGTATTATGAGTATGAGTCTGTGGTCTGGGAAATACAGTACTGTTTATAATGACCAATGCTGGGCAATTAATTATGTAGTTACTTCTTCAAAAAAGTAACTGAGTTTTGCAAACGTTTTTTGCAGCTGTTTACCTAAAAATGCAGCCAAGGTGTTTTTTTAAAATAAACGTTTCAAACTATATACAGAACAATCAGGTGTTCTGCATCAAATTTGATGCCACACAAATTATTTGTGCCACTCCAAAAAAAAAATTTCTGTCCACTATGAGATAATGGAGAACAACAGCCTGATACCTGCAGGCCTGACAGCAGGAGATGTATCACTCCTGTAACACCTGTAACATTCAGATGCCTCATTGTTCTGACACACACAACAAAACTATTGAAAACTATCGCAAATCTCTCACATCTCAAAACACCACTGTCAGTCCTAAAACTTCCCCCTTCCTAAGCAACTAAATGCCATGTTGCCATATCATTTTTTGATTGGTCGACATGGTACTTTTTTCCACCAATAGGAAAAGGTGGGGGTTTTTTTGATTTTGTTTTTGCTCACAGGCGGAGAGTGCTTTCGAGCGTGTTCCGTATAAAACGCTGGTTTTACCGTTTCTTCCCGCAGTAAATATAAATAACAATGGTATTCAGGAAGGCAACCAAACATTGCATATATTTTTATCATAACTCTGGTTTTACGTGGCCCACAACAACACAATTTAAAAACTGGTATAAAGTCCACACTTTTTCCGTCAATTGCTCCGTCTGTCCTGCTCACATCTCCAATGGTCGTACACGTTGTGATTAACGTGGCTTCACTCCACATCAGCCACGCCGCTTTGCTAGCTAAAACACCGGTGTCAGCACATAAGGACGCTGTCATAGCCTGTCAGCGACGCTGATTAGCTGCGTATATACGAATGTGAATCGCATTATTGGCTGGACTATGGGATAAGGTGTCATCGTTCTAATCCCATACGGGAACAGCCAGTCACTTACTGACTAACACTGCAAAACAGAATTGTTAAAGTATATATTTTAATTTCAATTCAGGTAGATTTTTTTTCTGTGCACAACGCAGATTTTCTATGCACAGACCGTGCCAGCACGCGCGCAGCTTAGAGGGAACATTGGTCACAAGTCATGTATCGATTATAAAAACTGAGATTTATATATAAATAATGTCTTACCAATTTGTCCGTAGGCTATACTGATGAGCCTTTCATTCACTAGCTTGTCTGTTTTGGGGTTTCTGGGCTGTCTCTTCATGATGTCGCTCTCAGCTTTCTCATAAGCCAGGGAGATGGCAGGGACCTGCAAAACCACAAGTGAATAAATATACACATGAACTTTCCACCCATATTTGAGTTCAGTTGAATCTCTCTATAGAACAGGATGAAGAGCCAAACAGCTCACCATGTCAGTTCCCAGATCAATACAGAGGATGGTGACGGTTCCCAGGGGCAGAGGGATGTTGGCGATGATGAAGAGGAGGAAGGGTGAGATCTCGGGGATGTTACTGGTCAGAGTGTAGGCGATGGACTTCTTCAAGTTGTCAAAGATCAGACGGCCTGAACAAAGTAATTTAGTAGATTCAGTGATGTTTCGTATTTTGTATTTCCAGATTTCTGCAGGTGTAGGTCTTGATATAGATCTTACCTTCTTCCACTCCAGTGACAATGGAGGCAAAGTTATCATCCAGCAGGATCATGTCAGCAGCCTGCTTGGAGACATCAGATCCAGCAATGCCCATGGCAACACCGATGTCAGCTTTCTTCAGAGCTGGAGAGTCGTTCACACCATCACCTGTCACGGCCACAATGGCTCCCTGGACAAGGAAGAACATGTTTTTACAAGTTCCAAACAAAACATTTGTCAAACTGTGTCTGTGAGAATCCCCCCCGATGCTCACCTGTCTCTGGCATCCTTCCACAATGATCAGTTTCTGTTGAGGGGAGGTCCTGGCAAATACAATTTCAGTGTGGTGCTTCAGCAAATCATCAAGCTCCTCTGAGGTCATGTCTTTAAGCTCACCACCATGGACAACACAGGCCTTAGCATCCCTGAAGAAATTACAACAACATTAGTACAACAGTAGGGTATCATCAGGAGATTAGAAAGAAAAAAAAAACAAAAAAATAAAGTCAATTTGACCAAAACAAAGACAGCATCACCCTTAGGAAGAACTAGGACTCCCAATTATAGACAATGAGTTCTAGCTCCTCAGCCACACCTACCCTACAGCAACTGCTTTGTTCTAAGGGGGTTGTGGCTGAGGAGGTAGAGCACGTTGTCTACTAATTGGGAGTCCTCCATTTGCATCCAAGTATCTTTGGGCCAGTTACTGAACCCCGAGTTGCCATAAATCCAGAGTAAATGTAAGGTTAAAAGTTAAAATGGAAAGGTTAAAATGGAGTAGAGGTAATGTTAAAAACACTTTTGGCATAGAAAAGGGTGCTTGTGTGACTGTGTGTTGAAGAGGTAATGAAGCTTGTAGTAAGAAAGTGCTTTAAGTGCTAAGGTAGAGTACAAAAGCACTATTTAAGAACCAGCCCATTCACCAGCTAATGGCCACAGAACGATTTTTACCAGCTGCTCCTTACGCTTGAGAAATACTAGCACAGTGAATCTTTGAAAGAGAACTAACCTAGGGTTGACCTCTGAAACTGGAACATTCAGGCGGGCAGCAATGTCTTCAACAGTCTCATTGCCTTCGGAGATGATACCCACACCTTTAGCAATAGCCTTGGCTGTAATTGGATGGTCACCTGTGACCATGATGACCTGAGAGAGAAGAGATGAGAAAAAATTGGAGTACTTTGTACAAACAAAAAAAAACAAATATCTGGTCATCCAAAAAGTTATCATACCTTGATTCCAGCACTCCTGCATTTACCAACAGCATCAGGCACAGCAGCACGAGGAGGGTCAATCATGGCCATGAGTCCGACGAAGCACAGGTTCTCAGTGGGGAAGTTCACTTCATCAGTATCAAAAGCAAATCCCTCTGGGAACTGGTCATCAGGCAGGTGACAGTGGCAGAAACCTGAATAAGACACAAAGAAAATGCTAGTCAGGACTTTGCAGAACTTTGCCTTGTTTCCACTACCTAATAAAGGATGTAGCTATAGAAGGAATGCTCTGTACCCAAAACTCTCTCTCCAAGACCTCCCAACTCAACATAGGCATTCTGGAAAGCATCTTTCATCTCATCATCCAGAGCCTGCTCTTTGCCCTGAAGCACAATGGAGGAACAGCGGTCCAAAATCCTCTCTGGAGCTCCTTTCATCACCAACAGATGCTTGGTTTCCCCAGGAGTGGTGTTTTTATGGATGGAGAGCTTTGGGACAACAGAAAGGCTGGATTTAAATTCAGGTTTTATCTATACTATCAGTGGTTTATGTAATGAAAAAAAAACTGGTTTACTCTAGACAGCTTTGATAAGAACTTTAGCCAAAAACAGCTTATGATTAATCCAACCACTAGGGGGCACAAATCAGCATTTACTACTAAATATGTTGTACACCGAGACTATACATAACAGACCAAGATAATCAAAGATTTAATTAAAAAGGGCATTCCAGAATGGCCTAAAACCTGCATGCCTTCTAATGTCCAGAAGGTCTGTTTGGATAAAGCAGTTTGTATTGATGACTGTATGATATTAAACCTGAGTAAATACTTTACTGATTAGTTTATTGTCTAACTCTTTTAAATTTGCAGATGCTCAACTGGCAAACCACAGCGTAATTTAAACTAAAATATATGATAAAGCAGGGTAGGGTTTAGGGGATTGCCAGGCTGTGATTGTCAAGTTGCCTTTGTATTTGGTTGTTGTGCTGTTTGTTTCACAGTCAGAGCCATAAGCCTTCTTGTTCAGGTTAAAAAAGAAATAAGATGGAAACAGCCTAATGCTCAAATCAATGCTTTAAAACAACACTTGAGTGGCTAAACAATCTGTGGATCAGTTTTCTTTTATTTTTGAGCTTTTATCACACTATCTGAATGGTTTACCTGGTATTTGTTTGTGGAATTGAAAGGGATCTCAGCAATTTTGGGGTATTTTTCTCTCATTTCACTGACAGATCCACAGCACAACTCAATACACTTCAGCAAGGCAGCTTCTGAGGCATCACCAGCGACATCTCTCTGTGGATTTTAGAAAAAAACTGTCATTAAAATTGGATCAACAATCACATCCCATGCCTTCTCTATTACAATATGTTGCAAATGTAGACTGATAAATACAGAACTATATATATAGATAATTTGTTGTTGAATTACATAAAATATACAGCACCTGGGTCTTAATGAATACCACTCCCTAAACTGGGTAGATGATTTTGAGGACTAGGATTCAGTTTTAATTTAATTCCACAGTACAATATCACTTGTATCAAATGTTGATTTACTCTTACACTCTTATATAAGCTTATATAAACTCTAATATAATTCGCCGACTATGCATTGCCTACATTTGATTCCGTCCATAATGAGCATTAGTAGCACACTTGCCAGGATTCATTACATATATTAACTTATGGTTTTTTTCTGGCCAGCCATCGCTAAAGAACCAGCTGTATATTTAAAACAGCCTTTAATTATCTTGAGTGCTTTTCTAAAGACTTCTAGCGCTGATTGGCTGCATTTGTATTTGCTTGTATCCCAAAAGTTCCAAGCCAAGTCATAACACTGCAGCACTTCACACATAGCCACTGCATCCCATGTTCACTGGGTATACTATCAAATTCCTTAAAATATTTAAAGGAATTAGGTCAATACACCACGAGGTAATAAGCTCTGTGCTTGTTTACAACCAGAGCTGTGAGGATTTGCTCCACTGAAACAAAGGTTCTTACAGTGGGGAATTATTTGGAGTCTTTCGTGATGGTCACGATGGATGAACTAGAGTACAACAGGTAGTGCTTAGGAAGCTGAGTAGTTTTACAGATGAAGATTTCTCACCTTCAGAATGGGAACATTGCTCTGGTCAGCCAGGAAAACGGCACGGTTGCAGAGTCCAGCGATTCTGGACAGATTAGCCCAGGTGGCAGAGCTCCTGTCAAAAGAGGTACCACTCTGGTTCTCAGTGGTGTCAGCCTCATGGATCTGGTTGTCAAACCACATGTGGGCCACAGTCATTCTGTTCTGGGTCAGGGTGCCGGTCTTGTCAGAACAGATGGTGGAGGTGGACCCCAGAGTCTCGACAGCTTCCAAGTTCTTCACCAGGCAGTTCTTCTTGGCCATACGCTTAGCAGTCAGAGTCAGACACACCTACAGACAATTTAGGTTTTAAGAACCACAGTCTTTTTGTATCAATAAATATAAGGTATTTAAAAGGAATGCCATTAGACACCAAAACTCACAGTGACAGTAGCCAAAAGACCTTCTGGCACGTTGGCGACAATGATACCAATAAGGAAGATGACAGCCTCCAGCCAGTTATATCCAAGGATGAGAGAGAGGATGAAGAAAGAAACACCCAAGAACACGGCCACTCCAGTGATGATGTGGATAAAATGCTCGATCTCAATGGCAATGGGAGTTTTTCCGCCCTCTAGGCTGGAAGCCAGGGTGGCGATGCGGCCCATGACGGTATTATCACCAGTGTTGATGACGATTCCTCTGGCTGTGCCTGAAAAGAGAAGTCAGACTGAGTCCATGAAAGCTTGGTGATGATTCATGATCTCTATATACATTTCTATGTCAACCACTAATTCTCCATGCTGTACCTTCAATACAGTTGGTGGAGAAGAAAGAAATATTCCTGGTTTCCAGTGGGTTTTCATTGGAGAAGTCTGGAGAACGAGTCTGGGGCTCTGATTCACCAGTCAGGGAGGAGTTGTCCACCTGAGGAATGAAAGCACAGAAGCAGGAATCAGTGACAAAAGACATCACGCTGATCAAGCCAGAAAAAGGATATATTGAGAAGCTGAGATGGAGGTGGGTTGCCAAACAGCTTGCAGGTGAGCAACAAATGTATGTTGGGTAAAGAAACTCAAACACAGTCTAGATAAGATTCCTCGTTAGGAAACATAGAAAGGTTTCTGATAAGCAATCATCTGATGCTGAGATCATGATGTGAGCTTGCCTTTAATGCTTTCGTGGACTAACATTCCGCCCAGTTACTCAAAAACCATAACACATGAATCAGAAACATTATCACAGGGCAGCTTGAGTGTAAAGAAGTAAATTGAACAGTCTAAAAATATATATTAGCTATCAAACCCACGCTCTACAAAAGTATTTGTTGGGATTAACACAAGTAGTTGATACAGACCTTGCAGCCATGAGCAGAGATAATTCTCAGATCAGCAGGGATCCTGTCTCCTCCTTTCACCTCCACTAAATCTCCAAGCACCACCTCCTCAGCATTGATGTTCTTCTTCTCTCCATCACGGATAACCAGGGCTTGCTATAAAACCAAAGACTTAAGTTAAACATTATAAAACAATAACTACATTATAAAACATGTCAAAAAGACATGATGAATATTTCTTGTTTTTAATTCCCAGATGATTCAGATGAATGATGGTAAAATGTATCATCATTGTTGTAATACCGATGACGAAACACTACTCCTTAGAGTTGTGCAACTAGTACTGTTGCTTGTTGCCAAAGACTTTAGTTAAACATTATAAAACAATAACTACATTATAAAACATGTCAAAAAGACATGATGAATATTTCTTGTTTTTAATTCCCAGATGATTCAGATGAGTGATGGTAAAATGTATCATCATTGTTGTAATACCGATGACGAAACACTACTCCTTAGAGTTGTGCAACTAGTACTGTTGGGTGTTACCACTGGGAGGCTACAAAGCAATTTAAGACAAAAACAGTGTGTATAAATGGGCTGTTACATTAGCTTTTCTTTTTGTGTCTCACCTGTGGGACCAAGTTCTTGAAGGACTCCATGATCTTGGAGCTCTTGGCCTCTTGGTAGTAGGAGAAGCAACCGGTGATGATGACGACAGCAGAAAGCACAATACCTAGGTACAACTACATGAAGAGAGAAGAGAGACATAACCTTTATAACTATTAATTCTTTAATTAATATGTCACAATCTATATAAAGAAACTATCATTACGTTATCATTTGTAGGTTCATCTTCTGAGGCAGCCTGGATACCATAAGCCAAGAAGCAGAGGATGGCACCAATCCACAGCAGCATGGAGAAACCACCAAACAGCTGGAAACAAGAGGAAATAACAATCAGGCTTTGCTGGTTGTACTGGTTTACAGTGACACAGACTTAATTTGCATTTCTACTATTTGAATATTCAAAAACAGGTTTATGGTTTGCAAGGGGAGGATGTTTGACTCTTACCTGTTTGCAGAACTTGACCCATTCAGGTGTCGTGGGGGGAGGTGTGAGGGCGTTGGGGCCATCTCGGGCCAGGATCTCTTTTGCTCTGGAGGAGGAAAGACCCTAAAAAGAAAAACAAAGATAAGAAGAAGCTGTGCAAACTATAATATAAAAAAATATTCATCTGTTCTCTAAATCTGTCTAAATCTTCATTTACTGGGTGAGAACCATAATAAAGGACAAGAACAAGAACGGTTTTATTTGGTAAACAGGTTCACTCTATTCCACAAAGACATGGTGGATTAAGGTCTGGTTGACGCAAAACAAAAGAAAACCCGAACGCGTGAAGAAAATTATCTCCCTAATCTTAAAATGAGAGCTTCCTCTGTTTTATGTGTGACTTGCAGTAAATGAAAACTCAACATACCAGTAGTAATAAAACCAAGACAGAGAAATATACCAGATGATCAAGTTGTATTTCTATTACTTCATGTGTGACTGAAAGTCTCTTTAAACAAATACCAAGATTAACAAGGAGCTTTTTTTCTCTCCTTGTTGGCAGGATCAATAAGTCTGGTGTTCTGGTGTGAATGAAGCCTTTGTTTTAGGGCAAACTCAGACAGATCAGATTTCAGGAGATAACCAGCGTCACTCAGGCATTTGGCCGTGGTGGAATTGTATTGGCTAGTGCAATTGGATTCTGTGTGTATGTAACCTTAGCTTGATGAGGAAAACATGAAGAACAACTATTGTGTAGGAGCTAGCTTTGCTTTCTTTGTACAGTGTGGCGTGCACTGATACCTTAAAGGGCTACTCTCTTTCCTCTTCCTAGAAATTTCTCGTGTCTTCTCTTGTTTGTGGGAACATGTAGCATCATTGTAACAATGCAACAGCATGACTACTTTCTAACAAAGTAGTCTTTGACCTGCTTGCAAATCATACTTATAGCCAAGACCATTACAGTACTTTTAAATAACAGGGACACGTTTTATTTCTATCCAGTGTTTTGAAAAGTCCCTTTTCACCTGCTTTTCATTGGGAGGAAGGAAGGAATGAGGCCAACACCTGTAAAACTAGGCTAAAAACCAAGAAATGAATTTCTTTGCTGCATGACTATCTGTGCCTCCACTTCTTTGCTCTTGGATAAACACTACACTGCTGGATAAGTACAAGAAAAAAGTGAAACTTTGTCCACGTCTTTAGTCCGCTGTTTGACCTCAGCTTGGATTGTGAAATCTTCCCTTACCTCTGTCTTTATCAGCTGAAAGACTCACAAAAACAAAAACACACATACACACATCTGGAATGCTCACCCTGGTTAGGTCAGTTCCATATTTTCTGTGAAGTTCATCCAAGGTTAACTTGTGATCATCCTATGGAGAGAGAAGGAAAGAGACTGAGAGACATTGCATAAGTGAGACATGAAGGCTGCCGTGAGCTCAGTGACGTTCGGATTGGCTCAAGCAATCAGTTTGCTGCGAGCAAACACTCCATAAATCGATGTCACCCAACTGATAGACTGATGTTTGCTCTCAAAAGTTTGTGCTCATTTGTTTGACATTTCAGCAAAGCTCCCCAAGAACTCTATCTGACTCAGAGGCTAACTCACGTCATTATCAGTGACATCAAAGTGAATTTGGTGCAAGATTTTCATAATGATTTCTTGTAGTGTTTAACCATGAGTGTTTGTAAGCCACCAAACGTTTTAATCAAGCAATAATTCAGTTAATTCCAAATGCGATAGTGGCAGAAACTAAAGTAGCTCTGCAAATGAACCACCAGAGACGCATGTGTTCATCGATGCCTACATTGAGATTATCTCATGTCATTCGGATGAGCTGCAGTGATATCTAACTCCCACCTTTCATTGATTGGAAACTGAGAGACAACACAGTCATGCGATCAAGAGTGCACTAAAGCAATTTCCATTTCCAGACAAAAACGAACAAAAACAAAAATTATTATTTACATAAATAAAGCAAGGATGTTGTTTTATAGCCACAAATTTATATGTTAATGGTTTTAAAGATAGCGGCAGATAATCTTCTGGGACTGCTGTGTCACATATCATGAGGTGACGTTGCCTAGCAACCACCTATCAATGGGCTAAGATGACCCATTTCTTTTTTTTTCTTTTTTTTGGCGTTTATGCACCTACAGCAAACCAGCTCCAGCATCGCTATCACTTTAATTTTAAAACAATGCCATCTGATTTGTATCCACAAAACCTGGATGGTGTATTACGTGGGTTGTGACGTCATCACGTTGCCTAGCAACCGCCTACCAACAGACTAAAAATCATAGCACGTGTACTGTGGCATGGGCATGTGCTGGTGATACGAAAGTACAGGATCACTTTGATTGTTTAAAGTGTAAAAGCTCCAGTCGTTTACTGCCTGCACTGTGAAAAGCGTGTCAGAGTTGTAGTTGCAGGTAAATGATTGTCACTCAGCTTTCTGCTTTAATAGATTGCAGTTTCTTTTTTGGTTAACCTTTATTTAACAGAAGGAGTGCACATCAAGTTTCACTTACTGTGTGCTGGGTTGATCTGACTAGTTAAGTTTTTAATTAAAAAAGTTAATTAAACCACTTCTCTTTCTTCACTGTGCTTGATGACATTTCTCTGCACGCTTTCCTGTCACATGGGGAAAAAAATGGGGGTAACCGCATGGTTCAATCAGCATGGCCACTTTTTTGCATTACAATAAGCATGCAAAGTGTTCCATACCAAATGTGCCACAGATACTGTGCTTATATTACATGCTACAGGCTAGCTTTCATATTCTGGCTTATAAAGACCTACACCTTGGCCATCCACAAACTGCTGAAGAAACAAACTCTATAACTCAGTAAGATCTATATTTAGGACTTTCTGTTAGACTTTGTCACAATTTATCAAATCACTAGCTGCGTTGTGTTATTGTGGGCCTGTTCCCTTTGTCTTTAGCTGGACTTTGATGCCTCGGTTAATTGTATGATGATGCAATAATCATTAACAGATTGCCAAATCCATGGGTTTCATAGAGAGTCACCTACAGTTTTACTACTGAGCTGATACATTAATCCAATACGTTATTAATATTTAACTAAAGTTCAAATCTGGGGATTATCAATCCAAGCTGCCCTTTGACAGTAAATCTTATTTTGAAATGCACATTCAATGGTGGCCTGACACATGAAAGACAATGCCTGCTTTTAATTGCAGGCCATGGGAGGTCATGGCACTTTGGTGATAGGGTTGCCATGGCATTGAGATGTCCTTCAGTGACAGCAGGACTTTGAGATGTAGTTAAGATGTACACGGGACAGTAATCATTCATGTGTGTGGAAGATGGGGCTTTTATTACCTAATAACCCTCAGTATTCTGTGACCTGCAGGATGACATTGGGAAGAAGGGACTGTCGCTTGTGTCAAGACAAAATCACTGTAGAAGCGCCAAAGACCGCTAATAGCATGTTCTGTCAAAAATGTTGTTTTTAACAAGTTACTTTGGAGCCATGTTGGATATCTGATATTACCTAACAATATCTATCTACATGTTTTCTTTGTGACCTTGTGAAAGTCATTGACCAGCAACATTTAAAAAACACCATTCTGCCAAATAATTGATGGTTCCTCATGACAGAAGTGACATTTCAACACAGATCGCTCGCTAATACTTGACTGGTGTTTGGAGATGTTGGTAAACTTGCCTATGTGTCAACTGACCTTGTCAAGGACAAGGACAAGGCTAAAATATTTTCTAGAGTATACATCTTAAATATACGTGAATATGTACATATATAGAAATAAACGAGTAACCAGTGACTTTACGTGTTAGTTTTAAAAACGCACTAGTTTTACCTGCTTCTTCTGTTTTTGACTGATAACCAACAAATCTATGTTAATCCGAATGGAAGGAAAATTTGCCTGGAATTGAAATGCATAATATTAAGAGTCTGAGATAAATGTCGCGCTGAGTTGTCTCCAGTGGAGACGTGAGAAGAGAGGTGAATGCCTCCATGTGTCGGATAAAAACCTAAACACTTGAAACTTTTAATAAAAGCATCCCTGGCTTCTAAAATACCAAAACGACCGTTTTAACTGGTCATCGGTGCTCTGCAGTTGACTTTGTCGTGAACTCACACCAAGTTCCTTGCTGACCTTGGGAAATGACCTAAGCAAGCTGCAGACTGTGACTGAGAAAAAGCTGACACCAGTGGAAAACATCTCAGTGTTCTGCTTTTTTTCCCCCTCCCTCTCTCTCATCTGTCTACGCCAGGATGTTTAAAAACCTGTCTAAACTTTTAAGTGTGAAACTTCACAACTCCACCAGTCTCTACGTCATCAGAGTCCAGTGGGAAGAGTTGAAATTTTGAAGCCTAACAATAAAATAAATGCTGAGTGTTTGTGGAAGTTTATGCATTTGAAACATCCTGGCACTCCCACCCAGCACTGACGTGTTTGGTTGAGATCAGTCTTTATAGACATGGCTTGCAATTTAATTATAGCTGTGAGCTACACTATGCAAGCAGTCCCAATAATGTGTGACTGTACATGCAGCAGTGTAAGCACAGAGCTACGTCTCATGTGACCAGCCATGAGGCCAAAGCAGAGGTTTGTATCGCTGGCAGTGACTGAGTGTTAACATGAACTGAGTGAATTTTATAAAATGACTTGACTTTAACTAATTTAGATGTCATTTGTAGGCTTTAGTGTCACCATTTTATGCTTAAATCACATCAATCGAGGCCTCAAGTGGCAACTAATTACAGACTGGCTTTGCTCAAGCACTCTGTACTCACAAGGTCGACTTCTTTTTTCAGATCGTCCATATCCTTCTTGGCCTTGGCCTTCTTGTCTTTCTTGCCCCCATCTTCTGAGGTTGCCGCCAGTTTGTATTCATCTTTCCCTCTCTGCAGTGAAGGAAAGGGAAACAAAGTTAGCCTCTGACAAAAAAACAGAAAAAGCCTGAGGGAAGAAAGCCCTGGAGCTTCCGATTTTAAGAAGCGGGAAGCTATGTCAACTGTCCTGTTCAAACATATTGTGAAACTCCTGTAAATTATTATTAACACAAGTGAGATCTTTGAGTTCTGGAGTTCATAAACTTCCTAAAGCTGTAAAGAAAGACGTAGTCTAAGTCAATGCAGGAGAATCTGGCACTCACATGCAAAGTTAAGCAACCTTAAGCAAACTTGTGACAGAGTTCCAACACTTACCCCAAGCCCCATGACTGCAGCACGAGTCAGAGAGTGGTCAGTCCAATTGCTTTTTAAAACTGAAACTTCCCACTCCGCCTCTGCCTCTCTCTCTCACGCTCACTCTCTTCCTCTTTTCAGTCGTCTTCCACTCTCCCCAGAGCAGAGAAGGTAGAGGCGGTTGCAGAAATACACCTTTATACCTGGAGGAATAAGAGGAGGGGCTTGCTGGGTGGGGGAAGGGAGCTAAAACTGGACAGGTAGCTTAGTTGGGGGAAGTTTACTTGCATTGGGAGGAGGCGTGCCTGAGAAAGGGTGGGCTAAATCTTACTCAACTTCTCATTTTTGTTCCCACTGTAGCCGGTCTTCTCCTTCCCTCTCCCTTCCAACTGTCCTAAAACCGTTTTTTTGCTTCTGTTTTTGATTAATTTCATCTGCAGTGTTATTCGTGCGAGGGCATTGTCTCAGGTTGTGTGTGCTTACCTCACACAGTGAAAGGCAAGATAGTGAGAGACACAGAGATAAAGCAACAGCTCCAAAGGTCAAAGTACAGCTTTGAAGGTGACTGATTGCCCAAAGCGTGAATAACAAAGACTGAAAGTAAAGTACCAAAAAAAGAAAAAAAAGTGAGAAGCTGACTAAAACTGACTGACTTTTATCTTGCGAGGGCGCGGGAGATAGAGGGAGAACAAAACTGCTACTCAAAACTACGATAGCATGTGGAATGCATAGGGAGTAAACCACTGAGCCTGAAGCTCAAAACAACGCCCCCCCTCCCCCTCTGAAAAAGAATCTAATTTGAAAGTGTTTTGAGATTAAAATTTTTAGCTATCTCTTGCAAACTTGGCCAAAGTTGAATGGAAAAGTGTATTTTAATTGGTGCGGTCGATACACTTAACAGGATCCAAAAGGTTTGCAGCTGCCACTGGAATCCCCACCTCAGCATTCCTGAGGTTAGCAAAGTCTAAAGTAAAGCCATAAAGTTTTAACTGACAAGGTTTCAATGAATGATTAAGCAACATAATGTGCCTGCAATACTCCGTGCCCTTGAACAGAGCGACCACTGACTGCTGACTTCTTAACTGAATGACAGTCCCTGTGAAGCAAATGGACTGCCCAAAAGTTTTCAGCACTAGCGCTCAAAGAGCCACAGTGGAACTGAAGGACACCCGTGACCCCCAATGTCCCTTATGGAACCGACACGTGCCGTTAACGCAACTGAAACTTTAGCTGTGAGGATTAAGGGCTGTCCTTGATGGCTGACTGGTGGGGGTTGTTGGATGTGTTTGTAGTAAACTTACGGCTGTTTGTAGTCACTCAACTATTGCAGGGTGGGGGGTTAGCAACGGAGTGGGAGGGAGCTTGCAAAACACTAGGGGGCGTGGGGGCGGGTGGGGGACACATGGAAAATCTCAGAAATGAACATAAGGGCTTGTAATGAATGATTAGGCAACATGGTGGCCAAGAAATACTCTGTGCCCTTGAGCAAACAAAGTGATCTCTTGACTTGTTGTCAGACTGTTAGAAGTAACAGAAAACAGGCTAAAATGACCCTAAATGATGAGATAATCCCACGTTTACCAACAAGGAAAGCCTGGACAAAATTAACCACTATGCAAGCAGCGTCAGTGCACAGTATTTATGTTTTATTGAAAGCCCCACACATACATCAATATAATCTGACTATGACTTGTGGTGTTAGTGGTCTAACATCTCAAACATAGGTGTAGCATATGAAACACTCCTGTGTCCCATGCATGGCGCTGGCTCAGTAGTATGTCTCTAGCTCCACCCAACCTAGAAACCAAAGGAGACGTAATTAGGAACATCGCACATCTCGCCTCACATGCACCAGGGTTGACAAACTGATGCGTTGAAAAAACAAAAGCCATGGTTTCAACAAGCTTGCACTCAATCCTTTAAGTTTGCTGGCAGCAATCAAAAGAAAAGAGACTCGACTTGTGGAAGGGGGGGCGGGGCTTTGAAGATATATGTTGCTGAACTTTGGCCGAATGCCACCATGGCTTTGGTGGCAATGCTATTAGAAGATGTATCCTACAGGGGCGGGAGAGGCTGTGTCATTTTGGTCTCACAGATGCTGATGAGATGACATCATCAGTGAGGCCATAAATAATCAGCCTGGGATGAAATGACTAAAAGGATCACAAGACACTGAAATGACCCTGTAGCTCAAAAGCTATGAGTGGAGTTTCATGTAAATGTAATTGAGTAAAACTGTCCTAACATGTCTCATGTGTTAGTCTAAAGGTTAACTAGTCGGACATCCTAAAAAAATCCAAGTATTTCTGGTGGAAAGGCCAGCAACATAGTGTATTAGGTGGTGATTGTATGGGATTTGGCATATAGTAAATAATAATAAATTAAAAAGAGTAAATTAAATGAAATAAAAATCTGGAAAATGAAACACACATATTTTAATGCACTGTTGTCCCATTTATCCACCCGTGTGCATTGGGGTGAACGGCCACTTTTAGAAACATCAGCTTCACAGATGTGTGCCTTGCTTAAATATAATGTAACTATTACCTGTTATTAATTCCACCAACTTTGTTCTGGTCAGAGTATCATAATAAAAATCCTTAAAAATCCTTGATGTGGGCAGTTTAATGCAGGAACAATTCCTATCAACTGTATGACTGTGCAGGAGAAAGAGTACATCTACTGATCACGGAGGGGCTTTTAACTGCAGCAACTTGAGAGGACGTAAACATAAATGGTTCCCACCCCCTTCCACCCAACCAACAGCTGAGCTTTAATGCCAGCCAGCTGATGGGCTCCTTTGTTTCAGTGGATGTGGTTCAGTACTATGAAAATAGTTCCCACATGAAACTGTGCAAAACAAGGTTTGTAGAGTTTTTGAGCAACCAGGCCCTGATTACAGGAAGGATACATCGGTGCCACTGGCACTACAAGGAGAATGTTATTTAGTTTCATGTTAGATTTTGCAGTGAACTATTCCTTTAAGTAGCAGGCTTGTCAAAGCACTTGATCATTTCTCTTCAAATTTGGATGTACAATAGATTTTAACGCAAAACAGCACATTTTGTGCTTCTGATTTCTCATTTGGGTAAAAAGGAGTTGCACGCTACTTCATTCAGATTAAAATGCAGAGACAAAACGGGGGTCCTGGGTGCCTCAGATAGTGAAAAAATGTAACAGAGTTAGTGAAGCTCTTACCTCCTGGGTTTCGTCTGAGGATATATCTTCTGACTTCATCATAAAGGAAGATGACGAGGGAGTAAGGGAAGGCACAGAACCACCACAATGGCCTAAAGGTATGGATGGACAGTCAGGATGAGTTACATGGCAAAAAAAGCAAAACAAAACACAAGCACACTCGTCTTTTTTCTTTCAGGTTCAATAAAGGCACATGAAAAGCTTTTGGAGTGAGCATTAGGCTGCAGAGAACCGGCTATTAGAATGAATTCAGAAGCTGTTACAGCAAAACGAGGCAGAGAAATCTGAGGACTCTGGGTCGAGGACATATCCTGCTGATGCGTTCATCTCTTTGAGACTGCTCTCTGGCGACTCTAACGAGGTTACTGAAAGACCACTAATGCAAAGCCCTGAAAACCAGCCCACAAAACTCTGGGATCTGTTTGTTATGTTTTTGTGCTTATTTCAGTGTCCTAGATCTAGTGCAGCTGTCTACATCTGAATATATCCACAGGTAAACAAAGAAATTAAAAAAATAAAAGAGCGTAAAATAATCAGAAATAGGGACAACAACACAGAATAAGAAACTGGGATTATTTAAACACCAGAAGACACCCAAAGAAACAGGGGAGTGGGTAAGTTAGGGAAGTAGCATGCGAACTTTTCAGCTAATGAGCCTAAAGTGTCTTCAATGCTTTCTATTGTTCTCTTTTGGGCAAAGAAACTCCTTAGTAATAGCAGCTCTTGTGCTTCGCTCTGCCTCTGAAGAGGAAATTACCAGTGACACTAGATAATAGCCGTCTTATTTTCAACAAGAAGGTAAAGCAAGATGACACCACTGAATTAAACACAAGATCAACACTTTACCAGGGGATTGTCTTGTGTTCATGAATGTCATTGCATGAATAAAGGTGACAAAGAAGACGGCCACAAGAATAACATTGGAAGAGCAAAAGTGTGCTTTATGAATAATTATTGAATTCTAAGGGTGTTTTCCTGAATTTGTGGTATTACTAGATTAAAAAGAAGAGCACAAGCTTGTCTGTGTGCTTGACTCACTTCATAGGGTACATTCTTAGGGCAACATCCATGCCCGGGCAGTATGACAGAAAGGCAGCCAGTGCAGTCTCCTCAACGAGCCCAAAGATAAGGATGCGGTTCCTGCAGGGAAAAAAAGTCAGAATCACCAAAACACTGGTGAATATTCTTAGATGTTCTAAAATCAAGCATCACAACATCATTAAACTTTAAAGGTGCTCTTAGTTTTGATGTAAGTCCCGCCCTGAGATCTCTTGTGTCTCCACATATACGTACGTCATTCCTTGCTTCAAAATGGAGTTCCTCCTGGTCTTACAGATGATTAGATCAGCCCACTGGACGATTACAATGCTTGTGAAGAAAGCTGTGTGGCAGGTGAACTCTACAATCTTTCTGCGCTCATATGTCTAGTGCACAAAAAACAAAATGATAAGCTTAGAAAGCCTTTTCAAGCACTGAAACTCAAGTGAACAACACAATAAAGCTGAATAATTCTCCTAGTTCAGAGTACATGTAGTAGAATTACTGTGACTGACCCATTCCTGTCCATAACTGTCTTCCAGGTCATTTAGATATTTGTCATCCCACAGCACTCTCAGTCCTATCAGGTCCATGGGGAGGAAACCGTTTTCAGCCAGGATGACAAAATATGTGAAGAAGCCAGCTGTGGCCTGCATCATACCTAACAGGAGAAAAACAACAGGGAACTTCAGGAAATGCAGATTGTATTGATTTTTCTTTTTACATTCTGTACGGTGCTTGAAAGTCCCCGACTACTTTTGATCACAAGGTGACTGCACAGGTCAGCTGATAGGAGGCAACCTTTCTGAAACCAGTAGTTCAGTCTTACTTGGGCTGACTGATGTCACTCTCAGTGGGATTGCTGAAGGTTTGCAAATAACTGCAGCAAGAGATATGTATTTGTAGTGGGGCGTGGTCTGCAATGCCTCTCCAGGTGAGATGGATGAACCTGCGTGGCAACTGCAATCACGCTTCGCCAGCTTAAAAGTCTGTGACTGTTTAATCTTGTAGTTGTTGTTGTTGTGGATGTGTGTGGTTGACAGCTGCAGAAATGCAGCCCATTGTGAGTGTACAGCAACTGTGTGTGTGAAAAGTGGTTGAATAAAGATGCTGAAAAGTGTAAGAATGTCGTTGGGTCTGCTGTGGTTATTTTACAGTGGTGCCGAAACCAAGGAGTGGAGTGGCATGGCAGACCCAGGACCGGGCCAGCCAGGGAAGGCGCTGGCCGGAATAGTGATCAAACTCACAGCCACACAACAAGAGCAGGCGGTGTTGTCATGCTTCTGGCGGGAAGAGCTGCAGGACAAGACTGAGCAGCATGTGGAGGTGATTAAGGCATGGCAGCTCGGATCTGGACCTGGCTGCCACTGCCGCCAGAGTGAAGGAGGTAGGGACTGTTCTGGCGTCCGTGCCGACCCCCAGGGCGTGACCATCTAGGCTGCACCCATCCCCACTCCTAGGGTGGGAGCGTCGATGCCTGGCAGGGGCCTGCAGCCATCAGCCATTCGAGGGGTGACCGTGGCTCAGGGGGTTGGGAAGTTCATCCGGTTCGATCCCTGGGCTCTCTGTCCTGGTCGTTGTGTCCTTGGGCAAGACACTACCGCCTACTGGTGTTGGCCAGAGGGGCCGATGGCGCGATATGGCAGCCTCGCTTCTGCCAGTCTGCCCCAGGGCAGCTGTGGCTACAACCGTAGCTTGCCTTCACCAGTGTGTGAATGTGAGAGTGAATGAATAGTGGCATTGTAAAGCGCTTTGGGTGCCTTGATAAGTGCTATATAAATCCAATCCATTATTATTATTAATTCCCATCTATCAATAGCTCGCCCTTCATAATTGCAGACATTTTAGATAGACCATTCAAATGCAACTGATGTATATAAATAATGCACAACTTGGCAGAAGAGTTAGAATTAACTTTTTGAGGGTTTTTGGAAAATTATATGTCATATTGAAGGTGCAGAATTCTTAAATACTGCCACAAAAATATGGATACAGTATAGTTAAAGCTGAATAAATAAATGATGCCTTACCAATCTGTCCATAGGATATACTGATGAGCCTTTCATTCACTAGCTTGTCTGTTTTGGGGTTTCTGGGCTGTCTCTTCATGATGTCGCTCTCAGCTTTCTCATAAGCCAGGGAGATGGCAGGGACCTGCAAAACCACAAGTGAATAAATATACACATGAACTTTCCACCCATATTTGAGTTCAGTTGAATCTCTCTATAGAACAGGATGAAGAGCCAAACAGCTCACCATGTCAGTTCCCAGATCAATACAGAGGATGGTGACGGTTCCCAGGGGCAGAGGGATGTTGGCGATGATGAAGAGGAGGAAGGGTGAGATCTCGGGGATGTTACTGGTCAGAGTGTAGGCGATGGACTTCTTCAAGTTGTCAAAGATCAGACGGCCTGAACAAAGTAATTTAGTAGATTCAGTGATGTTTTGTATTTTGTATTTCCAGATTTCTGCAGGTGTAGGTCTTGATATAGATCTTACCTTCTTCCACTCCAGTGACAATGGAGGCAAAGTTATCATCCAGCAGGATCATGTCAGCAGCCTGTTTGGAGACATCAGATCCAGCGATGCCCATGGCGACACCGATGTCAGCTTTCTTCAGAGCTGGAGAGTCGTTCACACCATCACCTGTCACGGCCACAATGGCTCCCTGGACAAGGAAGAACATGTTTTTACAAGTTCCAAACAAAACATTTGTCAAACTGTGTCTGTGAGAATCCCCCCCGATGCTCACCTGTCTCTGGCATCCTTCCACAATGATCAGTTTCTGTTGAGGGGAGGTCCTGGCAAATACAATTTCAGTGTGGTGCTTCAGCAAATCATCAAGGTGTTCTGGGGTCATGTCTTTAAGTTCACCACCATGGACAACACAGGCCTTAGCATCCCTGAAGAAATTACAAACACATTAGTATAACAGTAGGGTATCATCAGGAGATTACATCAGGACATTTCAAAAAGTAAATTATGTGAACTTTGGTACTGTCAGCAAAAAAGTGTTCAATAACACTGTCACCTAATAAAATAATCAATCCTCAGTGCAGACAGTGAATCCCAACCTTTTTTTTTTTAGCATTTAGTTAATCCAACAGAATGTTATGTCATATTTTGTAAACAGAGGTTTTATATGAGTTTAAAAGAGCCTAACAATCCTAACCCTGCAAAAGCACTAAGAAGGATAGTAATTTTAGTGTGCTTTAACGTGAACACACACACACACACACACACACACACACACACACACACACACACACACACACACACACAATAACTTGTTGATGAATAAAAAGCAAAGCCACCAGCTAAGCATCACACCAAGATTTAATAGATGTAAATTAATGGTAAAAGCCTCTTTGGCTGTGTAGCAGTCAGGACCTCTGAAAGACAGAGTTAATTTAATTTAGCAGTTTTTGCAATTTCAAGCAAACTTTAAAGCTGTATCATTAAAGAGAGAAACATTTTGAACAGTTCTCACTTGTGGTCAAGAAACTGTCAAAGCTACTTCAATAAATCTTTGAAAGAGAACTAACCTAGGGTTGACCTCTGAAACTGGAATATTTAAGCGGGCGGCAATGTCTTCAACAGTCTCATTGCCTTCTGAGATGATACCCACACCTTTAGCAATAGCCTTGGCTGTAATTGGATGGTCACCTGTGACCATGATGACCTGAGAAAGAAGAGAAAAAAATGGAGTACTTTGTGCAAACAAAAAACAAACATCTGGTCATCCAAAAAGTTATCATACCTTGATTCCAGCACTCCTGCATTTACCAACAGCATCAGGCACAGCAGCACGAGGAGGGTCAATCATGGCCATGAGTCCGACGAAGCACAGGTTCTCAGTGGGGAAGTTCACTTCATCAGTATCAAAAGCAAATCCCTCTGGGAACTGGTCATCAGGCAGGTGACAGTGGCAGAAACCTGAATAAGATACAAAGAAAATACTTGAAAGATTCCCCTTTGCTAGCTAAAATTGAAATATACAGATAGCGAAGGAGGCTAGCTGTACCCAGTACTCTCTCTCCAAGACCTCCCAACTCAACATAGGCGTTATTGAAAGAGTCTTTCATCTCATCATCCAGAGCCTGCTCTTTGCCCTGAAGTAAAATGGAGGAACAGCGGTCCAAAATCCTCTCTGGAGCTCCTTTCATCACCAGCAGATGCTTGGTTTCCCCAGGAGTGCTGTTCTTATGGATGGAGAGCTGTGGGACAGCAGAGAGACTGGATTTTAAATGCAGGTTTAAGTGATTTACGTGAAGCAAAATTAAAAGAGCTTTACTCTAAACCGTTTGACAAGACTTTTTACTAGATTAATCAAAAACATTTAATAGATTCAGGTAAGGCAAGTTTTATTGATAAAAATGCTGTTGTTAAAATTAGACTGAAATAAAATATATGTAAAATATAGACATGGCTTAGGGCCCTGAAAAGTAAGTTCATGCAATGTACTCTCACCAGCAGGGGCGACTCCCCTGGTTGAAACAAGTAGTATGATTGCAGAAGTGTAAAAGGATATTACAGTCATTCTGTTCTGATTTATAACTTCAGTAAATACTAGGGCTGTCAGCATTAATCGCTTTGCAATGACGTTAACGGCAAAACTGCATTAACGTGGCGCTAACACGTTAATCGAGCTACCCACACTAACGCGTTGACGCCGTCCAGCCCCACACAAAGGGTGATCCACATTAACCCGTTAACGGAGATAAGCCGCGTTAATGTGGTTTTGGCATTAACGTCATTTTAATGCGATTAACACTGACAGCCCTAGCCCGAGTAAATACTCAATAGTTTATCATCCAAATCTCTAGTTTAAGTGTTATTTAATTCAATGTGATATTTCTTTTGTAAATCAAGCCCTCATTTATAGTGAAATAGATAATAAAGTGCAAAGGGTAACTAGCCTGAGACTGACAGCTTAGCACTATATTAGTGTGCAGCATCCCCCCAGATCAAATCAAGTTTAAGGAAATCAAGATTGGGATTGCCTTAATTCTAAAGTTAAGACTTTGAAACAAGGCTTTCTGCAACTTTATAGTATGTGTTTTGTCTATAGATGTGCTTTTTTTGATCTAAACATTTAAGGGCTTTATCACACTGTGTGGATGGTATACCTGGTATTTGTTTGTGGAATTGAAGGGGATCTCAGCAATTTTGGAGTATTTTTCTCTCATTTCGTTAACAGATCCACAGCACAGCTCAATACACTTTAGCAAGGCAGCTTCTGAGGCATCACCAGCCACATGTCTCTGTGGATTTAAGCAAAAAACAGGGTTAGTAAAATAGGTTTATCATCACATTCCATGCCTTCTTTATAACAACATTTTGTAAATGAGAATTGATGTGTACACAACTGTATTTAGGTAATCTGTTGCTGAATTACATCAAAAATATGGCAATCACATGGTTGTGGATGTAATTTACTAAATTGGATAGATGATTATGGAGACCATGACTTAGACGAAGACTATTATACATCTGTATATTTAAAACAGACTTTAATTATCTTGAGTGGTTTCATAAAGATTTGTAGTGCTTTTTGGCTGCATTTGTATCTGGTTGAATCCCAAAAGTTCCAAGCCAGGACTTCCCACATAGTCACTGATTCCCAGTATTCATTGGGTATACTATCAAACTCAGGAAAGAGGGGTAATAAGCATTGTCTTTGTGTACAACCAAGGGTATGAGAACTTGTTACATGGAAAAATGTTTCTGATTTGTTCCTTCAGATGGATTATTTGGATGGGAAATTATTTGGAGTCTTTGTTGATGTTCACGATGGATGAACTAGAGCAGTTTTACAGATGAAAATTTCTCACCTTCAGAATGGGAACGTTGCTCTGGTCAGCCAGGAAAACGGCACGGTTGCAGAGTCCAGCGATTCTGGACAGATTAGCCCAGGTGGCAGAGCTCCTGTCAAAAGAGGTACCACTCTGGTTCTCAGTGGTGTCAGCCTCATGGATCTGGTTGTCAAACCACATGTGGGCCACAGTCATTCTGTTTTGGGTCAGGGTGCCGGTCTTGTCAGAACAGATGGTGGAGGTGGACCCCAGAGTCTCGACAGCTTCCAAGTTCTTCACCAGGCAGTTCTTCTTGGCCATACGCTTAGCAGTCAGAGTCAGACACACCTACAGACAATTTAGGTTTTAAGAACCACAGTCTTTTTGTATCAATAAATATAAGGTATTTAAAAGGAATGCCATTAGACACCAAAACTCACAGTGACAGTAGCCAAAAGACCTTCTGGCACGTTGGCGACGATGATACCAATAAGGAAGATGACAGCCTCCAGCCAGTTATATCCAAGGATGAGAGAAAGGATGAAGAAAGTTACTCCCAGGAAAATGGCCACTCCAGTGATGATGTGGATGAAATGCTCGATCTCAATGGCAATGGGAGTTTTTCCGCCCTCTAGACTGGAAGCCAGGGTGGCGATGCGGCCCATGACGGTATTATCACCAGTGTTGATGACGATTCCTCTGGCTGTGCCTGAAAAGAGAAGACAGACTGATTCCACTGACTTTTCATTTGGCTTTTGTTAGGTTTTGTATTGTTGATTGTCATTTATGCTTAGAAATATTTAACCATATATGCTTAGAGGTGTATAATCAATTGTGTAGTGATAGGATGTGTGATCTTTAACAGGCTGCAAAGGCTTGGTGTGTATTCCACACTGGAATGCACACCTACATCCTGGGAGCATGAGAAGAGGTCGTACCTTGTTTTATTGTTTTATGGTAGGATAAACGTGGCTGTATCTGTTTTAGGCTAAGTGCCTTTTGTTTAGATGAACTGTTGGACTTCCAGACCAGCAGGTTTAGGGAAGTCATTTATGGGGTCACACTCTGACCCCCCCCCCCACCCCCACCCCACACACACACACACACACACACACACACACACAGAGTATTCTTTGTTCACATGTATACCTATGTAAGATGTTATATGTTAATGACCCTATGCATATTCATGTAACCACAATAAAAGGAGTGCTGTGGGGAACCTGGCTGAGAGTCTGATGGAGGTCAAGTGGTGGGACGACACTTGGCTCCAGGCAGGTCTCCCTCATGCATGAGTAACAAGAAGAACTTTGCCTACTTCGTGTCTTGCTTGCTGTGTAATTATATTGTCTTCAACGTTCCAGCGAATAGGTTCAAGCTACAAACCTATCAGCTTTTACTTGAGATCATTAAGCTTATGTTTTCTCTAATTAGACAGTAAATCAATTTTTGTGTCTGTACCTTCAACACAGTTGGTGGAGAAGAAAGTAATGTTCCTGGTTTCCAGTGGGTTTTCATGGGAGAATTCTGGAGATCGAGTCTGAGGCTCTGATTCACCAGTCAGGGAGGAGTTGTCCACCTGAGGAATGAAAAAAAAGAAACAAACATGTTAACAGGGTCAGCAATAAGCTGTGATCGCTGACCAGTGGTGATGATCAGGTGATGCACAAGGGTGGAGGACTGAGGTTGATTTTGCCACTTCAAGAATGAAAAATTACTCAAAAACTATAACACATAAAATAAGATTTATATAAATAAAACCATAGCTGTCAAACCCCCACTCTAGAAAAATGTATGGTGTAATTAACACAAGTATTTGAGTTAAAGAACCTTGCAGCCGTGAGCAGAGACAACTCTGAGATCAGCAGGAATTCGATCTCCTCCTTTCACCTCCACTAAATCTCCGAGCACTACATCCTCAGCATTGATGCTCTTCTTCTCGCCATCACGGATAACCAGGGCTTGCTATAAAAATCAAAGATATTTTAGGAATTTTTAGGGAACACATCAAGCATACCTAGATATGTCAAAAGACACATGAATATGTATTTTCTTTCTTTTCCCATCAACAAAAAGTCAGATGAGTGATGGTAAAAATGCATCATCATTGTTGTAATACTGATGAAGAAACGCTACTCCTTAGAGTTGTGCAACTAGTACTGTTGGGTGTTACCGCCGGGAGGCTACCAAGCAAAATGATACAAAAACAGTGTGTATAAATGAACTGTTACATTAGCTTTTCTTTTTGTGTCTCACCTGTGGGACCAAGTTCTTGAAGGACTCCATGATCTTGGAGCTCTTGGCCTCTTGGTAGTAGGAGAAGCAACCGGTGATGATGACGACAGCAGAAAGCACAATACCTAGGTACAACTACATTAACAGAGAAGGCGCAGTTAGGTCATCTTTTGTGTTATACATTATTTATTTAACATCAGAGTTGGGGAGTAACGGAATACATGAACCGGCGTTACGTATTTACAATACAAAATATGAGTAACTGTATTCCGTTATAGTTACAGTTAAAAAAAGTGGTATTCAGAATACAGTTACTTTGTTAACATAAATGGATTACACGGTGGTCTTTTTCTGTTTCATATGCTAGTCTATGCCCTCTTTATTTTTGGTAATTCCACGCCGGTGGAAACCCAAACAAAACATGCATTAAGAGGCTCTAATGCCTGTGTCTCAATCTTGCAGCCCATGTCACCCCTACTTGCGGCCCGCATAATAGCATAAAGAAATATTTTTTAAATTATTTAAAAAATTATTTAATATGAAGGCAACAGGCAGAGTGTTACAGACATAGCTCTAAAGAATGTAGCCTCATGGGCAGTGTAGTCTGTGCTGCAGGGAGAATGGACTGCCATACCTGTTATGTGTCTGTGAGCGCGAGGAGGGAGAAAAAGAAGAGTGGAAAAGTATGAGTTGTCACCGACCAGAAACGGGAGTTGGAAGCATGTAACTATAATAATAACCACTGCAGCAAAAAAAGAGTACCTGACTAGCCCAGTTGTAAATTTTCTATTAAGACTCGACTGTACACCGTGTTCGTGTTTTCCTCCAAAACAATAAGTTCCGTTGGAGCAGCCTTTCAACGCCTCTCTCTGTCTCTCGCTAGCAAAGCTGACCGGAACAACAAAGTAAAGCTAATTTTTGGCTATGAGCCAGTCACAGAGCCCAATGTATTAGCCAGAGGTCCCTTTACTACGATTTGGAGCCGCGGACCTGTTTTATATAAGCACGGAATAGTTTTCAATACGAGACCGCTGCAAAAAGTGAAGCCTTACATAATGTCCACCCTACTGTTACTCATTTTATGTTAAGATTCAAAAATCTAGTTGATATTGGTATTGGTATGGCGGGTAACCAAGTAATAGTCATAAATCACAGAGCAATAGTACATTCATGTAGTTGTAAAAAGCATGATAATATATTAAGTAATCCAAAGTATTCAGAATACGTTATTCTCACTGAGTAACGTAACAGAATATGTTACAAAATACATTTTGGGGCATGTATTCTGTAATCTGTAGTGGAATACAATTTTAAAAGTGACCTTATCAACACTGTTTAACATACAACAATCTAGTTGAAGATGTTATTTTTACGTTATCATTTGCAGGTTCATCTTCTGAGGCAGCCTGGATACCATAAGCCAAGAAGCAGAGGATGGCACCAATCCACAGCAGCATGGAGAAACCACCAAACAGCTGGAAACAAGAGGAAATAACAATCAGGCTTTGCTGGTTGTACTGGTTTACAGTGACACAGACTTAATTTGCATTTCTACTATTTGGATATTCCACCACAGGTCTGGTTTGCAAGGGGAGGATGTTTGACTCTTACCTGTTTGCAGAACTTGACCCATTCAGGTGTTGTAGGAGGAGGTGTGAGGGCGTTGGGGCCATCTCGGGCCAGGATCTCTTTTGCTCTGGAGGAGGAGAGACCCTAAAAAGAACGATAAAGGTAAGAGGAAAGGTTAAGCTGTGTAAGATAAGATAAGATAAGATAGAACTTTATTAATCCCTCGGGTGGGTTCCTCTGGGAAATTCGACTTCCAAAAAAAGCACAGCAACGACCGAAGTTACAGTTACAGAATTGTTATATACACACACACACACACACACACACACACACACACACACACACACACACACACACACACACACACACACACACACACACACATAAATACAGAGACAAATATAAATAAAATATACAAAGGGGATAAATAGAATAAATAGGAATAAAAAATAAAAATACAAGTGAATTGCACATTTCAAGTATTGAGTCTATTGCACTGTTGACTATTTACAAAAAGTATTGCACAAGGTATTGTACAGTGAGGTGCAGAGGCACTACAGCTTAGTTGTTCCCCCCTCCTTTGTCCTCCTGTTTCCCCTCCCTCTCCCCTCCAGAGAGGAGTTAAACAGTTTGATGGCGTGTGGGACAAAGGAGTTTTTAAGTCTGTTAGTTCTTGTCTTGGGGAGAAGCAACCTGTCACTGAACAGACTCTTCTGATTGTTTATGGCCGTGTGCAGAGGATGCCCAGCATTGTTCATAATGTCCAGCAGTTTCTTTAATGTCCTTTTCTCTGCCACTGTCACCAGAGTGTCCAGCTTCATGCCGACCACAGAGCTAGCCCTCCTGATCAGTTTCTCCAGCCTGGATGAGTGTAAAACCTGATATGAAAATGTGTGATTCCAGTTTTTCCCTTGTTCCTAAAAAGTTTTTAATCTTTGCTGACTTAAGGACAAACATAATGAAGAAGAAGAACATTTCAGTTTAATACGTACAGCATTTAAATCCAAAGAAATGGTGAATTAAGGCCTAATGGAAAACCAAGAAGAAAAAACAACCACAAGCCGAAATACCTCAGTAATCTTAAAATTACAGCTTCTTCTCCTTAAGAACAGACAACAAGAGAAATCCATGTTTATGGGAAATCAAGTCTTGTAATTAACAGTGGGCGCGAAGACTACCAAGTGATCAGGTTGTGTCTGTTTCTATGAAATCCTCTGAAGAAATACAGGGAATTTTTTTTACTACTATTTTCTTTGTTGGCAGAGTCAATAAAGCCCGTTTCCCTATATGAGTGAAACTGTTCAGACAGGTCAGATTCCAGGAGATAATCAGCCTCAAGCAATCATTAGGTGGGTCCGTATTGGTGTGTGACAGTGCATTCTGTGTGTTTATCTGTAGCTTGATGAAGATCACATGGAGCTACTATTGAATAGTATCCAAGTCTGCCTTTTGTAGTGTGGTATGTATTGATACTTTAAAGGTCCAGTTCACCATCTGTCTAACCTGTTAATGTAACTGCCTGTAAGTTCACTTGAGTTGTTTAAAAAAAAAACTTCTTCATTTCCACAAGTAATCTGGGACTATAAAGACAATGTATTTTATTTGTGCCACATGTGGCATTAAAAAGAGTCAAGAAGCAAAGCCTGGGATAGGCTCCAGTCTCCTGACGACTGGTTAAACAGAAAAGAATGGATGGATGTTACTTTACAGAGACAATATTCCTCTACCAGCTTTTATTGGAATGAATGAAGGCAGGAAGCTAATTACAAGTAGGCTAAAGAAACAAATAGCTAAGTGCCACATAGCCCATGACTCAATCTCGGGCTCCTTCTGTCCATGTGTCAAAGCGTCGTTGGGCAAGTTACAGAATCCCAAGTTTACCCCCGATGTACCTATCAGAGTGCGAACATGTTGACATGTTAGATAAAAGTGCTTAGTAAAGATAGAAGCACTGTATTAATATGTGTGTGACTGGGTGAAAGCAGTTTGAATGCCCATATTAAGTAGAAAGGTGCTCGATAACAGTGTTTCCCAACCAATGATCAGGTGTGTCGTGGAATATTACCTGGTTCCACCTGATTAGTACTCTAAGCGTCCGGTGTGAGTAATGGGCAGAACAATTACATTCTCTTCCACTAGAGGGCAGTACAACTACCTGCTCTAATTGAATGGGTTGCCAACTGCCAGTAAAACAGAAGAAGAAGAAGAAGAAATTACATAATAGTCATGCTCTGAGTGAAAGAATGCAATGCGTAATAGCAACAGAAAAGTACTCAATCTGACCTGGGTATTGGAGAAAATTCCAACCCAGACGACGCCCCTAGCATGAGTAGTGGTTAGAAGAAAGCAAACTATACTGGGGACAAACTGAGCCAATTCCGCTATACCTGGTGTGCGGGGAAAAATGATCAATATGCTTTTTGTGACATTTTTGCTTGGTGGTGTGCTGTGTGATTTTTCTAATGTGATATATGTGCCGTGGCTCCAGAAGGTTGGGAAACACTGCTATATAAGTACCAGTCCATTTGACAAAGTAAACTAAACTGTTGACTGTCCTGAGTCATGTGCTTATAACTAGGGAAGGATTGATCCGATATACAGTATCTGTATTAGTCTGATCCTGATCTAAATTACTGGATATCGGGGAGAAAAAAAAAGTAATCCGATCCATTAAATATCACAAAAACATCTCACAAAACTTGCAACATGGCGTAACCCACGTAATGAAATAGCACGTCGGAGCAGCATGCGTCACATGATAGAGTGACTGTTGTGTGCGAGACCTGTCGGCGGTCTGGAGTTCACACTAAAAGCATTTGGAGCCTCGCTATGTGCTGCCAAACCAGGTGTACCAAGGTAGGTATCCCTGACAAAATTCGTACCTCTTGCGTTGCGAGCATTCGCTGGGCACGGAGTGCAGATCCAGTTTTTTCTGCCTCCATTACAGACAATTAGACGTGGAAGTAGTGATGTTTTAGTTTTGTGAAAAAGTGAAAAATGAGTGTCGTAACAGTACCATTCAGTTTGAGGGTTACAACAGAAACTTACATATTTATTGTTCTCATGTGGTATCGGATGGGATTATTTTAACAAATAAAGGACATTTTATCTGATAAATAGATGTAACTTTACTGTATAAAGAGCTAAAACCTTCAAAGTTTTAGGACTAGTTAGTCATTATAAGCGTTTGTGAACTAAAAATGAAGAATGTGGGATACTCTTTGTCCATGATTTAGGCAGGGGGGGAACATATTGTGGCAGGATCAGCCTGATATTATTTGTATCCCACTATAACTTCACTGTATAAGGAGCTAACATCTCCAAAATTTCAGTATTTAGTCGTTATTAGAAGTGTTTGTGAGCTTCAAATCCAGAGTGTGTGATAGTGTTTGCCCGTGATTTGGAGAGCCCTGCGTGTGCTCCTGATGCAGGGGAAACAAATTTTGTCAGGGATATCAACTTTGGCACGACACATGGTTAAACAGTTTCGTGGTTCGAAAACAAAATATGAAAAACACTTTTTTCATACTCATGTTTTGTATGGAAATTACACAAAATTCATTAGCTTACACTGACATCCATCTTGATAAAAGATGAGTGTTGTGAGAAGCCGTGTTTGCATTCATTTGCACTGCTTTCCACTCTGGATGTCTATTTATGTTAAGCTTTAAGTATAAAAGGGTCCATTCTTTTTTTCAGAACCAAAGAATTTTTGAAATCTGCATAAAATTGCATTTTAAATTAATTTTTGAATATTACTTTAAATACTTCGATTTAAAGTTCTGCTAAAAGTTTAAATAAAAAGATTAGTATTGCTGAACTGCAAAATATTTTGGGTGTAATAGAATAGCTTTAGTGTTTTGTTTTTTACAGTTTTTAAAGTTAGCATGAACTTAAAAAAACAGTTTTATTGATTATAAAATAGACTGTATAGGATTCATATCGGTTTCTGCAGATATCCAAATTTATGATATCGGTATTGGTATCAGACATTAAAAAGTGGTTTTGTGTCACCTCTACTTATAACCTCATGTTGGACTATGAAATCCTCCTTGACCTGTGGGATTATCTTCTAAAAAAACACACTTCTAAAAAACTAGACACCCACAAGCCCGTCTGAAGTGCTCACCCTGGTTAGGTCAGTTCCATATTTCCTGATAAGTTCTTCCAAGGTTAACCTGTGATCATCCTATTGAGAGTAGGAGAGGAAAAACAAAGAGATTGAGAAACATTGAGTAAAACAAGCCAAAATCCCACAGGCAGGCATGCATTTTATTACATGTGTTTTATTATGTGAATGTAGCAGCAGAAAATTGCTGTTTGCGCATGAAGGATGAGTTGATGTGATCTAAGGAACCACACAATACAACAACAACAGAGCCTCTCACTCACTCAGCATTAAAAACCAATCTAGATAAACATGACTTAGAAGGTAATTATAGCTGACAGCATCTTAATAACATGGGAGTGTACGTCCAGCAATGTAAGCAGCAATCTTCATGAAATATGGCTCAGACACCTACATCTCATGAGACCAGCAATGAGGCCAAAGCAGAGGTTTGCCTCAGCCGTGACTGCATCATTGCTGTGGCCACTGGCAGCAATCGAGTGACTGTCATTAAAGTTCACGAACGTTTATTCAATGCCTTTTTCTTTCTGTGACACAGTCAAACTATTTATCAGTAGTTTTGTATGCTTAAAATTCTCACTTTTCTTACATGACATCAAGCCAGTCAAGTTACAGATGATCACAGAGCGGCTGCACGTGAGCTGAGTACTCACCAGGTCCACTTCTTTCTTCAGCTCATCCATGTCCTTCTTCTTTCTAGCCTTCTTGCTTTTCTGTCCTCCATTTTCTGACGTTGCTGCCAGCTTGTAGTTATCCTTTCCTTTCTGGAGAGAAGAAAGTGGCACAAAATGTGGCATTAATAAAACTGAACATATGTGGGGGAAATTGCCCTGAAGCTTCCTCTTCTGTTGTGCAAAAATAAGAGCAGAAAGTCAGGTCAGCCGTCCTGTTCAAACATGCTCTGACACCGGTGTTAATAACTGTTAGAAGAGCGAAATTCTTTAATCTTGATCCAGATAATCTTGGGTTTATAATGCTGCCAAAGCTGTAAAAATAAATTTAAGTTAGAAAAAAGAGAACTGACATTAACACGAAACGATAAATTGAGCCCTGTGAGATCTAGGTTATCTCTGATGGTGACTCCAAACCTAGCCCCAAGAATAACCTCATGATTTGGAAAAGACAAGAAGTATTTTTGTTTTATCTCAAAAGAAATTCTATTTCTTTATCAAAATAACCAAAATTTAGACTGAGCCCAAACCTGAAAAGAAATGCAGAACCTAATCTTAAGGTAAGTTTAAAGGCCAAAATCTGTGATAAAATTTCAGTACTTACTCCAAATCCCATGATTGTATTTCAAGTCTAACAGCAGTCAATCTTCCTGCCTTACAAGTCAAACTTGCCTCCTCCACTTCTCTCTGTCACACCTGCACTGTCTCTTTCACTCCCTTGTCTTCCACCCTCTCCAGAGCAGGGACGATGGGTGGCATCAGTTTGGCACACCTTTATACCTGACCTGGTGGAGCCGTGGCTGGGCAGGGCAGGACCATGTGGGGGCTAAAGATCACTCAAACCCTATGTGTTGCACAAACTGCCTCCTGTCTTCCACTTGACTTTCACCCCTCATTCTGCCATTATGAAAACAATTTACATTTTCTTGCTCATTAATTTTACCTGAAGCGTTTATGTGTTTATGATGTCTCCACCCGCTTGAGGTTGAGAAACACTGGAGTGAATCCAGCTATGAAGGTGACTTATTTCCTCAAATCTTCATTAACAATGGCTGAAAGTAGGGACTTGATGCTTAAAATGGACTTTTATCTTGTGAGGGTGCAGGTGAAAGGAGAAGTAAACTGGTGCACATAGCACAGATACAATTTGGATTGCAATGGAAGTAATCCAGTGAGCCTGAAGCTTTCTGAACTTCCCTTATGAAAAAAAAAAAAGATCGTCCAATGCATTTCAAGGTTGCATTACTTTAAGAAAGGGCTGCTCTACAATGCCTTTTACTATGCTAAACCACCGTGTTTAACATAAAATGCTGAATGCCTTGGTTTGCTGCCTGCTACTCCCTTACATTAACTAAAGCCAAAAACCATTTGAGACTTTTTCTGCTTTCACACACTGTTGCATATCAACTCATAATAGCTGTAGCTCACCGCAGTACAGTCAAACCCAGGATAGGATATTGGTTTGTGGTGTAGTGATCTGAAAGTCATCGGGATGCTAATGAACAAAATGTGCCCGTCATGTCAACACCCAGAGATACCTTTGTCTTAACGACATATGATCACACCTTCTATCCAAAAACACGAGCACACACATTGGAAATTAGTGTTTAGACTTTCATTTGCAGAGTTTGTACATGTGGATGCTTGAGTCTTTGGGATGTTCACCCCCCACACGGAAATTATGCAATTCTTGCATCAATAAAACCAAAACAGTGAACCATGATTGAGCCTAAGTGGCTCCCTCAGAGATTTTATGGAGATAATGTAGGTTTTAGCTCTGCAATTAAGGCATTATAGGCTCTTGTATAACCCTAAACAATCCTCTGTCATACACAAACAACGTGGGAGCTGAAAATGTAAAACATGGCCTTTAGAACGTTACTGTACTACCAACTACATGAGAGTTAACATGAATATTATTAGGGGAAACACCAGCAGCAGAGGCACGGGGTCCAAGCAATTTAAAAGACACTGAAGTGCTAGATTTAAAAAAAAGCAGCAATGTGAACAGCTGTACTTACGCTTAAGAAAAGTGATTATAACGGAAGCCAACTTTGCAAAATATACAGTACAATGGGTATAAAGCATTCATGATGAAGATTCACATAACTGTAAAGACACATGTCCAGAAATTTAAAAAAGTGTGTGCAAAAATGTACATGCAAATGCATAAATATAACCTCTTAAAGTGTTGTAGAGAAACAGGTCAACGTACAGAACTGTGTAAACGTCTTGAGCCACCATTCATTTCTTTATATTTTACTTCCAAGCAGCCAGGCTTGCTTGCTGGAGGTCTTTCAAAATTTGTCTTTGGAGAGTTTTTCCCTCATTTTGAAACCAGTGAGAAAAGGCCTAAGTATGCCACATTCCACAAGAACTGGAAAATCAGTGGGAATATGTCTGATGGAGTGATGAATCCAAATTTCACATTTTTAGTTCAGACTGGAGACAGGTTCAACAGTGAGTGTCTACAGTCTATGAACAATGGTGGAGGCTCTGTCATGGTTTGGGCTGTATTTCAGTCAGTGATGTTGGAGATCTTGATAAAGCTAATGAATTATGAACACAGAAAAGTGCCATCAGGCTTTCATTCGCCATGCAATACCACCATCTGGAAAGGATTTGATTGGCAATGGCATAATTTTTCAGAATGACAATGGCCTCTGGAATACTTCCCTAGATTTTTATGTAATGTAACATTTCAATGTAACGATTAATGTAACTATTCAGGATTTGTGAATAGGAGAGCCAAGAATTTAGACTGGCCATTCCAGATTCCTACCATCACCTGGGTGTATTGGCTTAAAGCATCACAATCAGCAGAAATGAGCTTCCTCCAAAGGGTGACTGGGCTTAGGCTAGTGTGAGGAGGTAATCCAGGAGGGGCTCAGAGCAGAGCTGCTGTTTCCCCACATTCGAAAGAGCCAACTGAGGTGGTTTGGTGATCTGACTGCAATCCATCCTGAACTTCTCCTAGTGAGGTGTGAAGCGTCTACCCAGGAGAGCACCAGGGAAGACCCAGGACTTACTGGAGAGATTATATCTCTCAAATGGCGTTGGAATACTTCCTTCAAAAGATGCTTGCCATCAAGCAAGCATTCAGGACTGTGCATTTAAAGAATTTCTTATGTCAGAGGGATTCAACACTGGGCTTGAATACACACTAAAATCTACCCTTGAAAATATAGCAAAAGGGTCTCAAAGTTCCCTAAACTGAGACTTAACCTGGATATGCAACATGTAAGTGAGTGCGCTATAAAGTCCTGACTGGGGCAAGAAAGTTAACATTAAGCCGTCTATAGTAGTGCCAACATACTGACTGCCTACATGGACTATCCATCCATTCGCTTCCGCTTATCCTTTTCAGGGTCGCAGGGGGTGCTGGAGCCTATCCCAGCTGTCATGGGGCGAGAGGTGGGGTACACCCTGCGGCCAGTCTGTCGCAGGGCCAGACAACCATTCACACTCACATTCATTCACACCTAGTGACAATTTGGATTATCCAATTAACCTATCCCCACAAGCTGCATGTCTTTGGACGGTGGGAGGAAGCCGGAGTAACCGGAGGGAACCCACGCAAACACGGGGAGAACATGCAAACTCCACACAGAAAGACCCCGGCCTGATGTTGGAATTGAACTCAGGACCTTCTTGCTGTGCAGCAACAGTGCTAACCACCATGCCACCGTGCTGCCACCTGCAAGGACTATAAAACGTAATTTCAGAATAACTTATCATGGCAAAAGGACACTCAAGTGCAGTACACGTACAGACCAGTGATTCTTAAGATTTAGATTTTAGTGCTTTGTCCTCCTCATAGCCACTCCTGCAGCGAGGGTGACAGTCAAACAGTCAAACCCATGTTGACATGTGAGAACATTTGCCTTGCTGTCATTTCTACTCCTCCAGAGATGCCTGACAAATATACATACATCTGTTCTTTACTTGAGAAGCTATCATATGATTACAGCCAAAATGTGTGACTTGTTTGCTACATCTTATTCCTATTGTAGGCTTCTTCAAGATTTCTTCAGGACCCCTTCCCCCGCCCAAGGTCTTGTACAAGACAGCACAAAGCCTACAGATACTTGGAATCAAAAATATCCATTAAATAAATGTGACTTTGTGCAGTTTATTTTTAATTTGATATAAAACATTCACTTGAGGAGTGATGAGAAAAAAGGCACAGACATGTAAAATGCAACCACAGTTGAACCAAATTACAGCCACGGGATAAGAACAGCATGTTTCCCACCCCACTGAGACAGTAAATCCTCGTGCTGTAACAGCACATATCATCATGTATATTTGTTCATCTACAACATGCTCGCAGTCAAATTAACTCTCTATGCATCAAAGGTTAAGGCCTTAAACCTAGCAAAGCCATAGCAAAATTCATGAGATACTTAAACTCTGTGGGAATCTGTATTATCTCATGATGATGAAGATGGGGGCAGACCACCAACTGTATATAAAATATGGACATAACCAACATGAGCAATCACAAGTTTGTGAAAAACGCAGTTGACAACTGAAAAATTTTGGATCATAGGTCCGACAACGCTGTTAAAAGCTAATGTTGACATGCTTATTTTAGACCAAAGAAAAGCTGTATATTAATTTTATTTATTTATATGTAGTAATGTTTATTTCTTCTGCACAGTCAGGGATTTTAACGTGTGAATATATGGTTACTCATGTGGATACCCAACAAAATGCAGTTTTTGATTGCTTGAGTTAGTCAATTTTTTTTAGATCGTCCTTAGAGTATCATGGTCTTATATTAAGTATTATTTTGAAAGATTATTTAGACTTTTAAATATTTTTGAATCAGAATTATTACTTTCAGTTATTTTAAAATAAATATAGTTTTTATTAATTTTTTAAAAAATATTTAAATATTTTTAATGATTTTTTTTATAGTGCAAATTTTGATTGGCAAATATCTTTCCTTACCTGGTTATGTTTTTCAGGGCAAAAATAATAATGACATGACAGATTTTCTCTGAGCTTAAGGCTGTTAAAACATGTAATGTGTGCAGAAGCGTCTCCCTGCAGTGTACCCAAATATGAAAACACTGACTAGTAATGCCTTCAATTCCCAAGGGAAAAAAAGTGATAGCATCAGTATTATCGGCAATGCTTTGTCTTTCCCAACCGTCGTTCCCAAGCTGTGGGGCAGTACAAAGAGGATGTGACATGGATGACCAGGTGAAAAACGATTTAAAATGACATTAAATGCATCAGATTGTTTTAGGTAAGATAATTAAGAGTTTGCTGATGCTATTGCACCAACTTTTATTTTGTAAGGTAAAGACTGTAAAATAATAAAAGAGATATAATAAAGAAAATAGATAGAAAACATGAACAACCACACAACACCAATGAGCAAGCACGCAAAAGTGGGAAGGAAAAACTCCCTTTTAACAGGAAGAAACCTCTGGGTCAGGGACAGGCAGCCATCTGCCACGGCCTGTTGAGGGAGACAGGAAAAAAAGACACACTGTGGAAATGACACAAATACTATCATAAAAACATTCAGGCCTAAACAGAGCAACCACAATATACATCACCAAGACCCAATCAAGCTGCTACCAATACCATTGAAAAATAAGAACTTTACACTGAATGTGAGAAAAGCTAAAATATTTCTTGCTGAAGAAATGAGCTGGAAGTAACAGCCGAGTCTCACTCATGCCATAACTCAGTACTTCAGAGCACCGCCACCAAAGCACACGTTGCACCTAAAGGAGCCTTGACCAAACAGAAATAACTGACACCCCAGAGATAAGAACTGGCTGTACCTTTATAACAATATTATAAAATTGTAATGAGCTTTTAACATGAACTTCAAAGACAAGTAAAGATACTAAAAAGCCCAGCTGGATTACAGACTTCAGTACATTATACCAATGGTTCCCAGAAGGTAGGGTGGGAACACTGTATTGGGACAGCCAGGTGAATAATGTTGTTAGGTTTAGGTTAGGTTGTAATAACACAGTTTTTATGATTTTGTCTCTGTACATGACATCAAGGTGGACTGCAAATAACACAATCAACATGCGACTAAAGTGCAGGCTTTCAGCTTTAATTCAAGGGTTTTAACCAAACTATTTCAGAGCCCTAAAAGTAATTGCACAAACTATTTTCATAAATATAAGAATTGTTTTTATTCCCTTGCTGTCAACAAACATCATGGTTCCTCTCTTGAGATGCTGTACAGTCACCCATAGTTGCTGCTTGTTTGCCGGTCTTGCTGCATTTAGTTTTGTTTAAAGGAACTGAAAAGCAGCTGTGTTGAGTTCAGATCAGGTGACTGAGTTGCCCATTGAACAATATCCCCTTTCTTTGCCCTCAGAAAACATTGGGTTGCTTTTGCAGTATGATTTGGGTCATCATCGATTTGCAGAAAGTATAGATTGCATGTCATATCATTTATCAGCGCTGTGCACCTTGTTGTAAACCTTGACAAACCTGTAGACCCTGACAGTGATACTTTGTCAGATGTTGTGAAGTTGTTTTTCTTCACCATGGAAATACTTCTGTGATCATCCACTTCCTAGACTTCTTCTGTGGTCTTTAAGGCCTTTTGATGTTGCAGGTTGAATTTGGCCACTTTCACTTCCACTTACATCACTTTGGAGTGAAGAGCTACCAAATGCAATTTCAACGCTTGGAATCAATTCCAACTCTTTTATCTGTAGCCACTAATCAGAAGGTCGGTGGTTCGATCCCAGGCTACCTCCTGGCTGCATGCCAAATATCCTTGGGCAAGATACTAACCCCATGTTTGCATACTGGTGCTGGTCAGAGGGCCCGGTGGCGCCAGTGTCCGGCAGCCTCGCCTCTGTCAGTGCGTCCCAGGGCAGCTGTGGCTACAATGTAAATGGTAATGGTAAATGGCCTGCATTTGTATAGCGCTTTTCTAGTCCATAGGACCCCAAAGCGCTTTACACTACATTCAGTCATCCACCCATTCACACACACATTCACACACTGGCGATAGCAAGCTACATTGTAGTCACAGCTGCCCTGGGGCGCACTGACAGAGGCGAGGCTGCCGGACACAGGCGCCACCGGGCCCTCTGACCACCACCAGTATCTGGTAGCTTGCCATTGCCTATGTGTGAATGGGTGAATGACTGAATGTAGTGTAAAGCACTTTGGGGTCCTTAGGGACTGAGTAAAGCGCTTTACAAATGCAGGCCATTTACCATCTGTATAACTGGTTCTGGAATAGGCAATAAGTCTCACCTGGCCATGAAACATCTTATTAGCCAGTTGACTAGTAAAGAAACCATGTCTGTAATTCATAAACAGTTAATGCAAGTTAGATATTTTGAATTAAAGCTGAAAGTCTGCACTTTATTAACATTGTGATTGCTTGAATTAAAATCCACTGGGGTGGTACACCGAGTCAAAATGAAAAGTATTGAGTAAAAGTAAGTTGAATTAAAATATTAGTTTTACTTTGCCAGCATTTAAGAGAAAACTTCATAATGTTAAGTCAGCCTGACATACTCCCAGTAGGACTTAATAACTCCTAAAAGAGACTTCACACACATACTCAAAATTTCCATCTTAGGTGTTTGTCTAAAGCTTGAAAAAAGGAGGACTGTAATTTATTCTTGGTGTTTAGAATTTAGCTCAGCATGTGCATTTTTAGGTTTCAGTTTTAGCAGTAATTTTGGGTTGCTTTTGATCAAACAGACACAGAATGGCCAATTTTCACAGAAAAAATAAAAATTTAAGTACAGCACAGAAACATGCTATATAGCCTCAGACATAAATGTTTCTTTGCAGAGAGTAATTCCAGATGAAGAAGTCAGAGACTCTGTGGACACGCTGGGATATCTGTGCCAAGGTCAACAAAAGAGAAAACAGACTCTTGTTGAGGCTGACATGAATGAAAGGGACAAAAACAAAAAACAACTTTTTGTCTCTCTTGGTTTCCACTTCATACAAATATAGAAAAAAAAAACAAATGAGGTCAGAAAAAAATATATGGATATGAAGCTAAATGCTGCATATTTGTTTTCTGTCATCAAACAGAGGACTACTGTTATAAAAAAAAAACAACCTTTGCCCTAAATTAGTTGTACTAAATATGATTTTGTTTAAATTAGAAGCCTGCAATTTTAGCAAACTAATAAGTACTCAAAACTGGACTGTACTTGGTCCCATCACCTTAATAATTTTTTTAGTCTTTATCAGAACGTTAAAAATCAAATAAACAGTCAAAGTAGTTTTCTTAATCTTTTTTTAATCCCATCACTTTAGTTGGCAACATTTTACTTTTTAAATATTTTTGTCCATGCATCACAGCTCCCATTCATATGTTAAACACTACTATTTATAAGGTGCTCCTCTGTGAATAGTTTACCTGGTAAGTAGTAAATAAATAACTAGAGTTTTTTCTAGTAAGTCTTTCATCTCTAACTGCAGCTGGTAGTCTTTGGTCTACTTGACATTTTCAGTTAATTTATTACATTGGATCAGTTCTCTACCTCCTACAGGTTCTTGTTGGAGTCCCTCAGCAGAACTAGTGCCTCCAGAAGAACACCACAAAAAGGATTATTGCTGCCAGATATAGTCCAAGATGGTGTTGAAGTTTGTCAGACCACATTTGTCACCAATATCAAAGAATGACATAACATCAACATGACTGGCAAAGAAGCCAGTAGGACAAAAACAAGATGGAAAGAAATGAATCAAGTTGATTATATGAATGAGGGGATTTTCTGAGCCTAGGAATGGCTTATACAGAAAACCCTAAACCTCTAAAAGAGCCAGAAGGGGGAAAAAGATGCTTGGACAGATGAAACCAAGATAAAGAATGAGGGAAAGAGAAAAATATAGAAAAGCAGAGAACAACACAAGATCAAGAAGCATATCACATCATCTATCAAACATGGTGGAAGCAATGTTATGGGATGTGTTGATGATGTGACTTCTGATGGATGCATATTCTTCAATGGTTAAGTCAGTCACCTGAATGAGGAAATTCAAAAACCAGGTCAAATTGTGTATGAAAGGAGAAGATAAGGCATAAAACAGAGGGCGTCCACAGCAGTTTCTACAACCAACCATTTACCAGAAGCTTGGTTCCTTGCAGGCCAAGAGAGATGAAAGAATTTCTGAAATCTGTTTGCACCACAACAAAATGCTTGTGTAATTAGTAAACATTCAAATCAGCTGCAGTGTCAGCTAGAAATAGGCCAGCTGACAGATCAAAGTGTAATCAAACTAGGCTACGGCAACGCACATGGCATCCTCTCTGACATGAAGAAAATCCTAAGTGGTTCGGTTTAGCTGCTTTACAAGCTGCCAGATCGTATTCCTGGTACGAGTGGACGTCAGTGGAGAGTAAATTGGATTTGGATTCTCGTCAGTTTCACCCAGGGAGATGATGACAGGGATCATGTAATCTCTGAGAGATCTATGTGTCGTTCATTCAGACCACACAGGCGCACGCACATAGACCCTGCACATCCATTTAATCTGGTTGAGGATTACCCGCTGCAATTAAAGGAATGAAAAAAGGAAGATGGAGGGAGAAAGAGACAGACAGGGCGAGGGATGCATTTTTCTAATTCAGGTTATTGCTATTATTGTATGGTCAAAGCTGCAAACAGGCAGTTGAAACTGAACCATGTTGGTACAGAAGTAAATAGGGAATCAATACTTGTCTTAATGAATCTGACAGATTTTTTTCTTTCATGTGCAGTTTTCCTAAAGCTTGTGTTAATATTCTTCACAACTTCATATTCATCAAAGTCACAAATGCAAATCCTTTAGCACATCAGATGAAGATTAAGGGTTTATTTGACACATTCCTTCATGTGCTTATAATGAGCTTGATGCTGAAACACATCCCATCCCTGATCTGAGGCCAATCCAGCACTATCAGACATGGATTGGCCTCCCCAGAACTTGGACTTAAACATTATCGAAGCAGTGTGGGATCATGTTGACAGAGAACAGAACAAAAGGCAGAAACATCCAGAGAAGAGATTTGAATGTCCTTCAAGAAGCCTGGAGAACAATTCCTGAAGACTACTTAAAGAAATGACAGGAAAGCTGCCTAAAAGAGTTCAGACTGTGTTGAAGAACAAAGGTGGTAACCTAAATATTGACTTTCAAGCTTGTGGAATTGTATAAACTATTAAATACTGTATTTTCACGTGCGCTGGCACATGTTTTAATACATTTCTGCACTAATTTTCCATTTTGTAAGAACTCACACCAAAAATTAGATATTTAATTTGGGGTTGATCACAACCGATGACAGAATGTAAAATATCTAATGTACAAATGATTTGACTCTTTTAAAATGTAACCACTGAACACACCGGCTCACTCCTTGGCGGCCGCTTGTCGGGGCCTGGGGCCTGGGGCTCGCTCGGGCCCCTTTGGAGGTGGGGTGCCCTCGGCCTCTCGGCCTAGGGCTCGGTCACTCAGGCGCAGCTGGGGGCCGGCGGAGCTCACGGGCGCGTCACTGCAACCCCCCCTGGCTTCTGCTCCGCGGCTGCTGAGTGAGCCCTCATCTGGGACTCTCCTCAGCTCTTACTGGAACAGTGGCGCGGCTGCCCCTCTGTTGGTCTTCCATGGTCTCTTGTGTTCTGGGGGCCTCTGGATGTCTGGAGTTTTGATCTCCTCCATACCCGCTTCACACCCTGGAGGACGGGGCTGTGGCCCCCCCACACTCCCTAGCAGATCATTACATGGAGAAACCTTTGGAATGCAAGCATGCTGATCCACACAGGTATGCACACATGGGTATTCACAGACGCGGACTAAAGCTTTCTTGGCTGCTGCCTCAAAGCACACTGTGCGCTGTCTATCTTGCGTGCTGCACAATATCGTTTATTACTTAGTAAATACTGATATCTATGACTAGCTAGTTTATTGTGATGGTGCTTTGTTTTCTCTATTATTATGTTGCTCTTTGTTGTTTGCTGTCTCCTCTGTTTGTTTGTTTGTTTGTTTGTTTGTTTTTTTCTCCATACAGGTGACCCAGGAGTTTTTTTTTTTTTTTTTTGTTTTTTTTTTGTCTCTCTTCCCCCCCCCCTTCTCACCGTCTCTTCTCCCCTTGGGTTTTCTTTCTTTCTCTCCCCCTCTCTCTCTCATTCATTCCCCCTGTCCTATTTATTAAAAAAAAAAAAAAAAAAAAAAAAAAAAATGACAAAGGATGAACTGAAGCTCTGCCATCACGTAATGTCGCATACTGCTGTTTCTGATGTCATTTAAAAAAAAAGAAAAAAAAAAATGTAACCACTGAACAAATAAAATAGAAATTAAAAGCTATGTAAGACTTCTCTTTTCAGCACTGGATGTGACGTTATAGTTTTACATTTCCCAGCACTGTGCACTGTAGTATAGTGGCACAAGGAACTAGTGAGAGAATAAAGGAAGAAAGAGTCACTGTAGGCACTTTCAGCCTGGCTGATCCAAAATCCTGGCAACAGCAACAAAGAGCTACTGTCTGAGCTCACTCTTTCTCACACATTCATGCACACATACTGCAATGTGCAAACCCCAGTGTGGACGCAAGCTAGTTTGCTAACAGACACATACCAAAATGACCACCACATGCAAGTAATGTGCTAGTGATTTTCTTCTCACCACAAGTCTTATGGGTTTTCTGGATGATTCCCTAAAGACTGAAAGACTTCTAAATTCAGGCCTTTTTTGATGACAGTTTGGTTAGGTTTGGGTCAACATGGTAACATGGGTTAAAATAGATCCTTTACATAATCTGAGGACACCTATCTGTCTGAAAGCACTGAACGTCTCTTTGGCAAGCTTTGCCCACGTGCCTGCACTTGCAGCTCTAGCTCAACACTTGTCATCTACAGACAAAAAAATAACACCTGGAGTTCTGACACTGATGCATCCTGCAGGTAAAGTATTATATAACTGTTGCATCATGGCAGTCCTTAGGTCTTTCAGTCTGTGGTGGCAACATCAGTCCAATGGCTCCTGGACTCAACCTTCTATTTTGGTCATGACTGGAATATTTAAATTCCAGTCATTACCAAAGTCATGGTGTACAAATAAAATAAAAAAAATGGTAAATGGCCTGTATTGATATAGCGCTTTACTCAGTCCCTAAGGACCCCAAAGCGCTTTACACATCCAGTCATCCACCCATTCACACACACATTCACACTAATTCAAATCAGTTTTATTTGTACACCACAACAGCAATCACCTTAAGGCTTAAGGGTTTTTTTTAGTACTTGTTTTGGTCACCATGAAATGTGGCTCTCTACGTCACATCAAGAACCATCATCAGGTAAATCTGCCAATATGTGTGAAAACAAACAAATACGAGCCAATCTCTGTTGTTCTTTGTGTTTAGCAAATTTTAAGCTTTTTGAACACCGCAAACAAGCAAATGTCAGCAAGTGATGATTGTTATTGTGAGCACGTAGACATGTAGGCATGCTGACGTAAATATTTAGCTCAAAGCACCGCTATTCCAGCGTTTCACCTTCTGCTGCAGAGGGACTAGCACATTTTTCATTACTTTAGTTTGTGTGTTTTAAGGTCTCCCACAATATCTCTGTGCCACCTCTGTCAAAAACTGCTTTTAAAGGTTTGTTTTAAATGCATTGTAGTTAAACGAAGACAGTACATTAGGAATATAAAGTCAAGACTGAGTATTTAATTTAATATATGTGTTATTACAGAATAGCAACATTGCAAATTGTTCAATTACATTTTTTTCAATTAAATTTTATTTATACAGCTCCAAATCACAACGGCAGTCGCCTCAAGGTGCTTTATATTGTAAGTTAGACCATACAGAGAAAACCCCAACAATCATATGACCCCTTATGAGCTAGGGATTTGGTGACAGTGGGAAGGAAAAATTCCCTTTTAAGTGGAAGAACCCTCCTGCAGAATCAAACCAGGCATTTGTTTAAAAGACACAAATTGTGCTCTGCTTTACTAGACAACCACCCAAAGTGAAGTTTATGCCATTGCTGCCCTAAGTTAACAGTACTGGTAATTAACAAAATGGAGAAGTCCGGTGTTTCGGCTCAAATTTGGGTATAAAAATGTGGATTCACTTTTTTGTTTGACCAAAACAAACAAAAAAAAAAAACCATAGCAGAATTTCAAAAAGTTGCATCCTGACACCATGGTCTGTTTTTCTCAGCTGTGATGTTTCCATCATACACAATTCAATCATAGAGTCAATATGCAGTCTGTTTGGGAGTCAAACTAAGGTCAAAAGATCAGGAGATTGGTTTCAGTGAATGTGTTTAAGAAAGACCATCAAATGCTGTTGCTTAACTGTCTGAGCAAATCTTGTGTTTGTCTCAAGAGACTGTTATCAAAAAATAAACATCCAGGGCGCAGGCCTTCAGCCACCTACCTCTGCTGATTTCAGATATAGCTCTAAGTTGTCATTATGCCTTTCCATAGTTGTAAACATGCACATACTCACTAATTATGGCTGCAGCTACCAAATTAAAATGACATAATTGTTGTCTTAAAACCAAGATTTTGTTTGTGCCAGTTTTGCTATGACAAAGGTTTTGCCCGAAGCAGAAAATGGCTACGCACTGTTGTATGTGTTCAAAGGCATCTCACTTGCAACATATTCGAGACTAAATACATATTAGGTAAAAGATATGTCAAAGTCCTGAACTGGGATGATCACAAAAAGTACAAACTGTGAAAAAGCACATGTTGGAATGCGTAACATAGCACTGAGTCATTGCTATCAGCTTCCTTTCAAAAGTCATGCAGCGTTTGTTTCAGCTGTGTGGCAGTGTTTGTTGAGAAAGCTTTAAAAAAAAAAAAAGGAGATTCTTGTAACTGCCTTCCACAGAAAAACTGCCTTCACTTCCTTGAATGACTCGGTCAGTGGTCACCGTTATGTCTGACATGAAAAGAAAAGTTAGTTTCCTGGTTAGCATGGTGGTATGGAGCTAAACACTGTTATCTCATGGCAGGAAGATTCTGGGGTTGAACCTTCAGGTCAGTTTGTGGTTTTCTGTGTGATGCACATTCTCCCCAGGTATTCTGGTTTTCATCACAAAGACATGCATGTAGGGTTAACTGGTGATTCTAAATTAGCAACAGGTTGCTGGTGTACCCTAATCTCAAATACAGGGAGTGCAGAATTATTAGGCAAATGAGTATTTTGTCCACATCATCCTCTTCATGCATGTTGTCTTACTCCAAGCTGTATAGGCTCGAAAGCCTACTACCAATTAAGCATATTAGGTGATGTGCATCTCTGTAATGAGAAGGGGTGTGGTCTAATGACATCAACACCCTATATCAGGTGGGCATAATTATTAGGCAACGTCCTTTCCTTTGGCAAAATGGGTCAAAAGAAGGACTTGACAGGCTCAGACAAGTCAAAAATAGTGAGATATCTTGCAGAGGGATGCAGCAGTCTCAAAATTGCAAAGCTTCTGAAGCGTGATCATCGAACAATCAAGCGTTTCATTCAAAATAGTCAACAGGGTCGCAAGAAGCGTGTGGAAAAACCAAGGCGCAAAATAACTGCCCATGAACTGAGAAAAGTCAAGCGTGCAGCTGCCAAGATGCCACTTGCCACCAGTTTGGCCATATTTCAGAGCTGCAACATCACTGGAGTGCCCAAAAGCACAAGGTGTGCAATACTCAGACACATGGCCAAGGTAAGAAAGGCTGAAAGACGACCACCACTGAACAAGACACACAAGCTGAAATGTCAAGACTGGGCCAAGAAATATCTCAAGACTGATTTTTCTAAGGTTTTATGGACTGATGAAATGAGAGTGAGTCTTGATGGGCCAGATGGATGGGCCCGTGGCTGGATTGGTAAAGGGCAGAGAGCTCCAGTCCGACTCAGACGCCAGCAAGGTGGAGGTGGAGTACTGGTTTGGGCTGGTATCATCAAAGATGAGCTTGTGGGGCCTTTTCGGGTTGAGGATGGAGTCAAGCTCAACTCCCAGTCCTACTGCCAGTTTCTGGAAGACACCTTCTTCAAGCAGTGGTACAGGAAGAAGTCTGCATCCTTCAAGAAAAACATGATGTTCATGCAGGACAATGCTCCATCACACGTGTCCAAGTACTCCACAGCGTGGCTGGCAAGAAAGGGTATAAAAGAAGAAAAACTAATGACATGGCCTCCTTGTTCACCTGATCTGAACCCCATTGAGAACCTGTGGTCCATCATCAAATGTGAGATTTACAAGGAGGGAAAACAGTACACCTCTCTGAACAGTGTCTGGGAGGCTGTGGTTGCTGCTGTCGGCAATGTTGATGGTGAACAGATCAAAACACTGACAGAATCCATGGATGGCAGGCTTTTGAGTGTCCTTGCAAAGAAAGGTGGCTATATTGGTCACTGATTTGTTTTTGTTTTGTTTTTGAATGTCAGAAATGTATATTTGTGAATGTGGAGATGTTATATTGGTTTCACTGGTAAAAATAAACAATTGAAATGGGTATATATTTGTTTTTGTTAAGTTGCCTAATAATTCTGCACTCCCTGTATGTATTTCAGTTTCTTCTATTTTCTTGAAATTTGTTACAATCACTGCACCCACACACAGCGATGTTTTTCCTGTTATTCTTGAGGTTGATGGAAATATTCTTTTCTACAATGTAATAAGCAGTGGGCATGAAACTGGCAGACCTGTAGTGCATGAGTTAATAATGAGTAAATCCCCTCTAATCTAGGTGGTGGATTAGGGCTGATTACCCCTAAAGTGAAATGCTCAGTTTTCCAAACAATGGATTTAACCATATATTCCTGGAACGTTTTTCACTGGAAATCTAGAGTGAATTTATTTATTTATTTATTGGTCTTTAATCAAAGTTAAGGCAAAAAAAAAAAAAGGTTACTGAGCCTGTATAGAAACTTGCAATAGAAAAGACATTTAAATGAAAGAGAAACACATTGAATGTTTGAACTGAGACATTTTCTTATTTCATGAGAAGTATTGTTTCATCTAAAAACGTGATGGCAGCAACACATCTCAATATGTTGGTAGAAGGACAAAGTAGAGGGACGTAAACCGAAACAGCTGGAGGAACACTTTTATCTAATTTGGTTAATTAGCAAAAGGCCAATAACATGATTGGCAGAGTTTTTTAGAAGTAAGGAATAAAGAAAAATGGGTGGAGGATCATAACCAGAAATGTCACCATCTTCTCCGTGGCAAAGGTTAGTTTAAAATGAACACAGGCAAAGTAGAAAACTTCTGTGGTCAAAAAATTAAAATGAGTAAATCTGTCATCAGTTATCAAAAGTCTGAATTGGTGCTGGTATGAGACAGCTTTATAGCCATTTTCCACAAGTACCTACTCAGCTCAACTCAACTCGGTTTGGGTCGTTTTCTGTTACAATCGAGTACCACCTAATGTGCGTAGGGTTGTTATAGCAACGTGGCAAAAAGTCCCAAGATGTCATATATAAGTGACACGAACACCATAACGATGGAGGACGTCAAGGCGATGGTATACCTGCTGCTTGGTCTTTGGCTTTTTATCAGACTCGGGGAACACAGTGTTGTCTTTTGTGTGGCCATTTTCCTGGTTTCTAGGTTTCAAAAATGGCGGTTTTGATTTTTAAAGAGGATGACTCACCGAGTGATGCCACTGACTAGCGAATCGATGGCATGCAGTATGTTGACGTCACATTTTTGGATTGCCTCAGATTGCTTGGAACCCCGGCCGGGGTTTTATGGTTTTTCACCTAACAGAATAACCTAAAAACCAAGTTGAGCCGTGCCAAGCCACCCAAGTAGGTTCTAGTGGAAAAGGGCTATTAATGTCTATGGAATTGTCAGATTGCACATCTGGAAAGTCACCCTCTGCGATGATGGTATATCCAGGTTTTAGAGCAACGCATGTTTCCATTCAAAGTCTTTTTCAGGGAAGGGCTTGCACATTTCAGCAAGACAATGCTAAATTGAATCCTGCATCTATTACAACAGCATGACTTGATAGTAGAAAGTGCAGGCTGATTCACCACTAACTGAACTCATTCATGAAATGAAAAATACAAGAAAGTAGATCCAGGACTGTTAAGCAGCTAGAATAACATATCAAAGTGGCAAGCATGGTCCGGTCCTAACTTTTTTGGAGATTGCTCCCATAAAATTCAAAATGACCTTTTTTCTTTTCTTAAAATGACACGTTTTCTATGTTCTGATGTGAATAAAAATGTGGGTTCACAACATTTTTTAAAATCATTAAATTCAGTTTTTATTTGTATTTTACACAGCCTCACAACCTTTCTGGAATCGGCCTTATACACTTAAAAGTCTCTCACCTTCTCATTAACCTCTCCTTCACCACAGTGGACAAAGAAAGGCAACTTGCTGGGAGAAGCTAAGAGCAGAGGAAAATGTCAGGGGAGGGACACGATAACGTCGGAAAGGAGGAGCCGAACAGACAAGAGAGGAGGAGACTTGTCACATGATGGTACTGGAATGTCATCTTGTCCTTGGAAAGGACACAGGCATATCACAACAAAGGATTTCCTTGTCTTCATTTCCCCACTTTTTCTGTCTTGAGTTCACTCTCCTTCAAGCTCTTATCTGTCTTCCATTTTCTTAGTCTCTCCTATCCAGCTTCTATTCACCTTTTGTACAATACCATCTCAGTTCCTGACACTGCACACGAGAAGGACACACACTCAAGATGCCCTTTGTACTCTAGAGTTTTCTTTTTTTTCACTCTCCTGCTAGTTATTTCTTAGTAGGAGTTCATTCACACATGCGTGCACACACACACACACACACACACACACACACACACACACACACACACACACACACGTGCATACACCTGTAACTTCCCCCACATCACCCATTCCTCTTCATTATCATAATCACTTTACCCCCCCCCCCCCCCCCCCCTCTCTCTCTCTCTCGCTCTCTCTCACACACACACACACACGCACAGAATTCCTATGCTGACTCCTCCCCTCTGTAAAGACTTTCCCCTGGGGCCCTCACAACCTTCCCTCATGGAAAACTACCAGGGTACACCACACACACACACACACACACACACACACACACACACACACACACACACACACACACAACGAGACCTGTGTTAACAGTGGTCCGCAGAGTAACGGGAATAGAAAGAAGAATAGAGAGAGAGGGTGATGAGCGAGGGGGATGGGGGACGGAGGGCCCGTGACTGATAAAATTTGATGAAAACAAACGTAAATCTGTCCAGCTCTTCCAGTCACCCACACGTGACAACATGAATATTTATACAAGCGCCGTGAAATGCTTACCGATAGCTAAATGGTCACTGAGAAAGAGAAACTGAGCACGCCCACTCCAATCCAAAGCAACACCACCTCCCACTGGACTAATCCCCCACTGACCTAACTACAGCCGGATGGTACTTTGCTACGGTATATTATTCACAGGACTTCCATCTATTTAAATCTTAATGTAGCAAACTGCAGGTCAAGGGCAGATGAATTTTAGGTTAAAGTAGGTTTATTTTAGGTTAAGATTCTGTTTTTTCAGTTACAGACATTGATTACCTTTGCAGAACATAAAATGAAATGATTATTATCACCTTACCAGACTAATGTATGGCATACAAGAGGCCAGTTTTCACCCTCATTTAACATGTGTGTTAATCCTAAAACCTGTAGCAATGATAAAATGAATCAATGGCAAAATCATCAGGTGAAATGAAGCATTAAAACACTTAAAGGGCACGTAGAGTCCGGATGTTCTCACTACGGTCATCTCAGGGACATAGCACAGAAGCCCCACCCACTTGATGTTCAAACCCAGCCAATCAAAGGAAAGTTGGCTTCCATGGCAAGGTGCCTTTAAAAGAAGGTTAAAAACCTTGTTCCGCCACAGAGGATCAAGTGAGGCCTTGTAAAACACAAGTCAAGATAATTTTGAACAGTGATGGATGCAAAGCTACTCTAGTGGATCTCCCCGCAAACAAAATAGAGCTGGAAATGAGCATAATAGGTACTGTTTAAAATAATTTACATTTTCTTGTGAAAAGTGACCTTTCGCGTGAGTCAGCATGACCAAGTATTATTTTCACTAAACATTTATACTGTTATACAGTTCTGCAGCACTATATGCATATATATACATATAAATGCACATCCCTAAACAGATAGTATCCTACAAAAACCTTCGTTTTTGCCAAGAACTCCTGGAGATAATTGCTGTTGCAAGTTTTACTTCGTGCACAGATTGGCCGGAGGTTCATGGAAAACATGCAGCACAGAAGAGTCAGAGCCAAGAATCAAGCACCTGCTTCCTCCTCGATTACTGCTCACTGCAGTCAACCTGAACAATATTTCAGTGTTTGCAGTTCTTTTGTGTTTTGCAGAAAGGTAATCTGATAATTTCTCAACCACTATAAACCGCATTCATTTGAATGTGATGGCTTTGTTAGATTTCATGTTCAAGTTCAATTCAAATAATTTTTTTTAATATAGTGTGAAATCACAACAGCAGTCGCCTTGTGGTTTGCTTATATTATTTGAGATCATTTGTTCTTTTATATCAGGGGTGTCAGATTTTCTTTTTCTTACAGTGAGTCCACGGGGGGGGGGGGGGGGGGGGGGGGGGGGAAAGGACATTTTCTGTGAATTAATGAAAACTTTATAGTTTAAAATTACATGACAGTAGGAGTAATGGACTACCAGAACCTAATTTTAAAATGGTAAATGGCCTGTATTTGTATAGCGCTTTACTTAGTCCCTATGAACCCCAAAGTGCTTTACACTACATTCACACACTGGTGATGGCAAGCTACATTGTAGCCACAGCCACCAACTTAAGATCAAAGTCAGCTTCGCTCAGGACATCCCTGTCAACATTTTAAAAAATCCATTGTGACCTGTATTTGTTTCAAGCTTTAAAAATATACAGTATAAAATATCTATCTATCTATCTATCTATCTATCTATCTATCTATCTATCTATCTATCTATCTATCTATCTATCTATCTATCTATCTATCTATCTATCTATCTATCTATCTATCTATCTATCTATCTATCTATCTATCTATCTATCTATCTATCTATCTCTATATATACACACACATTTAAAAAGCATTTTATAAAAGAAATGTTTCTTTTTAGTAACGTTAAACGTGTTTAACAGTATATTTAGATTTAATACTTTTGATGCTGCAGGTTTAAAGCCTTGATCGTGTCACATAGTGTTGTTTTATTCTAGGGCGTAACATCCAAATGTGAGGACATGCGGTGCTTCGAGTTCAGCTCTGAAGCTTACAGTTTTTCTCAGTCGCTTTGGTGCGTTTCTCAGAACACCATTAACATTTGCACAGCAGTTAGTGCATTTCCCAAAACAATTAGTGCAAACTGCAAAACCTAGTGGATAGCCTGCAAAAGCACGTCACATGCACAGAATTGATTATCCATACCTCAAAAGCAAGTATCCATGTCAATGAAACTGTCAGTGCCATCAAAATGAAAAGTCTTGACACCATCTTTATGAACAAGATAGTCAAATGGCATTGTCATGTTTCCACTATGACAGTTTATAATTTCAGTGTTTCCCATTGCAAAAACAATTGGTGACACCTGAAAATGCTGACGACAGCACTATGGCCTACCTGTACAGCCATCTGAAATGTGCAGTAAAGTCACTGTAGATGTTATGGGAGTCTTGGGAGTAACTGAGACACTGAATACATACGTTTCACATTTCCATTGTGTAGAAGTGTTTGTAATCCTACAGAATTGTGCAAAAGAAAAATATGCTACAGTCACTTGTTCACTGTAGAATACATGTAAACATAAAATCACCAATTTGGTAGAGCCTCCTCATGAGTGACAGCTATAATTCACCTGAGATCAATTGTTCAATTTCGGAGACATTTCCAGGAAAAATGATACAGAAAGGTATAGGATTTGCTTGACAGATGGCCAATATTTGGCATGTGATAACTAGTTCAACAATTTTGTGTGTGATGACTTAAGCAATGGATGTATGACTATTAGTTTTATTGGGAATGACTATTCAGCATCCATAGGTATGATTACTTTTGACTGACATGACATAAGCAAATGGAAATGTCAGAAAGCAGCAGGGAAATGTATGGAAGCAACTGATTCATGTCCAAAATCATTTGCAGTTTGTTCAGAGAGAGGAGAAATTGCTACTATGATGTGCACAAATGACTGAGTGTTGTGGAGGTTGAACTAATAGTTATGAGAATTTCAATTCTGATCTGAGAAACGCACCAAAGCGACTGAGAAAAACTGTAACATGAGGATTAGATGGACAGTTTTCACTGTTCAAAATATAAACACCACATTGTCCCGCCCCACCTGTCACTTCCTTCAGCTTCAAAATTATGTAATGTACAATGAGTCACACATACACATACGCACACACACACACACACACACACACACACACACACACACACACACACACACACACACACACACACACACACACACACACACCACACATACACGTATCTCTCTCTGTTTTTCTTCTCTATAAAAAAACGTATAATCTTCAAATTACCTTACAATAATGATCAGTACTTAAATGGTTAAAATTCCACAATATCCACACTGGAAGTTTTAAAAAATCTGTATAAAAAACACAAAACAAAGACAAAGCAAAGAAAAACAAAGTAAGTGAGATATGAATGTGAGAAATACTTAAAACAAATTTAAAGTAAATCGGGGGAATTAATAAAAGCGAAATGTTAAAGTTTGTGGGGTTAATTTTGGCAGCAAAAGAAAAAATACTAAAACAGAGTGCATGACCAGCAAGCAAGATTAATACACACACACACACACACACACACACACACACACACACACACACACACACACACACACACACACACACACACACACACACACACACACACACACACACAGAGATATCCTCATCTCCACCTTCACATGCCTGTTCTGATAAACCACCAATCGAACTGGTCTGCAAAACTTTTGCAAAAATACTACTTAAAAAAAAAAAGCACAGTCTGATCTTGCATGTAAAGACATTCTGACATAGGCCAGTGTTGCCTAGCAACAAGGTCTCATGCATAATAGTTGAGGTGTACTGTCCGTAACTCTAGCATGGTTGTGCGAGTGAGATAAAGGGAAACAAAATAAAAATTCTGACTTTGTGAAGACAGCAGGAGGTGTGCAGTGTTGACATGGTGAGCTGCATCAAAAAGCTTTAAATAAGAGACTGAAACAGTGTATCTGAACACAGAGTGGTTAAATCCAAGTTTGAGCTGGCATTTGCTGACCAGAAGTTTCTGTTCTTACAGCTCAGCTTCAGCACAGTAAACTTGAGGAATATCCTGACCTGACAGTACAGCAATTTTAGCAAGTAAGATGACAATTACCTCTGAGGTCGGTTTGCCCCAGAAGTGTTCACAGTTCAGGTTTTTACTCACTGTGAACTTTAGATGTAAAAGATAAGGCATACTGCTTCTGTAGCTACAGTTATGGGAAAAAGAAGGTTTCCATGGGACCCCCATGTTCACTGTTTAGTCCATCCCATGATTTAGTAGCTTGTAGAGCCACTTTTAGCAGCAGTAATGTGAATTCACTGTTTTCTGTATGTCTTTATCAGTCGCTCATATCATTGCAGAGGAATTCATTGAGGTTTGCAGTAATTTTTTATGCACAGCTCTCTTAAGGTTGAACACCACAGCATTTCACTAAGGCTGAGGTCTGGATTTTGATTGGTTCATTACAACACCTTGATTCTTTTCTTTTTCAGTCATTCTGCTATAGATTTGCTGCTGTGCCTTAGCTGTTAGGCTCACATTTGACTCTAGAATACTTTGGTATACAGAGGAGCTCGTGGTGACTCAAGGTGCTAAGGTCCCCTGGCTTTAAACAAGGCCTAATCATCATTCCTCCTCCACTGTGTTGGTATGTTATATTTGGGTTTCGCCATACATGGTGCTGTGCATTATGGCCAAACATTTCCACTTTAGTCTCATCTGTTCAAAGGACATTGTTTCCAAAGTCTTGTGGTTTGCTCAGATGCAGCTTTGCAAATTTAAGCTTTGCTGCCATTTCTTTCTTAGAGCAGGAGGCTTTCTCCAATTCTTCCAAACAACCCATATTTATTCAGTCTTTTTCTAATTATACTGTTAAGCGCTTTAACATGCTAACTGAGGCCTGTAGAGTCTCAGATGTAGCTCTTGCATCTTTTGCAGTTTCTCTAAGAATTGCACAGTCTGATCATGGCCACCAAGTTTTCCACTTGTAAACAGTCTTTCTCGCTATAGATTGATAGTCTTTGGCCTTATAGCCAAACCCTTCCTAGATAGGCAGAAGCAATTGCTTTTCTAAGATCACAGATGATGTCTTTTCACCTTGGAATTGTGTTAAACTTCTGCTTTTATAGCGGTGCTCACACTTGCTCACATTACAGAGATGTATATATACTTTTTGCACATACGTTTAGTTCTGGAAAGAAAAACCAAACCAAGAATCCTTCAACCGCATGAAATGTTGAGGATCAAACTTGTCCCCCATTCACAAAAACTGCACATGTGGAAAATCTGAAGAGTTACGGGTTTGCTGTACCTAGTTAGGCTTGCTAACACTAGAATTACTGAGCCTTTTTATTCCTGGTGCAAGTCCCTACTACTAGATTTATTAAACCTGCGCAAATTTGCGTAAATCCCCTGAACCTACCGGTAAGACCTCCTAGAATAACTGACTTTTTTATTTTCTGGTGGAAGTCCCCTGCTGAAATTTTCACAGGTCATCAGCTCGATTCTCCTCCTGTTTTTGTTGTGCAAACCACCCATTATCTTTGAGGCCTGGAACATTTGCATTTGTTCACTCAGAGTAGCTCAGATCCAAGGCAAGAGAAAAATCTGTGTTACAACCCTACAATGGAGCTGAAGGCCTCTAAGCAGGGTGCTAGGAGGTGTTAGGTTCAGGGAATTTACGCAAATTTGCGCAGGGTTAGTAAATGTAGTAGTACGGACTTACAGCAGGAAAAAAGGCTCAGTAATTCTACTAGCACCCTGCTGAGATTTTCACAGGCCTTCAGCTCTATTGTTCTCCTGCTTTTGTTGTGCAAAACACCCTCCCCCAACCAGGAGAGATTTGTATATGTGTAGGAGTGGCATTACTTGACTACAGCACGGTGCTGTGCATTAAAGCAGACCGGCCAGGAGGGAGAATCATTTCTTCTACGCATTTCTGAGAACGCACATCAGGATGGCCTCCGTATAACTGCCACGCAGGAAGAACCTCTCCGCGCAACAGGCTTGGGCCTTGCTTCAGGAAATGGACGAAGCAGATTCTGATGGAGGAGAGGTTTCATTTGTCCAGCAGGCCACTGATACCTCCTCAGAAGAATCTGAAAAGGAGACGGAACAAGAACCCAACATGCCTCCACGGAAGAGGCCCCGTGGTACTGGGAAGCCCTGTCTGAGCCACACGGCAAAAGACGGCAATTTGTGGGTAGAGGAGAACAATGGAATACCCAGTGCAGGAGCAAATCGCTCGTGCTTCACTGCACAAGCTGGACCCACAGAGTCTGCTAAGGTTTGTCATTGTCATATTACATATGATATTTATATAAACCCATTTAGAGTGAGGTTCATGTAAATTTACCATTCTCTATTTGTTTATCTTCCGACAGCGTAAAATTACAAGTGTGCTCCAAAGCTTCCTTTGCCTGTTAGACGTGGGAATGCTGCACACCATCAGAGAGTGTACGGTACATCAAGCCCACAGAACAGAGCCGGACTGGAATTTGTCAGTTCATGAACTGATGGCATTCATTTCAATCCTGTTTGTAAGAGCAATCATGTGTCCCGTTGGTGCCATTGTGGATTGCTGGTCAGAAAGATTTCTGGTGCCAGTAATCAAAGAGACAATGCCCCGAGATAGATTCATTTCAATTATGCAACACCTTCGATTTGATGACAAGGACACGCGGGCAGAACGGGTGAAAACAGACAAATTTGCGGCGATCTCTGACATCTGGACACGCTTCAACGAGAACTGTGCTAAGAGTTTCACTCCAGGAGAACACATGACCATAGATGAACAGCTGTTCCCTACCAAGGTTCGTTGTCCATTCACACAGTATAACGCAACAAAGCCAGACAAATTTGGGATCAAGTTCTGGATGGCCACAGACTTGGACACCAAATATGTCTGCAGTGCATCTCCTTACTTGGGAAAGGACCCCAGTCGTCAGAAGGGACAGAGGCTGGCAGAGAACATGGTCATGAAACTGATGGAGCCGTTTTTGGATGATGGGAGAAACGTCACAACGGACAATTTCTTTACTTCACTGTCACTGTCGCACAGACTGCTGCAGCACAAAACAACGTTACTGGGCACGGTGAATAAAGTCCGGCGTGAACTTCCTCAACTTGCGCGGATGTATTCCATAAGAGCAGCAACACGCAGGTGGCCAGTAGCAGTTTTCTACAATATGCTGGACCTGGCGGCGGGGAATGCCTACATTTTGTACAAGGCATGTACAGGGTGGACAGGCAAAAGAAGATTGTTTCTGAGTCTTCTAGCTCAGGAACTTCGTTGCCGATTCATGCAGCACAAGGAAATATTAGCACAGGCTGCTGAAGCTGCTGCAGCTACTGTGCCAGTGTCTGGAAAGACAACGCAGTGCCAGGTGCAAGAGAGCTGCAACAGGAATCGCAGCAGGTTTACCTGTGCAACATGTCAGAAATTCACCTGTGCCAAATGCAGGGATGATGAACACTGGGTCTGCAAACGCTGTAAAGTTTGAAACACTTTGAAATAAAACAGACTTGTGTACCCATATATTGTGAATGTGTGTCTTTTGTATCGATATGGCAGGAATTTCTGATGGTTGTAACACAGAGGTTTGGCTTGGCTTGGATCTGAGCAACTCTGAGTGAGCAAATGCAAATGTGCCAGGCCTCAAGGATAATGGGTGGTTTGCACAACAAAAGCTGGAGGAGAAACGAGCTGACGACCTGTGAAACTCTCAGCAGGGGTGATTAACACCTCAGGACTTGCACCAGAAAATAAAAAAGCCAGTAATTCTAGTAGGTGTTGGGTTTAGGGAAGTTACGCAAATTTGCGCAGGTTTAGTAAATCTAGTGTTGCTAAGCTATAACTGGACAATCACTATACATCAGAGGTGTTTTAGAAATCAACTTGTTTTCAGTGTTTTTTTGTGATTTTTTTTTTTTTACAAATGTAATAACGAAAAAATATACAGACTGTAAGACATGAGATGGACTCGCATACTGAAGCTGATGTTTCTCCCTTCATTTACGTCTGGTAAATAAGCGCAAGAAGGGGAGGATTTGTGCTCAAGGGTCCCTCTGAGGCTGATCTTAACAAGGGGAGAGCAGATGGATTTCTTGGACACACGCATACACACAGGAATTAAAATGGATTGACAACGTGAGCCTCAAGGGAACAATATGGACTTGGATGCAAAGTAAAATTATTTCAGATTTCAGTTTCTGCTGCAACTGAATTTCAGATTTCCACTTCACTTACTGCTCTGCTGGATCATTTCACAGGCCACACGTAAGAAACAGCATGGGCATGAATTTGAATTAGGACAGAGAACAAAAAAGCAGAATGCACATAATGCATGCACACACTGAGGAACGTGGATTTCTCTCTGGGCCCCCGGGGACTGGTCTTAGCCTCTTAATGATGTTAGAGCCAGAGAGCTGGATTTACTGTGGTGGGGAGGGCCGAGGAAGGACAGCCCACTACAACCAGACACACACACATACACACACTTCTGGTTATTCCACTTATCATTCTATCAATCATGCACATATTCATGCACAAATTAGCATTTGGAGAGGAGCATGACACTGTACCACACTCCCAAAGGACGAGAGATTCCTGTTGGGGAACAGGTACGCACTCACCATGTGAGTAATGACACGGCAAGATGACAGGTGTAAATATGAAGCTAGACAATAGAGTCAGTACAATGAGTTTTCACAGCAACTTTAAAGCAGTTTGAGTGTATCTGGGATTAGGGACATGATGGTGAGATTACAAAAGAACAAAATGTCACCAGCATCTGTCATCACACTGTTTAACTTTCTGTTCACTTTGTTTCTATTCCATCTACCAATGTGTGGATTTAAGGAAGTTAATCTATTACTAACTTATATAGTAAAGTTAATAAATCATTAACTCTGATTAAATAATCATCTGCTGTGCTTTAATCTTCTTTTATGTACCATGTGGTCAAACTTTTCGGCACAATCATGGGATTCATCTGAAGATTGAAACACATAGATCGATCCATTTGCTTGTGTGGTTATCGGAGTCATTCGCTAACATTGTATTTCTCTCACTTAATAACAGTGACTGTAACTGCTACCCACCCTTTTCTTCATTTCTGCCGCACTCTCGTTTCCCTGCTTCCTTGTAAAGATTTTTTTTCCTTTCCTTCCAGGTTGAAAGCTTTATTGGTTATTTTTGTTTTCTGAGCTCATTATTCTCAGGAAGGAAGTTGTGGGTCCTGCGGCCCATTGTGTGGAATTTCACCTTACACCTTTTTGTTTCTTTGTTGCCAGGCCTCCCCACCTTTAGTTTAAATATACTAACGTTAATTGGTAACTGAAACTCAGGTGTGGTATCCTCTGTGTATTTTGTGATCACTGAGATAAGCTGAGCCTTGATGATTTTTTTCCTTTTATATACCTTTATAGGTATATAATCCTTTTATATATATACCTTTTCAGCTACTCATTATCAACCAGTCACATTGGTGTGACACTGCTGTGACATTTAGCTAGGTCAAGACAACCTCCTGAAGTTTAGAATGGGAAGAAAGGTGATTTAAGTGACTTTGAACTTGGTATGGTTGTTGGTGTTGTTGGAGGGGCTGGTTTGAGAATTCAAACTTCTGGATCTGCTGGGATTTTCCCTCCCTCTAGAGCAGTGGTTCCCAAAGTGTGTGTGTGTGTGTGTTGGGGGGAGGGGGGGGGGGGGTTGATGGCAGGAGAGAGGGGCCAAACATCTGATAAGAATCTAGCAGTAACTGAGTAACTGAAACACCCACTTTTTACAACCAAGGATGCAAAAGAGCATCTCTGAATGCAGAACACATCCTGCCTTGAAGCAGATGGGCTATAAAACGAAACACCACAGACTACATTCCACACAGGCTCACCAAAACTGGAAAAAACAGACCGTAAAAATGATGCCTGGTCTGCTGCAGTTTTCAAGATGAAAAATTCTGCACCAACTGTGATGCTGTTATGTCAACATGGATCAAAGTCTCTGAGGAAGTTTTCCAGCACCTTGTTGAATCTGTGCCATGAAGATTTAAAGCAGCTCTGACAGTAGCGGTAGGAAAGTGTAGATATTAGAGTGGCTGATGAGAGTACGTCAATGTATTTTATCAGCCTCGAATATGAAAAAGAAGCTTATACATGTGACTGCAGTACTGTTCTAGAAAAAGGCAAATTTGTTGTGAGCTCATTCAGTCGATCAGGGCAGGATTTGCAGAAATTTTCAACCCTTTTTTATTATTACTGGCTCTTTGAGTTTAATGAGGAATAGATCCGTGTCACGCATTAATCCATACCGCATCAGAGTATCAGTTAAATATGATGAAAAAGTGAACTTGTTTTGAAATTATGTATTGATTTTTCCCTCCCTACTGTCTCTGCAGCCCTCCTCCCATCTGTCTGTCTGCCTGTCACTCTATCGCGTGCTCTTGTGAATGAAGCACTCACACACACACACACACGCACACAGCACAGCATGTTGCAGGGTGTGGGCAGCTGACATTTCACTGCAAGCAATCTGCCAGTCAGAGTTGGATGTGCTCGCGTGATCGCACACTAATACACCAAATCATACACACACGAACATGCCAAATCTTCAGTGAATGAATGATGGATTTTTTTGCCCAGTTTACTTGATCATACACATGTGTGTGCTTGATTCATGTTACGTAACACTTCATTCCCTGCTCTGACTTTCTGCCATTTAGTTATCCATGTGTGCAATGAATCACCAGGCTGCTTCACTTTAACGAGCACGTGCAAGGGGTTACGTAACAATCTACTGTAATCTCATGTAAACATATAAAAAAGGCCGCCTCATTCATATATTAATAATAACCTGAGAAAAATAATGGCAAAAATAGAGACAGCTGACAACTAAATAAATTCAAGTAGAAAAATACTGACTTATGCGTCATCAGGTATGAATAAAGTATCAAATGTTAAGTACTAGTGCAGAAGGTTTATAGATGCACAGAGGAGGGTTTAGGGATCTGTTTATAGTGTATGATGAGATTTAAATTATGTAAAATGTAAGATTAAGGCATGCAAACATCATGCGAGATATTAAAAAGATTATTATGACTATTTTGTCTATTTATTTTATGTGATTTCTTTTGTTCTTTTCTCCAATTATTTTTGTGAATTTTATCCCCAGTGTTGAACAACTTTTTTGCTTTTTTATTTCACAGTCAAACACCAAACACAGAGCTGCACTTATATAATACCGGACTAGCAGGGAATTTTGTTGTAGGCTATATGTAAAAACAGATTAACGTATACAGTTCTTTTGTTAGTATTCAGTGCAGCTAAATGCTACATGAAAAAATAAACTACTGTTTACTGAGCTATGCTGCACTTGTCAAAAATAATGAAGTCAGAGTTTAACATAAAATAAACACAAAGATAGAATGAAGCTTTTAATAGAAAGTAATTCGAATGGAAAAAGAGAGGAGAGTAGATGCAAATGTTACGTGTCTATTTTTGCACATGGTTAATGAAATGCATTCCAGTTTCATTAAAGACTGAAAGCATATTTCTATCTATAAATTGTTAATTGTTGAGTCTGTTTTGCAATGGCAATTTTTATTAAATGTAAACTCAATGTGCTTCACACTGAAGAAAAAAACATAAAAACCTGTGCAGGTTTATAAATACATTTCTGAATAAATAAAGCATCAGATTAGATTGCATGAAAATAAATGTTAAAATTTGTAAAAATATTCTTTTTAAGAAAATATTATTGTAATTTTAGAGAAAGAAAAAACAGCATTACAGTGCTAACATGGCTAAATTCAACAGCACAATAATTGCATAACAATGTCCCCTGATGAAGCACAACATCAGAAATCCAAACCAGAGATCACGTTACTGCATCTACCCAGCGAAACAACTGCTCTTTTAAAATGCTAACCGCTTAGCCCCTGCTATACGCCGCTTTCAAGTCACATAGCAAATACTCAGAGGGAGTACGCATGAATGAGCTTAAACTAGAGCACGAACTAATCCTGTATACTTATCATTACTGTAAAACTTAAAAGAAGGATTTTGTGCCTGTCATTATTTAATCTACTTCTTTTGGAACTGTGGGCTTAAGATATTTAATGTAGCTTAGCAAAGGTTCAATCAGGAAGAGTACTTCATTCAGCCTCCCTTATGACTTCATTCATCACTGTGTCACAGCCACACCTCTCTCTCCATTCATAGTTTCAAATGTAAGAAAACATTTTCAGGTTCATTTCATCGAATCAAACAAAGGGAAAGCCAGTTTAAAGTAAACCATGACAGGCAATAATTATTCTGCCTTTGCATTTAGATCTAAGGTTTCTCTGAGAACATGAAGTACATTAAACTCCCTGAATGACTCGTGCAGTGGAGATAAGTATGCAGGAGGCTCATCACCAACAGCTGCTGTTTATAATTTTTAAGAGGGGGTGAGATCAGAGGACAAGATGTCCTCACACATGCTATAATTAGCTTTGTGGGTGTGTTTCTTCCTCGCAGTGACAAAATTTAGGTGTGCATTTACAATTCGGAAATTGTCATAATTACACGAAGAAAACAGGATGTTTGTGAAAGTCTAAAAAGAGCGAAAGCTGCTGCTGGAGGAGAAAATCACCGACATGTGCTGTTTTTCGACCAGGAAGGCTTGAACTAATTTGGGGCTGTGACCGTGTTGGTGTGTGTGTGTCTGCACATGACAGGTGTAGAGGTTACCATGGCAATCAGACAGCAAGACTGACGAAAAATGTTTATGGAAGTAGTGTGATGGCAGCGGAAAACTATCACCAGTTCCTATCTGCTATCTCACACACGCTGTGGAAACATGGAAACGGTGGATGATACTTTATTTCTTGTCAGTGCATTTTTTTCTGCTGAATCGACACTTTCAGTTAGATTGCATCAGTTTACCTCATCATGCATGTGTGTGTGTGTTTTCCCTGAAGGGTTGTTAAGAGCAAATATGCCATGTGTGGTTTTGGCACCCAGTGTGTGTATGTGTATATGGTTGCACACCATTGCCTAGAGGCAGCCAGAGTTCTGCCATCATTATCTCTCCTCGCTGGGAAGTTTTTGGAGAAGTGGGCCAACTTTGATGAAACGGTGCACAAGACAAGTAGCAAGACGAGAAAGTTTGAAATCAAAAGACTAGAAAAGAAAATGTAAGCAATGTACTAGTTGTTGTTTTTTTTAAAGACAACTAGCGACTGTTATGTAATTCCAATTGTGCATTTTCACTGCAGAAAAAAGACCAAAACTCTTCATTTGTTCTACTAACAGAAAACATCCAGACTCTGTCTTCCTGCCACTGCAAGTGCATGCACAGATTTCTTTTGTAAGGTTTGCAGGTAAGGCTAAAACTTCATCTGATGGCAGAAATCCCAGATCTCAATCTGAAACACCAGTAGCAAATCAATTGTTCTTTGGCTTGGTGTACCAAGGCCATCTATGCACTGGCAGATATTTGAGATATCCCTCTAGCAAACACAGGATTGGGTGAAAAACAGCATCACATTTCTTGGTATTCTGATAAAAGACTGGACTACTTTAGTTATCATAGTAATTAGGTCCCCTATGAAATGTTTCATTTAAAAAAAAAAACACTCCCTACCAGTCTACTCACTCTTTGTCATCAACACAGTGCTGGTACAGAGCCACTTGTTATTTGAAGAACCAGCCCACATTTTAACAGGTTTAGCAGCTGATTTTTACATAGCACCGTTTGCAGAGGTTGGGTCATTTCCATGGGAATAATATCATAATGGACAGAATCTGTGGGCAGCATCTTCCAATTATTTATAAGTTTCTTGCAGTAGGACTCTGGGATGGGACGCACTCTCTAAGTCTTTACACTTCTGCACTCAAAGACTGAGTCATATCACATTTGTCTCGCTTCTACTAGTACCTACTCGGCTCTGCTTGACCCGACTTGGTTTTTAGGATTTTACATTAGGTAGTAGAACCTGGTACCAGGTACTTTTTTAGTACCTGCTCGGCCTGGGTTCAAAGCGATCTGAATCAACCTGAAAATGTGATGTCAGCAGACTGCATGCCCCCGATTGGCCTGTCAGTGGTGTCACTCTTTGAGTCATGAGAGTGACTCCTTAACAACAATCATATGCACAATTTCTGAAACCTGGCAACATGGTTCCTGAGTCTGACAAGATGTCATAGACCGAGCAGTAGGTATGCAGCCACCTCAACGTCCTCCATTGTTGTGTTTGTGGCATACAAACAAGTCACTGGACTTTTAGCCATGTTGCTATAACGACCCCGTGCACATTGAAGCTGTGTCCAGATTCATAGGCTGTATCCTCCTGAGGACCCGGCCTTTGTGGCCTACGTGGGCCGGGTCCTCCGAAGGCTGGGTAGGCTGGAATTGAGCGGCTGTGGTGAAATTGGACAGTCTTGCCTTCAGATTTGCATCACCACCTGTCTCAGTGGAGTTTCATAAACTCAGCTGTCTGCTCCTTGCTATCTAAAATATAACAGGACACTGGCGTAAATTCTTGATCACACTTCTGTTTAATCAGTTTTCCATTCGACGTTTGTTCAGCTGTAATCTCAGCCAAACCGATTAACTCATGAACAAATAAAACACTGAAAAAAGCCAAACAATAACATTTTTAAGTTATCTAAGTGACTTATATATCATGTTTAATCTGAGTAATGGGGGCTTTGAAAACGATGTGCCGGGAGTTTGCCGTTCTCAGCAGCTCTAGTGACCCTCAAGCTCCCGGCTAGCTATCGAGCTGCTGGATAACAGATGTCTCTGAAAATGTCGTAGCACTTTTACAAATATGTGATGTCTTGATAAACCGAGCAGATATTTAAAGTTTACACAGCTACATTCTCGCCTGAAAATGTCTTAAAAGTTTATTTTGTGACCCAGAAAAAGTAATACGATTAATATTAAAACAAAGTAACTGTCGCTATTGTTGGAATTGGCTGGGCCGTGTTCTGGGATATGGTGAGCCACGAAGGATATACCTGACCCATCCTTCAAATCTGGTGAAATGAAAGATGCATTTGTTGGCCGCATTTGAAGGAGTCTACGAATTTGGACAGCCTTCGTTGCGTTGCTGTGATGTAATCGGCCTACAAATGCTGCCTCAGGAGGATAAAAAGGCGAACGGCTGAAGTGAAGCGGCTGAAGAGTAAACCTTTAAAAGTAAGCACTGAATATTATGTCACATATTTATGTGCAAATGTTTAATAATGAAGAACATTAAAACATTACTGTTGGCCACATGTCGGCAAAGTTATGTGACATTAGTGATGTGAGTACTCTCAGCATCAACTTGGTTTTAAAATCTTTACTTTATAATATACACGGTTCAATAGCTGACCTTAATCTTACTGAGAATGTGATGATTTTATGGATAATATCCACAAACAGAACAGGCTGAAAGTCAGTGATGCTGCCATGTTTGTTTCAGTTCTATGAAGCTTTGAGTATTTTGGATTAGTAGTACTGCTGTGCTTGTTGCATCATATTGTTGTAATTGTTTATATGCTTTATATATTCTGAGGTAAGTTGATCTATAGTGTTACATCATATTCTATAAGGATGTTATGTGTTTGTATACTATCTGCCCAGTTTGACCCATTTAGCAGAAGTCAGCCTGTTTAAGGCTCTTATATCTGTTTTGTATGACTTGGTATGATTTTCTCACCCAATAAAGGAATATTTAATATATAAGTCTACTCTTCATTCTATCAGAAACAGTTTTCACAGCTCGTACATTTTGTTTTTACACATATATGTAAGCATTGAGCCAAATTTAGTAATGCCAACATATTAAAATAACAATATTTGTCTCTTATACATAATATACACTATACAATATATATATATACTATATATACACTGTCAAAGATACTTGTCTTTGAGTGAAGATTTAAGGTGATAGGAAATTTAAATAACTCCAAATTGAATCTTTACTGAAGCTCAGTATTTGACACCTCTTCAAAATAAAACAGGAAACATAATGAGACGCAGGCATGAAACACATGAAGGACAAGGGAGACTTAAACACAGGGGTTGAAGACACACGGGGAATCACAATGAACTATAATAGCAACCTAGGCATAATTAAAAAACATAAACATCAATATATATATATATATATATATATATATATATATATATATATATATATATATATATATATATATATATATATATATATATATATATATATATATATATACATATATATATATATATATATATATATATATATATATATATATACACACATATATATATATATATATATATATATATATATATATATATATATATATATATATATATATATATATATATATATATTAACTCAAAACACTGGGTCAAAAGACCCAAGATCGTGACAGTGAGATGGTACTCAATTGTAGTGGAAAACTGTTGAAACCGAATTAAAAAAAGGGTTAAGTACAATCGAGTCGAGTTGAGCTAAGTAGGTACAAGTGTAAAAGAGGCCATTGTACGTTTCCTGAATGTACAACATCAAAAGTGTACAAAGGTGTAGAGCAGGGGTCCCCAATCCCAGTCCACGAGGGCCGGTGTCCCTGCAGGTTTTAGATGTGTCCTTCATCCATCGCAGCTGATTTAAATGGGTAAATTACCTCCTCAACATGTCTTGAAGTTCTCCAGAGGCTTGGTAATGAACTAATCATGTGATTCAGGTGTGTTGATCCAGGATGAGATCAAAAACCTGCAGGGACACCGGCCCTCGTGGACTGGGATTGGGGACCCCTGGTGTAGAGGATGTGCAGCTATGTGAAGTACATGACTTTCTCTACAGGTTTGAGTGAAACACGCTCATGTGACTGACAGGTGATCATACTAGACAAACTTGTATATTTTTAGTGTTGTGGGTGTCTCACAGGGCAAGAGAGGCATGTCACCAGTCTGTCACAGGACTAACACAGAAAGCCAGATTCATGCTCAAACCTACAACCAATTTAAAATCAGCAGTTAACCTAACCCAAGTCTTTGGAATGTGGGAGGAAGCCAGAGAGAAGCCACAAAGGCATGAGGAGAATATGGAGAACCACCACAGCACCACCATGCACCAACAACGACCTAAAAAAGTCTCTTAACGCCATCCATCCAATCCCTCCTTCTTCTTATCCAAATACAGGGTTGTGGGGGGGCTGGAGCCTATAGCAGCTACCACAGGGTGAAAGGTGGGGTTAACCTTGGAAAGGTTGCTCGTCTGTTGCAGAGTAAACAATCCACATAGCAAATGTTTAAATTTATAGCCATTCATAACTAAATAGAAACCTTTAGTTAAAGTTATGCATGGTCGCCAGAATGTCCCCTTCCACACTAAAACAATAGCGAACATTTATGAATGGCTAGACTAACCCCACTGCAAGATATTCTCAGTGTGGGGCATCAACACAAGCCGGCAAAAGTTCATTAAACAAAGTTCACAAACAAGAAAAGGTTAATAGTAGAAAGCTTGTCCTGTGTCTATTTTTCCTAATGAGAGCAGCAGAACAGCAACAAGTGAATTAGTGAGACCCAAGAAGCAGTTTTTAGTCTGATCAGCATCCTTTTCAGAAAAGAAAGTAAGTTAGCAGGGTTCATGTGGAGGACTCGTGCATACACATGCTCACACAAACAGGTTGTCATGGTAACTGTAGCTCAAGCATCAGGATGTGTGCTTTAAATAACCCTCATCTATATCAGTGTGTCTGACTGTCAGCCTATTAAACTGAGAAGCTTCTTCCATCTAAACAAGTTTGTGTATGTGTGTGTTTTAATTTAGAGTGGAGTGAAATGTTTTTTTCACACCACTGGAACCAGAAAATTTAGTTACACTACCAAAGTTTTGTACACGCTCGTGTCATCAATAGGTGTAACAGATGTACTAAAATTCGGGAGATCTGTCTATTCAGCAAATACAAAAAAATGTCATATAATATTTCTACAGAGAAAAAACACCCTTTTTTTGTTTTTCCTGTTTTGCTACTTTTTGTTTGTTGTAGTGTTTTGCTTCACAGTGCCACTGTACTAATCTGATGCCAAACAAAGTAAAAAAAAAATACATTAATAATTAGGTGTGAGAGGATCCTAACTGCGACGCTTTCTGCTCCCTCTACTGACCTCTTCCACTTGCTGGTGATATATCTTTTGCCCACAGATGAATTGCCACTGCTCATTAAACAGAAAAACAAGATAAATTATTATTGATTAGCAATAATTGGAAGTCATTTTTGTTGATTTAGATTTTCTTTGTAAGACCTTCAGTGGACAGCATATACAAACAAAAACTTTGCTTTTCTTCAATATAAATTTTTTTGTCATAATGCAAGGAATCAGTTTAACTTCCCCAAAACTGCAATAAATAAAAAAAATATAACTTACAATATAAAGTTAAGTCCTTTTCATCTATTTGGATAAGTTCATTTGATAACATCCATCCCTTTGTCTCCAAACTGCTTTGATATGTTGCTCATACCAAGGCCAGTGGTTTATAGCTGGCTCTGACATCCGGGTAGCTTTAGCTTTTCCTTTTTTAGGTTCTATAATATACTGTAGCAGATGGCTGCCTGCAACCTAGAGGTGCGACGGCATGTACTGCTCCTCTCACATCTGTTATAACATCCAAGAGTCATCTTGGATGTGTGTGTCATCACATGTCATCATATGGGTCATCATATGAAATTTGCATCCACATCTGCCCTTAAAGTCATTTTTTGTACATTATTTGACTCCAGTAAAATCACTCTGCTGCACTCAGGGTGGCTGACTTCTACAAGTAACACCTCACATTACCCTCAGAAGTGAAAAACCCAACATCAGCAGACTGTCATGAGTGTAAAATGTACTGCAACATACGGATGGAAGAGAGGATTACTACAATGATGCAAACCAAAGAGATGCATATAAATCTAAATAATTTTATAATATAAATATTGAATATAAAGACACTGAACATTTTCTTTTCTTTCAACAGGGGCTCAGAGTAGAGCAGCTGCTGCTCCACATCGAAAGGAGCCAGCTGAGGTGGTTCGGGCATCTGACAAGGATGCCCCCTGGGCGCCTCCTGGGTGAGGTGTTCCAGGCATGTCCCACCGGGAGGAGGCCCCGGGGCAGACCCAGGACACGCTGGAGAGATTATATCTCTCGGCTGGCCTGGGAACGCCTTGGTATTCCCCCGGATAAGCTGGAGGAGGTGGCTGGGGAGAGGGAGGTCTGGGCCTCTTTGCTTAGGCTGCTGCCCCCGCGACCCGGCCTCGGATAAGCGGATGAAAATGGATGGATGGATGGATGGATGGATGGATGAACATTTTCTTTCTTCTTACTGTTTGCATAATGTTATTTGTTTCAGTGCACCAGTGGGGAGAGTCAGAAACACTGATCACGGTGATGGCACCATGGATGGACCCATTAATGAAGTTAGATATATATATTCCAAATATCTGCTACAAGCTGTAAACCTTATTTTGGAAAGTCAGCAAAATTTGGAAAATCCTTTTAACTAAATTTTACTGGTTATGCCAAATGTGCATAGATTAGAAATTATATAAACTTGACTACATTTATTCCACTTTTACTCTGGAGATTTTAATAACCCAAATATGTTTTTCTTGGCACACTTCTAGTCCTTGGCAGCAGCTGAACCTAACTGAGTTTAGTTGCTGACCGTGTCCGTCCCTTTATGACCACAATGTACCATCTCAGTCATCTCAAACTGGTTTCTAAAACATGACAATGAGTTCACTGAACTCAAATGACCTCCACAGTCACCAGATCTCAATCCAATAAAGCACCTTTGGGAGGAACAGAAACAGGAGATTGGGTGGAACAGGAGATTCACATCAAATCTGCATCAACTGTGTGATGATGTCATGTCAACATGGATAAAAATCTCAGAGGAGTGCGTCCAGCACCTTGTTGAATCTGTGACATGACAAATTCAGAGAGCTCTGAAGACTTTAGGAGGTTTAACCCAGCATTAGCGAGGTGTACCTAACAAATTGGCCGGTGAGTGAATACTGCAAACTTGAAAACTGGCTCATCCACACAGTTTGCAAGGTGGGAAGAGAGCACAGTGCTGTACTTTTCTGCCTTAAGCAGGGATTGTGTGAATGTTCTCCACATCTGCTTCTGATCCCAAAAAGTAATGTAATATGTATCCGATGCAACATCTGACCATCATTATTAAAGTAAACACAATACGGAGCCAAATCCAGGATTGGACTGTACCAGCTCTATGAAGCAGAACACAAAATACAAGTCTGAGTTTACCTGCACTTCAGAGTTACGCCTATGATGTAGCTGTGAGATATGAACTCTCAAGAGTCCTTTTTGATTAAATGTAAACAAGACAACAAATGGGATTTTCAAACACAACTCCTCTACAAATCAGACTCAGGAAAATGTAATAATATAACAAGATGATCTTTTACTTTTAAGACAAACTTAACCACTGCAGGCCAAAACGTGGGAAAGGAAAATTCTGCTTGATGCTCAGGTTTGTGGACAGGAATGTGAGAAGTGCTGGTTAATAATAATGGATTGCATTTATATAGCGCTATTCATTCACTCTCACACACTGGTGGAGGCAGCTACAGTTGTAGCCACAGCTGCCCTGGGGCAGACTGACAGAAGCAAGGCTGCCATATCTCGCCATCGACCCCTCTGGCCATCACCAGTAGGTGAAGTGTCTTGCCCAAGGACACAACGACCGAGACTGTCTGAGCCGGGGCTCGAATCGGCAACTTTCCGATTACAGGACGAACTGCCAATTCTTGAGCCACGATCGCCCCGGAGTTGGTTAGAGGTAGAAGCTGGACAGACTGTTCTATAACTGGAACACGGAGGAGGCTCCATCATGGTTTGATCTGTATTCCAGTCAGTGTTGCAGACCTTGTTAAAACTGATAGATTTCTAAATGCAGAAAAAGTACCATCGGATTATGATGCACCATGTAATACTAACTGGAAAGCACCTGATTGGTAACAGCTTTATTTTTCATCATGTTATTGATCCCAAGCACACTGCCAATGCAGTAAAATCATACCTGGATAGAAAAACACACACAGTGGAGCACTGTGTGTGGCTGTAGCTCAGGTGGCAGAGCAGGTCAGCCACTAATCAGAAGGTCGGTCGTTCGATCCCAGGCTGCATCCTGGCTGCATGCCAAATATCCTTGGGCAAGATACTAACCCCGTGTTTGCCTACTGGTGGTGGTCAGAGGGCCCGGTGGCGCCTGTGTCCGGCAGCCTCGCCTCTGTCAGTGCGCCCCAGGGCAGCTGTGGCTACAATGTAGCTTGCTATCGCCAGTGTGTGAATGTGTGTGTGAATGGGTGGATGACTGAATGTAGTGTAAAGCGCCTTGGGGTCCTATGGACTCGAAAAGCGCTATACAAATGCAGGCCATTTACCATATCAGTCATGGATTGGCCTCCCCAGAGCCCGGACATCAACATTATTGAAGCAGTGTGGGATCATGTTGACAGAGAACAGAACAAAAGGCAGAAACATCCAAAGAAGAGCTTTGAATGTCCTTCAAGAAGCCTGGAGAACTATTCCTGAAGACTACTTACACCAAATATTGACTTTCAACTTAATTAGAACTGCACTAACTCTTGTTCTAATAAAATAATATCTGCATACAGACATTACCTCCAAGTGCATTTGACTCTTTCATAGGACTGTCCTCTACCTGTGCAAATGTCCTGGTTTATAATGGCTTTGAGTTGGTTTGCTTTCTTAAATCCACTCTCAGTGTGTTGAACACTGAGGCACAAACTTTTTGGAGTATTCTGGGTAATTAAAATGAACATAGTATGACACCAGATGATTAGTTCCTCCTAGCCAAAAACTAAACAGGGTAGAGGAGATAACGTTTCTGAGTCCAGTAATAACATTTGCAGGGTAGTTGCATGCTGTAAGGGGTTTTTTGGACAGGCACTATGTGCTTTTGACTACTTGTTTTCACCAGCCTCCAGTCTTAATGCCCAAATATTATCCTGATTTTCACATGAGAAAGGCATTAATCTTTCTAAATTCTCAGGATAAAGGATCATTTTCCAAAATAAATAAATAATAGCTCCAGTGCTGTCACCAGCCTTTTTCATAACTTTTGCCTCCAGTGAATAAACCAATAAACCAATTATTTTATTGCATTCACACTATCAGTCTCTCGATTGCTTGATTTCACTGAGCGTGTGTGTAACTCAGCCAAGTGTAAGTGCTCTACCCCAAGGACACTGTCAGGAACACCAAACAAGAAAACTACATTTCCAAATCAATCATTTCAGAAAAGCTTCTTTTCCCAGCATAAAAATGATTTCAGTGCCATGACGTGCGCCACAATCTGGGACAATGTTGAATCAGAGCTAAAATTATTCTCAGGAGAAAAAAAAAATCAAATAATAATAACAATAAAAACTAGTGCTCAAAAACATGTAATCCTCTCTTTGTCTCATACACATACACAGATGTTGTTTATATTGAAAAAAGGGGGGAAAAAAGTCTCCCAACTGTCTTTCCCAGAATCCTTTGTTGGTTTTCCCAACATGCTTGCTGGTTGCATGGAGAAGAGGGAGGAGCCAAAATGTCAGGGGTCACCTGACAAAGATGTTTGATCTTTCTTTTGGCTCTGCGTGTCTCTATATTAGTTCAGTCGTTCTCAGTATGTGTTTGTTCTTCTTTTTCACAGCAGGTTCAAAATTAGAAGGATGAGGATCCGTCCTCGGGCCTGTACTTGCGTCTGAGCACGCTCCCTCTGGTCTCTGGGGCCATAAATGTTTCATCCTGGGACCACAATGTTTTCACAGATTTCCAATAACATCACCCCTCTTAATAAGACTTCAGCGACACAAGTTACAGCAATGAGACAGTGATTGGAAACTGTAAACTGAGCGATGCTTCTTTTTAGTGCAGTGTTGGTAAAACAAGACTTTTCCTAAAAGATCATCTTTATTTTAGATCATTTAGAATTTTATTAAATTAATAATTTAAAAAATGGGCAATTTTATTACTATTATGATTATTATTATTTTAGAAAATTTATATCTAAATGTGGACTAGGGGGATTTGTATGTAGGAAATGAATACTGTTGAACCATGTTTGAAACAAATAAATGAAATGAAATATGTTGTTAATAGAGGATTTTATTTTGATGCAATGAGATGCTTTGCCACTTTGTGATATTAATTCTACTATGGTTCTGCTCAGGGAGGTCAAAGGTGACAGCTGTGTGGCTTAAATATGTTGATTTTCTGCATGGCTGTTTTTAACCTTAAACTCACGTCAGGGCCACAGTTCATTTTTTAAAATAACTCTTTAGCCTCATCTAATGGACAGTACTGGAAAAACAAGTAAATCTCTTGTATGCTTTTTATGCCTTTGGACCTTCTGTAATTCTGTAACTCCTGCTCTGTGAATTCATGCTTGATTAACTTTGACCCTGCAAGGGTTTTAGGTCACATCAGAATATGTATGCTGTGCTGACATCACAAGGTCACATGACCATACAAACAGAGGAAGAAATAAAAACCCCCACAAAACTTCAAGTCACCTTCTCTTCAACCTCCTAGCTCTGCCTGTGAAAATAAGTAGTGATGATCCACAGATCCAACAACACTATTACATTACAAGGACTTTTCTAGAAGCTATTATTAAAGCAAAAAAACATGTAATGAAACAGAGAGGAAAGCTTGCAGTGTCCCACAGGGCTGATCTTATATACACACAGATGATCTTCCTGTTCCTCTGCTGCTCTGCTAAAGGAAAGCTCTGTGCATTGTTTATATAGACTGACTATAAGGTACATGAATGTGACGGATTAAAGTCATGTGATATAATTTTATTTTCAGTCCCACCAGCCTGATGGTGAGACTAGGTAATGCAGTGTTATTGAGAAAGTGCTGTCTGGATCACTCCTCCTCTAGGTGACACTTATTGCTCTCGTCTAAAACACTGTCTCTGCACTCTGTAGTTATGTTAAGCATACCAGAGCTGTGCACAGCCTCCCTTCCACAAGCAAAACAAAACACAGCAGACAAATGTGAGGCCTTCTCCTCTTTCCTACAGCAGCTAGCGTCACCTGAGTATCAGAAAGGTGAGCCCACAGAGTAATCTGTATGCCCATAAATTGAGTCTCGGTGCAGCAGAGGTGGAGTGGACAGCAGCTGTCTCAGTGTCTCAGATGAAGCTAGAATAGATAAAACCTAAACAAAGGGTGACATCATCATGGATGTTTTGGTGGTAGACCTCATGTTTTAGGCCATTGTTTCCCAACCTTTTGGAGCCATGGCACATATTTCACATTAGAAAAATCACACGGCACACCACCAAACAAAAATGTCACAAAAAGCATATATTGATAAATTTTCCCCGTGCACCAGGTATAGAATTGGCTCAGTATACCTTTTTGCTTTCTTCTGACCACTACTCATGCTAGGGCTCTTATCTGGGTCAGAATTTTCTCCAGGAACCAGGTAAGATTGACTAGTTTTTCATTTCAAATATTTTCCTGTTGACATTACGCACTGTGTTGTCTCACAGCATGACTGTTATATAACTTCAACTACCAAATAGAGCAGGTAGTTGTACTGCCCTCTAGTGGAAGACAATGTAACTGTTCTGTCCGTTACTCACGCCAATCGCTTCGAGTACCAATAAGGTGGAACCAGATAATCTTTCACGGCACACCTGATCATTTCTCACAGCACATCTATGCACAGTGGTTGGGAGGCACTGTTTTAGGCTATCCATGTCCTGTAGTGGGCCACCGTGGGATAGCTATCTGAGGGACCTTACAAGCTGTCAGAGGAGGGAAAAGGTTACTTGCTGACCATACCAGAGTGACCCAGACCTATCTCAAAGTCGAAGGAGAGACCCAGCCACAACACGAGGATGTGAGTGATCAATGGCGTGATGCAACATATGCAGGAAAATTGAGACTTTATAGGAAACCACAGTGCAAAATGGTGAACACTGCAAGGACAATGGGAAGAAGAAACTCTCTGAAGATGGTGTTAGACGTGTATACCAGACAAAGGTGTTTACACCTGCAAAGCTATGAACTGCCACAGTGAAGGTCTAGCAATTCTGTCTTTCAAGGATAAGTAAGCAAGTATGATACTAGTAGTCCTTTTAACAGTGGTGTTCAAGAAAACCAACAACATGTTTATATTAGTTTTAAGTGGTGCTTTATGTAGTGTGAATCTACCTTCCTTAGGCTCCTGACAACCTTAAATATTGGAATTAAGTATAGAAAATGACTGAAAGATGAACAGGAACCACTGCTGTCCTACCAATGCTGATTAAGAATACAACATCATGAAATCCCAGAAAAGACCTTGGTTAACCAGGGTTAATTGGTAAGTGTTTTATCATAATCCTTTGATAATGGTCACATAAACATATACTTTTCATTCTGCACTATGTCAACTGCCTCTTCCATAAGAGTCAAATTTGTCATTGAGTTGTCATGCCAGTCCTTAATGTACAAACAATATGCATTATAGTTAGAAGAACTACTTAAATAGGTTGACAGCGGAGAAGAATTAAAATGAAAAAGTATGTTCTAAAATTTTAAAAAGAAAAAAAAAATGTATCTTTAAAGTAAGAGAGGGATGTTGCTTGAGTGTGATGTACCTGATGAGTCGCTCCCAGGCGCCTGGTACCTGGAAGAGCAGAGGCTGATGCCCAGCAGTAAATATGGGATGGAGCAGAAAGGACCCAAATGAAGACTCACTATTCACGATGTTGCGTCAGAGGACCATGGAGACCTCTGTGAGATGCCTGATGGAGCAAAGAGGATTATTGAGGTATCAGATAAAGGTACACAGAAGTAAATGTGTGTTTGAATTGCTCTCAGAACGACTTCCCCCGGAGGAGGAAGGGTTAGACTAAAACTTTGATGCCTAATGATGTGTTTATTACAACATATCAGCCTATTATGGTGTCATTGTGACATTGTAGGCATCATACAGAAAAAAAGTGTTGTATAGCTCTTGCCATGTCCTTTCATATCATATATTACTTGATTTGGTCTTGAAATGTTTCTTCAAGGTCAACTTTGAACTTCAGTGCTTATATGATGGTGAAGGTCAAATGTTTCGCCAACCTAGGGAGTCATGTCCTTCAGGGCCTAGTATATTGTTTGAGTTTTGAACACAATCCATAAAAATGTGTGGGTAATGTAAAGTTTTTACTGCTTTTCACAATTTGTGTGAACTTGATATCATGTTCACCCAAATTAAATAAGCTTGAACTGAAAATGAAAATGAAAGCTGTCGACCAAAGACTGCTAATAAACAGACAGACGGACAAATTTTGTCTGTTTCTCCTTCGAAGGAAGGACATCAAGTGCGCTAAAATTGAATAACGATTGTATAGCTTATATTTTAAAACTCCAGCAAGCAAAATATTAATGTACAGTAGGGCTGCTTTTCCACATTGGAAATTTTAGGTCATAGACTTGATCATGTAAAATCACATAACTACTTTTGGCCACACTGATTACATACTTTATACTTTTCCATTCTGTTTTTTAACTACACGACACTGCCCCTCTATTTGACAGTGGGAATCATGATGGATGTAGACAGACCCAAAAATGCTCTACTTACCTGGGATCCTGCCCCCAACAGCCAGGCATCCACTCGTTCCATGTTTCTGTTGGAAAGGCAAGAAGTTGGTTCTGACTTTAACTCTCAGAGATCTTCATCTCAGCTGATGTCACCAGTGACAGAGTAAAATGTAACATGTAAAGACTTACCCAGTGACTGGGAAAGCAGAAGGGAAGTGGTGAGGGAAACTGCCAAGAAGGTACTTACTGTATCCTCTGGATGGAGTAAAGAGGAGATGGTGATGCCATTAGGAGAGGAAAATATTCAAAAGATGTTGGCAAAGAAAGAGTGGAATCATTCGTGTGATGAAGAAAGTGGGGAGGAGTAGTGGGAGGCTAGGCATATGGCAAAAAGAAAGAAGTGCCAAAGGCAAACAGTTACAGTGACTCATACACAAGGCTGGTCACTAAAGAAAAACAAAAACACTATATCGATTGGCTGGACAGAAAGATCATGCCAGAAAGGATGAGCAGCAGAGAATTAGTAAGGAGGAAGTATGGACAGCTATGAACACACTGAAGAGTGGCAGTGGGTTCATATGACATACTTGTGGAGCTTTGGGGATGTCTGGCAAAGAATGTAGCTGATTTTTTCCAACTGTGCTTCTTTGTGGATCTATAGAAAACATATGATAGGGTGCCAAAGGAGGAACTGTGGTACTGCATGATGAAGTCAGGAGTGGAGAGCTGAAAATGCTTAGATTTTCATTGGGACAGGATTACAAATGAGAACATCAGAGGAAAAGCTCAGCTTGAGTGATTTGAAGATAAAGTGAGGCAAGGCTGACATGGTTTGAACATGTGCAGAGGAGGGATAATGGATATATTAGAAAAAGGATGGTGAATATGAAGCTGGCAGGCAGGTAGACAAGAGTAAAACCTTGTCTACCTGATCCAATGTGGTGGAGGAATAAAACTGCTTTAGTGCTTCGAATTACTCTGTGCATACAGTTAAAATCCTGGTGCACAGATCTGCACTGTTCTTTTCAGCAACAACCCTTTGTTCTGTATTACTGCACATCTACCTGATAAATCTGACTCCCAGTGCTTTATTGAAACTTCAAGGATGTACTAGTTCATTCAGCTTACAATCAATAGCAGTTTCAAGGTTTTTGAAATGTGTAAAGCTGAGCAGTAGAGTGATGTGCTTTTGACTTACTGTATTACAGAAAATAAAGACAATTAGAATCCTTTGAGAAATCAATGAGGCTTTTAAAGAGTCACATCCAGTAAAAAGCAATCTACTTGACAAAGTTAAAGTTCAGGATGGTCAGTGGTAACCCTGACACATAAAAAGCATGGAAATATGTGAATTCACCAGCATTTCACTGATGTTAGCATAATGGTGAAAGGAAAGCCCCAACCACGCCTTCCTAATGTGGGAGTCAACCAGTAGGACCACTCCCTCCATGATCATGACCATGAAGACCATGATCATCACCATCTAACAGGATACCAGTCATTAAATTATTAAGAACCTTATGTTAACGACTAATTCGGATTCAGTAATGTTCCTACATGAAGAGCAAGGATTTGGTGGAATTTAGGCAGGGTGCGTGAAGGTCTGGCTGTGAAAATGGAAAAATGTCTGTAAAATGACAAATGTGACCTTGACTTTGGGTGAAGACCTAACAGGTGATCACAGTGTATAAGTTAAATTCTGAACAATCATGTAAAAGGACTATTCATGCTTTGCTATGGCTTTGCTATTCATTGAAGGTTGTATTTAACTAACTTTAAAACCTCATAACGACCAGATTTTTCTATTATGTACTGATCCTTAAACCCTTGGAAAAGAGGGTGTGTTTTCTTTTTATCGTGACTCAGAATCTGGGCAAAGTCAATTTACAAATACGATTTAATTGGTTTCACTGATATGCTATCAGGAACCAAAAGGTTTGGGAACTGGAAGCCCCAGCTCAGCACTTCTGCGGCCAGCAGAAATCAAAGCAAAGTCATAAAGTTTAACTGAGATGGTTTCAGTGAATAAGTGAGCAACACAGAGTACCTGGAACACACTGTACCCTTGAAGAGACAACAATATCTTTAACTTCTCTAATAAAATGTAAAAAAAACGATTGCCCTTTAACCAAAGGACTTTGATGTTCCTCACAAAATCAACATGTGCACTTCCTGTTCTTTGGAATCTGCAGTGAGGAGGAAGGCTTGGCTCACCGGCTGGCCTGTGGGGGTTGTTGGAAGTGTTTCTAGTACACTTATGACTCTTTGTAGCTACTCAACCATGTTTAGTAAAGGTGGTGGTAGTGCTGGTTTTGGTGGCAGTTGTAAAAGTACAAAGAAACAAAGAGCAAAGGGGAGGGGGAAAAATGGAAAATCTAAGAAATTAGCAACACTTTGCCCATTAAAATACTCTGTGCTCTTGAACAAAATGGTCTCTAACCTCTCAGCAAATTATTAGAAAAATGTCCTAATATGTTACTTTTTTATTTGTGACACATAGCTTGTACCAAACTAAGGACTGTAGAAAGGTGGAAATGAATCACAGGTCCTATATCTGCTGAAGCTTCAGGGAAATCCCCCCCCCACCCCCCCCACCCCCACCCCCATCCTGAATCAGTATTTTTACTGCTAACAAAACAGAGAAACCTATGAGAAAAGTGTTTACAAAAGACATTAACATGCAGGCAGCCTCAGTGTACAACAGACGTTCTTTATTGTGACACACACTGATAAATATATATTTATATTAATAATGTAAGATTGCATAAGATGGTAATGAAAAACGCACATCCTCCAAGCCTATGTCATGTTGGCTCAGTAGTATGTCTCTAGCTCCACCCAACCTAGAAATCAAATGAGACACAATTAGTGTGATGTTTCATGTCAAATGTGGTAAATGGACTGGTTCTTGTATAGCGCTTTTCTACTCTTCTGAGCACTTAAAGCGCTTTACACAACTCGTGCATTCGCACACCCACAAATGTGAGAGTTTAGATACTTCCTTTTGTCTTTTACAGATCCAACGAAAAATTCTAATAAAAATTATAGAGTGGCCAACTTATCTAATTTTTATCTGTCTTTACTTTATTTTGCTTATGTTTACTGACAGTTATTGGGGAAAAAATTGACTTGACTGGGGATTATAAAGAAGATAAACTGCAGCCATGATTTTGGTGATGATGCTATTAGGAGCTCTACCCTTCAGGGACATGTGAGGGTGTGTCAGTTTGGTCTCAGGGTTGCTTATGAGAGGATATCATGAGCGAGGCCATTAATATTCACCCTGGGATGAAGTCATATGACCCTAGAAGAGCTAGAGGTTTGTGTATTTGGGTTTTATATTATTAGATTTACATCCTGTACAATTCTGAACTGAAGTCTGATCATCAGGACACAGTTTATTTTCATTTCTTGGAATAATCAACATTTTTCACCTTTCACTCTTAATACTTTTTGCTGTTCTGGTGTTCAGTTTGTGGTTTCTCAAACCCTTTAGATAAAATGTAAAAAAAGTATGACCTTTGCATTCCCCTACACTAATATTTAAAATGCAGAGTTTACAGGCAAAAATGTGTCCTACGTGTGTCAGAAAGTAAAACAAAGAGCTGGGAAGGTCTTACCTCCTGGGGTGCGTCTGAGGATATATTTTCTGACTTCATCATAGATGAAGATGAGGAAGGAGTAGGGAACGGAACAGAACCACCACATTGGCCTAAGGTAAGGATGGACAGACAAAGATTCAATTTCAAATGACAAAAAAAAAAACCCACACAAAAGCTTGCTTCTCAACATCTTGGAAATTCTTATGTCAGGTTCTGTAAAAGCACATGAAAAGCTTTGATGGTGAACATTATGCTGTAGACAACCAGATGTTAAAATGAATTTATGAGGTGAGGAAGCAAAACGACGCATCTAAAAAATCTAAAAACAGAAGGTACTCACTGCTACAGGTCAGTAAGAACAGACTAGAGACCAAATGATATATCAGTGGGGTCGATATATCAGCTTAAATAACAGTATCAGGATATATAACAGTTGATTAAAAAAAAAAAGTAAGGAAGACATGGGGAGAAAAAAGCCTTCAGTCATTTTATGACCATTGATGTTGCAAGTTTGCCTACCAGAGGGCACTCTGCAACTTCCCTGTTGGCAACACATATTTGAAACGGCACAAACACAAAACCCAGCTAACCCGAACAAAGTTGGACAGAGCATAAACAAGCAATCCACGACAAAGAAAGACTGTTTTAAAACCTCATTGTCACATCAAGGACTCATATATAACTACATATAACAAATAACAGGGAAAGCTGTTCATATTTTCTGTCTGAAAGAAAAAAATTGGCCAGTATCAGTTCTGAAATCACCAAATATTTGTGTCAGTATTGATCTTAAAATTCCTGTTACTGGTCACGTCTAGAAGAGACCATACGGACATGATCCCTTTCAATGTCATAATGCACACATAGAAAACTTATGATATACTGCACAACATTTAAAGAACATCCACAGGAAAAGTAAACAAATTAATGCAAATGTTTTATGGTCCTCTTGGATATTCTTTGGCAAGATTGTATGAATTTCTGAGCCGATGAGCCTAAAAGTGTCTTAACTTTTTTCTTTTTAGAGGAGAGCAACCCATATCGCAGCTTGTGCGCTTTACTACAAAGTGGAAATGACAGTAATAAACATATTTTATTTTATATTAACAACGCTAAAACTCCATTTAACAAAATACAAGGACATGATCGTCTTTGCATAAATGAAGATGGCAAACTAGGCAGCCACAAAAACATGGGTGAAATAGCAAAACTTTGCAATATGAATATATTTGTATTTGTATTTTTACTCAGTTGTATATAGTATTTGTATTTGTATTCTATTTTTATCTTATTGTATATTTATTTTATTTTATTCTACTGTATATAGTATTTTATTTTATTCTATTCTGTACAGTTGTGTACTGTATTTATTCTTATTGTATTCTAATTTTTGCCTCATAACTTTTGCACTGTCCACTTCCTGCTGTGACAAAACAAATTTCCCACGTGTGGGACTAATAAAGGTTATCTTATCTTATCTTATATAGCGATTTCTCTAAAGTAGCCAAATAATGCTGAGTGTTTTGGTTCATTTGTATAATTACAGGGTAGAAAATTATAGTGTAAACCTATCAGATTGTTTTTACTCACTTCATAGGGTACATTCTGATGGCAATGTCCATGCCTGGGCAGTATGACAGGAAGGCAGCCAGAGCCATCTCCTCAAAGATGCCAAAGATGAGAACGTAGTTCCTGTGAAATAAATAAATGTAAGAATCAATAAAACAGCAGAGACTAATCTCGTTAAAACTGGACTTATTTGCCGGTTTATTTGGAAAATGGCGGTTCCAAAGTCTGTTGTTATTGGAGATCTCATGTATATCTGTGCATACATACTTCATTCCTTGTTTCACAATGGAGTTGGTCCTGGTTTTACAGATGAGCAGATCGGCCACCTGGACGATCACAATACTTGTGAAGAAAGCTGTGTGGCAGGTAAACTCGACGATCTTTCTGCGCTCGTACGTCTGGGGGACAAAAGCTAAATTAACACTGAATCACTGAAACACACACGTTTTACAATTCTCACAGTCTGGAGTAAAGTTAGTAACATTACTGTGACTGACCCACTCCTGTCCATAGCTGTCTTCCAGGTCATTTAGATATCTGTTATCCCAGAACACTCTGATTCCCACCAGATCTTTGGGGAGGAATCCATTCTCAGACAGGATGACAAAATAAGTGAAAAAGCCACCTAAGGCCTGCATCATACCTAAAAGAAGCAAAAACATCAAAGAATGCTTATCAGACAGGGTTTCAACTTTTACTAATGACAAATATAAATAACAACTGTGGCTGCCTCTTCATAAAGAAAGCAGTAGCAAATATGACATGTCAATGTAATACTCTGCAAATCCATGGTGAATGAAAATTAAACACATTAATTGTTTGAAACAATGCCGCACGTTTAACCTATTAACAAATTAAATAATGGTCAGATTTGCCTGAAAAAAACTGACGGATTCCGTTTTTAATGCCTGCAAACAAAAAATCTTTCAATTTAATAAAGTAATATGCATTTAAATTAATGATTGCATTCAATCTATAAGCAATAACTTCCTCACCAAATGACGGTACCCATTTTGGATATGATATTTAAAGGTGTTTTAGTGTCTGCAGTATAAACAAAATCCAGCAGGGGGCAGTAGAGGAAGGCTTAAAACAGCACAAAAGTATTAAAAACAGATTTGATATAGCTAAAGGTTAAACAGTGAACGATGTGTTACCAATTTGCCCATAGGCCATACTGATGAGTCTCTCATTCACCAGCTTGTCTGTTTGGGCATTTCTAGGCTGCCTCTTCATGATGTCACTTTCAGCCTGTTCATAGGCCAGGGAGATGGCAGGGACCTGTCATGGCACAAGAAAAGAAAAAGAAAAAACAAATTATCCACCCATAAATGCATTATCTTCCGCTTGAGCTTCTGTGTAGAACAGATTCAGTAAGCTGGAGAGGAAATGCCCCCTCATTAACAAAGAGATCTTCTTTTAGCCTGCAAAAAGAGATTGTTGATCTAAGAAAAACCCAGGACATCTTCCTATCCATCTCTGATCAAGGAAAACAGCAAAAATCGCAGTTTTCTTTTCAGCACTGTACCCAACTTACTTAAGTATAAATAACTTTATTAATTTCTTCATAAGTAATATTTGAACTATTTAAAAAACAACATTTAATAACAATGTCACAAACATATCATTACTCACAGTAAGCTTTAATACTACTGATATTTATTTAGATTCTCTCCCTACGATTGATCTGGTTAAGGTAATAATTAGTACTTCTAAATAGTCAGTGTAGACCACATTACACCACAGAAACAGCTTCAGTGATACTGCTGGTATTAAAGGTACTGTGCTACAGTAGTTTGAATCCTTTCCATCCAATGGACTACAGTTTCTTCATGTAAGATGGAGAGTCCTCTTCTCACACTAAGGTTAATTATGGAGTTCCACAGGGTTCCCTGCTAGGACCAATTCTGTTTACATTATACATGCTTCCCTTTTACATTGACTTTTACTGCTATGTGGATAATACCAAACTTTATTTATCTAAGAGGCCAGATAACACAACAATTAGTTAAACGTGTTTAACAGAATGTGCTAAAGCTAAAACAGCGTGGATGATTCTTCCTTCTAAAATCATTGTTTTTGTGACTGTTGTTGTGATTTTGTTCTACATAGATTGAATTAAACTGAATTGAACAGAATCAGGCAAAATCTCACCATGTCAGTTCCCAGGTCAATACAGAGGATGGTGACAGTTCCCAGGGCAAGAGGGATGTCAAAAAGCACGAAGAAGAGGAATGGCGACATCTCTGGGATTTTACTGGTCAGAGTGTAGGCGATGGACTTCTTCAAGTTATCAAAGATCAGACGGCCTGAAAAAGGAATTCAGCAGCTGCTGCGAAGCTTTGTATTTTATGGAATTTTACTTTTTTTCCAAGTCTTGATATAGATGTTACCTTCTTCCACTCCAGTTAAAATGGAGGCAAAGTTATCGTCTAGCAGGATCATGTCAGCAGCCTGTTTGGAGACATCAGATCCAGCGATGCCCATGGCAACACCGATGTCAGCTTTCTTCAGAGCTGGAGAGTCGTTCACACCATCACCTGTCACGGCCACAATGGCTCCCTGGAAGAAAGCATTTTTTTATATACATTTTAAACAAAACAATGTTGAAACTGTGTGTGTGAGAATCCCCACTCCCGCCACCCCTGATGCTCACCTGTCTCTGGCATCCTTCCACGATGATCAGTTTCTGCTGAGGGGAGGTCCTGGCAAATACAATTTCAGTGTGGTGCTTCAGCACATCATCAAGCTGCTCTGGGGTCATTTCTTTCAGCTCACTACCATGGATGACGCAGGCCTTAGCTTCCCTGTAGATTAGATTGCAGTAGTGTTAGTACAGAGGTGTTTCGCAGATTTTTTTTTTTGTGCAATTCTGCATGCTTTTTTTTTCTTTTTTCTTTTTTAATGCGCATTGTATTCTGCGTCCTGATTGGCTGTAGACCATTTTCAATCAACCTCGTGCAGTGTCTCCTGCACAGTACAGATTGCGTTCAACTTGTCAAATTTACATAAATCTTCGCTTGCAGTGTGACTCTGAAGTGCTGCACTGTATGTTTGTAAGTTTTCTCCCCAACAAACACAACAATGTCGACGAAGCATCATCACCTGCGGGTGCCTTCAGTTTCATTCTATAATACTGCACTTATTTTTCTACAAGGTTTGAACTTTGAGAGTATTTAAACAAGAGAGAAAAGTGTAAAAATCTTGATGCCTGTCTGAAAAAAGTGTGTAGTTAGGGGTTTTACAGCCTTAAAACATTTATAATAATTCCAAAAAATAAACTTGGCTACTTCGCGGATTTCACTTATCGCAGGTTATTTTTAGAACGTAACTCCCACAATAAATGAGGGACAACTGGATGACAGTAGTGTGGCTCAGGAGGTAGAGGAGTTCATTCGCTAATTGGAAGGTTGCTGGCTCGTGTGTCAATGTGCATGAATAAATGGATAAATGTTGCATGTTGTACAAAGTACTTCAAGTACTCAAGTAGAGCAGGAAAGCACTATATAAGAATCATCTATTAACGAACAGCAGCTGTAGTCCAACATCCTGTGTCCAAGCACAGACTATGTTAAGGATATTAGAAAAAGATAATGATGGGGGAAAGAAAATAACATCAGCCTCAGCAAAAGTTGATGATGGAACATTCAGCAAAAAGCTACATTTACAACATATTCTACTTGTTGTCTTCCCATTGCAGATAATGAATCACATGTGTTGCATTTATTAGGTATTATTTGCACTTGAGTTACGAAGATGACTACTGATTCAGGATTATAGTATAGTATAGTCTTGTACTGCTGATGAAGAAACAGGAAAGCCAGTAGCTAAGAACCATATCAAGATTATTTTTTCTTGCACAAATTAATGGTAAAAGCCTTTTAGGCTCTGCAGATGTCAAAACCTTCATTAGCCAAACTTGATTTAATTTGAACAGCTGCCTCTTATGCTCACAAAATGTTCAAAGCTAGCTAAATAAATCTTGATAAGAAAACTAACCTAGGGTTGACCTCTGAAACTGGAATATTTAAGCGGGCAGCAATGTCTTCAACAGTCTCATTGCCTTCTGAGATGATACCCACACCTCTAGCAATAGCCTTGGCTGTAATTGGATGGTCACCTGTGACCATGATGACCTGAGAAAGAAAAGATAAGAAAAATATTTAACTTGAAGTTTTGACCACAGTTTGAAAAAAGAGAAAGTTTAAAATCTGTTGTTTCAAAAAAGTTAGCATACCTTGATTCCAGCACTCCTGCATTTACTCACAGCATCGGGCACAGCAGCACGAGGAGGGTCAATCATGGACATGAGGCCAATAAAGCACAGGTTTTCAGTGGGGAAGTTCACATCATCAGTGTCAAAAGCAAAGCCTTCTGGGAACTGGTCATCAGAGAGGTTATAGTGGCAGAAACCTGAAAAAGACACACAGAAAGTACTTGTTAGATTAAATTTTCTCCAGTAAACAAACAGTTCATAAATGCTGATATAAAAAGAAGTGAAGCTGTACCCAAAACTCTCTCTCCAAGGCCTCCCAACTCAAGATAGGCACTATTAAAAGAATCTTTCAGCTGAGCGTCCAGAGGCTGCTCTTTGCCCTGGATCACGATGGTGGAGCAGCGGTCCAAAATCCTCTCTGGAGCTCCTTTCATCACCAGCAAATGCTTGGTTTCGCCAGGGGTGTTGTTTTTATGGATGGAGAGCTGTGGGGCAACAGAAAGCTTTGATTTAAACGCAAAGTTTTCAGGTCTCAAAAATTAGGCCCTCATTAGGCGTTCTACATTTGCAAGGGTAATCTTGAGTGTGACTTGAATTTCACCATCTAGCAGTGAGTGCAAGCATTGGTGGAGATGTCACTGTGCCTGCCGATTATTTGTGACCACATAGAATTGTTCATGGAGACTTTACATTGCAATGTCCCAAGTATATATGTGAACCAGGCACTGCACTTCAAAGAAGTATACTACTGTGCATTTCCACAACAACATACCGTCAAGGTTTATTGCCTTAAACTGTACTCCTGCCAGCAAAGGATGACTCCACTGATAACAACAAGAAGTCAGACTGTATAGGTATTTTTGAGAAAATTGGCTTACTGGACTTTTGATTTAAACACAAAGCTTTGAAACAGAAGTTCACAAACCAAAGCATGTACAATGTATTTTTGAGATTTGTCACTCTGTATGGATGATTTACCTGGTATTTGTTTGTGGAATTAAAGGGGATCTCAGCAATTTTGGGGTATTTTTCTCTCATGTCACTAACAGATCCACAGCACAGCTCGATACACTTCAGCAAGGCAGCTTCTGATGCATCACCAGCCACATGTCTCTGTGGATTTTTAGAAAAAGACAGAGTTGGTAAAATGGATTCATAAGTTACATCCTATGCCTTATTTAAAATACCAAAGCTTTTACTTGCCAACCACAAGAGCCTTAAGAAATGAAAGTTTATCACCTTCAAAACAGGAACTTTGTTCTGTTCAGCCAGGAAGACGGCCCGGTTGCAGAGTCCGGCGATTCTGGACAGAGCAGCCCAGGTGGCAGAGCTCCTGTCAAAAGAGGTACCGCTCTGGTTCTCAGTGGTGTCGGCCTCATGGATCTGGTTGTCAAACCACATGTGGGCCACGGTCATTCTGTTCTGGGTCAGGGTGCCGGTCTTGTCAGAGCAAATGGTGGAGGTGGAGCCCAGAGTCTCGACAGCTTCCAAGTTCTTCACCAGGCAGTTCTTCTTGGCCATACGCTTAGCAGTCAGAGTCAGACACACCTACAGACAAAACGTAAGTTTTCAAAACTATGACAACTGCAGACAGTAAGACATAAGCTATCTGCAGAGAATGTCATTTGACACCAAAACTCACAGTGACAGTAGCCAAGAGACCTTCTGGCACGTTGGCGACAATGATACCAATGAGGAAGATAATACCCTCCAGCCAGTTATATCCAAGGATGACGGAGAGGATGAAGAAAGAAACACCCAAGAACACGGCCACTCCAGTGATGATGTGGATAAAATGTTCGATCTCAATGGCAATGGGAGTTTTTCCAGCTTCAAGACTGGAAGCCAGGGTGGCGATACGGCCCATGATAGTATTATCTCCAGTGTTGATGACGATTCCTCTGGCTGTGCCTGAAAATTGAAGAGACACAGAGTCCACAGAACAATGGATGATTTCATTCTTCCTTGTTATCCTTCTTATTTTGTGGATTACCAGCAAGCATCACTAAACTACTGTTTCATCAAATAAAAACCACACTCAAATTGTCAACCACAAGCTGTTCATACTCTACCTTCTACACAGTTGGTGGAGAAGAAAGCAATGTTCCTGGTTTCCAGTGGGTTTTCATTGGAAAATTCTGGAGAACGAGTCTGGGGCTCTGATTCACCCGTCAGGGAGGAGTTGTCCACCTGAGAGATAACAAACAAAATCAAACGAAGATCAGTGAGGGGATCAGTGACATGAAAACACAGAATTAAATATTTTTGTAAAAAATAATAATAATAAACTTAAGAAACAAATGGGAACAGTTTATGATATGATCAAAGAAAAGCTACTTAGAATGAAGACCACCACATCCAATCAACATAGCTAGTAACTTCTCAGATTTACTAGTGGGATACATAAAAATGTTGAACAGTTGAGCAATCAGCTTGCATGCACAAGATTAGCTAATCTAAATGGACTGAGGGCTGAGCTTGACTCTGTCGCCGGCCATAACTAAACTATGTCTAAAACTAACTAAACATCACAGCATGTCTTCTTCTCATTTAAATAAATAAATAAATAATAGTAGATATCAAACACATGCTCTACAAAAATGTTTGCTGGCATAAAGAGTATTTGAGATACAGACCTTGCAGCCGTGAGCAGAGATGATTCTCAGATCAGCAGGGATCCGGTCTCCTCCTTTCACCTCCACTAAATCTCCAAGCACCACCTCCTCAGTGTTGATGCTTTTCTTCTCTCCGTCACGGATAACCAGGGCTTGCTATGAAATCAAAGATTTTAGGAATTTTTGATTAACCCGGTTTGAATTTAATGCCAACACCAAAATTTCAGATGATAAAATGTATCATCAGTGCAGAACTTTTCCCTTAAGACTGTGCAAAAAATACTGCAGTTTCTTAATTCATATAAGCTGTAAATATGTTGAATTTACATTAGTTTTCCTTTCAGTGTCTCACCTGTGGGACCATGTTCTTAAAGGAATCCATAATCCTGGAGCTCTTGGCCTCTTGGTAGTAGGAGAAGCAAGCCGTGATCATGACCACAACAGAAAGGACGATACCTAGGTACAACTACATGAAGAGACACGAGAGAGTTAGGTGATCCTTAATGGCGACTTATGTTGTGATTTGGCGCTATATAAATAAAATTGAATTGAATTGAATTAATGGTCACAATAACAATTTAGATAAAGACTCGCTTACGTTATCACTTGCAGGTTCATCTTCTGAGGCAGCCTGGATACTATAAGCCACAAAGCAGAGGAAGGCACCAATCCACAGCAGCATGCAGAAACCACCAAACAGCTGGAAACCAGGGGAAATAACATTTAACCTTTGGTGGTTGTACTTACTTTTTTTTGCATTTATAATGTGTGAGTTAAAACACAGGTTTGTGGTTTTCATGGTGAGGATGTTGGACTCCTACCTGTTTGCAGAACTTGACCCATTCGGGTGTTGTGGGAGGAGGTGTGAGGGCGTTGGGGCCATCTCGGGCCAGGATCTCTTTTGCTCTGGAGGAGGAGAGACCCTAAAAACAGTGTCTCAGTTACCCCAGAAGTTCAAAAGACTTGTCTGTACATGTGTAGTACAGTATAGTTACATCCTACAACAGTAATATTGTAGTATATTTACTGGTTCCTGTCACCCTCTTAATTTTGCCTTTCCAATGCCGTTTTTTTACTTGGCACAGCAGTGGCAAGGCAGTGGTATTTTCTCTGTAATTTTACAATTTTATGCACAAAATGAGCTAATGTTAAATTTGATGTTTGCTACAGGCCACACAAAAGCTGTCAAGGCAACAAATGACTGAAAAAACAAGAAAGTTCAAAAAGATTAAGCCTGGAGAACATATAGCAAATTATTAAGTTATTATTATTTGATTGCTTTTTAGTTGTTTAACATGCTTACCTATAAAAGAGATGTGAAAAAAATAGTGGCTCGTGTGGATTAAAAGTCTTTTAGTTTTCATTTTGTTCAAATTTGAAGAATTTGGTTTGTAAAACTAGACCAATAAAACAGAACTCCGTAACTAGATACTGCTCATAGTGGGTGAGAAACTGAGATCTTGAACATTTTATATGCTATTATTTGCATGCACACCATGATGTTTTTCAAGACTACCTGATCTTTCCTGGCCTCTGTCCTTACCATCTCAAACACTCACAAAAACAAAGACACATATTCGGAGTCCTCACCATGACTAGGTCGGTTCCATATTTTCTGTGAATCTCGTCCACGCTTAATTTGTGATCATCCTAAGGAGAGTGTGGGAGAGAAAAAGACGAAAATGTCATTTGAGGCTTAAAAAACATCCCTGTAAATTCCTCCAGAAGGACACAGGGGACAAAATGCATCTGCACTTTACACATTGCTCCATACAGAGTCATTTTAAGATAAGAATCTTTTTGTGTTTGAACACGGATTTTCACATGTTATAAACTCTTTATACTATATTGGCATACTTAAATTGTGCCAATCAAACACTTACATGAAAGATTATCCCAGAGTGGCTTCACATAATTTACGTACTCACCAGGTCAACTTCTTTTTTCAGGTCCTCCGTATCCCTATTTTTTCTACCCTTCTTGCTCCTCTTCTCTTCGTGGTCTGCGGTTGCCGCCAGTTTGTAATCATCTTTCATTTTCTGTTATGAACAAAGTGTCACAAAAGGGAGTTCTGAATACGACTAAAATCGAAGGTGATTTTAAAGCAGAAAGTTGCATGAAACGAAATTATTAATTATTGTCAACAATTAAAGAATAATATATTGTTAACTGATATGCTGTTAAATATTAGAACAGCAAATTCAAATTCAAATAGATCATTTTAGAATATGTTTTAAGTTTCTAAAGCTGTAAAGAAATTAATGTATGTTTTCACAGTGTCACAAAATAGGGTTTTAAATAAAACTGATACAACATGAAACATGCTGGAAAGTTGCCTTTCAGATTTTACATAATGAAGTAAATGTGTCATTGTTTATATAATTTCGAAAAATGTCTCTTCACAGTTGATAAAGAAGTAAAAAAAAAAAGAAAGAAATTTAACAGAGATGTAAGCTAATGTGTAAGTAAGCGGCAAGAATATTCAACCCTGAGCAATCCAAAACTGTCGAGCTCAGTCCAAACTTACTGTCACTCCCATGGTTGCAGTGCAGTCTGACAGCAGTCAGTTCAGTTAATCAGTCTAACCTTCCTACTCCACCTCCCTCTTTCAGTCCAGTTGTCTCCTGCGTCTTCCACTCTGCCCTGAACATAGGTGGCTTAATTTCAGCTTACTTTTATACCTGTGGAGGAGGAGCTTAGAGGAAGGAAGCGTGGAGGTTAAACTCAATAGGTCATGGGTTGGGGGAGGTATTATGATTAAACTCCTCCAACACTCAAATCTTTTGCTTCAGTCACTGCCAAGGGTACCCGTCAGCTGTGTCCAGAAGCCCAACAGCTAACCACACTTGGTTGGACTCCTTCAGCTTGATGGCTCCCTTCAGCTTTGGTGCCACTACTCAGTGCAGATATCTCGGCAATAGAGCTACCACAATTGATCAGTCAACTTCGATAACCCTTCATCCTTGTCATCCTTGCGTTGCTGGAAGGGGAAGTTAAAGATCTAACAAACAAGGATCCTCTGCCAGACATGCACAATGAACCCTCCCTATACATTTGGGCACAGCAAACCTCACTGCGAATCTGGTCATACAATTACAAAACCAATCATCAGCGACCTAGCGTGTTCTAGGTGCCTTGATGAACACAGCTATGCTCGAAAATTGACCCTGATATCCCTCATCAAACCAAGATGTTCTCTTCCTGTTCGCAAAGAAAGGGCTGCCCTTGATGTCTGACTGGTCGGAGTACATGGAGTTACAGGATATGTTTGCTGTAAACGTGTGAATCAATGTAAGCATGTTATCATCTCATTAAGCAAGGTTAGGATGGGTGTAAAGATAGAAAGAAAGAAACGGCAAAGAAGAGATATACTGTCAAACAAAAAAAGGGTGAGGGAGAAAACCTAGAAAAGAAACACGGAAACTGTCTGAAATAAATGTGAGAGAAGAGATGAAGGAGAGGGTTATTTGCCATTTGCCTTGGGAAACCCCATGAGGCAAAAATATATCTCTAATTGATTAGGATTTTTCACCATTTATGGAAGGAACAGGTTTTTAGAAATGAAAAAAAAAAAGAAAAAAATTACAACTTGTAATCTTGTAAAATTCATAAATCTTTAAGGGGTAGTTTTGTCAACAAAGACCTAGCATGTAATTAAAAAACACTTTTGACCCTGATGTCCCTCATCAAATCAATGTATCCTCTTCTTGTTTAGGAAGGAAGGGCTGTCCTTGAAGTTTTTATGGGTGCAGAGCAGGGAGTTGCTGGATATGTTTGCTGTAAACGTATAACTTTGTGTTATCAACCCACAGAGCAAAGTGAGGATCGTTGTGAAGATGCAAAGAATGGAGCGACAAAGATGAGGTAAAATGTAAAACAAAAGGCGCAGGAGGAAAATATGGAAACTGTCTAAAATAAATATGAGAGAAAGGTAAATGATGAATGAGATGGTTCAAATTTAAGTACGAGGTCCAAAGCACACTTCTGTACATATTAATATATATTAGAAAAACACAAAATGGTTCAGTCCATCCCACGCTTGACTCACTTTTATAGCACAACTGATTTATTCTGCCTAGGCGAGCGCTAATGCACACTGTGAGTCATGTCTTTCTACAAGAAAGCAAAATCAAATAATTACAAGAAAGAAAAGAGAGGGGCAGAAAGCAGTTCCTAAGAAACGCTGTTTCCAAAGAAAGGTGAGCTGAGCACAACAAGCATTTTACGATGTTAACCCAGAGAGTTTGAAAAAGTAGGAGATCTTACTTTACTTGAATTGACACACAGTGAGCTCATATACTGCCAACAGCAGCTATTCTCAGCAGTCTTTTATTTCGATGCGAGTATCAACGAGAATCTTGGCAGTATTAACGCCTGTTCAATTTGGGGGGGTTTCTTTCTTTTTTAAATTGTAAGATAAAGACCCTACAATAATAGACAGGAGCAACATCAAGAAGCCCCTTTTCAGCACTTTGTTTTTTCAGGATTTATATGTTGGACCAATGAGTTTGTGAGGTAAGAAAGCCACGTGGAAGTTGATAAAATAGCATTTTTAACATCACTGTGATTTTTTTCTTCTGTAAAAATGTAATGTTGCTAAGTGTCAATGAAATACGCCTCCATACACAGGCACATAAACATTTTCAGGCTCACTTCTATGCTTATGTTTGTTAACTGAGGAAAACTGACAGAGATTGTAATGCATTTTGACTGGACCAAGATATGGTATTTACTGTTTTGTTTTGTTTTTTAAAATCCAGCTAAGCTTGGATACTTATTTAATATTTCAAAATTTCAGTCATCTGTATTATTATATAATTTTGTATGTTTTGCCTGATGATCTAGTTTGATCCCTGCCGTAGCACCACATGGGTTGAAAAAGGTATGAGGCTGTGAGTATGGAAAATGAAGATTATTCTGAGGTTACTGCAGATAAACATTTATTATTTGTGAATAAATCACATATCTAGTGACGTCTTCTGGTGTTTATTGAGGAGTATTGTAGCCTAAGCATTGCAATTTAACATCCTATCCAACACTTCCCGCCCCCCATCCCCCATCCCCCATCCCCCGCCCCCACTCCAACTCAACAACCTGATCATAAAGGAAGGACTGTCCTTGATGTACGGCGGAGCTGGATATGTTTGCTGTAAACGAGCAACCGTGTGTTGTCACCCCATTAAGCTAAGTGAGGAGGGGTATAAAGATGCAAAGAGAGAGAGAGAACAAAGTGAGTGGATCATATAAAACTAAAGAGGCAGGAGAAAAACATGGAAAATCTCGGAAATTAATGTAACAAATGTAAAAATAAATAAATAAATAAATAAATAAAATAATAAAAAGATGTAAATGACAGTACACATCATTTCCATTTAAAGAGCATTACTGTTTAACTTTTATAAATATACTTGTAGTATAAATGTCTATGATGCTATGGGTATTTTGAAGACACAATCATGGGCGATCCTGGCTCAAAGAGTTGGCAGTTCGTCCCCTAACCGGAAGGTGGCCGGTTCAAGCCCCGGCTCGGACAGTCTCGGTCGTTGTGTCCTTGGGCAAGACACTTCACCTACCGCCTACTGGTGATGGCCAGAGGGACTGATGGCACGATATGGCAGCCTTGCTTCTGTCAGTCTGCCCCAGGGCAGCTGCGACTACAACTGTAGCTGTCTCCACCAGTGTGGGAGTGAATGAATAGTGGAATTGTAAAGCACTTTGAGGGCCCCAAAAAGCACTATATAAATGCATTATTATATTTCCCTGTTCCCTAGCACAATAATGACATTATTTAAATCAGTTGTGTGACTGAATTTTGATTTAACCAAAGTGTGCTGAGAAAAGTTTGAATGTGAGATATAATGCTTTTAATCTTCTTAATTAATTTTTTTTACATTTAACATCACATTTTTTTTAAATAGAGTAATTGTGCAGTAAGGTCAACATATCACTTTATCTCAGAACTGGACAAGTAAGTAGAATTTATTTTTCTTAGCACTCTAGACACTGGCAACAGCAGCAAAGAGACCCTTTCGGTTCTGTTTCATTTATTGCTATAGTAAACAGTGACAAACAGACAAACTGAAAAGTTTCAGATTTGGAAACACACCATTTAGCAGTGAGTCATTCCCGTCAACTTCCTTTCAACAGTCGTGCAGTGTTTAGGTAATTTGAGTCAGGACTTTAAGACTGGATAGCGGTGTTTGTTCAGAAAACGTTTCTCAAAAAAAGCCATGCTAGTAACTGCCCTTCACACTAATACTGCCTTTATTTCCCTGAAAGAATGAAACCATCACTGCTCACTGCCTGCATTAAAAGATCACTTCTAAAAAAATTCCCAGGTGGTGCAGTGCTTAGCACTATCACCTTACAGTAGGAAAATTGGGCTTTGGTGTGGATCAGTTGATTTCATGGTTTACAAATAAAACGTAGGCTTTTTAATGGGCAGTAATAACAAACATTTTAATATTTTTTTCGTTTGGTTTTTAGTGAAGTTGTATTCACTCTATGCACGTTTTTTCTTTTAGATTGAAGGACCCCCCGGCAATAAATGCTTACATAGAGTAAAACTGGTTTCCTTGATTTCAAACTACGTTGACTGACATCCTGTTAAGGGCCCCTCGGTCTTATTCAATTTTCTTCAACTAATAAGAATGAAACCCAATCTCAGGGCAAACATAAGGACAGTGCTTTTGATTTTTAGTTCATTTAACAGCTGCAAGGAGTTCAATGTCAAAGGCATAAGTAGCCTTAAATGTACTATTGTAAGAGTCCTCCAAAGGACTATCGGAAAAAAATGAATAAACTGTTCACTAATCAGTGTTTGATGGAGTAAACCTACCTTAAAATGTCCCAAAACATGGATTTTTCATAATTGTACTTCAGAGATGTTTTGTAGTAGAGTCAGTCAGCACCATCACAATGGGATCCCAGCTCTGTGACCTGTAATCAAAGTCAAATATCTGCAATCACAGTTTTGCAAAGTTTGGGAGAAACACTTCAAATAAAGAGATAGACTAGATACTTGCTGTCAACACCAAATTCAAATATGCCACAGAAGGGGACAATTTATAGCCGCATAATTACTAGCAGTCACAGGGGGAAATAAAAATACAAAAACTGGCAAGATGGATTTGGTGACTGACTGTTCAACTTGGATTTTTCATATCTTTATATCTTTTGTTAAGGTGATGAAAGGTCATGGATCAAGTGTAGAAAGCCACTTTGTCTTTCCTGGGGGAATATCACCGCACTTCCTCAGGAATCACAAACTTGATGTGAATTTCTGTGAAATGCCAATTATTATTCTTAATTGTGAAACAATACAGTTATACAGGGAGAGAGAGAGAGAGAGAGAGAGAGAGAGATTGCAACGACAGTGTTTACTTAAATGGCAGTTTAGTGATAACCTCTGTGCTGCAAGACCTGGCAAATAAAGAAATCACTGAAATAGAACCTATCTGACAAACGGAAGCAGGCAAAAAGATCTCAAAAAGCAACCTGTAATCTAAAGAAACGTCTGAGAAACAAATTAATTGATGTCTATTTGCATTGAAACGATTACAAAGCCATTTCTAAGGCTTTTGGACTTCAGTGAACCACAGTTCATTATTATTATTATATATTATAATATATTATTATATTATTCATTATTCAGAAAGGTCACCTCTGAATGGCTAAAGAAAAAAAAAACTAATCAAAATGAAGGTTCTGGAATGGTCTAGTCAGTCCAGAGTCAATTCCTAATTAGCACTCAACTTATGTCTAGTGTAGAACTCTCTAATTTTAAAATTTTGCCTTATAGCATTAGGGTTATATCAACACACCATTCAGAGCGACTGATCCGATTTCTAGATATTTACAAAACAAGACAAGCGTGTATGACTTGTGCTCTTTAAATGATTTCCAAGAGTGAGTGTGTCATAGAGGAGGGATATGTGCATTACACAGAAATCTTAAAGACAAAAAAGGTGGTGACAACACAGAGTAAACAAATGAGCCATGAAAGAGAGACCTAGAAGGCACTTTTATGTTAACCACAGCATGAGAACAATGCAACAACGATCTGCATTGTTGTTGATTAATGCAAATTTACTATACAATATTTATATAGTATGTATCACACAATTTTCCTTTTATTACTTTCTTTTTTTGTGTAAATGGACTCCTCAGTGAGCTACAGCACCAAGAATGTTTGCTCAAAATACCCCTCACCAAACTATAAAACAAGAGTTAATCAACTCAACAATCAGTAGTTCCTCTTTGGCAGCTGCACTAAGTCTTTTGAAAATGTTAAACATTTGCACACCCTTCGTTCTCCTTTCAATGATTTAAGCATTAAAATGTGTTGTTAGTTTTAAAGCAAAATTAAATTTAATTAAATATCTGGATTCATCTACAGTGCTACAGTACGCATGTATTAGACTACCTGTCATTAAAACAAGAAAACACAAATATTTTAGAACCAAAAATTATATTGTTAATAGTTAGACAAATACCAAGCTGATCTAAAGATTGTAAACACAGTGCACTTGTCTGAGGAGTCAGTCATGCATAAGGTCATTCTTACCAGCAGCTGAATGACCTAATGCTTGAAAACATTTTTGGGGTTATCTTACTAATCAGCTTGTTTGCTACATTGTTACCTATATATACAAACTTCAGTTGCTTGTGTATATAGGACCACTTTGTGTCTTCCTTCTATATTTTATATTCCCCTTGCTATAAGAGCTGTGTAACACCCAAATTTCTCATTCGTGGGATAGTAAAGCTTTATTCTATGCTATTCTATTCTATTCTATTCCATAACATTAGTCCACTAAACCTGTTTTTCTTACCAGAAATGCAAGTAAAGTATTTAGCCTAATAAAAAAATACAACGACATTGATGTGGTTTACTATTTTTTCTGTGTTTTTATTAAATGGTAAATTTGAAAATGAGTGAATAAAAACAAATTTTTAAGTTTTAGCATTAAAAACATAATTTTGATTAAAGGCACACATCCAACCGGATAAAAATGATTTTCTTAATCACAATTACTGTTAATTTATTTACTTCTGCTATGTTGCGCGCTTCAGGTACCCCTTAAAGGATTAGTAGGTGATTATTGAATCACTGCAAGATAACAGCAAGATAACAGGGGCCGATGGCGCGATATGGCAGCCTCGCTTCTGTCAGTCTGCCCCAGGGCAGCTGTGGCTACAACTGTAGCTACCTCCACCAGTGTGTGAATGAATAGTGGTATTGTAAAGCGCTTTGGGTGCCTTGAAAAGCGCTATATAAATCCAATCTATTATTATTATTATTATTATTATATCATGTCTAATAAAATGGAATAGCATTTAGCTGCTGCTATATTTTAAAGCTCCAGTAGGCAAAAGTTTAATGTAAAGTACAACTGCTTTACCACATGAAAAATCTATTCATTTAATTACATTTTCTAAATGATCTCTGAGTTATGAAGTTCACTGCAACTTGTCAGCTGAATTGCATCTGCTGACACAGTGTGTGGTAAAAAGAAGAAACTCTCTGAAGCAGCTTTTAGGTTTATTTGAAAAGGAATAGCTTAATAAATGTAAATATGCAAATATAGTACATTTATTTTTAAACTTGTAGGTACTATTGTTCATAAGGCCCAACAGGGTGAGAATGCAGCATCGGCATGAAGGGGAAGAACAACGACACTCTGATTCTGGGCCAGTGATTATTAATTTTATTTTTTTTGCATTGTATTGCTTGTTTGTTTTCTGCTTGGGATTTAAATAAAAATGTAATGTTTCAGTGTAATTTTGACACGCTGAAGTAAAGACAAGATATTTTCTGTTGATTCAAAATTTAGGAACATCTGTATTATTACTAAAACTATAACTCTTGTAATGCTTTTTTATTTAGTAAATTAACTTTTTGCATGGATCTTTGCAAAGAAAACAAACACTAATCATTTTATAACCACTTATACATTTTAATGAATACAGTTAAGATTTTGTGACATTTTTTGTTTGCCACCGGTTTAAAGATTCTGTTAAATTACATTACTACCAGTGGTGCTGTAACAGCACAAGTTTCAAGGATTAAGCTGTAACCACACTGTCAATCAGACTTTTCAAGCCACACTTATTACATTCTTTGTTCTTTCTTCCTTCCAGAGACATGAAAGTGCCCCTATTTGTCCTGTGGAAGTCAAAATACATCCACTTACCCGTGTTCCCACTCCCAACAGCTAGACCTTGGACCACTACATCCGATCTCTCGGAGACTTGAGGTCTGGGTAAACAGCACACTGGAAAGTCGAATTGCACTTATAAATAAATAGTTGACATAATTCCTTATTTTTAAAAAACCTGCTAGTTTATGTCGATGTAGTGTTAAAATGATTTTGAAAACAAAGTTTCTGAACGTCACGTAATAGCCATGTAGTTATAAAGTTGTAGGAAAATACTGTCATGAACCACGAGTAATGAATAAACTGCATAATCTAAACTGAGCTTGAAGGACAAATACAGTTTTGTATTACAATTTATTTTGTAAATACTGATACACTGATCTGTGCTAATATTTACAATAAGAAACCACAGTTTTGTATTACCAGGAGCACACTGGGAGCTTCCATCTCACAAATCTAGCTTCCAGCGCTTTGCTGTTATTTATAAAATTCATTCATCATTTCTTGCAACATAAAGAAAACATTCTTTCTTAACTCATATTTTTACTTCCCAGGTTGAAGATTCACAGCTGCCTCCAAAGAGGCGAGATTGTCTAAAGAGAAGATGCTCCACTGAGTTGTCTGCGACAATGGTCAGAACCTGGATAGTGCATCATGATGGAGGTGTTTAATACAACAGAACTGAACATGGCACTGATTGGTGATCCATTAAACTCCATAACATAGGTGATATTTATTTTTCATTTACCGTGTGTTTCTTTGGAATTTGTTTATTATATCTTCTTTTATGCTTTTCTTTTTTACAGCTTATGTCCAAAGATTTAAACAGTTTGTCCTCATTGGCAGTACTTTAGCAAAAGTCTATGACCTGTTTGCCTAAATTATTATCATTATTATTAGTATTCTTTTTTATCAAAGAAGGCAAAGAACATCCAGTCACATGACAATACAACTACTAACTTCATGCTCATTACCCATGCATGGTTCAGTTGAAATAAACTCCAGAAAACTGATATCTATTCACCTTTTTGTTATAATTTACGTAAAGTATTACATCTTACATTGTAATACTGTATACAGACAACTTGTGTGATGCATTCATCTAGTTTTTAATCATATATACATTCATAATTAAAATAATACTCACAGCAAAGGCAACATTTCTTTCTTTAAATGTCTTTAAATATATAAGAAATGATCTTGCAACTGATTTTGAAGTTATGTTACTTCAGGAAATACCAAAAGCAGCAGCGCTAGTGTTTAAAAACAAAAACAAAAGTTCGAGTTGAGGTTTTCTGAGGAGAAGATGTAGGTTTCTCTTCCAAACATGGACAAAGTTAAATAGAAATATAAATTTAATTGGTTTCGTTGATATGTTACTGGGAACCAAAAGGTTTGCAGCTATGACTGGAAACCCCACCTCAGCGTTCCTGTTGTTAGCAGAAATCTAAAGCAAAGCTATAAAGTTTAGCTGAGATATTTAAGATTTAATGAATGATCAGGAAACTCAATGCACCTGAAATGACCTTGTGATCTCTAACTGCTCATCAGATTATTAGAAACAAAAGTAAACTTCATAAATGACTGGCCTGGAGCCAAAGAACGCTTTTGACTCTGATGTCCCGCACTAAACAAATATGTGCATTTTCTGTGTACTGGAGTGTGCAGTGAGCAGGAAAGGTTGTCTTAATGGCTGGCCGATGCAGGTTGTTGGATGTGACGTTTATGATTCTTTGTAGCCACTTGGCTATGCATGGTGCAGGGTGAGGTGGAGATGAGGTTGTTAAAGTACAAGGGGAGGGATTTTGTAAAATACTAGGAGGCCAAGGAAAACATTTAAAATCTCAGAAATGAATGTGAGGATTACACAACTTAGTGTCCATAAAGTAGCAGGTGCCCCTAAACAAATCATCTCTAACTTCTTCTCAGAAAGTTAAAAACTTTGGAGAGTATTCACAGGCAAGATACTGAACCTTGGGGAAAAAAAACCCTGAGACAGTTTTTTTTCCCCACTTTTAACATAACAAAGAAACTTACAAGAAAACTGAATAAAAATGCAGACAGCCTTGATTTTAGATTAGAAATACTTTATTTCGGTACACACATTCATAAAGATATTCTTAATCTATCCATGCTTTGTGGTGTTTTTAGAGCTATAGCATCTCTAACAAACACTTAAGATAACATTAAGTAGTGATGAAACACACACTGCCTTCATGTCTGTCTCATGTTGGCTCAGTAGTATGTCTCCTTCTCCAACCAGCCTAAAAACCAAAGGAGACACGATTAGGGACATCATTTTTGTGAAATTTCACCTCACATTTTTTTTAATTCTTTATGTTGTCCAAATGACAAAGATTTTTGATATAACTCTGTTGATTATGCATTTGTAATTAAATATGTAAAAGGCTTTAACATGGACAGTTTCACACAGCTGTATCAGAGCCAGCCCTGCATACAGGTTCTACTTAGATTCAAGCATCGTGACTGACTTTAACTAGTGGAGTTTAGAGTTTACTTTGATTTCTTAAGATATTCAACCATTTAAAACTTTTGGACTTTTAGTACCTTTTTCTTTGCTGATGCTTGTAGTCTCAAGGTTAGTTTAAATGTTAACCAATGTAAATACATTTGGTGGAAGGGCTAAAAGGATTGATATTTGATCATGATTTTTAGTTTTTAGTTTTAAACAAATTATTAATTAAAATTATTAATAATAATGGCATTGAAAACAGGATTTATATTAATATGTGTCTAAAAAAAGCTAATGGATTTTTATATATATGAGATGCTCTCTCTTAAATAGATGGGGCCAAATGGAACTTAATAACTTATTAACCTATTTCTAGTCAGAGAAATTCCAAAGAATTTATGTGCAAGTAATTTTTTTAAAAATGGGTGAAAAAAGAAAGGGCTTTCATGAAGGAAAAAAATATGGATAAAAATGTGTCCAAAGTGTTTGGTCATTCCTGAATAAAACTCTTACCTCCTGGGTGGTGTCTGAGGATATATTTTCTGATTTCATCATAAAAGAAGAGAAGGAAGCCGTGCGGTAATCCACAGAACCACCATAATGGCCTAAGGTTTGGATGGACAGACAGAGACTGAATTACAACTACTACACTGACATTATTTCTTTGACGCTGCTGAAGTGACTGAGGACATCAGGTGAGGAGTCCAAGGACAAAGGGAAACTTGAGTGCCAGAAGATTATGGGGGAGGTCTGGACTGGCATGAATGGTTTAAGGTAAACAAAGAGCAGTGAAGTCAAATGTAGCGTGGAGTTGGTCAATGAACTAAATCTAACAGGTCTGACTAACAGGTCACAGAACTGCACAGATGTCTGTCACCTTTAGACATTTTCTGATGACTGCAGTAGTGGGAGGTATCAGAGAAGGTGGTGAGAGTACAGGACTGTGGTGGACAACTTTTGTACTTGGCATAACCATCTGCTGTTTAATGTGGAAAAGACTAAGGAACTGGTTGATGATAGGAGGAGGACATGAACATCAGCGACCCCTACTTACATCCGTGGGGTCTGTGTGGAGGACTTAAAACACAAAAGGCTTCTATTAGGGAGGGGAAAGCTATCTTCTTTTTCAGAGAAAACATCTGCCAGAAGATGAGCAGGATGAATTATGAGTCTGTGTTGGCCAGAGCCATACTCTATGATGCGATGCAGGGGCAGCAGATAACAGACTCAACTGATCCTGTCGATGTTATGGTGAATGTTGAAAACGACAGGAATTGGCTTGGGAACGTGAATGCCCGTACATAAATGAAGATGGCAAAGGAAACAGCCACAAACACCACAGAGAAAAGGACAATTGTGCATTAGGAATTAGTCATTATAATTGCTGAATTTAAAAAAAAAATGCCTAGAAAGGGTATCTCTAAGCGTTCACACTATTGCCTAATGGAAAATCATAGTATTAGCTTATCTGCTTTACTCACTTCATAGGGTACATTTTCAGGGCAATGTCCATGCCTGGGCAGTATGACAGGAACACAGCAAGAGCCAGCTCCTCAAACATCCCAAAGATAAGGACATTGTTCCTGTACAAAAGAAAAATGTCAGTCAATATCAATAAAACTGAAACTATTTTTTTAATATTTGATTTGAGTGCTCTTTTTCTGTTCTGGAACTTGGTATATCCTTTGTTGTACTACATATATATTTAACATTGGCTCATTTTCTTTAATAAATAAAATATTAAGTTTCATGTATATCCATTCCAGCTTTTAGGTAAGCTTTCAGCCTGATTTGTGGAATAATACAATTTGAAATTGTTTGCGGAGCTTGTTCTTCAAATGGTTCGAGTTTTATACTTGTTCTAGGCTGTATGGATGCTGATGTCAGTCAGAAATGCTAAACAGAAGCCCCTGGTACTCCACCACCAGCCATATGTCCATTCAGTGACACACCAGCCAAGGAACAAGCTCTGGAAATGGACAACTCTGTTCTGAGACATATGAAGCTGGAAACACTGGCAACCATAGTCACTTGTCTTCCAGGGAGGGAAATTTAAATCTGCTGGCTAACTTAAATTCTGTAAAATTATAATTCACGTCGGCAGTAATGACACCCAGTTATGTCAATCAGAGGTCACTAAAATTAATATGAAGTCGATGTGCAACCACGCCAAAACAACGTTAGTAGTTTTCTCTGGTCCCCTCCTGAATTGGACCAGGAGTCACACGTTTAGCTGAATGTTCTTAAATTGCTGACTGTCTGAGTGGTGTCCAAAAAACCCAATGTGGGCTTTATAGATAACTGGGAAACTTTCTGAAAGAAACAAAGTCTTGTTAGGAGAGACAGCATCCATCCCACTTTGGATGGACCAGGTCTCATTTCTTAAAATCTGGCCAAATTTATTAAACATCCCAAAACGTGACTATCCAGAGTTTGGACCAGGAAGCAAAGTTGCGGTCTACACAGGCCAAGGGGAGAGTGTCGCAGCAATTTCCGGCTCATTAATCAACCAAAGAACCAGACAGATTTTTAATCATTTGAAAGCCTGATTCTTAACCGTGTCCACCCCAGCTGAAAAACTAAAAAAAAAGAAAAAAGAAAAACAGTCTTATTTGTTATCATCTATCGTCCACCTGGGCCTTATTCAGAGTTTCTGTCTGATTTCTCCGACTTTTTATCCAATTTAGTGCTCAGCTCAGATAAAATCATTATTGTGGGTGATTTTAACATCCATGTAGATGCTAGAAATGCCTCATCATGGTGTTTAATCTGTTAGACTCAACTGACTTATTTCAAAATGTAGAAGAACGCACCCACCACTTCAATTACACTGTAGATTTTGTTCTGACAAAGCGCACAGAAACTGAACATTTAACAGTGTGTCCTGAAAACCCTCTCTTGCCTGATCATTTCCTAATAATATTCAAATTTAGAATAATGGATTACACAGCGGTAGGGAGTAGATTTGATCACAGTAGATGTGAAATGGTATCTCAAAAATTTGGAAGATCATGATTTAGCCTGGAAAAGTAATCTGCTGCTTTATTTTTTAAAAAGCCCACCGTGAAGATAGAACATCTTAATAATCATCACTGACTGAAGAAAATAAGAACAACCATAGTTTTCCCTTCAACACTGTAGCCAGGCTGACAAAAAGACAGAGCTCTGTTGAACCAACCATTCTTTTAACATTAGGCAGCAATAACTTCATGAATTTCAGGAAAGCCAAAACTAGGGAGCTAGGAATACAATAAACAGAAAAGGAACACGAGGGCTGGCACGACAACAGGCAGAGAAAAAAACAGGGCTAAAATACACAGAGTAATAATGAGGGAATGAGACACAGGAGGGAAACAGAGCTGGGAGTAATCAAATACACACAAGACAGGGAGGAAGCAAAACTATTGTGGCCAACCTTTACATGGAGGAAGTGGGAAGGAAGGCTCTTGGCTCTTTTAAAGGGAGTGTACCCAGCCACTGGTACAGATATGTGGACGACACCTGGGTCAAAATCAAAACCCAAGAAGTGGAATCCTTCACTGCTCTTTTTAACGTTCACCAGGGAAGACACAAAGGATGACTGTTTGCCATTCCAGGACTGTGCCGCGCACATTGAAGGGAATGGAAAACAGAAGTTTACTGAAAGCCCACACACACAGACCAGAGCATCCTATTTGACTCCCATCACCCTCTGGAACACAAACCTGGAGTAATCAGGACCCTACACCACCAGGCAGAAAATCTTCCCTCTAAGCCTGAAGGAAAAAAGAGGGAATGCACACATGTAAAGGAAGCTCTGAAACATGTGGTAATCCTAATGGGGCTTTCATCAAGTCAGCAAAGATGCACAGAAAAGAAGGTCAGACACCAGCTAGGGAGGATCAGAAAGACAGACGTAACAACATTATCCTCCCCTATGTAGCCGGTGCATCAGAAAAACTCAGGAGAGTTTTCTCCAAGCACGACATCCCAGTTTACTTCAGACCCAGCAACACACTCAGACAGAAACTGGTTCATCCCAAAGACAAACTCCTAAACACAAACTTAGCGACATAGTGTGTGCCGAACAGTGTAGCGAGGAATGCCCAGACCTCTACATTGGAGAGACGAAACAGCCACTTCACAAGCGCATGGCACAACATAGAAAAGCCGCCTCCACAGGACAAGACTTGGCTGTCCATCAGGATCTAAAGGACAAAGGTCACTCTTTAGAGGATGCCAATGTCATATTTTGGACAGAGAAGACAGTTTGAAAGAGGAGTGAAAGAAACCATCTATGTCCGCTGTGAATGACCATCTTTGAACAGAGGCGGTGGTTTACACCAACTGTCTGCCATCTGTAATCCAGTTATGAGATCCCAGATGCCTTAACGTCCACTCACATCCTGGGCCTTTTGACCACAGGAAATTGCATGATAGGGTGGGACTAGGTTTCACAGTGGGCTCACCCTTGCCTGATTGTGACCCACACCCGTTTTCACACCTTGGCTCCTGTGATTAGGTAGAGGATCATTAGGGGGTCCATGTCCCTCTCGGTGGGTTACTCCCACAGAGCTTAAATCTAGGACTCGTCACCATTTGAGCCTAGAACTGATGAAGCTTCTCGGATGAGAGGTGAAACGTCTTCAAGCAACTTAAAGAAGTCCAGATGCTTTTCTTTCCAAGCTCCTTAGACCAAAACTGAACACAATGAGCACTAGAAGATGGACTTTCAAAATAAAACAGGAAGCATGAGACATTCACAAAGAAGCGGACTTGACCCTGAGACAGGGAGACATGACTGACTGAGGAGACACAGGAGATGCACAAACATAGAGACAATGGTACCTGACATGAAACGAAGAACACAGGGAAGGCGCAGAGTAAACACAGGCACAGAGACTATACACAAGCTATAATAAACACTGACACCCAAAACCACGAATAACTCTAAATCAAAGAATATTACTTAAACTTGAAATACAAACACTGGGTGAAGGTTACAAGTGATCTTCTTATCTCTGTGCTTGTCCTGCTAGACAAGAGAGTTTAATCCTGTTGACCATAACATTTTATTACAGCAATTAGAGCGTGCTGTAGGCATTAAATATGCTGTGCTTCCCTAAGGTCAGCGGGTCTCATACTTTTGACATAATTCCCCACGTGGCAGGAAGAAATATTTTCACGCCCCATCTAAACATCTAAACTAGCTGAGCCTTTATTTAGATAATAAACTAATTCACAATGAATCATTCAGTAATTAGTTTTAAACTGCTTTCATTTTAAACAACTATTTGTAACTTTTGTCAGTAGACTGCTTCATTAGTCTGCACCACTTCTTCAAAAAAGCAACAGGTTAAACAGAATGTGAATATAGAAAAATAAAGTTCAGTCTTATAAAAAAAAGAAATCCAGAAACTTGTGAACAGAGATAAAAACACGTTCAAAATAGAATGACTCCTGTCTCAGAGTGATGCTGAAAAACTTGTTCGTGGATTTACTACTTCCAGGCTGGACTACTGTAATTCATTATTATCAGGATGTCTGAAACTTTCAGTTGATCCAAAATGCAGCAGAAGAGTACCAACAGAGACTAGAAAGAGAGAGCATATTTCTTACATATTTTTTGTCTTCATTGGCTCCCTGTTAAATCCAGAATGAAATATTAAAACCTTTTCTTCAAATACAAGGTCTTGATCAATCAGTGCCCATCTTATCCTAAAGACCTTACACTACCATATCACGCCATTAAAACTCTTTGCTCTCACGCTGCGTGAGAGAGTATTTAAAAGTAGAACGGCAGACAGAGCCTTCAGCTTTCTGTCATGGTCCAGCAGCCCTCATCGCTCGACCTGCCCGTTGTGTCTGAGTGTGTGTTTTTGCTGCTACTCCCCTCACATCTCTCTCTCCCTGTTGTGTGTGCTTTTGTGTGGGACTTTTGCATCCCTGGAGGTTTTGGTGCTGAGTATTGTTCAGCGCTGAAGTGTTCACTCACTGGAGTCAGCCACACCTGCTGCTCATCTGTTGCTGCCATCTGCAGCTGATTACCGTCATCGGCAGCATCCCTACTTAACAGTGTATTGAACTCGTCAGTATGGCAGTGGATTGCTTAATGAAAACCTTGTTTGCTGGTGGATTGCCTAGCCATCACCAGTGTGTTTTGTCTTCACTATGAATCTGGAGCTGAGTTGTTTTCATGGGAGTGGAGCCAGTGTTTTGGAATTGGAGTTGCTGTTTCACGATTCCCACCATGGACACAAGCACTGTTTGGGATTTGGGAGAAATCGCCATGGGAACCACAGTGCTGGGACTTGCGCATTTTTTAACCCTGTAAATAAACTCACTGTCTTTTCTTGGAGGAATTCTGCATTTGGGTCTCATTACCTCAAACCTGATGCTTTCAGACCCCTCTTCCTTGGAACCAGCTCATGAAATAGGGCTAAGCTACCCATGATGCATTGTTATTTTTCATCTTTGGCTCTCTTCCACAGCATGTCTTTGTCCTTGCTTTCTCCCCTCAACCTAACTGGTATTTCCCCCCTGAGCCTGGTTCTGCAGGAGGTTTCTTCCTGTTAAAAGGGAGTTTTTCCTTCCCCCTCTTGCCAAGGTGCTTGCTTGTAGGGGGCCATATGATTTGGGTGTTTTTCTTTGTTTTATTGTAGGGTCTTTACCTTATGATATAAAGCGCCTTGATGCAAATGTTTTTGTGATTTGGTACTTAATACAATTGAATTGTAAAGTTCTATCACACCCATTGGAGCTCTTTCGGATCTTGATGTATACGTACTTCATTCCTTGCTGCAAAATAGAGTTCCTCCTTGTTTTACAGATGAGCAGATCGGCCACCTGGACAATCACAATACTGGAGAAGAAGGCTGTGTGGCAGGTGAACTCCAAGATCTTTCTGCTCTCATATGTCTGGTGTATAAAAAAAGAGATGAAAAGATTGGAATGTTTTTGATTTTGAGCACTGAAACTTCAGTGGACTGTAACGTAAAGTTTGATCATTTTCACAGTCCAAAGTACAGCTAGTAACACAAGTCAGACTGACCCACTCCTGCCCATAGCTGTCTTCTAGGTCATTTAGAAATCTGTTATCCCAGAAGATTCTAAGTCCCATGAGATCCAAGGGCAAAAATCCATTTTCAGCCAGGACGACAAAATATGTGAAGAAGCCAGCTGAGGCCTGTATCATGCCTACCATGAAGAAAACAACAGAAAACGTCAATGGATTCTTATCAGAGAAAGTTTGAACTTTTTATTTTACAACTGTGGCAGTTTCTTCATAAATAAACATGAACAAATATGACACGTCAATGTCATTCTATGCAAAGCCAAGGTAAATAGATATAATGGACAGAGAATTCAAAGATTATGACACAGAACCAAACCACAGAAGGAAATATTTGGGAATACTTTACAAATGTGATATTGAAATTGATCACAAAATGTTACTTTAAAAAAAACAACAATTATTGTTAATTGAATTTGGACCTATTAAGTTTCTTCAATCTTCATTCTTAAACATCTTCCTTTTTGAACATTTTTCAAATGAGAAACTTTTTACAAACTTTGTATTGTTACTTTTGCGACAATTGTGACCAGAGAATGGTACAAGAATGCACACACAAGAAGGCCCTGAGTAAATGTGGTTATCCCAACTGAATATTTCTCAAAGCTGGGAAGGCACCAAAGGAAAGCTCCAGCTGATCCAGGAGAGAAGGACAACCGCAGTCGAAGCCAAAACCCGTACTGATCCCATACGTGTCAGGAGTATCGGAACAGTTGAGACGCATTTTTTTCTAAACACTGTGTCTTTGCAGCTTTTAAACCCCAAAACACGCTGCGCCAAAAATTGGTCCACCCCAAGGATCAGGTCCCCTGACACAAACAGAGTAACATAGTGTACACTGTTAAGTGCCAAGAGGATAGCCAGGATTTACACATCGGGGAAACCAAACCACCTCTGATGAAGCGGATGGCACAAGAGTGAAGAGCTACCATCTTACAATGCTGTGATTGCAGCCATTACCCAACTCTCTGTGAATGGTACTCATGGCCATTGATCAGTGGTTGTTGATGAATAATCAATAATAATGACAATTTGCATATTAATGATCATGAAACTGACCTCACTGTCCAGTTTTCATTTAATGTTGCTAGTTTTATAAGTATGCAAATGTACCATTTTATAACGTTGGAGACTTCTTCCATCTCAGTCAGTTGAGACAGAAGAAGACACTTGGATGAGTGATGAAACATTTCTCCTACTGAAAACGGGACGTCCTGATTAACAGAATCAACTTTTGGGGATTTCTTTACCTGTATGATGGAGCATGCAAATAGGAACAGAATAATTAAAGGTTTAAAAGTATAAATAATGTGTTACCAATCTGTCCATAAGCCATACTGATGAGTCTCTCGTTCACCAGCCTGTCTGATGCATTTCTGGGCTGTCTCTTCATGATGTCACTCTCAGCTTGTTCATAAGCCAAAGAAATTGCAGGGACCTGTGACACCACAAGTAAACAAAATCAACCCATAACTGCATTAGCTACCATTTGAACCTCTACATAGAGCAGGATGAAGAGCCAAACAGCTCACCAAATCAGTTCCCAGATCAATACAGAGGATGGTGACGGTTCCCAGGGGCAGAGGGATGTTGGCGATCACAAAGAGGAGGAAGGGTGACATCTCAGGGATTTTACTGGTCAGAGTGTAGGCGATGGACTTCTTCAAGTTGTCAAAGATCAGACGGCCTGAACAAAGTAATTTAGTAGATTCAGTGATGTTTTGTATTTTGTATTTCCAGATTTCTGCAGGTGTAGGTCTTGATATAGGTCTTACCTTCTTCCACTCCAGTTAAAATGGAGGCAAAGTTATCGTCCAGCAGTATCATGTCAGCAGCCTGTTTAGAGACATCAGATCCAGCGATGCCCATGGCGACACCGATGTCAGCTTTCTTCAGAGCTGGAGAGTCGTTCACACCATCACCTGTCACGGCCACAATGGCTCCCTGTACAAGGAATAAAGTGTTTTTTACAAGTCACAAATAAAACACTTGTCAAACTGTGTCTGTGAGAATCCCCCCGATGCTCACCTGTCTCTGGCATCCTTCCACAATGATCAGTTTCTGTTGAGGGGAGGTCCTGGCAAATACAATTTCAGTGTGGTTCCTCAACACATCGTCAATCTCCTCTAGGGTCATGTCTTTAAGCTCCCCACCATGGATGACACAGGCCTTAGCATCCCTGTAGATTAGATTACAACAGTGTAAGTATAACAGCAGTTGTTATCCAACGTCCTGTGTCTGAGCACAGGGCATGATGAAGACAAGATGAAAACATTGGTATAGAACAAAGACTGAATTAACCCTGGCAAAAAAAGAAAAAAAAGATGGTATGTTAAGCAAAAAGCAACATTAGAAAATATTCGACTTCAGAAAATGTTGGATTCCCGCTGCATATGAATCACATTTCCCCCCACACAACAGAAGTTTTATTACACTTGTATTATAAAGAATTAAAGTTTCAGAGAAAATACAGTATTTTCACATAAAAGGCATTTTTGCTTTACAGATTACATGACCTCTGTTTATGAACAGCGGCTACTTATCCTCAAAGTTAGCTAAATAAATCTTGATAAGAGAACTAACCTAGGGTTGACCTCTGAAACTGGAACATTCAAACGGGCAGCAATGTCTTCAACAGTCTCATTGCCTTCTGAGATGATACCCACACCTCTAGCAATAGCCTTGGCTGTAATTGGATGGTCACCTGTGATCATGATGACCTGCAAGGATTGAGGAGATAAAATGTTTAAAGTTTATGTGCAGAATTTGTTTTATAAACTATATCCAAAAAAATCAAAATTTGAGATGTTCTTTCAAACAGTTATCATACCTTGATTCCAGCACTCCTGCATTTACCAACAGCATCGGGCACAGCAGCACGAGGAGGGTCAATCATGGCCATGAGGCCAGTAAAGCACAGGTTCTCAGTGGGGAAGTTCACATCATCAGTGTCAAAAGCAAAGCCTTCTTTGAACTGGTCATCAGGCAAGTGATAGTGGCAGAAACCTATAAGGCACAAATAAAATGCGATTGAGATTCAATTGTCTGTTCAGAATCAATCAGAATCTGTATCTGTTATGGTCTGGGAGGAAAGCTGCCTCATTTCTCTCTGTACTGTACTCAACATGGTTGAAATGAAAATAAACTGTACCCAAAACTCTCTCTCCAAGACCTCCCAACTCAAGATAGGCGCTATTGAAGGCATCTTTTAGTTCGTCGTCCAGAGGCTGCTCTTTGCCGTCAAGCATGATGGTGGCGCAGCGATCCAAAATCCTCTCTGGAGCTCCTTTCATCACCAGCAGATGCTTGGTTTCTCTGGGGGTTGTGTTCTTATGAATAGAGAGCTGTGGGACAGCAGAAAGGTTGGATTTAAATGCAGGTCTTATCTATACTATCAGTGGTTTATGTAATGCAAAATGACTATGTTGAGGGCTGTGATCAGCTGTGAGACGGGCGCTGCTCTTGTGGTGACCTGCAGCAGGTGTTTATTGGCATTTATTGGCATTTTCTTTCTCTTTTTGTTTTTAACTTTGTTTTAACTCTGTTCTTAACCGTGGTTTTAACTTTTTGCCGACATGGAGATCTTCTACACCTTAGTTTTATTGTTGTTGGCGATATTCACCTGGAGTCATTCACTCTCACTGACAATCACTTATACACGCGAGGAACTACTTGGATTACGGTGGTCCTGTTTGTCTATGTACGACTCTTCTAATGCTCGGACAGATGTGCTTCTTGGTGAGGATTTATTTCCCCGGTCAAAGACTAATTTTGGAAAGCCCCGCCGCTTGAGAAAACGCGGAAAGAAAGGCGGCGTGCGTCAGCGTGTAAGAAAACTTCGGAGGAAGAATCGTGTTCCTCTGCCTTCTATGATTCTGGCCAATGTCCAATCTCTTAGGAACAAAATGGATGAATTACAAGGGAATGTGCTTCATCTACGGGAATACAGGGAGGCTTGTCTGATGGCGCTTACCGAGACATGGCTGACCGATATGGACAGTGACACTTCACTGCGAATCAGCGGCTTTGGGACCCCTGTCAGATTGGATCGGAACTGTGGAGTAACACGCAAATCTCACGGAGGAGGGGTTTGTTTATATATCAACCAGGGCTGGTGTAATAATTTTACTGTGCGGGAGCGGTTGTGTCTTCCTGACATCGAGCTCCTTTCAGTATCTGTCAGGCCTTTTTACTTACCGAGGGAGTTCCCTCAAATTTTTGTCACTGTTGTTTACATTCATCCTAAGGCTGACGTTAAAGTTGCTGCTGATGCCATTTTTAAAGTGGTACACAATCTGCAGACTCTCTCACCGGATGCTCCTAATTTTATTCTCGGTGATTTTAACAATTGTAACCTTAAGAAATCACTGAACAATTTCTTTCAATATGTCACTTGTCCTACAAGGCATAACAAAACGCTGGATTTGTGTTATGGACCAATTAAGGGGGCATACAAGTCTGTGGCCGGACCTGCGCTAGGTTCTTCGGATCACAATGTTATTCACCTCCTCCCTGCTTACAGATCTGTGATTAGGAGGGAGAAGGCCTGTGTGAAGTGGACTAATGTCTGGACAAAAGACAGTTGTGTTGCCCTTCAGGGGTGTTTTGATTGCAAGAGAGCACTTCTGATTTGGATGAACTCACTGATGTGGTGTGTAGCTACATCTCTTTTTGCAAAGACTCTGTGGTTCCAGTCAGAGAATTTAAGACTTTCCCTAATAACAAACCGTGGCTCTCTAAAGATATTAAGGATCTGATTCTTAAAAGGAAAATTGCTTTTAACGAGGGAGACGTTCCCACTGTGAGAATATTGAGGAAGGAGGTGAGGGCTGCAATAAAGATCGCCAAGATGAGGTATAGAAATAAGATTGAGGCAGAACTCAGCAGTAACAACCTCAAAAGAGCTTGGCTTGGTATGAAAACAATGGCAGGGCTACAGACGAAAGGTAAAAGCAGCATTACCTTAGAGGGGTTTACCTCTGACAAACATCTGGCAGACAGTCTTAACAGTTTTTACCTTCGTTTTGAGAACTATGATTGTTCTAGGCAGACCAGCACACTGAGGGAAAAGACCATCACTCCCCCATCTATTTGTATTGATGAGACAGGGGTAGCTAATCTTTTTAGACATACCAAAAGCAAGAGTCCTGGACCTGACAACATCTGTGGACAGGTACTGAGAACTTGTGCTGATCAGCTGAGTGGGATTTTTCACTATATCTTCTCACTTTCTTTAGAGCTACAGTCTGTACCTAAAATTTGGAAACATGCAATCATTGTTCCTGTTGCTAAGGGCAGTTCTCCTAAGGCACTGAATGATTTTAGGCCTGTGGCTCTGACTTCTTTAGTGATGAAGACATTTGAGAAGATAATTAAGAAGGAGATTTTAATGCATGTTGAACACCATCTTGACCCCTTCCAGTTTGCCTATAGAGCAGGGAGAGGTGTGGAGGATGCTGCTGTCACACTCCTGCATCTCTTGTATAAGCATCTTGAGGCCCCCCACACCCATGCAAGATTATTATTTGCTGACTTTTCATCTGCATTTAATACAATTCAACCCCTCTTACTTGCTGACAGGCTTTACAATCATTTCAAGCTTGACACTAGTCTGGTCAGCTGGGTGACAGACTTTCTGACTAATAGGTCACAATGTGTGAGGGTAAATCATGTCTTTTCTGATGTGCTCTCCTCCTCTACTGGATCACCCCAGGGTTGTTGCCTCTCCCCTTCTGTTCATTCTGTACACAAATGAGTGTCGCAGCAATTTCACAAACAGACACATCCTGAAGTTTGCTGACGACACAGTGATCGTCAGTCTTCTAGTGGGGGACGAGTCAGGCCATGGACAGGTTGTAGATGATTTTGTGAATTGGTGTGATGAGTCCTTCCTTTCACTTAACGTGTCAAAAACTAAAGACATGATTATTGATTTTAGGAAGTCCTCTTATAGCTCATCACCCACTATCATTAAAACTGCCGATATTGGGATCGTTGAGAGTTATAAATATCTAGGTGTGGTACTTGACCATAAACTGTGTTTTGAATCTCATGCTGATGCCACTACTAAAAAAGTTCAACAAAGACTGTTCTTTTTAAGGAAAATGAGATCTTTTAACATCTCATCTGAGATGTTGTCCTTGTTTTATAGAAGTTTTATCGAATCTGTGATGTCTTTTTGTATCGCTGCCTGGTTTGGTAACCTGACGGTGAAGAATAAGAATCGGTTGGGACTTCTGGTAAAAACTGCTAGCAAAATTTCAGGGCGCTGGCAAGATGGACTTTTGGCCATTTACAATAGAAATGTGCTTAGAAAGGCTCATTCTATTATTAATTGTGTGAACCATCCACTTCACAGTGAGTTTGAGTTGTTGCCTTCCGGCCGCCGTTTTAGAGTACCTCTGAGGAGGACTAAAAGACTCCAGGTCTCTTTTATCCCTACTGTGTCTTGTCTCCTTAATGGCAAATAATTGTCCTTGAATTTTCTATCATTATTATTGTTATTTTTGTTTTATAGTATTGTTCTGTTTGTTCTTATCCTCCTGCTGCTAAACTAATTTCCCCTTGTGGGACAATAAAGAAATTGAATTGAATTGAATTGAATTGTTCTACACTCTTGTGCCCATAACTGTTTATCAAAGATGGGCACAGCTTCCAGGTCTCAGGTGGACTCTTAGGTGGAGTCACACATATAAACTAACATACAATCTTTATATACAATATCATTTTAAATTTTAATACATTGTGTGGATTGTTTACCTGGTATTTGTTTGTGGAATTAAAGGGAATCTCAGCAATTTTGGGGTATTTTTCTCTCATTTCACTAACAGATCCACAGCACAGCTCGATACACTTCAGCAAAGCAGCTTCTGAGGCATCACCAGCAATATTTCTCTGCGGGTTTTAGCAAAACAAGAAACAGATTATATCGATCATGGATCAAGTCCCTTTTTTAATAACAATATATTGCAAATAAAAATGAATGAGCAATAAATAACAATATAATGGCTCGAATATTTGTTGGTTAATAAACAAATAAATTTACAACATTGACAAAAAGAAACCTGTAACCACACATATTATACAAATACTATTTGCAATAAATTACCCACCCTGTCACATTTAGTGGACTCACAGTGCAAGAAATACATATGTCATATATGGTAGATCCAACAATCTCACTGGCCACCTCTTGCTATGGCTCAAGCTGTATATTTAAAACAGTTGCATATGCTATGCTATAGATTCTGCAAAGATTTACTGCAGATGTGTAATTTATGCATTAGAATTTGATAATTAGAGGAGTTTTAAAGATGAAAGTTTCTCACCTTCAGAATGGGAACATCGTTTTGGCCAGCCAGGAAGACGGCACGGTTGCAGAGTCCGGCGATTCTAGACAGAGCAGTCCAGGTGGGGGAGCTCTTTTGAAAAGCGACACCGCTCTGGTTCTCAGTGGTGTCGGCCTCATGGATCTGGTTGTCAAACCACATGTGAGCCACGGTCATTCTGTTCTGGGTCAGGGTGCCGGTCTTGTCAGAGCAAATGGTGGAGGTGGAGCCCAGAGTCTCGACAGCCTCTAGGTTCTTCACCAGGCAGTTCTTCTTGGCCATACGCTTAGCAGTCAGAGTCAGACACACCTACAGACAAAACGTAAGTTTTCAAAACTGTAAACTATGACAACAATAAATTGAAAGGTATTTAAAGAGAGTGTCATTAGACACCAAAACTCACAGTGACAGTAGCCAAGAGACCTTCTGGGACATTGGCAACAATGATACCAATGAGGAAGATAACACCATCTAGCCAGCTGTATCCGAGGATGACGGAGAGGATGAAGAAAGTAAGACCCAGGAAGACGGCCACTCCAGTGATGATGTGGATAAAATGCTCGATCTCAATGGCAATGGGAGTTTTTCCAGCTTCAAGACTGGAAGTAAGGGTGGCGATACGGCCCATGATAGTATTATCTCCAGTGTTGATGACGATTCCTCTGGCTGTGCCTGAACGGACAATTGAAATCCATTGATAATGGAACATGCTTGTGGGCAATATAATAAATATTATACATAAATTTCTCTATCAACCACAAGCTGTTCATACTCTACCTTCAACACAGTTAGTGGAGAAGAAAGCAATGTTCCTGGTTTCCAGTGGGTTTTCATGGGAGAAATCTGGAGAACGAGTCTGGGGCTCTGATTCACCCGTCAGGGAGGAGTTGTCCACCTGAGAGATAACAAACAAAATCAAACGAAGATCAGTGAGGGGATCAGTGACATGAAAACACAGAATTAAATATTTTTGTAAAAAATAATAATAATAAACTTAAGAAACAAATGGGAACAGTTTATGATATGATCAAAGAAAAGCTACTTAGAATGAAGACCACCACATCCAATCAACATAGCTAGTAACTTCTCAGATTTACTAGTGGGATACATAAAAATGTTGAACAGTTGAGCAATCAGCTTGCATGCACAAGATTAGCTAATCTAAATGGACTGAGGGCTGAGCTTGACTCTGTCGCCGGCCATAACTAAACTATGTCTAAAACTAACTAAACATCACAGCATGTCTTCTTCTCATTTAAATAAATAAATAAATAATAGTAGATATCAAACACATGCTCTACAAAAATGTTTGCTGGCATAAAGAGTATTTGAGATACAGACCTTGCAGCCGTGAGCAGAGATGATTCTCAGATCAGCAGGGATCCGGTCTCCTCCTTTCACCTCCACTAAATCTCCAAGCACCACCTCCTCAGTGTTGATGCTTTTCTTCTCTCCGTCACGGATAACCAGGGCTTGCTATGAAATCAAAGATTTTAGGAATTTTTGATTAACTCAGTTTGATTTTAATCCCAGCGGCAAAGTTTCAGATGATAAAATGTATCATCAGTGCAGAACTTTTCCCTTAAGACTGTGCAAAAAATACTGCAGTTTCTTAATTCATATAAGCTGTAAATATGTTGAATTTACATTAGTTTTCCTTTCAGTGTCTCACCTGTGGGACCATGTTCTTAAAGGAATCCATAATCCTGGAGCTCTTGGCCTCTTGGTAGTAGGAGAAGCAAGCCGTGATCATGACCACAGCAGAAAGCACAACCCCTAGGTACAACTACATAAAGATAGAAGAGAGAGTTAGGTGGTACAGCAAACAGTGGTACAGATTGTTTATCTTCATGCATGCTCAATCATCCAGTGAAGGTAGTCCCAAAAAGTTGATTCTTTTCAACTGAAAAGGTTGCATCCAGATGAACAGGATCAACTTTTTGGGATGCACATTATTTAGTAGATAACAATTCAGATGAAGACTTGCTTACATTATCATTTCCAGGGTTCTCCTCTGAGGCAACCTGGATAGCGTAAGCCAAGAAGCAGAGGAATGCACCAATCCACAGCAGCATGCAGAAACCACCAAACAGCTGGAAACCAGAGGAAAAACATTCAGGCTTTGCTTGTTGTACTCACTTTTTTGCATTTCTAATATCTGAATTCAAACACAGATTTGTGGTTTGACTCTCACCTGTTTGCAGAACTTGACCCACTCGGGTGTTGTGGGAGGAGGTGTGAGGGCGTTGGGGCCATCTCGGGCCAGGATCTCTTTTGCTTTGGATGAAGAAAGACCCTAAAAACAGTGTCTCGGTTACTCCAAGCTCAAAAGACCTGTCTGTACAAGTGGAGTACACTACAATTCTTTCTTTACAGGTCCTATGACCCTTTTAATTGTGTGTTTTGTGGGTCGTTGAGGAGTGTTTTTATTTTATTTATTTTTGTCATGTCCATCTAATGTCAGAAAAAGAAGTCAGACTTGATTTTTTCGCAATAGTTTCACAGTGTTTCTTGGATAATACACCTCCAATAATGGCATTACTTCACAAATAGCCTAGTAAGTTGACAAAGCATTGAATGTAAGAAAAATACACCGACTGCCAAATCTTCCCTCCCCTCTCTCCTTATCACACATTTGGAGTGCTCACCCTTGTCAGGTCAGTTCCATATTTTCTGTGAAGTTCATCAAAGCTTAATTTGTGGTCATCCTAAGGTGAAACAAAGACAGAAAGAGACAGAGAGATGCATTTTTAAAAACAAGTCAAAATCCCAGTGATTGTGAAGCTGCAGCTATAATCTCCTTTGAGAAAAATCTTTTGTAAACTTCCCCGTGTCCTCCAGAGGGACACAGAGAGCATAAAAAAGACTAAAAACTGAGCATTGTGGCTACGTTTTGGTCCATGGAGGAAATTTAAGATTAGCTAAAGCAAACAGTCAAGTAAGACTAGAATCTGTCTGTGAATGGAAACAATGTTGCTGCTCACAAACTTGTAGCTGAACTTTAATCAACATAAATTCTAATGAAAGAAATTAACATTGATTTCATGACGTTGATCATGCACATTTGTAATTAGCCCTAAAAAATTATTTCAGCAATTTCATTAGTGTCAAAGAACAACTTATTGTAGTCTTAATACAGAATACAAGACACAACAGGAACAATATTCTCTATCTGCATTTTGACTTGATGCAGCATGTCATATCTTATATATAAAAAAACATATATATATACATACATATATATCTGACCAAAGTACCTCAAGGCTGTATGGTGACCCTTTGCTAAATTCTGTGTACACAACTTTGAAACCATCCGTACCTCCAACACTATTGTTACAATTGCAGATGACATGACTGCCATCTGACTTTTAACTGTAAGCAACAAAAACACATACAGGCAGGATGTTCACAATCTGACATCATGGCATGTGAGCAACATCTTGTCTCGAACTTCATGCCAGGTGGTCAGCATCACAAGGCACCTTTATTGTGATGACAACACCTCAGCAGTCGTGGGTAAAGCAACTTTTCTCTATATTTCTAAAGGAGATTAAGATAATATTGTTGATGCACTTGCACTGTTGTTTAAGGAAGTTGGTCCAGTACTTATGTCATTATATGTGAAATTAGTATAAATGTAATTTTGGTATGCTTGTAAAATTACAATAAAGGTCTTTAACCTACAAGTTCACTTTGACTTTAAAAAATTAAAGTTTCAATCGTCTGCTGCTCTGAGTAGGTTGAATACAAAATGATGCATTTCATTAATATTTACTTGTTCAATGAGAAGTCTTCAGCTTGGATGAAGTGTGATCAGTCACATTTATAAGCAGTTTTTACAGTGACATGAGAAAATGGGTGTGGTTGCATGGTTCACCCAATAAGCCATTTTCCTTACCAAATGTGCTATAGATAATGTGAACATGCCATACACTACTGTTGCTACTATTGCAGCTCGAGAACACTTCTCCACTGATTTTGATGTTCCTACTCAAAAAAACCCACATTTTCATCATGTGTATATGGAACTGAGATGTCCTGTAGCACATCTTTGAGCTCAAGTTAAGATATAGGACAGTGATCATTAATATGCAACCAAGACGTGGCTTTAATCACCTAATAACAATCTGCTGGGTGGCATTGTGCAGGAGGGTCATTGGCTGGATTCAAGAAACTAGAACATCAATCATGTATGTACGCCAATCATTCATCACAATCCTTGTCAAGCTTGTCAATGTCAAGGTCATACAATCTTAACCTTGAGCATTATCTGGGTTAAGAACCACTATATTACTGTGTGTAAGTTTAAGTCAGTTCTGACTAATACTGGAGGAGGAATATTATTCTCGTGAACAGAACAGATGGATGGCAGAGAGCTTCCCATGGACTAAGCTCACCGGGCCTTCTGATGGACGAGCTTCAAATTATTCTCAAAATTATTTAACAGAATATCATCTTCTGTCAAAATAGCATCTTTTCTAAAGTTGTTTTAGAAGCATACAAGAATCACCAGCAAAATATTTTAATCCTCTATTTGCTTTCTATTTGGTTACGAACTGACCTGGCCAAGGTCACTATCCCTCAAAACCCTGCAGGCACCATGTTATTGTTATGAAATAATTTGTCATCCCTTTGTTTGCCTTGTGATGCTTCCCCAGTGATGCAATTTCATCAGTGACCTTGAGAAGCGACCAAGACACCGGTTCAGAGCAAGAAAAGGCTGACAGCGGTGAAAACTAGCTGTTCTGCTGGTTGTCGGATATATCTACATGTGAATTCAAACCCACCTAAAACTTTATTAAAGTGATTTTATAAATATGGACAGTTGAATGATATAGGTTTACTGTATGTGGATACAAGATTAGATATCATTTAATAAAATAAAAAATAATATATAAATACAACCAGCTCCTTCACTCAGCATTTAAACCTTCTTTAGATAGCAAAACTTAAAAGTTCATTTATAACTGCCAACATCTTAACAACTTAACATGGGATGGTACACAACAATGTTTATGAAGTACAGCTTGGGCAGCCAGAGCTCATGCTCTAGCTGTAACATGGACTGATTAACGTTGTCCTTAAGTCCATTTCATGAAAGTCATTCCATTCAATGCCTCTTTCTTTCTTAATTAAGATGAATATTTGCACGTTACAAACTCTTTATAGCGTTTGCAGAAGTTGTGTTTGTGTGCTTGAGTGTTACCTGACAGATAATCACAGAGTGGCTGCACAAAAGAGGAGTACTCACCAGATCAACTTCTTTTTTCAGGTCCTCCGTATCCTTGGATTTGTGACCCTTCTTGGTTGTTTTGTCGTCATTTTCTGAGGTGTTCGCCAGTTTGTAGTCATCATTCATTCGCTGGAATGAACAAAGTGGGACAAAATGAAGTTCTAAATAACATTCAAAACATGTGAGAAGATTTCCCTGAAGCGTCGTCTTCTATTTGTTCAGAAAGCTGCAGAAAACCACCTTAATTAATTATTATTTGTAATTATTGGTAATAATTAATAGATAATATATTGTTGATTGGCATGCTGTTAATCATTAGAACAATGAATTCAAATTCGCATACATAATTTTAAAATAAGGTTTCAGATAGTTTTTAAAGCTGGAAGGTTTTGACATAAGAATGTGATATTAAGGTCCAATGAAAATATAAAAGCTTAACTGAAAGCTCATAACCAAAAACTGAAATGAATTTAAAGCTAAAAAAATGTAAAAAAAAAATTTAAATTAAATTAAAGAGCCCAGACTTAGTCCAAATGAAGTCTAAACTCCAGGTTAAAAAATGTGACAACACTTACTTTCGATCCCATGGTCGCAGTGCAGTCTCTATCCTTCAGTCTGCCCAGAGCAGAGACTATTGGTTACTCATTTTAGCCTACCTTTATACCTGGATAGGAGGAGCTTAGGGGAATGGTGGTTAGAGGACAAGGGATGAGCACAGTTGGGGAGGTCAGTGGTATAGGGAGGCAAGCTTCCATGATCTAAATGAACTCCTCCCACACCTGAGTTTTTGGTTCAGCCACTATCACTCATGCTTGTCAAGTACTAGGTAGGTCTTCCGCTTGATGGCTTTGTTCACCTCTAGTATCCACTATTTTGTCTGAGGGATCCCACCACTACAGTCTCAGGAAGAGAGGTGCAAAATATAGACCATTAAGACTCAGTAGCCCTCCTTCTCTCTCAGAATGCATCCTCACTATACATTTCAGCACATCAAGCCTGAATGTTGTTTGATTTTCACTTCATGAGTAGAGTGGATAGGCTCCATCCCCACTCTGAAAGTGGATGGATGGAGGGATTGAAGGATGGATGGTCTTATCAGGTCTCATCTAGTAATAAAATGCATGATCTGACTAGAGACATTTCAAATTTCTGTATTCTTGTACAAATCCACAATACAAAAAGACTTGCTGGTTCAGCCAGAATTTCATCACAGATCGATGGTGCAACCAAAGGAAATTTGTAACCCTGATGACCCTTATGAAACCAACCCGTGATCTTCCTGCTTAGGAAGAAATGACTGTCCTTGATAGCTGGCTGGGACACTATGAGTTGTTGGATATGTTTGTTGTAAATTCATGACTGTATGCAATCACTGGATTTTGCAAGATGAGGAAGGAAATAGTAAAACGGAGGAGGGGGGGGGTGAAACATGAAAAATCTCCAGTAGTATTATTAAAGAAGTGTATAAAGGCCAGTGAAAGGGTTGTTATTAACTCACTGGACCTAGATGACAGACTATTTGACTGTATAAAAATGCATACATAACTGCAGCATTAATTCCTTTCTCTTGTGATTCTGGAAATTTCTTAAAAATCAACACATCTGTCTGTGGAAGATGTTACAGAGATTAGAAACCTTGCTGAGATCATAGACGCTGACCACATTCCAGCAACAATTCAACAGCATATTTAAAACCAAAAAAAAAAATCACACATGGAAGATCAGTATGGAAGATAGTCCAAACCCATGACTGGGTTGGCCAAGTAGTGCCGGTCACAAGCCTGGATACATGGGGAGGTTTCCATCAGCAAGGGCATCTAATTGCCAAATCAGACATATGGATCATCATGAGATGATCAGAATGAGACCTCCGTTCAAAATTGGTCTGGTCTGGATTAACAACGACTGCCTATAGTTTTGTTGACCAGAAGGTGGAAATTGTTTGGCGGTAGACAGAGGAGGAGGAGGTAAAGGGAAAGACGTGTTGGGAGGCAGAGAAGGAAGTGAGAGTAGGTACTTTAAATGGAGGGATGACTGGTGGATGATTGGTAAAGAGAGAGCTGGCTGATATGAAGAAAATGAAGGTAGTTTTAATGTCCGTGTAAGAAACCAGTTGGAAGGGAAGCAAGGCCAGAAGCATTAGATTCAAACTGCTTTGCGATCGTGTAGATTGGAAGAGAAATAGAGTAGGGGTTATCATGAAGGAAGATTATGTAAACAGTGTTGTGCTGAATGTTGTCCCACAGGTTAAATGAATTTAGTAGACTTCTGGATGAATTGGCAGAGATTGGTGATTGAAGCGGACTTCAGTAGATATGTAGGTAAATGGAACAGGGGTGATGAGGAGGTGATGGGTGGGTATGACGTAAAGGAGAGAAATGCAAAAAGGGAAATGGGAAAAGAATGAAATGGAATTTCAAGAAGACTAACATTGGGTGAAGGTAAGAGTGGAGGAAGGTCCGCACTGGTGGCCTAAATGTTATGCAGAAGATGCAACCTGGCATAAAGAATATTTTAAGGTGATGAAGAAAGCTGAAGGAGCTTTTTAACCTCACATGATCTCAGCCAGAGCGACGGGCTTCAGGTACTCCTTGTTCCCAAAAACTGCTTCCTCTGTGGAAGCTGTGTTAGTGCAGCGGTCCCCAACCTTTTTTGCGCCACGGACCGGTTTATGTCTGACAGTATTTTCACAGACCGGGGTTTAAGGTGTCGCAGATAATATAACAAATGAAACCAGTACCTGTACCAAAAGAAGTTAGATTTATTCAAAACACATGGGAAAAGACACAGGGAAACAGAGTAAACGATAAAGAAAATAATAACAATAAAAACTGATAAAAAAAATTTTTTAAAAACCCTGAAAACCATAAATTTCACCCCCGAGCCTCAACTCTCGCGGCCCGTTACCAAATGACTCACAAACCAGTACCGGTCCATGGCCCAGGGGTTGGGGACTGTTGTGTTAGTGGGATCCAGGAGATCCCGAAAGCATCCCTTCCCCAACTTCAAAGCCAAACATAATTCTTATTCTTTGGTGTCATCAAACTCCTCCCTTCATCTATTTCAGCCACCTGTCTTGAAAAGACAATTTCTTATCAAATTTTCTGAAACAAAACTAAATATCAGTTAGCGCATGTGTTCTTGTGAATCAAATGTATTATACAAGTATTTCTGAGCCACAGTGTCATCAAAGATCTATGGTGCAACCATACTTGTGACCCTGATGTCCCCTATGTAATCAGCACGTGATCTTCCTAATCAGGAAGGAAGGTTTGTCCTTGACAGCTGGCTCACTGGGCAGCTGGAAATAGTTGGATATGTCACAAAGCCATGACTATATGTAATCACTGGATTATGCAATGTGAGGTTGGAAAGAGAGAGCCAAGCAGAGGAAACATGGAGAAAATCAATTACAGAATACAGACACCTGTTTACAAGAAGAATATTAGGTATTAGTGAGGTTTTAGCAAGTGCTTAATCTATGATTTCTATATTATTACTCCTTAGTATGTCATTTATAAATATAGGTATTTTTCTCCATCTGTTATTGATGGGTCTATCTAGCACAAACCCCTCACTGGAACAATCAGAGACAATTCTTCTACAATTGCAAAAAGCATTGGACACCAGGCAGAACTCTTTGTGTGATCTCGTGCACAAGGGAGAGAACTGTGAAGAGCGCTGCTCCTGACGCTCGAACCCCAGTCACTCTCAGTTAGTTCCCCCGTAGCATTGCTCTTTATTGAGGTTACATAATTATGCATATTTTCATTAACATATGATGTCTTACATAGGCGTACATGTGAACATAGAGTACTGTCTGTGTGTATGTGTAGGTGGGGGGGGGGGGGGGGGGTTAGGATCGACAGGATTGCATCCTATCACTATGCAATCGATTATATACCTCTAAGAATATATGAGTAGGGATGGGTATTGATAAGGTTTTCACGATTCCGATTCCATTTTCGATTCTGTTTAACGATTCCATTCTTTATCGATTCTCTTATCGATTCTTTTTTTTTTAAAAAGGAGAACACTAAGGTCAATTAGCTTAGAACTTTGTTTTATATCTTCTCTTTGAACAAGAAAAATTTAGGAGTAACATGGCCTTACAAACCCAACAGTGAGATCTTAAGAGATCCACAGCCTATGGGTCTTCAATGGGGTGTCACAGGGTCCCCGGGGAAAAAAATTGTAAATGTAAAATAATAAAATAAATATTCTTCTGTTGCAATAACAAAGTATAACATAAATTATTCTGTAGCAATTACACAAGAATATCCAGTAATGTCCCTGCCTACAACTAAACACATTCACTTACCGAAAATCGGGGGCATCTGCTGTGGCAAATGGGTTCAAGCCTTTTACCACAAACTTAGTCACTGCTCGGTGACATTCGTCTATCCTGGCCTGAAAGGAGACGCTACCGGTAGACTGCAGCGAGAACTGCCAGTGAGCGCCAGCCAGACTCTGTCTGTCTCTCTCATCTTGGTCACCTAAATGCACAGTAATGGCACACTGTAAAACCCAACAGTGCATCTTACTAAAAGAAGTAAGTTGTTCTTACTCAGTTCTGAAAAATAGTTAAAGTAACTTTCATGAAGTGTGTTAGGTAGACCCAAAAGTATACATATGATATAATAACTTTATTGTAATAAGTACACATTATGTTTTTGTAACGTTTTAAGTACTGTTGCTTTAAACTGTTTAAGTTGTGCTAATTCATTTGTATTAGTCATCATCCACAGCCCCGCCCCCAGTGTTTTGCCTGGACTTGTCGGCCATGAGACAGGAGCCTCATCAAGAGAGTGGAAAGTACAAGATAAAGTTATTTTTATGTTTTTTTGTTAATGCTTACTTCTAGCATACAAAACGTACATTTATCAGACTGCTTTGTTTTAGTTGTACTTCGTTGTAATTTATCAGACTACTTTGTTGTAGTAGCTCGTAACTTAGCTTGCCAGCACACAATTCCCGCCTAGCGCTGTATGGAGTCTGCCTTCACAATTTAAAAAATTAACGGTTGGTGGCTTGTTTCAATCAATAGTTGGTAAGTAGTCTGATTTTTGCAAACTGCATGCCACAAAACCTTTGGTAAAATCAGTGTTTACGCTTTTCTGACTCTGACCTTTATCAAGTTCAAATGTAGCCTACTTTTGACACAGTGAAAATAGTAGAAAATTTATTTAGTGTTAATTTTAAGAGTTTAACGGACAAGTTCGCCTTTACAAATTTTGAATATGATGGTTAGTGGCATTTTAGTCGCGAAATAATTGACCTTTTCAAAGCTGCACTGCACCAAACCTAAACGTTTCTGACTCTGTACTTTCCAAGGGTTAGCCTATTGTGTACTTCACTTGTGTAAAATTGCTTTATTATTTTATAACGTATAGAGTAGTTGACCTACCTGAATTGAAAATGAACTGTAGTGCAAGAATAAATCTTACTGTTTTCCAAGCTTGTGTTATTCAGATTGACTGTTTTTAAGTGAAGTAAAAGTAAAAACTGTTCTGCTAGCTTTCTGTCCTCATGGCTTTTGTGTTATTACAGTCTGACGATTGAAGGAGCAGTAGCATGCCGAGAGATCATCCAGCACTGCACTAAAGACAACCAGTAAAGGTGATTTTAAAACGATTTGGTATCAAAATGTGGAATTGCAAGTTGTGTAGTTTGTCTAGTTTTTCTACTGCCATAAAAGTCATGTTGTTGAAGCATTATCGGCTCAACCATGGTCAGTACTCCACAATTTCACCCTTACCCTGTCTCTACAACACATGCATGTGTACATTTAATACATTTAATTCATTAAAGATACACATGTCAACAATGCACACTCCCACGCAAAGAAAAGACGGTTCTTATCCAGATTGGAATAAATATGGATTTTGTTGCTCTATGTGTAATTTTAAGCAGCCATTTATTGAAAGCCAAATGTTTATCCATCTGAGGGGGCATTTAAAACGAAAAGAAACTGTTCCATGTCCTTTCAAGAACTGCAATTTTAAAACCAATGTCTACTCAACCTTCAATGCCCACAAATGCAGAGACCACCAAAATTCAACAAGTTACGATGAAGGCATTGTGCAAAGTGTTATAAATGTAGAACAAAAAGATGACATGCAGCTTGATTCAATAGAGTCATCAGATGACAATCAAGTGGCATCCACCAGTGAAATCAGTGGAATTGAGGGTTTAGAAGAGCAGTTGCAATACAATCTGGCTGGATTTTTCTTGAAAATGCAGACCCTTCTCCATGTGTCCCAGAGAGCAACACAGGAGATTATTGAGCATATTGATCAGTTGTTTTTGTTATCAGTACCTCTGGTTAGAAAATCAGTTGTAGATATACTGAAAAAGCACAACTGTACATATACGGACAAACTGGTGGATGAGATTTGTCAGGCAGTTTCTGATAGTAATGTTTTACATAAATGTGTCACATCTGAAGGACCACTAGCTACAGCAAAGAGGAGGAAATCATATTATGAAGAAAATTTTCCATATGTCAAACCTGTGGAGTATTTAATTGAATCGTCAAAGCACACTTATATGTATGTGCCTATTCTCACATCTTTGCAATTGTTGTTGAAAAAAAAATGATGTGCTTGAAGAAATTAAACAAGCACCCACACAGATTCCTGGACATTTCATGTCATTTTGTGATGGATCCTACTACCAGGAAAATGTTCTACTGTCACAAGAGGGACAGAAATTGTCAATGATACTTTATGTGGATGATTTTGATCACAAACCCACTTGGTACCTCAAAGAAAATACATAAAGTCTTTGCAGTTTATTGGACACTGGAAAACTTTCCAGTTAAATCTTGTTCTGCTCTACACTGCACCCAGCTTGCTCTGCTGTGCAATTCCAATGATGTACGCCAGTTTGGGTGTAAATGATCTGAAAACTCTTGAAGAAGTAGGTGCCTACATTGAGACTCTTGGTGAATGTCTTAAAGGCACTGTCTACTCTGTTGTGGCAGACAACCTTCTGCCCATGGACTTGCTGGTTTCAATGAGAGTTTCAGGTCTACATATTTCTGTAGGTTTTGTCATGCCACCCAAACAGAAATGCAAACAGAAAATGCTGTTACAGGGAATTATGTAATGAGAACAAAAGATGCTCATGATAATTATTGTGCAAGAGCTTCAGAATGATGACATTAAGGAAAACTATGGTGTTAAAAACACCTGTGTTCCTTCTGACCATCTCTCTTTCTTTCATCCTGTCACAGGCTTCCCACCTGACTTCCTACACGACCTGTTTGAAGGTGTCATTTCAGTGGAGTTGGCACATTGTTTAAAGGTTTGATTTCTAAGAGATATTTTAACTTAGAAGACTTAAACAGAGCAATTCTGCACTTTCCATACCAACATTCTGACAAAGTTAATCGCCCTCATCCAATAACCTCAAATTTTGCCAGGCGAGGGACCATGGCCAGCACTCTTTCATGAGACACAGGTAAGTACAACTATGTATATAACATTTGCTGCTCATATAGTATGCTGTGTTTTGCTTATAATATTTTTGGAATTCTCTTCAGCTCTACTTTGAATTTCATCGGATCACCAATCAGAATCTGCCACATGTGTTTTATGCTGCGCTGGATGATTATGCTCCTCAGCTGACTGGACTTTACAAAAAGAGGAAAACTGGACGGGTCGGTGAAAGGATGGAGCAGCTTTTGTCGGCATATGGAAAACAGGTATTTAAAAGATACTAATTATTATTCTGCTTGCTTGGCAGTTGCCATTGTTATGTGTTTGTTTATATATATATATATATATATATATATATATATATATATATATATATATATATATATATATATATATAAATATAAGGACACAAACGACATCTATGCAACTAGAACAGCAGTTCTGGCCGGCCTACCAATGTACCTCAGAGATTTTCAAAACATGCAAGGTACTTTGGTATTACAATAATTTGCACATTTGAATTTAAAAAAGGTTGAAAGGAGTTTATAAGTCATCTGGACTTGGGTTGAAAGTTGAAGACGTGAAGTTGAATGACTTATAAACTTCTTTCATCCTTGATTTGACTACCTGGATGAATGAAAAATGAACCTTCACTGTCAACTTAAAACATGTTATGATATATAGAATTTGAAAAACTGAAGAAAGGTGCCTGAACATTTGTATTTATGCTTTTAACAGAGATATTACAGATGAATAATTGTGCACTCTGTATTATATCTTAGGGTGAAATTGAGTTCTATGAAGCCATAGAATTGCTCTGGTTGCTGATGTCGATGAAGAGGAGGTGCCTGGAGGAGTTCCTTTCTCACCACGCCAAGTGTTCATAGAACTTGAAGATCAGTTTGTTATGACTCATCACTCATGGACTGATGCCCTGGTGTCTTTGTTTGGGCTAATCTATGCTCTGCATCTGAGCTATCCTATGAAGTATACTGGCTTTTTTGAGTTCATTCAAGTAGTGTTGCTGAAGCTAGACGATGAGAGAAAGCAACTAAAACCAAAATTGCAGACACTAAAAAATGAGCTTGTGCAGATGATGTTTGTTTTTCACTGGTCACTATATTCGTGCTTTTTCAGTTATCTGTGAATGGCTTCAATAGTTTTATTTGTTCTGGGTAATTAGCTTTCTAAAAGGCAATGTGGAGAAAGCTAAGAATAAGGAGAAAATCCATATTTGACGTTTTGTTTGTGATTGAAAAAAATCTTCACATAGTGTGTAATCTTAAGCTTATTTCTAAAAACATATTTTAGTTACATGGAAATCTTTTGCGAGATAACTGATAATTAGTCAATATGTACAGTATACTTTCATGCTTTATTTTTTAATTGTGTGATGAGTGCCAGTTCACTCGAGGTCTGGGCAAAACTGTTGCGAAGCCACAAATACCTTTGAGAATACTTTTTGTTAGTGACATCCTTAGTTCAGCTGTTTTCTATAGTTGCATTGCTGTAGTGCATGTGATTTCATTATTATACTAAATGTTACTTAAAATTGTGATTGTTATGGCTCTAATTGCCTCTAGACTATTGTTTTTTTATGATGTACACCTATGTATCAGGTCTACATGACTAAATTTGTGTTTTGTACATTTAATCGATTTTCAAAATGCTACAAAAAACATTCAAAATTCCCTAAAAGTGCAAGTTTTAAAATGCCTAATTATTTGTTATTTGATCATGGCTTTAGCAGTCATAGGTTATGACTGAAAGTATGGTTGTATTCATTCTGTATTTTCTCTGCAGTTAAAGTTAATAAAAACTGAATGGAAAGAATAATAGCTTGGTTTTGTGTTAATAGTACTTGAACCATTTGGTGCAATCGGTTTCCCCAATTGGATTAAGTTGTTTAAATACAACTATTTAAGTTAATTTAACTTAATTTGAATATGAGCATGTAACACTTTAAATAAGTTTGAATAAATACAGCATCTTAGTACAAGAAATTTAATGGTTTAAGTTGAAACATACTAAATACAATGAGTAAATAAACATAATGCATTTGAGTTACATTATCATATTTGCTTTGGGTTCTTGGGACTCTAATAAAGTACTTAAATAACCCCAAACTGTTTAAGTTATAAAACTTGAATCAATTGGTGCAATCGGTTTCCCCAAATCATTTGAGTTAACTTAACTTGTCAGGTTTTACAGTGCAGGTTTTGTAATAAGGCAGATCGTGCTAACATAACATGCACTGTTAGTTGATTATTTACCTGCCGTATTAACGGGAGAGGACGTGCAAACGTTACCGCTGCTGCTGGGTTGAGATTCACGAGTCCGGAGCGGAATTAAAAACACAACATTCATTTAAGGTTATCGTGTGTTTTGTGAGCAAATGCTTTTGCATATTCGTAGATTACAAGATGGCGCGGCCACGTCCAGACGCCTTCTTGACCGCTCCGACTATCCACTTTTCTTGTTTTTTACTTATTTTTTGCTCTGGTTTACATCCCAAAATCCTCTAGTCTTATAGCATATGACAGCGGATCACTTGTAAACATCGGTGCCAAGGTTGCACATCTAATCTTGGACACTTTTAAACCCGACCCTTCCTGGCCGCCAGAGATTCTACGCAGCGCGGAGAACAACAAAGGACGGGCCGCTCATCTGAGGCGCAGAACAAAGAAGCGCCGGGGGAAACGCGCTGGTATTGGGAACAGACTGAGACAGCAGGCGCATCGCGCACCACTGCCCAGTATCCTACTGGCCAATGTACAATCCATGGAGAACAAGCTCGATGACCTAAGAACAAGGGTTACCTTCCAACGTGACATGAGGGACTGCAACATTCTGTGCTTCACGGAGACATGGCTGACCCCCACCATGCCGGACCAGGCCGTAACTCCGTCGGATTCATTCTTTGTGCTCCGCGTGGACAGAACGGCAGAGTCGAACAAAACCAAAGGTGGAGGAGTGTGTTTCATGGTAAACAGAAAGCGGTGTGATGCCAGGAGCATTTCTACTCTTTCCAGCAGCTGCTCGCCACATCTGGAGTTCCTGAGCATTAAGTGCCGCCCTTTCTATCTGCCCCGTGAGTTCACCTCGGTCATTGCCACGGTGGTCTACATCCCACCCCAAGCGGACACAGGTATGTAGGGATGGGTATCGTTTAGGTTTTATCCGATACCGGTGCCAAATCGGTACTTTTGAAACGGTGCCGGTGCTTAAACGGTGCTCGAACCGGTGCTTAAAGAATGGAGAACACAAAATTGGTCCAAAAACCTCTCATGTTCAGCTGTTTTTCTGTAAAAAGATAACAATGTTAGCCTTTTCTGCAGCTATGGGGCATATATGGTATCACTCTTGGCTGGAAGCAGTGCTTAATCAATGGAAAAAACACAAACTTTGTCCAAAAACCTCTCATGTTTAACTGTTTTCCACTTTTTCTTTGGTCATTTCAGCCTTTTTGGCCAGGGTGAAGGGAGTATCTGCCATCAAACAAGAAGACAGCCGCATGTAGCTATGATGATGTTTGCTAGTTCACCTTACATGCATTAATGTAATAACGTGGTTAGCCTACTCAACGTAAATCACACAAGAACAACATTAAGCTACTCACGCAGAGAAGAACGGCTGCTGCTGCCATCAAATACGGCGCATTTCTCGGCTTTTAAAAAAACGCTATGCGTCGCCAGGTGTTTCATCGGATTCTTGGTGTTACCTCCTTTGACAGTATCACAGTATCAGCTTAAAGCACTTGTTGCAGGCTGCTGAGTTTGCATATTTTGCTGTGAAGTACAGCCAGACTTTTAACCGCTTCGCCTTGGGCATTTTTAATCTGTAGCTCTGCGCTAACAGAACGTACGTACCTGGCCCCGCCTACTATTCTCGGAAACGTAAAACGATTGGCTAAAAGTGTATCACAGCTCAGGAAAAAAAAAAGCACCGAAATAAAGCACCGAAATGTGCGCTGCTTTTCGGTCTGGTTACTACCGTTTATGTCAGAACCGGTGCCATCATGGCACCGGACACCGGTACCCATCCCTACAGGTATGGCTTTGTCCGAATTACATGATGTGCTGAGCTCGCTTCAAAACAAGGACCCGGGCGCAGCCCTCATTGTAGCAGGAGACTTTAATAAAGCGAACCTCAGACAAGTCATGCCAAACTTTTACCAGCATGTCTCGTGTCCAATGAGAGGGGATCGAATTTTGGATCACTGCTACACGCCATACAAGCAGGGCTACAAAGCTGTCTCACACCCAGCTTTTGGGAAGTCTGACCACAACGCCATCTTTCTCATTCCCCAGTATAAACAAAACATACGGAGGGAAGACGTAACCACGAGGGAGGTAAAACGGTGGACTGCCCAATCAGAAGCTACGCTACAGGACGCACTCAACGACGTCGACTGGGACATGTTCAGAGCATGCGCAGTCGACATCAACGAGTTTACGGAAGTAGCAGTATGCTTCGTCAATATGCTAGCGGAGGAGATTATCCCCACTGCGAGAGTCACCACATTCCCAAACCAGAAACTGTGGATGGACAGAACAATCTGCACTGCAGTAAATGCCAGGACCGCCTCCTACAACGCGGGTCTCGCCACTGGCGATATGAGCGCCTACAAAGCGGCCTCATACGGCGTGCGGCGCGCGGTGAGAGATGCCAAACGCCAGTACCGGGAACGTGTGGAGTCCCGCTTCCACCAGGGCAACACACGGAGTATTTGGCACGGACTATGCACCTTTACGGACTACAAAGCCAGGGACACTGCGCCGATCAACGCCGACTCTGCATTCACCAACGAGCTGAATCAGTTCTACACCCGTTTCGAGGTTAGCCAGGCGGCTAATGCTATCTACCGCCTGACTACCGAGGACAGTGACGTCATCAGAGAGAGACCGGTGACCAGCATCGCGGAGCATGACGTCCGAGCGGCATTGAGGAGAGTGAACACAAGGAAAGCGGCGGGGCCAGACGGCATCACCGGCCGTCTGCTGCGCTGCTGTGCTGACCAGCTAGCAGGTGTGTTCACTTACATCTTCAACGAGTCCGTGGCGAAGTCTGTGGTCCCCACATGCTTCAAAAGATCCACCATCATCCCTGTGCCCAAGAACAGCAAACCCTCATCCCTGAACGATTACTAGCCAGTTGCACTGACCTCGGTAGTAATGAAGGTGTTTGAGAGGCTGCTGAAGAACATCATCTCCTCCTCCATCCCAGACACCACAGATCCGCTGCAGTTCGCCTACAGATCCAACAGATCCACAGAGGATGCCATCGCCCACGTCCTACACACCACTCTCAGCCACGTGGACAAGAAACAAGGTAACTATGTGCGAATGCTGTTTGTTGATTACAGCTCAGCGTTTAACACAATAGTGCCCTGCAGACTGTTCACAAAGCTCAGGGATCTGGGACTTAACAGCCGTCTGTGTGCATGGGTGTTGGACTTCCTCACTGGCAGAACTCAGGTGGGTAGATGCGTCTCTAACAGCATCACCATCAACACAGGAGCACCTCAGGGATGTGTCCTCTCACCACTGCTCTACTCCCTCTACACTTCAGACTGTGTGGCCACCCATGGCTTCAACACCATTGTGAAGTTTGCTGATGACACAGTGGTGTTGGGTGCCATCTCCAACAACGATGAGGCGGCCTACATGGATGAAGTGAAGAATCTGGCATCATGGTGCCAGGACAACCACCTCCAGCTGAACGTCGGCAAGACCAAGGAGCTGGTGGTGGACTTCAGAAGGGGTCAGCACAGAGACTACAAGACCATTATCATCAATGGAGCTCCAGTGGAGAGGGTGCAGTCCTTCAAGTATCTTGGTGTCCACATCTCCTCAGACCTGACATGGGCTGCCCACATTCAGATCCAGACCAAAAAGGCTAGGCAGTGCCTGTATCACCTACGACAACTGAGGAAGTTCAGGGTCTCTCCAAAGATCCTCAGGATTTTCTATACAGGCGCTGTGGAGAGCATCCTCACACAGAACATGACATCGTGGTTCGGGAACAGCTGTGTGAAGGATCAAAAAGCTCTCCAGAGAGTGATCCATACAGCAGAACGCTGCTGCAGGATTGCTCTCCCCCCGCTTCAGGACACCTACACCAGGAGATGCCGGATTAGAGCAGCGCAGATACTGAAGGACCTGTCCCATCCTGGCAACAAACTGTTCCAACTTCTGCAATCTGGTAGAAGGTTCCGCATCATCCGGGCAAGGACAGAGAGACTCAAGAGGAGCTTCTATCCCCAAGCCATCCGGGCCCAAAACACACACACCCGCCCTCTCACATCATCTATAATTGACTGAGACAGGACTCTCTTCCAGACACTCTAAACCAAGGAACAATGTACATTCCAAATTCCTTTAATTTTAAATATGTTTACATTGTCCTGTCTGTAAAATAGTCCGATGTCTATTCATATTAATGTACAGAATTCACCTGCTTGCTGCTACTACTGCACATTCACCCAATGTATATACTATATACTATATATATATATATATATATATATATATATATATATATATATATATATATATATATATATATATATAATGTTCTTCCTCTACCCCCCCCCCCCCCCCCCCCCTCCATTTTTGCACATGTCGAGGAGCGTGTCAGGCTACATTTCATTGTGTGTTATACTTGTATAACTATGCATGTGACAAATAAAGAACCTTGAACCTAGTGTTTCCTCCCTTAAATGAAGTATCTACTTTGCAAGTATTGCAAGTTGCCCTGTTATCATCCGTTCTCGTAAAGTATGACCAAACTTTTTAGCGTTTGAGCCGCTTAGTTTCCTACCAGGTAAATGACACTCCGCAACGTGGTGACGTCATTCGGGACGACTGGAATCGATAAGGGAATTGTTTGTGAAAATGGCAAACAATTCCAAGGAATTGAAACAGTAGGAACCAACAACCACTCAACAAGAACCGGTTTTCGATACCCATCCCTATATATGAGTATATATTTCTAAGCATAAATGACAATCCAACCATATAACCTAACAGTTATTGTTACACCATTAACAGTTATCACTACTACTACATTACTGCTAAAAATAAATCATAATCATAGTCATAATAATATTTATGAATGACATACTAAAGAGCAATAATGCCATATAAATAATGAATTAAGCACTTACTGATACCTTAATAACACTTGATAGTGTAACAGCATTTGAAAATGTTACCTATTAGTTTAGCAGCGGCCAAAGGGGAGGAGTGCCAGCAAAAGTTCACAGTAGCTTATTAATCAACCTTTAAAAAAATGTCAGAGAAATTATGTCACCTATCATTGGTGCCAAAATACTGACTTAAGCACAGCATGTACTGTAATCAGTATTCAGTTTCATGTAAGTTTCATCATACAGGACATGTACAGCTGATTTAAGATCAAAGATTTTGGAGACTTAAATTATTGAGCTACTTCTCATCATCATTCCTGCAGTGAGGGTGACAGTCAAATTCATCTTCAAGTGTTTGTAAGTTTGTCTTGTACTAACTTTTCTAGTCATCCAGAGTAAGTAAGATTACAGCTCTTACTTGCTGGCACTTATTCATACTGATTTTATTTTTAAAGCTTTTTAAATTTCCGTCAATTTATATCTTTTTCATCTACATTAGCCTCAGTTTTGTTATTTATGTGGTAGTAGGTGTCAGGATGTCACATTAGTAAATGCCATGAGAACCTTCACAGACAAATGCCATGAATGTTTTTTGCCATGTTTGAGAGGGATACTGTTTTTTTAATTCATACAATCTGACATAATTTTGTGGTTTTACATCAAATCATCTGTCTTGCAATAACTGCTATTAACAAAGCACTTAATTATATTAGGAATTATATTTCAAAATTGGATATCGGAAGTAAGCAGCATGGTACAGAGATATGATATCATACAGAAGACAAAGACAATAATAATAATAATAATAATAATAATAATAATAATAATATAGTTTCTGTTGCCCATATCAGAATGTACATTTTCATGCAGTTATTTTTTTAGTTTACTTGACAAAAACAACATTTATTTCAACAACTAGAAGTATAAAAATCCTAAGGTAGCAAGATGCCAAAAACAAAACAAAACAAAACAAAAACATGCGGAGCACAACAAACTTTCCTCAAATAAATGTGTTATGTATTCGCTTTTGTCTGAAATTGTATTTTTCTCACAATATTGTCCACAACAACAAATGATCAGGGACAATACAGGCAGGAAAAAAACACACACAAAAGATCTAGATCCAAACATTTGCCTGCACCCCTGTTATTTACTAGCCAACATAACACTATGCTAGATTTATGTCTTTTTTAATATTTTTTGCGAAAAAAAGAAAAAAACAAGAAAAAAACTTCTTTACCAAAAGACTTTAGGAACCAGAGAGGTCTTATTTGAGCTGAAGTCAGGGTATATTCACTACTGATGTCAATGTTATGCTTACAGAACAATTCGAAAACTGCCACTAAAAATACTCAAAACTTAAAAATACAAACACATTGTGTTTATATTTTTAAGTTTGGAGTATTTTTAGTTGGGGGGGGGGTCTATGAGTGCACATATATCTTTGTCTTTCTGTGTGTCACTAGTGGGTGGGTGAGAGTGAGTGAACAAGTGGTGTGTGTGTGTGTGTGTGTGTGTGTGTGTGTGTGTGTGTGTGTGTGTGTGTGTGTGTGTGTGTGTGTGTGTGTGTGTGTGTCCCGGTGGGATATGGTCGCCTCTTTCCAGTGGACGCCTCTGCCCCTCCCTTAGCCTGGACCTTCCCCTTGTCAGGGGAGGTGCTGACGGATGCTGGGTGCCAGGTGGATCCTGGGTGCCAGGGGCCCTGGGACCCTGCTCTCAACTCGTACCTGGGTGGCTTTCCTCTAGTTGCCTGTTGCCTCTGGTACTCTTTGCATGGGCACCCCATCTGCAGCCTCTCTCCTTCTCCTGCAGGGATGAGCGTGTGGATGTTGCCGAGATGTGTGGCTTATGACATAGTATGACATTGTCATGCTACTCCACATATAATGTAATATATGAAATAACACAAAAAGAAAGAAAAAGATAAAAGATTCACATGAACAAGAGGAGCCTATAGAGATTCTTTGTAGCTGTTCTTGCAAAAGCAAAATGTGTTCGGCTTATGGACAGGTTTAGGTGCTGGCTGTTTTTAGTTTTCACTCAAGAAAAAAGCAGATATGATTTGCCCCCAAATCAAATTGATGTATCTGGCTTGTGGGGCTTAGATTATATAGGGCTGTGCAAAAGTCATGAACCATGCTTCACTTCTTTGTTTTGCTAAAAAAAAAATGGAAACTAGGTTATTTAGTGAAATGTGTGCAAACTTTCAGTATATAATAACAGTAAGTCAATTCACAACTATAACAAGCTTGAAAGTCAATATTTGGCATGACCCCCTTTATTCTTCAACACAGCCTGATCTCTTGTCGGCAGCTTTTCTGTAATTTCTTTAGAAATAGTTCTCCAGGCTTCTTGAAGGACATCCAAAGCTCATTTTGTTCTGTTCTCTTTCCAGATGATCCCACACTGCATCAATACTATTGGGTACGGGCTCCAGGGAGGCCAATCCATGACTAAACTGTTATGACACAACACCAGTTCATCAGAGTGAGGTGCCTTTGCATGCTTGAATGATTCACAGGCCAGTGTTAGCTGTCTTAAAAAACAAAAACATTCATCTGAAAATAGGTATGAGTACTGGACTGAAAACAGGTAAAAAGAAAAAGAAAAGCAGACAATGTGCATAGAATAACTTTGAAATACCTTCAAAAACCTGGAGAACTATTGCTCAAGATCCCCACTAAAAATTAAGAGGGTCAATGGAAGTAAAGACTTGCAAATTAGGAATGAGTCAGCCCTGTCACGCGGGGTTCAGGTCACATGAGTCAGGACTTTGGGACAGTGTGGCAGTGTTTGTTGAGAAAGCTTTTCCTATAAAGGAAATGTTACTCGCATTCAGACTAAAGCTGCCTTCATTTCCCTGAAAGAGAGTAGAAAAATGACCTCCAAGGTCACAGGTAAATGGTAAATGGACCAATTCTTAAATAGCGCTTTTCTACTCTTCTGGAGCACTCAAAGCGATTTATACAACATGCCTCATTCACCCATTCGCACCCATTCATACAAGCACTTTTCTCTATTGTGATAATGGTGATGATATGAACTCAAATTTTGGTACAGATACAGCAAACTGTGCTCACAGACAGATTTCAACAAGTACGCACAGAGATTTCTCCAGATTCTGTGAATCTTTTGATAATATTATGTACTGTAGTCAATTTTATAGACACTGTTTTTTACAGAAAGGCAAACCTCTGCTCATCTTTACTTCTGAGAAACTCTGCCTCTCTAAGACGCTCTTTTCCTAGTCAGTCATGTTACTGACCTGATCCCAAGCAATGTAATAAGTTTGTCCAGCTGTTTCTTTTCAGTCCTACTTGCTTTTCTAGCCTTTTGCTGCCCAACTTTTTGAGACATTGAGTAAGTAGTTTTTATGACATTATAAAGGCAATAAAATATGGATTTCTTTGGAACTTTTTTGGAGTTGTGTCACACATATACACAGAAGTTTTTTTCCCCCAGCAGGCTTGCTGGTTGCACGGAAAAAGCGGAAGAGCCAAAATGTGAGTGATCACTTGACTCTGTTGTTGTTGATATCTGTGTCTACATCATCTGCCAGTTCAGTATCCCTTTCATTTTCCGTACACCTTCACTCTTGTCTTTTACAGCAGTGATGAAGGTTGAGATGGATGGGGTCCTGTCTGTCTACGTGTGCGTGCCTCCTCTAGTCTCTGGGGACATAAATACTTCATCCTGGGACCATAATGTTTTTGTAGATTCCCAGTAAAATCAACCATCTTAATAAGACTGCAATGACAAACAGTTTAGCAGTGATCAGAACTGAACTCTCTTTTGTCCAGAGAAGGCCACACATTTCCAGAATGATCATTCTATTTTGATTTCATGCTCTACAAATAAGAACTTAACACATCTAGTGGACAGTACTGAAAAACAGTATTTCTGTGTATGGCTTTTAACTTAGTGTTGTACAAAAGGCTTTTAACCTTCTGAAATCTAAGCATTCTCACTATATGAATATTTTTATAACTTTAACACAGCACAGAAGAATAGTTTCCTTGGTTTGAAGCGAGGGTGATTGACATATTGTTAAAGACCCCATGGTCTCAGTCAATCCTCTTCAGCTTTTGATATTGAAACCCAATCTCAGGACAAAGAGCAGAACTGTGCTTTTAATTCCTGGTACACCTAACAGCTGCGGGGATGACTGCATGGATTGTAATGTCAGAGGTATAAGTAGCCTTAAATGGGGCAAGCAGTGTAGTGTGACTCCTCCAAATGACTGTGGTATTAATTCATCTGTTCAGTGATACATACTTGATAGATCACATCGCATATTTTATTTAAAACCCTATAAACCCATATATAAAATAGGAATTTCTCATCATTATACTCACACTTTAGGGAAGTTTAGTCTGTGCTTGACATGATATTCCCGGTGTGTTAATTCAGCGCCGTCACAAAGGGGTCAAAGTTATGTGACCTGTATTCAAGGTCACATATCCGTGACGACAGGTTGCATGCAGTGTGTATCAGTGGCTTCGGCTGTCCGAAACGCTCCACTTGAAGAGATAGGGCAGAGAGCTGTTGTCTGAGAATGCAGGCAATATGTGTCAACACCAAATTCAAATCTGCCACGGAAGGAGACAATTGATAAGTGAACAAGCACCTGTGCTCGCAGGGGGAAATAAAAATACTAAGATGACGACATGGGTTTAGTGTTCATGTACTGCTCACCTATACTGTGTATCTTTTAGACACAACTGGAGAGGTGAGTAGTTTTTGATCACGTAGTTTGAAATCTGACGCCAGTTGTATGTTACGCATCTTGTTTCATGTTTTAAGTTTTTCCAACAATTTATAATCTTCTGAATCACCTACCTGTCCAGACTTGTACCACAAAGGGGCCTGAATTAAAATAAGTGTTATCACCTTATGAAATTTTTGTATTATTTCTCTTCAAATCACAGTGTTATATGGGTCTACATATAACTCATTTATCACTGAGAATAGATTTTTCAATTATTAATATGTGCTGAAATACAAACATACAAACATTTTTGACACACAAAAAGAGAGATGAAGCGCAGGGCGTGGAGCGTATTAATATGAGTTGTTAACAATGCTTGGTTACAAAAATTATGGTAGTTACTATGTTACAATTGTGTAACATTAACTGATGATGCAGTACTAAGATAATATATATATGGCCGTGTATCTGAAAGCCATGACATAGTCTTTTATCTTTTTAGCGTGAATTGCATTATCATGACACCAAACTCTTTGTTTCACTTCCATCTGTTGATCATCCCTCAGTATAAACCATTTTCTAATGTGTGACACTAATTTGACCCTATTTATGGGTCAGCGTGACTCATGAGGCAAGGAGCTTCAGCAGGCAGGGCGTCCTTTCTCTTCTAAAGGTTTAACTCAGGATATCTTTTAAGCTGAGTGATCCATCGCAGAGCTCGGCCCCCTTCTATCTTCAGCGAACCATAGCCTGTCAATGGGGAGCCTAACTTTATCTGGCCCAGTGTCATTGAAGCTGCTGGTATTTTTAGGGGGTGGCTTGCAGCGGCAGCAGCTGCAAAAGCATTTACTGCCCCCCACCACCAATTCCAGCTCACTCTCTCTCACACCACACTCTTTAGCTATTGGACAATGACAGTATCAGAGCTGACGCATAAACCAGGCACTCAGCTGAAAGGCTGTGGTCATTTTACTCCTTGCCACCTGCAACCCAACACCAGACTGAGGGGACACAACTAAGATATTACTATGACTCTGGACCACCAAATGTGAATGGAAGCTACCATTTTTCTCAGCTGCGTTGGTGTTGAGTGACTAGCAGGTGCTCCAAACAAGACAAACCAGGAAAACAAGGAACATGAGCAGAAGACTCTAAACGTGCTTCTTGAATGCTAACCTAACCAATGATCATCCAAGTAAACTGATGCCAGCTTGTATTTTTAAGAATAACATTTTAAGGCATCACAAGAGAGACAAATGCTATAAAGACAGCATTTCTTAAAGCGGTAAGTCTATCCTCTGAACTCTTTTTTTGTGTCACTGTGTAACTCTCTCCTGAAAATGCCTGAGGACGATCTTTTCTTTACATGTGCCAACAAAACATTCTAAGACTGACTGAGCTTGGGATGTGCCTCTACTTGTCATAAAGTTGTATGACTTTATGCTCTTTAGATGATTTCCAAGCGTGATGTGTCACAGAGAACAAATGGCTGCCGTTCTCAAAGCAAAAAGAAAGGTGGTGACAACACAGAGGAAACAAATGAGCCATGAAAAGAGACAAGTGGCAGCTGCATTACAAATGGAGGCTAAAGCTTTAGATCAGAGATGTCAAACTCATTTGACATTGTGTTTATCTATTAGTAAATTACTTTGGCTTAGCGTGAATGGTAATGGGGCAGATTTTTATCAGTCATAAAGGCTGTAAAACCTTTGAAAATACAGTTCTAAGTCAAAATCTATTACTTCCTTCGCATTTTCAAAAGCTGTCAAGTGGGCTCGATTTGAGTCCTTGCCGGGCCAATTCTGGCCCCCAGACTTTATGTTTGACACCCTTGCTTTATATACTGAATTGTTTAAGTTGTTGCTAGAATGTTACAATGAGCTGACAAAGAGAAGCCAACAGTAAGACTGCAAACAGCATTCTGTACACATGAATGTATATAAGGGATTAGTTGGTCCTAGTTAGTGACTGCAGGTGTGTTTGTGTGTGCTATGTGACACAGAGGCTCCAGCATCTTTTTTTGGACAGACTGCTTTATAAATACACTCTTCACTGAGCTACAGCACCAGCTGTGAGACAACCAAAAGTGTTTGCTCAATACCCACCTCGCAAAACCACTAAACTTCTTTACTTCAGCTTTGGGAACTATATTGAGTATTCAGAATTTTTTAAAATTTGATTTAATTCAGTTTTATTTAAATGGTGCCAAATAACAACAACTGTCACTTCAACACACTTTATATTGTAAGGTAAAAGCCCTACAATAATGGAGAGAAACCCCAACAATCAGAAGACCCCCTTGAAAAAAGCACTTGGCGAGAATGGAAAGGAAAAACTCCCTTTTAACAGGAAGGAACCTCCAGCAGAACCAAACTCAGGGAGGGGCGGCCATCTGCCGTGAAAGGTTGGCGATGGGAGGAGGAAGACAGGAAAAAGATACACCGTGGAATTAATGGAGATTGATCATTTTATTGTATTTTATAAAACTGTTCACTCTGCATTCTGCTTTCAGTTTGAGTCAGATTACTGATGAACCCATCTGGGACACAATAACCACACAGTTACTGTTTAGATGGTGCTTTGGGGTTTGAACTCAAAAGCTGCACTCATGGCAGATTTTAATCATCTACTGAACTAATAATCTTCTTTCTCTTTCAGCTATTTACAAAACAGAAGAAGATCATTTTGAGAAGAAACTTCTTCATTCGACCCAAACAAAAGGTGACATCACCATGGATATTTTTGGTGGCGCACCTCGTGTTTTAGGCTATCCACGTCCTGTAGTGGCCCAGTGTGGAACAGATGCAACACTGAAGTGCCAAATCGGTGGAGACCCACGCCCAGATGTGATCTGGGAACGCAAAAATGTCCAGATCCTGTCTGAAGGACGCTACAACATCTCGGATGAGGGAAAGGTTTACTTGCTGACTATTACCAGAGTGACCCAGCAGGATGCTGGCCAGTACATCTGCAAGGCTAGAAATAGCATAGGAGAAACCTATGCAGCAGCCTCACTTAAAGTTGAAGGAGAGGCCCAGCAACAAGATGAGGACGCAAGACAGTTAGTGGTCAATGGTGGGGCACAGCCTATGCAAGAAAATGGAGAATTTGTGGGACACCTAAATGGCTACAATGCAGTGCAAAATGGTGAACACTGCAAGGCAAATGGAGGGGAACTGAATGGAGAATGGAACAGCAGGCTAAGCAAAAACCAAGCAGAGGTTGATCTGACATCTGATGACAGACCGCGATTCCTCATCAAGCCCCTGTCTCTGCGTGTGGATCGAGGCGAAGACGCTGCCTTCTCCTGTAAAATCTGGGGGACTCCTCTGCCAGAGGTGATTTGGGAAAAGGATGGGAAGAAACTCAATGACATCTTTGAGAGTTCTCACTTCAGCATGAGAAATGAAGATGGTGGCTGGTTCCAACTCAAGATATATCGGACACGTATGCCAGACAAAGGCGTCTACACCTGCAAGGCCGTCAACTGCCATGGTGAGGCCCTGGCTGGGGCCGTCCTTCTTGTCGAACCTGTACCAGAGCGAGGTGACAGCAAAACATCCTCGACTGGTCACACTAACAGCCAGTGGTCACCAAAGCACAGGGGTGGGAGGCCCAGTTTGTCAAGGATCACAGCAGAGCCACCTGTCGATGCATCAAAAGTGAAGAAATTTGCAGTAGCGGAGGGGAAACACGCCAAGTTTCGCTGCTTTGTAACAGGGAAGCCGAAACCTGAGATCATCTGGAAGAAAGATGGAGTTCCCCTAGAGCCTGACAGACGTCATCTGATATTTGAGGACAGAGAGGGCTACTACACCCTGAAGGTGCTGTACTGTAAAGTGCAGGACACAGGGTTGTATGTGTGTGCAGCATCAAACGCGCTGGGAAACACCCTAAGTGCAGTTCACCTGTCCGTCAAAGGTATGGCAACCTGTTCTTTTTTCTGCAACCTTCATGGAAGAACATGACATGTGATATTCTTCTTGAACAATATTTAACCCAAATAATGTTAGTCCTCTGTGTTCACTGAATGCTACAAGTAAATGGAAAAAGTGATTAAAAGAGTAACAGAAACCACAGAAGGTGATTAACATTGAAACATTATTATAAAACCTCTGAAAATAACCACCTACACAATTTAATCATGGCACCTTTTTCCATGTGATTTAACCAAGTACAATAACCCATTTTTGACCATGTCAAACCAACACATTTGGCATTTGGTGGCTTGATGTACTTACATTGACTTGAAGGGATTTAAGTATGTAGAGTGAAATTTGTTTTAATTCATTCTACACAAGGTAAAAACTTCAGGGAAACGCAATGAAATCTTGTTGTTTGAACACCTACTTTGTTAGTCAAGGCAATTACTGCTAGTCTTGCGTAATGAACCAATATGCAGGTTGATGATTTCATAGAGACAAACAACCATTTGCACTTATGTTCATGGGTAATTTAGAATCACCAATTAACCTAACTCCAATTACACACTGCAAACTAGGCAGATTGTGGATTTGAACCCAGGCCCTTGTTGCTGTGAGACAACAGCACTAACCATCACACCACCAAGCTGTCAATGCAGGCTTAACAAAATGATTACAAGGCTTGATGCAGAATTTTCTGTAGGTTTTTGTCCTTGACAGGTTAAACCACAATAAATAGCAATAGCATACACGTGGTGTGGGTGTAGCTGTCTGCCTCTTAAAACTCCAGCAATTTTCCTGCAGTTTGACATCTAATATGATCTTGTGAATTTCGTGAGTCCAGTCAACTAACCACGCTTACTAGATTGTATCATGTCATCTCAACAAGAACAAATTAAGTTGCTGAATTTCATACAGATGCTACATGATTTAATTATGTTCACCTTAGAAACATGAAATTATTTAGTTGAAATTACAAGTTTGAATCTTTTACATGTAACAACCACCCAATTTCACTTTTTTGAGTGTAGAAAACATTTCATTGTACCAAATATTATTCCTTAAAGCAGATTAAATTGCTTTCATGCTGTTGGAACCTTTTGAATAACACAAAAAGAAACGTCTTTCTTTTCAAGACATTAGTCACTGAAAATGGACAACTGAAATGAATATGTATATGTCCAGTTACAATAAATGAGGGCATATCTTAAACCATACTAATAAAACATTATACCATGAGCTGCAATTGTGAGGGCTGTGCATAGTTAGAATGCTACCCCATTCATATGTGATTCATTCTGCATCTGTGAGCTGCCTCTACCATAAGAGTCAGTTTAGTTAATGGGCTCAACATGCCAGTCATTAACATACAGATAACATGACGGAACATTACCACTGCTAATCACTGCTTGAAAACTATTATATGGTAGCAAAAGAGAATCAAAAATTAAGTGTTTGCGCTAAATTTTTTCATTTCCACACATTATATTTTAATTATTATTTTGAGTTTGAGTTTTTCTAGGCCTGCTGCCAATGCAATGAATTTGAACTGTCTTCTAAATCTACGCTATAGCACTGCGAAACAGCTTCTTGTTTGGCATCTCCATCAATCCTTGCACACATGTACCCATATATATGTACGATTCATCCACTTTGGACCAAAGATAACGTTGTCCTTATTCTTCAGGCCCTGCCGTGCGGTTCAGGCGCCCGTTAAAAGACGTGGAGGTGAAAGAGCGGGACGTTGCCGTGCTTGAGTGTGAGGTACCTGATGAGTCACTCCCAGCTGCCTGGTACCTGGAAGACCAGAGGCTGATGCCCAGCAGTAAATATGGGATGGAGCAGAAAGGAACCAAACGAAGACTCACTATTCACGATGTGGGAACAGACGATGATGGAGTCTACCTCTGTGAGATGCCTGATGGAGCAAAGAGCATTGCTGAGCTCTCAGTTAAAGGTACACTATGAAAAATAGGCTATGGTGCATCAAATTATTGTAAAAAGGGATGGTATTTCTAGGACTAGTACTTCAGGAAGACAAAATTTCAATGCACACTTGCTTTATCGCATTAACTTAATGATATCCATTCATGTCATTATTTCAAGCTAAATGATCTCTGTATAAACACCTGCTAGCACAGTGTGTGGTCAAAGGGGGAAACTACCTGATGCAGCTTTTAAGCTTATTTTGAAAAACTATTTGCATTGATTTTTATCCGTACAGGTACTATTGTTCGTAAGCTTCCACGAAAACTGGAGGTCCTGGAGGGTGAGAATGCAGCCTTCTGCGTGGAGGTGGAGAACGAAGACATGGAGGTCCACTGGTTCAAAGACGGGTTGAAGCTACATGAAACACACCAAACAATCCTCAAGTCTTTTGGCAAAACTCACATTCTGGTCTTTGTCAACGTGGCCTATCACGACTCGGGAGTTGTGACATTTGTCGCAGGACGATCCAAGACTTCATCACGCCTCAAAGTCAAAGGTAATTTAGCAAACAGTGGGAACTCTGATGGCAAATTTATTTTTAGAAGGAGTCATATGCAAAAATGTAGGCTCACTTGTCTAAATGTATTAATTTTAAGACAAAATGTGTTTTTATTTAATTATTTTTACATTTGTCTAATAATACATTACAATTATTGCTTCTGCTTGTATACTAATTAACTAACTAGTTTCAGTGAATTTAATGATGCCTTCTGACAATCAGCCTTTTATCAATCCACCCTTATTACATTCTTTATTCTTCTTTGTCTTTCAGCCACACGACACTGCCCACCTATCTGTCCGGTGGGAGTCAAAATGGATGTAGACAGACCCAACAGTGCGCTACTTAACTGGGATCCCGCCCCCAGTAGTCAGACCTCCACCCGCTCTGTGTTTGTGCTGGAGATGCAAGAAGTGGGTTCTCAGGAGTGGCAGAAGTGTTTCACCTCAGAGACCGCCACCTCAGCTGAGGTCACCGGTGACATTGTACGATGCGAGGGCAACTACCGTTTCAGAGTTTGCTGCATTAACAAATATGGACGAAGCGGCCATGTGGAGTTTCCCAAAGTTGTCCATCTGGGTGAGGAGCACACGGCGACAGATTTTACATACAGATATATTAAATGTCATTTTTTTAAAGTTTTACTTGAAACTCTTCTTTGAGGTGAATATAATTTTATTCAAAAACACTACAGTTTACTTTAAATATGAAACACAAAATTGTATACATTTTTAGGTAGAGCGTTTGTTTTTTTAACTTGCTGAGAAACCATGGGCATATAAATGTTAATAATTTTTCTTCTTTTAATTATGGTTATTTCAGTTATATTGTGCTTAAATTTGTTGTGGGTGTTTGATGTGGTCTCCAGTGTGGCAAAGAAAAGTGTTAAGGTTTAAGCGAACAAGGACATGTAGTTATATTTATCAGTGATAAACATAGATATTATGTAGACTGGAGTAAGAGAACTAATATGAAACTATAATGACAACCAAACAGCTGACAGTACTGTAAAATGACAATTTCCTTCTGCTAAATTTAACTTCCAGCACTTTCCTGTAATTTTCTAGAGTAAACTACGCATTATTTGTTGACTAATAATGTACGACATAGGATATGTTTATAGGACTAAATTGAGCAATTTAAAAATATGGACCAATATTTTTTTCTTTCAGACACCAATGATAAAATGACAATGAGTTTAAAAATAATCTTGCTTTAATGTCACAACAAGTCATGTATTAGTCATTTATGCACTGCCAGATCTGCTTGGATCAGCTGGTTGATGTTTTGTGGCAGTTCAGACATTGTTGCCAACAGGGAAGTTGCAGAGCGCCCTCTGGTGGCAGACTATGCAAGCTGTGCAAAATCAACACATAACATAGTAGAAAGACATTTTTCCTGTCTCTTCTTTACTTTTTAATTCTGTTGTAAATTCTGATGCCAATATATGTGCAAATAGCTAATATTATTAGGGCCAACATATCTGTCAGGCTTAATTGACTAATACCTGTACTGTACTTCTTCTGTACTTGCTAGTTCCTGGGCCCAAGATCCTCAGCCGCCTCCAAAGCTGTGAGGTTGTAGAAGGACAAGATGCTCACTTATCCATTGAATTGTCTGCCCCAATGGTTGGAACCTGGTTTCTCAATAGTGCTCAACTGCAGCACGGCGGACGATATTCAATACAACACAATCAAACAAAGCACTCAGTGGTGATCCATGAAAGTCGCATGACAGAGGATGAAGCAGAGGTCACCTTCATAGCTAACGGAGTCAGGGATTCCGCTGTGCTCAACGTTAAACGTAGGTGTAAAAACCTCTGAAAAACCTGTGATTGATGCATTTTTTTTAAGTTTGCTTATTTCTGTGTTCTTTTTTTTTTTCATCAGCTGCCGTGATGAAATTCAGTCCTCTGTCAGAGTTAGACAGCAAGAAAAAGGTGGACATAGGGGATGCCATTGTACTCTACTGTGAAGTCTCCCATCCGTTTGCAAAAGTATCCTGGTTCAAAGATGGCAAGGAGCTTCAGGTCTCAGATGGTCTAAACATCCAGGCGGATGGGAATATGAGGAGGATCGTGATCCAGTCAGCTGAGGAACCTCACTCTGGAGTTTACACATGTGAAACTTCAGGGGATGTCATCACATTCAATGTGGATGTTGCAGGTAATTGGTTTATGAACAGATGACATGCTGATGAGCTTCTTTAACATTAACATAGACATTAACATTAACATGGATATTAATTGACCATTTTGTTATATTTACTTAAAGAATCACATGTTAATTTTCTTATACAGGAAAATGCATACTTAATATACTATCTGGATTTCATATCATGAAAATACTGATGTTTCTTGGATTATTAAGTGACACTGAATATAAACAACTGTGTCTCTGACTGATTTTTATGTCTTGTAAGAAACCAAAACCTTGTTTAAAACCTGTGCTAACACATTTGGACCACATCTGGGCTTATTATTAAACCATACCAAGAATCACTCCAATTTTTACAGGGCTAGTTCATGTAATACCTTGAGCTCCAGCCATTGACATGCAGTCTTCCTTCTACCCTGTTTTTAAGGTCCTCCGGTGGATTTCAGTCCGGTCGCTGAGGATGAACTTCATAAGAGCAGCATGGAGTTGGACCCTGTGGTGCTGGTCTGCCATGTCTCCAGAGATGATGCTGAAGTTGTGTGGTAAGACTGAAGAATTCCTGTTTGCAAATAAAGACAGATCTGTAGATCTGTAAAGTCTGTAGTCTTCTGTGTTTCCAGTGTCTAACTGTTCAAATACTTCCTGCATCATTTTGTTTACTGCACAATCAACCTCTTAGTAGGACACAGGTTTTTTTTTAATGTAACTAAAACAAACTCTTTGAGACTCTTTACAGTTATCTGTGTCTGTGTCCCAGGTATAAAGACGGCTGTGAGATCAAGCCCAGTGACAACATAACTCTGCAGGCAGAAGGAACCATGAGGAGGTTAATTATCCGCTCTGCAGAAACCTCAGATGCTGGAAGTTATACTTGCCAGGCAGGAAACAGCAGCATGGAGTTCACAGTCAATGTCCGAGGTACACTGACCTTTCTCCTCCAACTCCTGTTGGTAAAAACAAAAGGCATTTAACAACATATTTTGGCTGTGTTTTGGCCCTGAAGTTTTAAAATGAGAATAAAAAGATTAAAGGTGGCATTGTGGAACAAATAGATTATTAATTCATTGTGAGCACCATTTGACCTCGCTCTTATTACTCAAACAAAAAACACAGAGCCTCCAGTGATGATAGTGGAACCTAAAGACGATGTGGTGATTGAGAGCTACATCTCAGAGGAGATCCACCTGCAGTGCGAGCTGTCTCGCTCCAGGGGGAAGGTGCGATGGTTCAAGGATGGCCTGCAGGTGGCAGAGAGTGAAAACATCCAGCTGATATCAGAAGGCCCTTACAGGAGGCTGACAATTCTCTGCAGCTCAGAGGAGGATGCTGGAGAATATGTCTGTGAAACAGATGGAGACTCCATCTTCTTCCAACTTGGTGTTAAAGGTAAAACTTTAGTGCTCACCTCTTCTAACAGATATCAAATTGAAACATAGAGAATCTACAAAATAAGTTTAAATGCTTATTTTTTTTAATATCTTTCACTTGTACTAGATCCACCAGTAAGAATCATTTATCCCAGTGAATCAGAGCTGGAACTGACTCACTTGGCATCAGAGAGGCTGGAGCTCAGCTGTGAGATCTCAAAGGCGGATGCTCCTGTGCGCTGGTTCAAAGACAGTCTAGAAGTAGAGGCAGGGCACAACTTGATCCTGGAGGTGGACGGGGCCCAACGGAGGCTCATTATACCCATAACCACTGTGCACGACACGGGGGAGTATGTATGTGACACAGAAGATAACTCTTTGGCTTTCCTAGTAACTATTACAGGTAAACAGGCATACATTCAGGCTAATTATTTATGGTCTATACATGGTCACTCAGTAAACGAATCATCACATTACATTTTACATACTTTATTTCTCTTTGCTTCACTTAGAGCCACCAGTAACGCTAACTTGCCCCAAAGACATAGCTGAAAAACTGGAGAGTCTTGCTGGCAAACCAGTGATTCTAGAAATTGAGGTGTCCCGACCAAATGCAGAAGTCAAGTGGCTGATAAATGGTGAAGAAATTCAGCAAAGCAGCAATGTCACCATCACAGAAGATGGGCTCATTCGTCGTTTGACAATTCACTCTCCCACTCCTGAGGATTCTGGCAAATACACTTGTGACGCTATGGATGATAAAATTGATTTCCAGGTTAAAGTTTCAGGTAAGATGCAGCAATTGCCTCGGTATGAGTTTTCTGACCCATTGTGAAATTTAAAGATAAATGTTCAATTCTGCGTCCTCAGAGCCACCAGTAAAGATTTTAAGAAAGTCAGAGATCAAGAACAACCTAAAGTTCTTGATTTCTGATGACATTGTGCTGGAGTGTGAGCTCTCCAGAGCCAATGCTGTTGCCAAATGGTACAAGGATGGCTGTCGTGTTCAGGGTGATGAAAGGTTCTGTGAAGAGGAAGAAGGTCCTTTCCGCTCGCTCGTCATCCTCAATGCTGAACTCGAAGATTCAGGAGAATATTTTTTGGATGTCGGAGATGACAGTATCAGCTTCCAAGTTACAGTAGAAGGTAAGGTTAATATGGCTGAATGTATTTTTCTTCTTTTTTAATTTTTTCTTAGAAAGCAGTCGTGCATATTTGTTTAATATGCACATTGAAATACATATCCTGGTCAAAAAGGACTCCAGGTTTCCTCACATGGTTACTGCAGACGAAAACAATGCCATCCATGGTAAATACAGTCCCAATCAAAAGTTTAAGACCACTTGGAAATGACAAAATATCATATTTTGCATGGTTGCATCTTAACAAGGTTCCAGGTAGAGCTTCAACATGCAACAAGAAGAAATGGGAGTGAGACAAAACATTTTTTTGAGCATGCAATTTATTGAAAACAACACTTAAAATGAAACAGGCTGTTTTACAGGAAAAAGCACCTACTTTGTTTTTCTGCTGTAGCTTCCGTATTTTGCTTTTTAAAAAAATGTTTTTTCATGTGTTGTGAGACCAACGCATCGCCTTGAAAGGTCTGTTTGTGAAGTGTTTGAGTGCGTGCGTGTTTAAATGATGGTATTTCATTTGATGTAGCCACATATAGGCCTAACACTCCACCCAGTGTTTCACAGTTATGACTGATGTCGTTTTATTCTCGTTTATTGCAGAGCAAAAGTATTTTTTTGCTCTGGTCAGAGGGCCCGGTGGTGCCAGTGTCCGGCAGCCTCGCCTCTGTCAGTGCGCCCCAGGGTGGCTGTGGCTACAATGTAGCTTGCCATCACCAGTGTGTGAATGTGTGTGTGAATGGGTGGATGACTGGATGTGTAAAGCGCTTTGGGGTCCTTAGGGACGAGTAAAAGCGCTATATAAATACAGGCCATTTACCATTTACCTACTATGGTGCATAAAAAAACATCACAGGTGGGATCTGCTTGTCATGCCAGTAACACTGGAAACCATCAAGATTTTTTCTCATCAGAAAATAAAACTTTCTACCACCTTTCAGTGTCTCATGTCCAAACGGTCAGTTCTGTGGCGTTCAAGGAGACGAGGCCTTTGAAGATGTTATTTTGTTTTTGAAGCCCTTCAGTCTCATATGCTGTCTGAAGGTTATGGGGCTGCAGTCAGCACCAATAAAGGCCTTAATTTGGGTCAAGGATCGTCCAGTGTCTTGACGGACAGCCAATTGGATCCTCTGGCTCAGTGCTGGTGAAATGTTTTTGGGTCTTCCATCATAACCCTCAGGTTCATTTAAGAAATTCCAAATGACTGTCTTACTGCGTCCCACCTCAGCAGCGATGGCACTCTGTGAGAGGCCCTGCTTATGCAGTTTAACAACCCGACCATGTTCAAAAAGGGAACTTTTTTGACTTTTTAAGATCCTACCATGCAAATATGAGTTTTTGCCATTTTTCAAGGGGTCTTAAACTTTTGACTGGGACTGTATCTGGTTAGACACCATGTTACTAAGATTTTTAAGCAAAGTAAAATAGTCAAATTTTTATTTGAACTTAGAGGTTATACGGGCTTTTATATCTTTATGCCTGCAGTTTAACTAATAGGTGTTTCATCTAGCTTTATTGACACTGTCAATAGAAAATTGTACTTAGTAGTCAGTATAGACTTTTAATAAAATAAGTTTGCATATGATAGAATACTGCATGATGACCTCTTTATAACTCAGACTGTTTTTAGTTCACTGTGACCCGTTATCATGCAGGGAAGGAGCAGTACCTATTAGTGCTAGATAAGAGCTTAACGAGCAGTTTCACTTCATGCCAGGTAGAGAAGCCTCTCCTGGCACACACGCACACACACACGCGCACACATCCACATTCCAATGTAATAAACGAATGCATATTGTATATAAATATAAATAAAGACCAGGACAGTGGCAGAGCGCGAGTCCTTGAGCCACTGCGAGCACTCTGTGACTGCCCTTGCAAGTAAAAACTGCAGCGTGTGTGTTTCTACTCTCTGACTCTCATGCTGAAGAAGTGTCTTTAGAATATATCTCTTGACAGACACATAGAGCTGGGTATCATCTGCATAGCAATGCAATTGTATGCTATGGTTTCTAATGTTACTGCTTAAGAGGAGCATTTATAATGTAAATAGAATTCGTCGGCACAACTGGAACTCCGATCTACATGAACAGAATGTCTCTGAGAGACTCCGTTCTGTCAGAAGCCATGACAAGGTTATTCATAACCTCCATGTCAATGCTGTTTCTGTGAGGAATTCTGAAGTGTTAAGTTTTATACATACCATTCCAATGAAGATAAGCAGTTAGCTGTTTTTCAAGTACTTTTTAAATATTTATTTAAATAAAAGGTTAAACTTATTTTTTGAAAGGGATAAGGCTAAGCATCTTGCCTTGGACTTTTTGAAAACATTTTTGAAAACATTTCAAAACGGCAGCTAGTATCTGGCAGGATCAAGTAGTTATAATTTTGGCTTCCACTGGCATGATATTATCACAAAAGAGCTATCTCTGTATGTACATTTTTTTCAAAAGGATATTTCTGGCAAAACTTTGCATGAATTAATCCATCTTCTTCCCTCAGAGCCTCCAGTGACCATTGTTGGAAACTCAAATGACCTTGAATACCAGGAGATGATGGCAGGCGATGACCTGATCCTGGCCTGTGAGGTATCTCGTGCTAATGCCCCTGTCCAGTGGTATTGTAATGACAGGCTTCTCACCAGTGATGACCGGACCTATATTGAAAGCTATGGGACATTGAGGAAAATCATCATTTCCTGTGTTCAGCCTTCCGATTCTGGAAAGTATGTGTGTGACGCTGTGGATGACAAGATGGTCAGCGTTATAAGCATTCAAGGTACGAATCCACAAAATAAGCCTTCACAGCTTTAAAGAAGAGAAAAAAGGTCATATAACTTTCTTTTAAATTTTCTTTTCTATCAAAGAGACTCCAGTTACATTTGTGAACAAGGAGGATGACATTGTTGTGACGGGTTACGAAGCAGAGAGCGTGACCTTGACAAGCTATGTTTCCAAGGAAAGCGCTCTAGTGCGCTGGATGAAAGACTGGTCGCCCGTTGAAGGTGATCGTTACCGAGCACTCATGGAGGGCCATAAACGCACTTTTACTATCGAGCCTTTGAGACGCTCTGATGCCGGCGAGTACACATGTGACATCAACACAGACCAGATGCACTTCAGCCTGCTGGTGAAAGGTTAAAATTTTGTTTTGCATTTTGAACAGCTATGTACACTCAACAAAAATATAAACGCAACACCTTTGTTACTGCTCCCATTCCCCATGGGATGGACGTAGAGACCTAAAATTCATTCCAGATACACAATATAACCATCCCTCCCAAACAGTGGTCACAAATCAGTCCAAATGTGTGGTAGTGGGCACATCTGCTATATTGAGATAATCCATCCCACCTCACAGGTGTGCCACATCAGGATGCTGATCTGACATCATGAGTAGTGCACAGGTGTACCTCAGACTGCCCACAACAAAAGGCCACCCTGGAATGTGCAGTTTTTTGCGCTATTGGGGGTCTGGGGACCCAGAACCGGTCAGTATCTGGTGTGACCACCATTTGCCTCATGCAGTGCAACACATCGTCGCATGGAGTCTATCAGATTGTCAATTGTGGCCTGTGGAATGTTGGTCCACTCCACTTCAATGGCTGTGCGAGGTTGTTGGATATTCGTGGGAACTGGTACATGCTGTCGTATACGCCGGTCAAGCACATCCCGAACATGCTCAATGGGTGACATGTCCGGTGAGTATGCTGGCCATGCAAGAACTGGGACATTCTCAGCTGCCATCTGCCCTGAACAATGTGAACCATGATTCATTTGTGAAGTGCACACCTCTCCAACGTGCCAGACGCCATCGAGTGTGAGCATTTGCCCACACAAGTCTGTTACGGCGACGAGCTGGAGTCAGGTCAAGACCCCGATGAGGACGACGGGCATGCAGTTGAGCGTCCCTGAGACGGTTTCTGACAGTTTGTGCAGAAATTGTTTGATTGTGCAAACCAATTGTTCCAGCAGCTGTCTGGGTGGCTGGTCTCAGACGATCTTGGAGGTGAACCTGCTGGATGTGGAGGTCCTGGGCTGGTGTGGTTACACGAGGTCTGCGGTTGTGAGGCCGGTTGGATGTGCTGCCATATTCTCTGAAACGCCTGTGGAGACGGCTTATGGTTGAGAAATGAACATTCAATGCACGGGTGACAGATCTGGTTGACATTCCTGCTGTCAGCATGCCTATTGCACACTCCCTCATTGCTTGTGGCATCTGTGGCATTTTGCTGTGAGACAAAACTGCACATTCCAGGGTGGCCTTTTGTTGTGGGCAGTCTGAGGTACACCTGTGCACTACTCATGATGTCAGATCAGCATCCTGATGTGGCACACCTGTGAGGTGGGATGGATTATCTCAATATGGCAGATGTGCCCACTACCACACATTTGGACTGATTTGTGACCACTGTTTGGGAGGGATGGTTATATTGTGTATCTGGAATGAATTTTAGGTCTCTACGTCCATCCCATGGGGAATGGGAGCAGTAACAAAGGTGTTGCGTTTATATTTTTGTTGAGTGTAGAAAGCCTCAGTCTGGCCTATCTTCTCATATCAACTTTGATTTTCTGTATTACAGAAATGAGAATTAAGTTCACAAAGCCGCTTAGAGACACTGTGGCCCACGCTGATGGTATGGTGACCCTTCGGTGTGAGGTGTGCAAGCCAAAAGCGGACGTCCAGTGGTTAAGGAATGGAGTAGAGGTGGTCCCAAACAGGAGATTCTCCATTAGGGCAGATGGAGTCGAAAGAAGCTTGACCATTCATCGTCTATCTCGAGAGGATGCTGGCGAGTATACCTGTGAGTCCAAAGATGACCGGACTGTTGCAAAACTGAGGGTAGAAAGTAAGTATGCATTGAAATAGAGTTCCTCTCCTCTTTTCAATGAGATAGCAGCTTCATAACTTTTGTCTTTTCAGTGCCCCGAGTCATTGAGTTCCTCACTGAACTCCACAACACTACAGTGCTGGAAGGAGAAGATGCAACCTTTAAGTGTGTGGTTTCCCCAGAGGATGTCCAGCTGGTCTGGCTCATGGACAATGAGCCTATCACTCTGGGTGATCGTTTCCAGGCAACCCACAATGGCCTGTGCCACACCTTGGTGATTAAAAAGTGCCAGATGCTGGACTGCTCAAAAATTACAGCAGAAGCTGAAGGACAAATGAGCAAAGCCAGCCTCAAAGTTCAGGGTAAGGCCAATCGTCAAGGTTAAAAGAGATTAAAATCCATCCATCTATCTTCTATCTGTGATCATCAGATGATCAGCAGTTGATCATTTTTTTCTGACTCTTGTAATGTTAAGAGGCTCAGGTCATGTTTACTAAGAAAATGGAAGCTGTTATGGCAGAGGAGTTTGGTGATGCCACCTTGGAGGCAGAGATTAGCCTGGAGGCCGGTGAGGTCCAGTGGATGAGGCAGGGGGTGGTTATCCAGTCTGGTCCCCGACACACGCTGGCCCAGAACGGCTGCAAACGCAGTCTCACCATCCACAACCTGACTCTGTCGGACAGGGGGACTTACCGGTGCGAGACTCTGCATGACCGGACGCAGGTCAAACTCAATGTAGAACGTAAGTGAACTGCAGCAGATAATGCCGATAATGCAGTTGTGTCATTAGGGTTAGGGTTTCTACCGAACTATTGATCTCAGGTTTCAATCCCTCTTAGTATACTTTAATCTGAGATATATTTTATCAGACTCATCCAGGGCATTAGGTCTCAAAATCATAGCTAGACTGGGCTTCAAAATGGTTAGATTAGATTTGGAAACTTCAGATTTTTCTGCACCATTTTATGATATTTTGATTTTTTTTAGTTGAACTCATCATATTTGCTCAAAGCACGAGTAAAAATATTGAATGAAAAAAGCATTTTCTTAATTTTTGTGTTAATTATGTTTAATTTGTATTTTTTTTTAATGCTATAACTATATACATCTAGAAACTGTTGTTTTTTCTGTGAAGTGTTTTTTTATTAGTGTGTGTTAATTTGATTTAATTTGTTTTTGTTTTTCATATTTTAACAGGCTGATGCTCTTATCTCGTATCTGTCTCAAATTACAGATCCTAATTCATTTTTATGGGAAGAGACACCAGTGAAGTTTTCAGGATTTTAAAACATGCAAAAAGAAAAAAAACACCTTACCACTTTTCAGAAAAGCACATATAGAAAAGTATATAAAGCCAAAAATATGCAGCAATCATATAATATATGTCCAAACAACTTAAGACGATAAGAAGCATTTTGGAGAAAGCTCATGTTGATTTGAAATGCAACAAGCCTTTTTGTTTATTTTATAAATAGCGAGTGAAGAAATGAACTTTTCCTAAAATTGCTTATTGTGTCTGGATTTAACTGTTCAAACCTAACTGCTGTGTGAATAAATAAGATAAAAGGAGGCAGAAAGAACACTAGCCAGATACTTCCAGTACTTACTCGGCTCTGAAGACTATAAAACAAGACATTTCAGAAGCCAGCGTACCATGTGACTTTGTGATTGGTATCTCTTCTGACACAGATGAGTTCGGGCCTAAAGAACAGTACACACTGAAGGTGTTTTTCACAGCATGTCAGAGTGTAAAGAAGTACTAAGAATAGCCGAGCCAGACCTGTAAGTGTGAAAAGGTTTTTGAAACACAGCCATACTGTTATTCAGCCGTGTACAAGAGTGACACAGTGACAGTGGACTGCTCCTGCTAGTGTTTTTGTAACATGATAAACTGAGCTCTGTCTATATTTGCACAACCTTCAGTTGTCCTTGAAACACAATCTTGGCTTTCAAATGCATATCAGCAAAATACAGTTTGCAAAAAAAAAGAATTCTCAGTTTTTTAAAATAATTTTTTCAATGATTTAATAGATATTTATTCGATTTATAATTTGATAATGATGGTATCCTCTCACCTCTCACCGCTTTCACTAATCTACTCTTGTGCAGCCCGTAAAATCGCCATCCGCAAAGGTCTGACTGACCAAGAAACCTTTGAACGAGAGACTGCCTCCTTTGTGGTGGAGCTGTCACACACAGATGTGGAGGGCAGCTGGCAAAAGGACGGCATTCGGGTCAAGCCAAACAATCAGTGTAGGGTGAGCACCAATGGACGAGTTCACGGCCTCACCTTGTCCAACCTTACTCTGGAGGACACAGGCACCATCGCCTTCTCAGCTGAAGGAGTGCGCACCACAGCGAGGCTCACAGTCAAAGGTAAATACAAGCCCGTGAAGCTCACTGGTTTCACTTTTTACACCTTCATCAAGTAGTTCACTGACTGATTGACTGGACTGACTAAACTGACAGAAACACCAGTGTCCATCTTGAAACCACTGGCTGATGCCCGTGTGGAGGAGGAATTTCCTGTCACCCTGGAGTGTGAATTCTCCCGACAAAATGTTGAAGTCAAATGGTTTAAGGTAAAATCAAGCAGTAAATACTCTCAGTAATCTTGCCCTTATTTTGTCTTATTATACCAGCAAGGTGACAGTTTTAAGAATGATATAATGAATAAAGAATGCCTTTGACTTTTTTTTTCTATGACTCAGGACGGTTCGGAGCTAAAGCCGGGGAAAAACTGTCGGATCTACTCAATGGGTCGTAAGAGGTTCTGTCAAATCCTGCAGTGCTCCCGGGCAGATTCTGGCACCTACACATGCGACACAGGGGAAATCAAAACGTCCTGTTCGCTGGAGGTTTATGGTAAGCCTCTGATCAGATACTGGCTTAACACAACTCATTTTGAACCAACTGGAGCCAGTGAGTAGCTGGAGTAAAGCTTATACAATACCTCCATCTAGTGGTTTTAAGGAAAATAACTTTTTTCTTCTTTTGCCATCTGATCTTTTTGCCGTCTTTAACTAACTTGCAGAGCATGAGCTGGAGATAGTGCAGGATTTGGAGGATCTTTACATCCAGGAGGACCAGAATGCTGTCTTCATGTGTGATGTTTCTCTGGAGGACGTGACAGGGGAGTGGTACAAAGACGGCCACAGGATCCGACCAACCAGCTCCATCAAGATCCGCACTGAAGGTCAGAGAAGGCAGACATTTCTATGAGACTTAGAAATCAATCATAAAATCATAAATAATACAAGAGTAAAATACCATAATCTGCTCCAGAACAGGTTAAGTTTCAGATTGGAGATCAATAGGTATGAAATCACTGCCTACTGACCAATCGGTTCTCCAGAAAATGGCATCACCATCCATGGAAAAACCCTCAAACCTCGTTTGGAGAGGAGAAGGATTTAAATTTCTCTATTTGTAGTTTTAGCGGTACCTCTGGTGGTGGCACGACCTTGGAAAGAGCAAAAGACCACTTGTACACTGTTGGCAAGTCTGAGAATTGTTGCTCTCTTCCAGGGACCAAACACTTCCTGCTGATGTGTAACATTAAAGCTGAAGATGCTGGAGAAATCCGCTTTGTAGCCAGGGATGTTGAATCTACTGCCTACCTTGAGGTAGAGGGTAAGTTAATTCTTTATCTTCAGAATATTTTACTGGCCTTTTTCTTGGACATATCAGTGACTTAAAATCATCTATATGTTGAATTTCCTCTTGTTTCAGAACTTCCAGTTTCTATTGTAAAGCCCTTGCGAGACAGAACAGCTCTGGAGAAACATCGTGTGATCCTTGAATGCACCGTCTCCTCGCCTCACTGCAGCGCTACCTGGTACAAAGGCAGGGAGGAACTGGTTTCCTCAGACCGACTGGAAATCCTGGCTGATGGCTGCTCCCACAAACTGGTGATTCAGCAGGTGTCTGTGGAGGATGAGGGCACCTACAGCATTGAGGTCGGAGAGCACACCTCCAAAGCCAAACTGATGGTGGAAGGTAAGTTGGGGCGGAAAGCTAAAGCGGAACACCCTAAATACATTTTTGTCAAACTGATTTATTCTGTGTTGCTCCAGCCCAGGCTCTTGTGATGGTGAAAGAGCTAGAGGACGTGGAAGTGATGGAGGGAGAGCCAGCGACTTTCCAGTGTGAGTTATCAGTCGCCATAAATAAGCCTCCGGTTTGGACTTTGAATGGAGAGAACCTTAAACCGGGGCCCTCTGTCCGCCTGGAAAACCACGGGACAGTCCACAAACTCATCCTGAAGAGCACCAGCGTGGACATGAGCGGCACGGTGAAGTTTACTATGGGAAAGGCGAAGAGCAGCGCCACGCTCAACGTAACAGGATGATTGAAATGTAGTATGATTGTGGAACCAAAGTAACACCTGAGAAAATGAAGTGGGAAAAAAACCCAAAAAACCCCCTGTGGAAATTGCCACTAAAACTCTTAAATTAGACTATACTTTTTTTTTTTTTTTACATTGTAGATCATATTTATTTGCTGTTTACATCACAGTAACTTTTATTTCAATAAAAAAACTCCCAAATAAAACCCATTTAAAAATTGCTCCATGGAAACATCTGTTGGATTTTAAAGCCTTCTCATAACTTCAGAGAAGCTAAATGTGTGGAGATTATTTTGGGTGGAAAATACTTGTGTATTTGAAAAATTCTTGGAAGCACCAGAATGAAAATGCTTTTAAGGAAAAAAATGTTTTACTTGATCCGAGCAGTTCTAGATGGCAACCGCTGGCTATGTGGATGTTTGTTTGTTTTTGTTTTTTTAAATAAATCTTGAGCCATCTCTTTGTTTATCAAGGTCAATTGCAGCCCTGCACAGCCTTTTCTGAGTTTTCCTTCCTTTTTTTTTTCCTTAAAAAACAAGAAAAAAAGCTTGACAGCCACCTTTCCACTGAGATTTCTGATGAGGCTTCAGGGAACAGTAGATGATCAGCTGAAGGTTCAGATGCATCCCTCAGGTCCGGTGTCAGGTCTTTGTTGCCCCCTCCCCCCTCTCTTAACATCTGGCTTTTTTTTTTGTTTGTCTGACTAAATGTAACAAACCCACCTCCTCAGGCTTGAAAATGTACCGCTTGTGTTGCTTTTTTCCCCCCAAAAACAGAACAGCACCTTAGACCATGTTTCCTTAAGCATTTATGGGGGGCATTATTACATACAGTCCATACAGAATTTGGTATGATAAAACAAAGGTCACAAAAAAAAAATAAAAAAGAAAAAGTTACAGCTATTGAATCATGAGTACAGTAACATGAATATTCCATATATTAATGAAATTCGTTTGCTTTATTACTGTGCAAAAACAACATATACATATCTACTGAATGTGTAAGAAGTACAGTATCAGTGAATGGGCCCCCATAGTGACACAACCTGTTTTACATGTAATCCATTAACAAGATGACTCAGCGTTCCTATAAATACTCGTCTTTGCCAATGAATTCCAAAACACACGCGGCATCAGTAATTTGATGATGGCTTTCATGAAAACACTGTTTTAAACCTGTTATGTGCCTCCAATGGTAAGATACTATCTCTTTAGTTATTTGCTGGTGTTTCTGAATCCTCTCTCCCTCCTTGTACGCGAGGCAACCGACCAGGTCCTGTAAGAAAACAGCAAGAGCAATGTCTTCCCGTTTTGGAAAACCTACTGTAAATATTCTTTAAGAAGATGACTCTTGGGGAAAAAAATAAAAAATAATAGAAGGCAGCAGTAAAAATCAGTTAATTATTTAGAAATGAAACAGGCTAATCTTGATTGACAATAATTTGTTAAACATTTTTTAAAAAGTAATAATAGCTCTTAAGGTGGTAGATTTAATCACCCCTTCCTCATCTAGGCGAAGTCACGTCACAAGCCTGCCATCAAGGCTGCCAAGTCAAATCCACCACATTCATTCATCAGTGTCAACACATTGTCAACGCAAACTAGGGCGATCGCACCAATCTGCAAGGCCCGTTAGAAACTGCGTTGCTCCTTAAAACTGAGCGGGCAGAATACAATACAGATACACAACACAGATACACAACACAGACGTGCACAAGAAAAAAGGAAGACTCCACCCCAAAATAATCTCACACTTTCCACTCTTTGTTACTGCTGATAAACTGCAAAAATCAGTGAGTCCTACAATTCCCAGCATGCACTTAGTAACTTTGATGAGCGGACTAGCATCAAGCTGTGGCACCCTGCTAGGTTTTTATCTGCAGGCAGAAATACAAAAAATTCTGCAGTTTTGTGTAAAAGAAAAAAGGGGAAAAAATAAAATAAAACAGACATTTAAAGACTTAGCTTTAGATCTGCTGTAGCTGCACAGGCTTTTCAATGCTTCCAAAAACATCACAAAAACCTGCACAGTATCAGATCTCTGCCAGGTTTAAAACATAAGGAAACAGCCAGTATGAGGCATCACTAACAGCAGTTTATTGTAGTGTTTAAGTCGTTTTGGGGTGGATAGCTCCTTTAAAACCTGCGCTATATTAAACACTTTGTTTTCAAAGATGTGCCCTCCCATATACTGGGATACTCGTGGCAGCCCCCCCCTCCTCAAAACCTATTTCATGACATAAATTTAGAAATAGTTTCCAGCCTCTGTGTACCGCTTAAAAGACAATTTAAAAAGGAAAAAGTACTTTGAAGATCATGACAAATCCACCGGTGTCTTTTCTTTTTAACATCACAAAACTTTCTTTTAACCATCCAATTACAGTCTGTAAATACACAGAAGACAAATTCAGGTTTGTGTGTGGCTTTAAAACAAGAGGCTAACATCTACCAGATCCATTAACAGCTGCTCTGTCACTTTCGAGTGCAGATGGATACTTAAAGATTAGTGTGAGGTTTCTGATAAAATAATGCAGTCACGACCCGAGTCAGTGCTCTGAATCTGACTGATTTCCTTTACCTGCTGCACAGACAGTAAAAATACTTAAAATCGTGCCCACGTGTTCATCTTTTAAGATGGGCTTAGCATATAAATTTAATCTGCGGTAAAAGGGATTAGATTACTTTTAAAGTGGTCCGATCACTTTATTCATTCATTTAACAACTTGTAATAGTGTCTGAGCTTGCAATGCCAGCTGAGTTTAAAAAAGAAACCTTTTAAAAATCAGATTCATTCATAACACTGATAACTCATGACTATTAAAAACCTGACCACGTCACTCTAAAAGCTCTAAAAATATGACAACTGAGGATCACATGCCTTTGACTGGAGACAGATAGTGTGATAAAATTAGGCTGTGAAGAACATAACGCTTGACCAAAATGCTTAAAAGACATCTACAGTACGTATACCTCCGACCTGCCCTTTCAACAATCCAACAGATCAAGAAGCGTAAACCTTTCTGAAACTTCCTGCAAGTCTTGTGCAATCAGGCTGCCAAATCACATCCATGAGAAGTCTAAGTCCAGTACCCAGGTCCAGAGGAATCGTGGCTACAGACCTCTTCTTTGTTTACTCTACTGAAAGTCCAGTGGGGCTGCAGAAAGGCCATTAAACATTCATTCATCCTCTCGTCCATTCACTCACATCAGCTGGTTCTTGGAAGGCAACTTGCAGACAGTTTGCTGTCTGACCAGGAGGTGGCAGTGTCGATGCCGTCAAAATGTCACCAAAGGCTCTCCCATGGTGATCTTGGTTTGGTGTGTGGGACGGTTGCTTTGATGGCTCTGGCGGCTGTGAAGCAGTCTGTGTTCTGGTGGGCAGTGATAGCTGGAGCCTGGCTGGTCCGGCGTTTCTGGGGGAATTTTAATTTTTTTTTTGCTTTTTTGTACGCCGGTTTGTTCAGAGCTGAGATGAAAAAGTCAAACGAAGTTAGCTTGAGGTCCCTTGTTGCTTGAGGACTGTGTAGACGTTATCGACTTTGCTCAGCCTCTCAAAGAACGGGATGAGGTCCAGCAGCTCTGTGTCGGACATGTCATCGAACCAAGAGGCCACAGGCACCTGAACAAAAACATAAGCATCAATATCGTTGTGGAGATTCAACAAATATAGTTAGAAATCTAATTTCTTATTCATCTTATTTACTTTGATGCCTTTTTTTATTTAAACAATAAATCAAGTAAGAGTGGGACACTGAAATTGGGCTTAGTGTCCCCCAAACTACATCTTTCAATAAAAGTGCAATACTTGTTTTAATACAGTTACAAAATTGGGAAATTGTACCCCCCCCCCCAAAAAAAAAAAAAAAAATCAACCACAACCTTGAGGGTAATACTATGAACTTGCTTAAGCAACTTGCTTAAGCAGGTGAACGATCCTAAGTGCTGTCCAGAAGACTTACTGCATTGTCAGGATGGAAGATGTAGGAGGCAGGGGAGTTATCCACAATAATCACTTTGTTGAGGTCACGACCCAGGCGACTCAGATCCTTGACATAATTCCCTCGATGAAAGACGCAAGACTCCCGGAAAAGGCGGCAGCGGAAAGCACCCCACTTGTCCAGGAGATCGGAGACTGGGTCTGCATACTGATGGAGAAGCACGCTCAATTTAAAGCAAAATCTTTATGTAGATACAGCTGAGATTTCCGTTTTTAGTATCAGTTTATAGTATTAGTTTTTACTGCCACCATCACAGTGTCGTGGTTAACACATTCACACAGACCTAGAGACTGGTATGAGACTGCCTGATAACCAGTGGCCACTAGGGGAAACAATAAAAATAAAATGGTTGCTGTGAAATCAATAACAGCAACTGCCAATCAGAGTCCTGCACTGAAAACCTTATAATTGCTTGGGTTATGAGCAGATTGCCAGTCGCCCATAGTTTGTATAGCAACTATAAACAGAGACCTTGAAATTACAAGTTTTGGCTTATCAGGTTTTACTTTGAAGGCAAATCTTTTCAGTTTGGGTTGCACCTCCAAGTTATACTACCTTGATGATTAACAAGAGTGTTTGCAGCCAAGTTGCAGTCTTCCATGCAAACTATGGACAACTGCAGCAATCTGCTAGCAACCAACGCAATCAGAATAAGGTTTTTTTTACTAACGGGTCTCACACATGAAGACCCTGGTTGAGGCCAGCGAGACAAACCCAGCCTCGGGGGGGGGGGGGGGGGGGGGGTCACAAGGTAGTGTGCGCCTAGTGCAAGTCTCAGAGCACTGAAAAATGGGAAGGCTACATCGGGAAGAGCATCCGGTATGAAATCTGTGCCAAATCAAACACGCGGTTCCCCCTGCTGTGTTATCCCTCGGGAGATAAGGAAGCAGCTCAAATGACCTCTTCTCATTTCTCTCATAACGCCCCAAGTCTATTTTAAAGGATCCAAAATATTAAACTGTTCACAGACAACTTCCCTGAATACATCCAGCTTTTCCCTGCTCCCTCCGAGTTTATTGCTGTCAACTGCAGGGAATCAGCCAACCATACATTAATAATCAGCACAGCTGGCTGCGATGAGGTGGTTTCTCACCTTAGCTAAACTGGCAGTGAAGAGGACACATTCGAACAGCTCCCCCATCCTCTTCAGAAACTCGTCAACATGGGGCCGCTTCAGGACATACACCTGGAAGATGCAGGAATCCTTAAATCAGCATCATGCACACACGCCATACACTCAAAATGTAACATGTTTCTACAAATTCCAACTGCCTGAGGACGTTTCAAGTGAATGTTATTTTAAAAAAAGGGGGAGAAACTCAACATGCAGCTCATGACTGGAGACTTCTTCTAATGGACAGATGTTACATTTTTGCAGAACATCTTATTTACTTCCAAGGAGTTAGTAGCAGACATTCAAGCCAAACTGAAGCTAAATGAGAAAGATGCAGTTGTAGCTCACAAAAAGACAAGCACTGGGCTCCTTAAAGCTCTTCCTCCATCTTTTTTTTTTTTCCTCCTTGCTGCTGTGTTGGCAGCTCAGGGCAGCGTTCCTGAACCAAGTCATCCGGAATAGGCTGTGCTTGTCTGAACAAACCTATCCTGGATTACTTGAATCAGGCCCAGACCCATCGTGTGTCATCGGACTCCAAGCAGCCGTCCTCAAATCCCTTAAACGCTGACATCACCTTCTATACTCAGCAAAATGCGCTCAAGAGAAGTGCTGTCACACAACCGAAATGACAAAATGACAATGAGGCATGAGCACAGTGCATGACAATATGAATATTTCTGATGATGCTAGCATTACCTGGTGTATTGTTCCGTCGATTTCCACAGGAATGATGAAATCTGCGTTGTTCACAGGCTAACCAAAAAAAAAAAATTTAAAAAAAAAAAAAAGGGGGGGAGATACTTATTAAACCAAAATAAAGACTTAAAAAACAAAACAAACAAACACATACAGACACTGGACTTTTCCTTTTACATGCTAAAACATAAACTGACTTAGTGTTGTTTCTAGACAGACAGGTTGAGACAGTCAGTGTGTGCGCAGATGCAGGAGTGACTGTGTTTGAGTTTGGCATTTGCCAGCCACGACAAAAATGTCACTGCCAGAGCCAACAGCAACCAGATGGAGGGAAAAGTGCAGATCTTGGACTGTTGTGTTCTAAACGTAACTAAATAATGATGTAATGTGATCGCAGGGGACAGCTAAGTGCTGTAAAGCCTCTCTGAACACACACATCCTTTAGTTCCTGCAGCAGGAAATTAAAGAACACGCTTGCAAATGTTGAAGTTGAACATAATTGCTTGTATAACTCAGTCTACAGCATGTTATCATTCCCCCGCCTTACCTTAAAAGAGCTGTGAACTAAGGTCTCATCCAGATCTATAACCACACAGATCTTTCCGGAGTCTTTTGACTTCACTGGAGGCAGCAGTGGTTTCGCCTGGATCTTCAAAAAGAGAAACCACAAAATAATGAGCTGACTGCAAAAGTACACAAATAAAAATTGAGCCAGGGCAACAGAGAAAACACACCTTGGACACTGTTCCATTCTCTTCTACCAAGAGAGGGGCGTTGTTGTTGACTGGTGGCGGCTCAGGCTGGTCCCGGCACAGGCAGCAGAAAAGGCTGGAGAAGAGGCCTCCACTCCTGGGTTTCTTGGAAGACAGAGAGGGAGAGGAACCTGCAGAAGAAGATGATAGATCAAGAAATTGTCGAGCTTGCAGTAATTACAACATACAGGATCTTTAACAGCTTGGCTTTTAGGAAAAGCTCTTAATATTAAGAGGTGCATGGGAATATCTTTATCATCATTATCGGTATGCTTTGAACACATGGGCACAAAACAGACATTTACTTAAAGTCTTCAAGTCTGATCAAACAATCGAACAAAGTAATACACTAAGACATAAAACTACTTAGTCCTTACTACATGGTAAAACCTAAGCCAAAATGCAGAAGCAGTGTGTTTTAAAAGAAAAAAAAGAAGAAAAAAAAAACCCCAAGCACACCCCATGATTCAGTAGTTTGTAGAACCACTTTCAGCACTAATGGGTTTCTGTATGACTTCAGCTGTGTCTTGCGTGGTCATGTAGGAATGTTGACCTACTCTTCTTTACAATGTTGCTTCTATTCATTGAAATTTGTGGGCATTTATTTATGCATGGCTCTCTGAAATCCTGCTGTGGTGAGGCCTTACATCAGGTTGAGTCAGCCATTCTGTTGCAGATTTTCTGATGTGATTGGATCATTGTCCTTTTGCATGGCTGTTGGCCAAAGTTTTAGCTGTCAGACAGATGTGTCACATCTGTCTCTAGAATACTTTGAATCGACCGTGAACTCCTCTGTTCACCAATGACTGATGTGTTCAGGTCCTGTGGCTGCAAAGCAAGCACAAATCATCACACGTCCACCACCGTGCTTCAGTTGGAGTGTTTGTGCAGATATGCTGCGTTTGGTTTTCTCCAAACATGATGCTGTGCATTACAGCAAAAGATTTTGGTCTAGTCTGTCCAAAACACTGTTCTAGAAGTCTTGTGGTTTGCTCAGTTACAACTTTGCAAACCCTAACACGTGCTGCCACAGTCTCCTAAAACAGAATAAGCGCTCTCCTGCAGCGCTTTCAAACAAGCCATGAACTTTAACATGCTAATTGAGGTCTAATGAGTCTGAGATGTAGCTCTTGGGTTTTTTGCAATATCTCTTTGTGTTGCAACATCTGACAAACCGGGTGAATTTTCTGGGTTGTTCACTCCTGTGAAGATTGGCAGGGATCTGGAATGTTTTTCCACTTGTAAATAATCTTTCTCACTGTAGAATAATAGGCTTCAAACTTATAACCCTTCTCACATTGATAGGGAGCACCTCTGCTTCTCTAAGATCAGTCATGTTGTCTTTCCTACTTGGTATTTAGTTAACACACCTGAATGCTCCAGACCAGCAATGTCTTTTTGTAGAGATGCTCACGTCTACTAATGATCAGTTATTAAAGTGCATTGATTAGCAGCACCTGGCTGCTAGTTATCTTCCTATGGAAGCAGTAGGGCTGTTCTTAGTTTTTAAAACATGCTGATTCAGCATTTTGGCATCATTTTGTAACTAAAATAGTGACAGTGTAACAGTTGTTGTGTTTACCTCATTTTAAAGACACGGCAAGTACCAGATTATTTTTATTATGGCCTGATGCATAAAACCTCACAATTTAAAGAGATTTGCACATTTTTACCATACATAAATATAAAGATCAACTATATAGCATTTTATGTTTCTTCCATGACATAGTAAAAATGTGAATGCCAAAACAAAAACAAGTAAAATATATAATTATTTCATTTTTACCTCTTGACCAGTATGATTTTTGAAAAACAGGACTGCAGAAAGAGCCATCTCACACTCTGATCGCAACAGCTGCAACCTCAATGGTTAGTGTAATACTCATGTAATAATTTGGTAATTACTCTGACCACAACTGCCTTCAAACCTTTAATTACACTAAACACTCGTGAAGTTCTCAAGACCATCTTTCACTATTACTACTGTTGACAAAATGTACCCACAAATATGCAAAGCCTTGCCAAAGTACACAGCGATCTTTCATGGAAAAGTGTCGCAGTTTTCACGTATGAAAATGCCCTTTCCCAAATTTAGCACACAGCGGGAGATGATTTGCATCAGACGTGTTCACACTACAGTTAGTCGAGGGTGCTGTCTCAATCAAGCATGCATGAAGCCCAGGACTGGTTATAAATTTCCTCAGCCTGCCATTACCTGCTTTATTCTCACATTGGTGCAAATCAACACAATCTGACATCACATGATTTTTGCACCAGCGGTCTGGAAGGTTAAAGAAGGTTTAATATCCAACTGTGTCAGACATGTGTACTTGCATACACGTCCATTGGGTAATGTCTGGAAAACTTCAGGGCTGCAGTGCGTGTGTGGAAATGGCTTAAGTATCTCCAAGACCACAGTTTTCCATAATCACACACACACTGAAAACTTTACCACACCATCTAAGCTGGTAAATGATCAGTCCCATATCATTTTTTACTAAAATAGCTGTGTTTGTTCATTTCAACTCGTAGCTACCCCAAAAATTTTGCCTCGTAAATGACCAAATTGTTTTTTTTTTTAATGTAAATTTAATTTGACACACTTCCTGTGTTGAAATACCTGAAATACTCTACTTGCATACAGCACTTCCTAACTCATGACCCCCATCTAGTCAGTGATTGTATAAAAACAGTACAAAGGACATCCAGCAACTTTCCTCATACTGTCATGTGCACAGGCCGTCCTGGAGACACGTGCCTGACCGGACCTCTTGCGTAACTGCTTCTCTGATGTCAGCAGAAAAACACGACTCGAGCCCCACCAATGAAAATTCACCACTTTAACACCACGTGAAGCGATGGTGCCAAAGAGACAAATTTTTTTAAGCACATCAGGTTAATTATTGAGTGATGTGCGGCAACCAGAACAAATTAATTAATAATACAAACAACCACCGCAGGCAATCTGTAAACAATATTTACTCAATACCAAAATGATGCAATTCAAAACTTTTCGTTTGCTTGGTATGTATAAAATGCAAACTAACCACTCAGGCAATGAAAGACCTGAACTTCAGGTTCATTAATCACTTACATCAAGCGACAAGCATTTTTATAAATTCTAAACCCAAATGGAAGCTACATAAAAATCACTTTAACTACTACTTTGCAAAATAAGCACAAAAGCAGGACTTTAAGCAGTGTTTGAGTTTTTCTGTTCACAAAACAAACCCTCCAGATGTTCCCAAGAAACTGATTATTAACCAAAGCTGGCAGCCTTATTGTCAATCATCGTGTAGCAAACGAACACTTTGTACCTGGAAGCTCAACAGGTATTCAAAACTCATTCCTGTAATGGGTTTGCTGTGCGGCTGTTTAGATTTCATTTACAGGTACCAACACCGGCTTCAAATAAATTATAAGTAAATCACAATCCTCATTAATCCCAGAGTAAATGTGGTCACAGTTGCTCCAAGACAGAAAGAACAGTAACAAACATATTACAAAGTTACAAAATAGCTCTAATTATAAATATCCCACAAATTAAATATGTGGTTGACATTGAGGTGCCCCTCTGATCATACTGAAAATGATTTCTTATGGTTTTTAAATGACATTTTTAATTTTTAACATTTAAATATCAAACATCTAACACATGTAAAGCAGTTTGTTTTAGCCTTCCAAATAGCATGTGTGAAAGACTCATGAGAAACTTTGAACACTAATTGTGGTAATTGCAATTATGAAAATAATTTCTAGCTAAAGCACTGCTGTGATCATTTAGTTGAAAAGTAATTTAAAAAATTATATAAAAAAAACAACAACAACACTTTGAAAAGCAGATAATTACTAAATACTAAAGGGTCTTACCAATTTAAGGAAACCATCTTCTGATTGGCTGCAACTAACATACAAAAGGTTTAAAACAGGAGGTGGGCGGAGTTTGTGACAACGAACTTCCTGTGATTACAAGGTTTATGCTCTGACCTCATTATCTGAGATCAGAGCATGCAGCTCATAGTCTTACACAGCACTTTACCAGCTTCACACGAAGTGTTGTGAGACAGCTGAACAGCTGTGTCATACTTTACTACCACATGGGATTTGTGGTGAAGTCGCACATCTGACACAGAAGACTCACTGCTCTTCGTATGCCTTTGTCCCTCCCTTGGAGCGTAGATGGGCCATAACTAAGTTGATGTGTCAGCTGTGGTTGTGTTCTTTTATTTCAGGATATTTATTTATTTTAAATTTTCCTATACATTTGTGCAGCAGAACTTTTTACCAAAGAAATGATAGTCTTCAGACAGTCTTCTGTAACATGACTTATGTTACCCATGCTATTTATTCAATACAACTGTATAAAGTTCTACAGTATATGTCGCATATTCAGCTTCTCGGGGTGTGGCACAAAAAACAAACACATACTACAACCTGACCTCATATTTTCAATAACACCCATATGCCCAAATACCAATAATAATAATAATAATAATAATAATAATCCATTTCACTTCTTTTTCCATTCATTCGCTTTACTTTCATTACCTGCTAACAGACTGGGTGAATAAATGTGAAATAATGTTTCCTGGGGTGTTCGATTTATTTTATTGGAGGCATTATATTTATGGAGAGTGGTTTAGCTGCAGTTTCTGAAGCCAATTAGTGAGCCGGTCGTTGATATGCAAAACATATATCATAAACCCACAACAGTGCTTGGGATCAGTCTTTGTGCCAAAAGATCCGCACACCAAGTTTAACATCATTCCAACGGGGGGGGGGGGGGGGGGGGGGGGGATAAATAAATAAATAAAATAAATAAATAAAAATAAATAAAAAATAAATTTGCTCGCCAACCACAAAACTTTATTCGAGTTACTGAAATTATTTCTGCTCTCATGAATGCTCGTCAAGCCCAGGCTCCCAGTGCGGGTTTCTCCCGGTCTTGTAAACCTCTGATTAGCTCTGCTCCTCACTCTTCTGTCTCACATTAGGCTTGGTTTCTGTCCCTTTATGCACCATACTCCCTTTCTCTCTCTGTCCAGACGTGACTGTGTTACCAACACACAAACCTCTGTTGTCCATCTCTCACGCCTCTTTTATTACTCCTCTGCAATACCCTCCAACTCAATTTGTGGATTCAAACCCCGTCTGACCCTCCGTTGGCCTCTGCTGTGCTCAGGCCAAAACAGGAAGAGGAAACAGACGGGTATCAGTGGAGGAAGGTGCTTGCCATCGTGTTTGTAGCATAGCTTGGGTAAGCTGATACCAGTGTCTATGTACACTGAGCTGATTTCATCTGAATTATTATTGTCACTGGTATTCTTTAATGAAAACTCATCACTCCTCCCCTCATTCCTTCATTCACTCCCTCAGGTCCTCGTAATTCCTAGCATCAAGTCCTTATTTGCTTCCTGGAGTCTTGACTCACTTCAGTATTTGTAAACCAAACACCTGGATGTTTTAATTGATAAAAGCATTATGAAGATGAGCCCATTATAAAGGAGACAATTTACAGTGTGGAGCTGAACATACTGCAGGCATTCAGCTGCAGTAAGGACAACAGCTTTAAGCACTAAAAGTTAACACATATAATAGCTTTATTATTATTTTTCAACACACTTGGTAGCAAGTATTTTCCCTCTCTTCATATCATTCTTCTAACTTAGTAATCCAGCAATAAGAGCTCAGTAGGGGATATAGCATCTGCTGAGGGACTCTTTGTTCTTGTTGCGTAGGATAACTTCTTGCTTGGTGTATCCTTCGGGTGTGAATGAATTTTGGGATCACATGCCTCCCTCATGGTACTTCAATACACAATTATCTACAACTTTATCCAGTGGGCACTTCGTAAATTGTTCACCATGTCTGTACTGGATATTTACATTTTTACTTTTTAATATTTATCAGTATTTTATCATATGCCATTTAGAGACCAACTAATATATCAGCCAGGCTGATATTTACTATTTGCCAATATGTTGCATCCGCATTTATAACAGCTAAAGGAGAATTTTAAAAAGTGAAGAGACGGGACGCCATCGCCATGTTATGATTGTTGATGCTGCATAGTCGTCTACCGGAGCCCGCTCTGCATCTTCCCTGTTGGGAGCACACGCGTTCCGAATGCCACAAATGACAAGCAGCGCGTAAATGAGCAATTTGAGCATTGTTGTGACAATAAACCAAGTGCATTTTAAAATGCACTGTTGCATCTTAATAAGGGCTTATAGTTACACATAAATATTAGGGAAATCTGTCTATGTTCCTTATGCGCAAAGAAAGAACAAAAATGTTGGTCGATATCAGAGTTTCAAATTGTAAAGTATTAGTATCCAGTCGGACTCTTTTACCATTACAACATAACTGTGTGATATTGGGTTGATCCACGATTAAGACAAGTTTAATTACCTCGCTTCTAACTGAACAACCGACACTGTCAGAAGTTTCATTTTAAACATTTTAAAGAGTGTTTAAGTTGTGGTTTTCAGCACAGTGTTAACAACGCAACTTCAAAACACAAGAGAACCATCTGAGTACAGCATTGCAAAAAACAGCATTAAACATTAGCTCGGGGCTAAACACATTCAGAGCTACTTCTAATATAAACACTTTAATAATGCAGAAAACAATCTAATAAACAAACAAGTTATGAGGAACGCAAAAAGCAAAATTTACTCTAATTATTGCTTTACCAGCCTATCATCTCCAAACATCAGGTAATCATGGCTCATCCGTTTACCGTCACACTGCTAAGGTAAGTAAAACTAAAACAAAACTGAGTTCCAGCTTATCAGACTGTGAAAAATGTAAGATTACACTTAGCACTGTGAATTAGGCCACTGAACACGTTACACTGTATGCCACACCTTACCAAAAATAAAATAGCTCCCATCATGACATGACTTTCAGTGAATTAATCCTCAGTCCACAGACTCACGATAAGATGCTCCACCTTATCTGATCTTTATCTGAGTCTATTTTAAGCTTGGCGTTCAAAGATTTCCTGCAGACACTTCCACCCCTGTTATTGACCGTTTAGCTAAAAACGGACTTTAGTCAGACAACGTACATTGAGGAGTAAGTAACCAGGCTTTCCTGATTGGCTTACTCCCTCCAAATATCTTTAACATTACAGTTTTGATAAGGCACAAGGGCTTGACCCGTGTGCTTGATAATGGAATTAACTGAACTGACAATACATCTCAAATTAGCCTTGAGTGATAACAAGCTATTTACAGGGATTCGTCTCAATGCAGAAGAAAGTGCAAAAGCCTTTGAAACAGCTGCCACACTTTGATGCGACTATGAAAGTCTCCAATAAAAAGAGAGACAAATTAAAACGGCTCTGTGGGTTCACAAAGGCAGACTAAACAATGTAAACTTCAAATTAAAACACAATATTAAAGCCAGAGGACAGATGAAAGAAGGGGGGGCGCGCGAGTGTGCCTTCTGAGAACTATTCATAGAAGCAATACTGTCATAATTAGAGGTCATTATTGAACTGGTGGAGTAGAAACTGCACCTATTATTTCTCTTCTACTTCATGTATGTTACTCAGATGGTGACACTAGTTTCTCCAAACACTCTCAGAAGTCCATTTCTCTACCATACTCAGGTGGGCCACTGCCACACCTTAGCAGCTAGCTCTTTATTTTAGATGCCTGAGAGGACAGTGTTACATGTGATCAGTCAAAAACTTCAGACCCAGTTCCACCATCCTGAACTACAACTGGTGAAGGCAGCTCTTCTGCTTGCAGGTTAAGGGTGAGCTGGAGGGCCTCTACGCCTACAGGCCGCAACAGGAGAACTAGCACAACAACGACTACCATCACCAGCTGCAGTCTTTAATTGTACTTCTATCATCACCTATTGAATTTTAATCATGTGTGCTATAGTTCCCTTTTTTGGTTTTTTTAAAGCACCAATTCTAATTGTACGTTTATCCGGTTTCATTTCTGGCCCCCCAATGTCAGACCTTGTTTGGATTTAGTGCATAGGTTTAACTGTCAAAGTCCCCACTTTGCTGTTGACAGTTTAAAATATACCATGAAGTAAAATGAGTTTGACGTTCCCATGTACAAAATACTTAGATCTTACGTGGGTCAGACCAGTAAAATCTTTTCTGTTAGCATAACGTTTAACTGCATATATATTTTAATATGAGGGGGGGGGAGGTGTCATTTCAAAATTTCATCTCAGTGTTAAAAAATATGAAATTTCCACAATAGATTTTATTTTGCTTTTGAAAATAAATAAATAAATAAATAAAATGACAAAACAGGAGTTTTCCATTATTTGATATTGATGTGGTGTGAATGTCTTTATCAGTAGTAAGCTGAGTCTAAAATTTATGTCTAAAATTTTCTAAACCTGTCCAGTGGGTCAGACTGGAGTCTTTGTTGGGGCAATTCTGGGCTGCGGCCTGTTTGACACCCGTGGTTTAAAGAACATTAGCCAACATCCTGGTTAATGCTAACTGAACTGCTTGGAGAATGTCACTAGTCAGCTGCAATGTTGATCCTGGACCAAAGTTCCTATTATGAAGTAGGAACAACAATAACATGGGGCTCTCACATTGTGCTGGTTATAGTAATAGTAGTCGTATTACCACCAGCTCTTGACTTCTGATCCTATTTTTTGGCCATAAATACCCAATGCGCTGGTTAGCATGTAATGTTTTAAAAAGATGCTTCCATATATGAGTCTTACTGAACTCCATTTACTCTGTCAGCATACTGATTAACATCTGGGGCAGACCTGACTCCACAAAGTTGAGAAGGCTGACTTACTGCAAGACAGAAGGCTGATGGAGGATCTTTACAATCACTCAGCCCATATTTTCAGTCGCTGCTGTGCTAAAATCAGTGAAATTATGTCCCTTAATTCAGCGAGAACCAGAAAACACAACTGCAAAGACTGCATAAACCTGATCTTACAATGAAAGAGAAACTAAAAGTTTCAGTATGATTTGATGTGGCTTTGCAAACTATAGATGTTTTGTGGGAATCTCTTTAGGTAGATTCGAGCAAACACGCTGTCTCATATAGCAGCTGCGCTTCACATCGAGTAAACACCATGTATGGAGGGAAAAGGTTGTGTAACACACCAGACTACAAGATGTGATCTTCCACTTTTAAAACCAAAATAGGCACTACTGCCTCTATGTACGTCTGTCTGTCCGCATCTTGTTTGAATAAAGTCTTAGCTTCCACTCAGCATTGTTTGGCTGATGACTGACAGGTCACCTGATTATTTACTAAGCTTGAGTTTACAGCGGTGACCTGTCTGTGTGCGCGTACGGTGGCAGAGGCACTCTTTCATGTGAGTGAACACCGAACTGGTAAAGCTGCAGAAAGCGGCCACTTGTGGTGTTGCCAAAACAAAAAAAGGAAAAGTTATTTATCTGACATGATATCACTCCAAGGAAACCGGGATTTAAGGTAGACCTGGAAAGGCTTTTAATCTGACTACTATTACAGATGTCTCAACCAGCTGTACGTCATTTCCTTTACTTTTCATCAGAGGCCAAAGGGCCGCAGCCATAATGTACACACAACAGCGCGGTCTTCTTGCTCTGACTTGTTTTCTGTCCACTTTCCTAACACTGGCTTTATCTGTGCTGCTGCTCATAAGCAGCTTACTGCTTAGGCTCGGAGTTCAGGAGTTGCAAAACTTTTCTTTTCCTTTTTTCCCCTGACATGACTGCACAGGGGTATTTAAAAAAATTAATATATATATAATATAAATAAATAAGCAACTTACCCCTCTCTCCCGCGGCTTTATTTCCCTCTTCATCCCGGCTCACTTGGGTGATTACAGAGGACGGATTGTCCATCACATCCAGGTCTGGTCCAGAGTGCCAACTTCACACTTTAAAGTTAGAGATAGTCCGCCGACTCGGTGCTGCATTAACCCAACTTAACGTGAGCGAAAACAACGCTGAAACGCCCCGGGAAACATCGCAACAAGTCACCTACAGTGCGCCCATTACTCTTCGGATCCGTGTGTCCGCTCGGATACGCGCTCAAGTTTGACGTGTGGAAGTTTTAAGAGGTTTGTCTAGGAGTTGGCAACTTTGATTCAATATGGTGCTCAACTCCGCTTGCAATTTCAAGATACAAACATGGAGGTTTCAAGGCTTCCCATTTCACTTAAAGTGGCGCAGTAAGGGCACGGCTCTGTGCAGCGCTCCCCCTGCCGGCCTCTGCCCCTTTGACGACGGTCCCTTAGAGTGGCCCGAAACAAAGTTACTCAGGAGTTAGCTAAGCTAGCTGCTAGCTACTACGGACTTACTTTAGACAAACACTATTATTAGATAGTGCCCCTGCTCCCTTTGCACGGCTACCGACCTTAAACATGTCGCCTACAAAGCACTTTATTATTCGGCTATAACATTAAAAGATCAAAAACAAAACCCACATTAAATAATTAAACCCTGCAGATTTGACTCAAACTTTTACCAAAGTGTCTTCAGATACTTTGTAACACCTTAAATGCCGCACTAGCCGCTGGCGTGTATGCTGTGTGGTTGTACCTTCGTCATGTAATGACTGCTGTTTGTTAAAAAAAAAAAAAAAAACTTGCACAATCAAGAGCAAAATTTTTTCTCCCTTTTTTCTCCCTTTTTTTTTTTTTTTTTTTTTAACTTTTTGGAAGTAGCAACAACAGAAGAAACGCCCAGTTTGGGTCCCCTTGAAACTGCCTATAGACAGGGAGTGTCGTGCAAGTGTCGTCTCCGTTTTCTCCGATTCCGCGAAGAGAAGTATGTCTGACCACATATATACAGTTTGGTCTTGCAAAATTAAAATAATAAAATAAAACTATTATGTTTGACCAATTTCCATTTTGAGAATTTTTTTTAAACCAGTAGAAATAAACTTAAAAGTAATAGTCAGTCATATTTTGAGTCTGGTTAAAAAAATAAAATAAAATAAAAGAAAAGAATATTGTACTTATAAACAGTGTTTGGGTCATTACTGAAAGTAACATGTTATACCATCCTGAGAACCAAGGAAAATAATCTTCCCATTGAACTGTATTTTGTGATTCTTTCTCTTTGAAGGTAATAGAGGCCACCTAAACACGAGATATCAGTGGTAAGCCCAGGATGTCCTCCATTTAGTACATCAGGGCTAAGTGTAGTAGCTTAAATAAGTCAAAACATAGAGACCAAAAACAAATGTCGATTACAGAGAACATAAACAAATAGGCTGGTTCTCAAGAGGATAAATTACTTGTTAATTTTCTTACCTTACCATATGTACCTTATATAGTGACTCTTGTCCTTTTGTGCAATAAAAATAAAAGTAACATTCATAGCTCCACTCCTAAAAAGTTATAGACCACTCAAGCATTTTCCTTTTCTCACACACAAACTGAAATCAACTGATTGTAGTGCAACTGCGCTTAATAGCTATGCTAAACTATGCTAAACAGCCGGCTGACAGCAAGAAACTCTAGGGTGACTTTGGCATTAGTCACTTTGCTAGATGAGCAGGAGTGTCCAAATCCAGGCCTTAAGGGCCAGTGCCCTGCAGGCAGTGTTGGGAAGGTTACTTTTAATATGTATTCCATTACAGAATACAGAATACATGCCCCAAAATGTATTCTGTAACGTATTCCGTTACGTTACTCAATGACAGTAACGTATTCTGAATACTTTGGATTACTTAATATATTATCATGCTTTTTACAACAACGTGAATGTACTATTGCTGTGTGATTTATTACTATTACTGAAGGTCCGCGACTCCGAACTGTAGTAAAGGGACCTCTGACTAATACGGCGGGGTCCCTGTCGGCTCGTAGCCGAACAATAGCTTTACTTTGTTGTGTGGGTCAACTTTTCTTGCGAGAGACAGAGAGAGGCGTTGAAAGGCTGCTCCAACGGAACTTATTGTTTCGGAGGAAAACACCAACACAGCGTACAGTCGAGTCTTAATAGCTTACGTACAACTGGGCTCGTCAGGCACTCTTCTTGGCTGCAGTGGTTATTATTATATTTACATGCTTCCAGCTCCCGTTTTTCCTGGATGACAACTCGTACCTTTCCACTCCCCTTTTTCTCCCTCCTCGCGCTCACAGACCCATAACGTGTATGGCAGTCCATTCTCCCTGCAGCACGGACTACACTGCCCATGATGCTACATTCTTTAGAGCTATGCTTGTAGCATTCTGCCTGTTAGCTTAGCACAACAACAACGAAAAGGCGCTCTCTCACCCAGGAAACACACAGTCGCAGAGAGAGAGAGAGCGTCGCCCTGTAACCATGGCAACCGTAACGCTGCCGCCTTGAACGAAAGAACGTAGCTGTCAAACAAAACCCAAACAGTCCTGACCCGCGACAAAATGAAACAGGAAAGTACCGCAGTGTAATCCATTTATTTCAACAAAGTAACTGTATTCTGAATACCACCTTTTTAAACGGTAACTGTAACGGAATACAGTTACTCATATTTTGTATTTTAAATACGTAACAGCGGTACATGTATTCCGTTACTCCCCAACACTGCCTGCAGGTTTTAGATATCCACCTGGGGCCAACACACCTGAATCAAATGATTAGTTCATTACCAGGCCTCGGGAGAACTTCAAGGCATGTTGCAGAAGTAATTTAGCCATTTATCTGCTGTGATGGATCAAGGACACATCTAAAGCCTGCAGGAAACTTGTTGGACACCCCTGAGTTAGGGTTTCTCAGGTGACTTGGAGATAAACATAACATACTGAAAAAAATTTAATTGGCATATATTTTTTATTATCTTTATTACTAAATGTTGATGTTATTCAAATATGTTAAAAGATAGTGTGTACAGAATTTTTTTTACACAAACAGTAGAAACACACCAGCCACCCATGGCTGTTCTGCGGTACCGTCTGGATTTAACGTTGTCTGATCTCTCTCGGCTGACTAAAACACATTTGTCCTACGGTGACCACCACAGCTTGGATTATGTATGTGAATTGGTAGTGGAAAGACAACAGAATTCAGTTGACTTAAACTGCAATCTACTGACATCTAGTGGTGAGATTTTACACACTCTACCTTTAAAACACATACTTGGGCAAGGGATGTCAAAAACCCATTGTATTTCAAGACCCACATAAACACTTTAAACTTAAATTAGTTTAAAGTGTTATGTTTGTATTTCAATACATATTTTGTGCATTTTTAATCTTGTAGTGAAATATCCCTAATATTGTATTTTTTAGGAATTTTAGGAATGCATATGTTGGCTTTTTTTCCAATGATGGCATAATAAAATAGCCACTAAGACTTCCTTGTTTCTTGCCACCCATGTAAAACTGGCATTGCTCTTTCAATTGCAGGAAAACAAGTTAAGGAAATGAACACTTAAAAGTTTGAACTCATGGCTTCAGTCATATTTGTTGTGCTCAACTGCACTCCCCAGGGGATCATCAACAAGAAGTGAATCGTTTGCATAGTTTTACATGCCCATTATCTGTATAAATTTTAAAAAACAAACAAAAACAAAGTGTAAGTGTGAACCTAAAACAGCATCCTACACATACAAGAAAAAAGTTAATATTCCCAATTGTATCAATAGTTTATTACATACCATCTCATAAAAACATTTTCAACTTTTTCCACATATAAACACCGCAAATTGGTACATTTACAAATCTTCAACCATCCAAATTCATACAAAAAAGGAACACTGTGATAGAGCAATACACAAGACGGTCTATTATTACAAGGACGGCATGTACTCTGTGTATGTATGCATGTATAAACCTCGGCATGTAAGAATCTCTATGCATGTGCGTTTGGCTATAAAGTCCAGATATTGTGATCAAATATTTACTTTGATCAAATGTGGATTAAAACCAGTGGAGACACATATACAAGTTAAACATTTTGGATGTCAACCTGATTTAGGCACTGGTGACAGGCTGATTAGGAATGAGGTAACCTGATCAGCCGTTGGGTAATACTGACACCACAGTAATTTACCAGTGTGTGACTTCTCAGAATAAAATGTTATCTACATTAAGGACCTTTTTCCATCGCTGTATTACAGTTAAAAGTTAAGTTTTAACCACAGAACAAGAAATTGTACTAGATATTCCTAACTCACCCAAAATCAATTCATGTTTACTGTATGACACAAACCACAAAGACACCCCTTATTTTTAGTTTTTCTTTTTTCCTTTTTTTTGTCACCATGATGCTAGTTTCAAAAAAAGTGAGTCAAAAATGGTCATGCACACACTCACACAGGCGCGCACACACTCACACATACGCACATGCAAATAAATTAACATGGAAAAAAGTAAACAATTTCCAAATGACAAAAAAAAAAAAAGAAAAGAAAACCAAACCCAAAACATCTTTTTGGTTGGGTTTTAAAATGTGTGGCTAAATGCAAAAAATACATAAGATAGCAGCTTAAATCATGGTACATTCACATGAGTTGTTTACTACTACTAATCTTAGTGGCATAAACAAGGTAAAAGTATTCATGGTACACATGTTCCAGGCTGATCGTGCAGAGTGGAGACCGAGGCTAAACTGAATATTGATGTGCAATTTCGGAAAACCACAATGTGACTGAGAAACTGTGCAATCAAAGAAAAGAAATCCTGTGTCCTTCTTGTGAATTAGCAGTTTGCAAGTCGTGGATTCACATCACAGCGGTCGGCTTCTCCTTCACTGGGATTTTCTTTAACGTAAGAATCCCGCTGTTGTTGAATCGAGGCTGTCTGCTTCGGTTACAGAGGACGTATTAAGATGCAACGAGCTCCGATTTTTTATTTCAGTGTGGCTTCTTTACTGTCACCTCACTTTGGGCTAGGAACATGCGGAGAAGTCCCAGATGCCGGGGACTGAGGGGAGCTCTGGTAGGTCCGCAACAGCACTTTGTGCTTGGTGGCTTCCTCTGTGCGACGGCTTTGTTGTTCCACCAGGAACTCTTTAAGTCGGCTGGAGGCGAAGGTGAGAGTCTGTCTCCTGAGCTTCATCAGGTAGGAGTCCTGCAGCCAGGCATGTGTGAAGCAATCTTTTGTAGTCGGGCGGGCCCTAAAAAACATATTAGGTAGCATTTGATATTGTTCTTGTTTAAAAAAAAAAACTTATAATCAACTTTTTTAAAATGATAATCACCATGGGTAACTGCTCAACATCTTCTTGAGAAATGCAGAGGCACTTTGAGACACATTTGGGTACAGTTTCGTTGGGTCAAACTTGGCCATCAGGATTTTGGATTCAACATGCTGAAGGTCCTTATCTTCAAAGGGGAGGTGACCACTAAGCCTGGTTGAAGAGACACAGAAAAAATAAACAGTCAGGTTGCTTATTCCAAAATGTAAATATGCAAAACATCGTATTTGTTTGACTGAATTTAAATACAATTCATCCTATTCACTCTGGCGTTAAGGGTAAAGGTCATTAGTGGCACGAAGCAAAAAGAAAACTTACATAATGTAGGTGACAATGCCAACAGTCCAAATATCTGCAGGAGGACCAACCACTTCGCCTTTCACCATCTCAGGAGCTTGGATCACATTTATCAGAAGATGAAAATTTAGAAAAGCAGAAGATTTTCAGATTTAGTAGAAATTCCTTCCATCGAAAATATTAAGCATATAGAGCCTGCATCTCTTGATCCTTACCCATGTACTCCAGCGTTCCTGGTCCTGATTCCTGCTGCTTGAGGCTGAGGGGGTTGAAGGTCTGCGCGCTCCCAAAGTCCACAATCTTGATGGCGTTGAGGTTGGTCACCATGATGTTGTCAGGCTTGAGGTCCAGATGGAGGATGCGACGGTTGTGGAGGTACTCGACCCCCTGGACAATCTGGACCAGGTATCCCACCACATCGTCTTCAGAGTAACGAAACCTTTTTGTCAGTGAAAGAGGAGGTTCACGTGTGATTATAGGACACAGACAGGGAGAGTTCAAGCAGCATATCCTGAATAAATTAATGCTAATTTAAATTTAAAGTGTTGAGAGATTGATGAAAGACTGATTCATTGCCAGCCTACATCACCTGAGAGCTCAGCTGATACGCTTTTATGCAATCAATCTCATTTAGGGCATATTTATTTTATATCTTCAAGCCACTTTGCAACCCACTTCACTCCTAGCTTATCTCTGCTGCTCCCGAATACAGCCATGGTGTAAAATACAACTTAAAGCAGAATCAAATAACAACCTCCTTTTCAACCTTAATGACTCCAAGTAAGAATCTTCTTTTTAGACTCCTGCTATGCAGGTTTGTCTGAGTTTGTGTGTCAGTGTGAGTCAACATATCCACCATCCTACCTGTCTATAAGGCTGTATAGCAGCTCTTTGCCAGTGCAGTACTCTGCCACCAGCACCAGGTAGCGTGGTGTGATGTAGGCTTCGTGGAGACCCATGACTTTTTCATTGTGAAGAGATTTCAGGATTTCATACTCCTTCAGGATCTCCTGCTTGTTCTCTTGAATGTAGGGAATGATCTTTGCCATGTAGATTTTACCTGTCGCATTCTCTCTGCACTCTCGGACGACTCCAAACCGACCCCTGCCAATGATAAGTCCTGATTACTTTGCACAACGCAAATAAAAGCTTGACCATGTGCATAGATTTTTTCTCAAGTTATAACTTTCAGAGTAACGTCAAACAAATATAAATTTAACAGCAGTCTCAACATCTCTTTGATTCACCAGCTTCTGAATTTCTTGTTATCCTAACTCTGATGTTTTTTTGCAAGATTCATGTCTTTTTCCCCCAAAAGGACAATATCTATCTCACCTCGCTTTCTCATCTAGGAAAGTGTACGGTTTCTGTGGAACTCCCTGTCGTAGAGCAGTAGAGGGTGTAGCGCGTCCCGATGGGGTGCCTCTGGCGGGGGTACTGGCTCCATCACCGATGGGACTCAAGCTGGAGGTCTGTAGTACTTGTGGGGTAAAGGACACCGGAGTCGGGGCCACACGAGCAGTAGCAGTGATCGTGGGGACATATGTGGGTACTGAGGCCACGGTTGGTTTTGTGGGGGTCGAAGGTGGGGTTACAACAGAAGGTGGGGGTAATACAGCTGCAGTCTGTGTCATAGGAGTCACCACATTTACTGGACTCTGAGGTTTGGGTAGGACAAAGGGAGAGGTTGCTTTGGAGGTGGATGATGAAGGGAGAGTGGGGCTTATTTTTTGTGTGCCATCCACTGTTGCACCTGCAGATGGCAATGAAGGGTTTGTTGAAGGGCCGGAAGGTGAGGAGGTTAGAGGGATAGGAGTCACCACAATTGTAGATGATGGAGATGCAGATTGAAGATAGGATGCATCAGTGAGGGCTTCATGTTTTGGAGTAGAGGAAGTGGAGGTGATGGTGGAGACCGTTGATCTGGGAACGCTATTTTGGACTGGTTTGTGTGAAGGGAATGTCACTGAGGAGGTAATCACAGGCGTAGGTGGGGTTGGGGCTGTCTTTACAACAGCAACGGTAGGTGAAGCTCCTCCAACTGTGTTAATAGAGTGACAGATTAAATACATCAATTATTTACTCAGTATATTAGCTGCTTGTAGCAAACTACAGTTTTTAAACATGTTGTTTGTTGCGTAGCTTTCTTACATTTGTTTTTGTTTGGTTTGAGACAATGTACATGGTCTGGATGCTTTTCATACTATGCCGTGGCACTACCAGTTAATGAAAATGCAGGATTTTCATGATTTTGTTATAGACTGTATATAAAAAAATGGAAGGAGCTACCACAAGTTAGCATTTTGACTCTCAAAGTCTTGCTTAGTTTTAAACCAGATATTATAGAAAAGACTGGACTGAAAAGCATCGGATATTGATCCTAGGGTAGCATCTTGTTAATGACAGACTTACCAGGTCTAAAATCAAGATAAAGACCCCCCAAAAGACCCCCCAAAATCAGACAACTACCTTTGAGCAAGTACTTGGTGATGGTGGAAAGGAAAAACTCCCTTTTAACAGGTAGAAACCTCCAGCACAAACAGACTCAGGGACAGCTACGTGGCAATTAAGTCCATTAACCCATTAACAAAGAGTCATACATCAAGTATGGTCATTAATATGGTCATTAAAAAGAGAAGGGGTTTCCCTTTGCTTTCTATTGGAGGGAATGCAGTTCACTTGGGCTTGCTAATATTGTGACACACGATGGGATTTAATCCATAGCTTGTGCTTTGGTGTGATGCTTTTAGAACAGTTTTGTTTTTCTAGCTCTGTTCAGCTTTTTGTCCATGTATGCTCACTCTTTAACAGGCAGTATTATACCTGTGGGCGCCAAGCTAACTGGCCTACAACAGTTGCTGTACGGCCCCTGTCCGGCCTTGTTCACACAGGCCACGCGGAACTTGAAGGTGCCACCTGGTGGCAGGTCTGTGACATTGTAGTAGCAGTCGGCAATTCCAGTGGCTACAGTTAACCAGTTCGAATCACCTGCAGGACGGAAAGGAAATAAAGAGTATAAGATGTTGCTATAAGGTAATATGAAACTAAATACTGAATTTTGATTGGTATTTATTTAATTTTACATGTTGTACGAATGATTCTAGGTATAAAAATGCTTGGTTTAGTATTAGAAAACAAAGGTGAATACATTGCTAATTTCTTGTTTTTGATTTATGTATGTTATGTTTTGTTTTACTTCATATGTTTATATGTTTCATATGTTGTTTGTTTAATTTAAGACAAAAAAAAAATTAAATGAATGAGAGGTAAAACTTGAGGGGGTAGGGACAAATAAGTAAATACTTCAGCCTACTCCTTTTCAAACAAATAATGGAATGATATTTTGTAATGATTGTGAAGGCACATGTTTGAAATGTTTGAAATAAAAATGAACTGAACTGAACTGAACTGAACATTAATGCAACATTTTTCTATTTTGTCCTCTTTGAACGGAAAAACAACCAAAGAAAAAAGAAGTAGTTTAATTAATATAACACCAGATGGCAGCATTGATTAACACATAAAGTATTGATTTTGTGAATAAGAAGCCTGTGTTCAGTCAAAGGAGCTTGCAAAGAAAAGCGTCTGGACTTCTTTAAGTTAGAAGCTTCTCGGATGAGAGGTGAAACGTCTTCAAGTAACTTAAAGAAGTCCAGAAGCTTTTCTTTGCAAGCTCCTTTGACTACGATGACCTGGATGACTGAGAACCTTCACAGACACAAGCCTGTGTGCAGTTTGCCTCCTGAAAAATAATCTGTCATTACATCTCATTTTCTGTAAAAGCACGGCGAATCAGACCTGAATTAAAATGTAAATTAGGTAGTGGCACAGTGTTTTGTGAGAACGTACATTAATTCTCCCTGCCAAAGATTACTTTCTTTTTTGATCAATGATCAGGTAAAAATTCAGAATCTACTCCCTTCTTCATCTGCCAAATGATGATTCATTGGCCATAATGAAAAAAAATTCTGACAGCAGCTCTGGTACACTCACTATTCCCTCGTGGACTGAGTCACTTTCTCCATCTAAATGGTGTCTGTAGATTTGCAAACTATCATCTCTGGAGAATTCTCCTCACTGGGTTAAAAACCTTACAAAAGTTACCTCTTAGGAACTTAAAACGTAGAGTTAAATTATTTTATCCTGATGTGAAAGGCCATAATGACACAGTACACAAAGGGAAGTTTTTAAAAAACAACAACAAAAAAAACCAAAGTGAACAATGATCTCCTCTAATCAGAAGTATTTTTAAGGAGAGAAACTTATAGAATAAAACTCACCCTCGGTTTTTCTTTCCAGAATGTAGCTGCATGGAGATTTTGTCTCAGATGGCTTCCACAGCACCAGGGCTGTGTTGTTATAAGTCTGAGGAACTTCAGGGGTCCCTGGTCGTTTGGGGACACCTTCATTGGATGAAGATAAAAAAAAGAGTTGGAATTTAAGAAAAGAGGAAAACAACAAGTAATGTAAGTATACACTGTAAGGACTGCCAATTATCCTAGTAAGGATTCACAAATACCTACACATAAGAAATTGCAGGGAAATCTATTTGTGTTTAAAAGAAGAAAAAAAAATAGTGACCAATATACTGAATTTTTAAATCACCAAATATCGGTATCAGTCTTACAAATCGTATATCAGCAGGCATGCACCAACAGACTAATGAACTGAGATGAACTGAACTAACTAAAGAAATGAGCCTTTCAAGCACTCAAAGTGGGCAATGTTGAAACTACATGGGAGGCATAAGCAAGAATAATATTCTGGGGCCTTTACAGTAAATATTCTTACTTACTTACCAAATATCAGTTTTAAGCTACCATATTTCTATAGATATATTATTTTAGTATCCTAAACTGTTATCGTTTTGTTGCCTAACTATAGTAGCTTGCAAATAAATAGCTACCATTAGCTTTTAATAGCTAAATATACATAGAATGCTAAAATCCTAACGTGATATTGAAAAATCGATGGTTTTAGCTAAAGGCATATTGCATATTGCATGACTTCCAGTGGACTTGGATTTTGGAGTATGTCACATTGTCTCTACAGAAGCCTTTTTGGTGGCCAAATTATAGGACTATCATCACTTGCTATATGTGGGAAAAAATATTTTTAACTACCATAGCTACTACTGATCATTTTAATTCCATAAAGCAAGACACATGATTTCACAGGTCTGATCCGAGTAGGCTCTTTTAGTTGTTTGTGATTTTACAAGTTTGTGAGTCTTATTTGTCTGAATAAATATATGTGAGCAACTTTCAGTTGTGTTCAAACCTTGGTAAAAGGCGCTACCTGGTGCTAACAGTACTAATCCTTGGTGTTATTGCTGTTCGATTATTAATCATCGCTCACGGGTGGATGTTTTTTTTCATTGCACTTTACTGCCTTTTGTGTTAGATATTCAATGCTAAAATGTTTTCATGTTTGATTATTGTTACTTTCTTTTTCTATAAACTGTAGATTTCCTCTGCCATGTTTAATCTTCATCACGGTTGTTGTTTAGTTTATATTAGATTTATGTAACAGATCTGATCACTGACTTATATGAAAATATAAAACAATTCAATTTAATGTTTGAGTTGCAATGAAATGAAACCAAACATGACAGGATAATTTGGTGCTCTATTTTCACAAAACATTTCCTTTTACGATGGCCCACTAGCAAGACAATGGAAGGGAGATAAGCTGTCTCAAGTAATACTACACGGCCAAATCTGTAGGAAAACATTCAAAAGCAACTGACTGCACCTGACATCTAAGAAATATACTTTCCACCAAAGCCCCCAAAGTCTCATTTTTTCTGTTGCATTTGTAAGCAGACTGCTGCTCTTAATATAGCCTCTTTGTGGAAAGGCATGATTGAAGTTTAGAGTATGCCCTGCCCCAGTTGGTTTTGATCATCATGTACAAAACTGCAGGGAATACGGTATCATTTACTTTTAATAGGTGATAATTATGAGAAAATCCCAAAAATCCATTAAGTTAATCTACTGTAAAATGAATCCATTGGCAATAATGTTCATTTTAGTGTTATTATTCATACCATTCTCAGTGCAATTAAAATTCAATAATGTAAAATGCATCACATTATGAAAATTACTGTATGTCTGGCAGGAAAATGAGCAGCTCTTCCTCTGTGAAGAGTGCTAAGTTCATGTTCTGTTGCTGCTGCAATGTATGGGGCTGGAAATGGTGTACTGGAAAACTGCAGTTCCTCAAATGACCACTTGAGACACTGCTCCAAAAACAAGATCCCCACACACTACCATCTGAAAATGTTCACCTTTACAACTTCTGCAACTTCTAATCAATATATTTAACAGACAGGTACAAAAAACATTTTTAGTCTTTATTGCTAACGTCCCCACTGATAACAATTGCAGGAGAGGGTGGAGAAATATATGTATTTTTTCCATTCTATAAAACAAAAATGTAACTAAAACGTAAATAGTTATGGAATGTTATGGAACAGACAAGTGACTTACAAGCTATGGAAAGAGTACAGGAGGTAGTAATAGTAGCTATGGGGTTGGATGCTACACATTCGTAAACCCCGGCGTCCTTATAGGTGGACTTTCTGATCATTACAAGCTGTCTTCCATCTGGGTGGGAGATTAGGTTGACTCTGTCATCCACCTCCAGTGGTTTCCGATCTAGAATACACAAAAGCATTAACGAATTATCTGCACTATTTACATTATTTTGATATTTGATAAAGCTACCTTTCATCCATGTAATTTGTGGTTGTGGGCTACCAGCTGGAAGGCAGCTAAGAGTGACAGGTTCCCCCTCCAGCAGGACGTGGTCTTTCAATTTGATGTGAAACACTGGAGCAAAATCTGAAGCAGAGCGGACAAACTGTTGGCTTTTTGCCTCTTCTTTGGGGACGCTTGAGGGCAAATCAGATTGGGAAGGCGTTTTGTCTTTCTTGCCCCTTGTCAAACCCCACCTGTCCCACCGTGACCTTCTCTCACTCTCAGAATGGATGCTAGAAGTGGATTCAACTGATTCCTTAGACCCTGAGGCGCCAGTTTGTTTTGCTAGCTGATTCTCAGGGATTCCCATTCCTTTGAGTCCACGGCCCTCAGACTGAGAGTGACGGTGGCGGGTAAACAGGGGTGTGCGCTTTCCCTCTGAATCTCCTTTTCTCTCTTCAGACTGACTGCGTATTTTTGCAGATATTCCTGCCACTTTGTTCTCAAACCTCTGTTTCATTGCCAGGACAGGAGAGTCTGTGACCTTGTGTAAATCCCCTTGAGCCAGCTCTTTCTCTGTGTCTTTATTGTTCCTCTCCTCTGACTGAGTCCTTAGTTTGGCAGAGATTCCTGCCACTTTGGACTCAAACTTACGCCTCATGGCAGATACAGACGACTCCTCAGCTTTTCCTTGCTCCCTGTCATCCACATTCTTCTGTGTCCCTCCACCATTCAGTTCCTTTGTATCCAAAGACTTACTGCGACCAACAGCCCAAGACACTCTCTTGCTTTTAGCCGTTTCCTGCACATTGGATTGCTTATCTTCTTGTGATTTCTGAACCTTCTTCTCAGTGGATGGTGACCTCTTGGCCCGCAAGGAAAACCTTCCAATTAAACCAAGGCCTGTTTCTTGGTCATCTCTTCTTAAATCTTGAACAGATTTCGATTTCTCCTTAAGTCCTGACGATACCATTTCTAGAGGCGCCCCTCTTGGTGCAGGCCTATAAATCTCTTCAGCCCCCTCATTTGCTTTTCTACTTAATACAGGCGATTTCTCCTCTGATTTGTTTCTGGTGAGTTTTTTGAGGCCACGGGTCAAAGACGATTCTCGCTTTTTAAACCTCGCTTCAAAGAGCTCCTCTGAGTCAATGTCTTTGATGTCTGTTCTGAGAATAAGCTGGCGAGGGATGGAAGGAAGGTCTGGGTTTGATGAAGAAGAGACAGAACCTGGAGATCGCTCAGGTGTTGCTACTTTGGCAAATACTGCTGGATGTTCCGGGGGTGAAGATGCATCTGCAGACTTTGTATTGGCTATAGTAGAAGGATCCTTGGATTGGGGTTTGTCAGGTGTTTGAGACTGCCCTGCAAAGGATGCTTCTTCACTACTCTGTGACATTTCCTTGTCTTTCACTTTCTGCTTGCTGATATGTAATGCCTGGTTTTCTTTCCTCTCTTCTTCATCCTCCTCCTCCTCTATTATTATTATAGGAGTAATAACAGAAGGATATGCATAATCACATTCTTCTTTGTCTGCCCCTTCTATTTGGGACTTGGTCCTTTTTTCTTTCATCCCTTCTTCCTCACCAAGTTCGCTCATATGTTTTTCCTGTTGGTCTGGTCTTCCCTGTGCTGTGGTTGAGGCAGACTTCGCTTTTGTGTCTTCTGTTAGTGCAGACATCGAGGTTGCCTCCTGGAGCTTCTTCCCTACTATGCTAGAACTACCCACAGATGGTATCTCTAAGGGGGCTCCAAACCTTCTGTGCAGGGGCATGGGCTCAGAATCCCCCTGAGTGAAAGAGGTACTTTTGCGAAAAACTTTAGTCTTTGGCGTGTCTTCTCCTGGACTCTCAGAGGAAGCTGCTCTGACGAGTGTTGACGGCCCAGTTCTTGATCTCCTCAAATTCCGATCAAGGGATCCTGTTTGCCTCTCATCTTCAATGCCGAGTGTTTCAAAAAGGGGCCCTCGAAGGCCACTCATATTTTTGTCCACGTTTCCTCCCCTGAGCAGCCGTTGTCTCATCAGTTCCAGTTTTAGGGCGTAATCCTCCTGGCTTAACTTTGTAGCCCCAGGGCTTGGACTGCGATTGGGTAGTTCCATGGAAACAGCCTTTTTCAAACTCTTGTTTCTTTCTTCTGATTCCTTTTCTGTACTTTCTTCTTCTGGGTCAATGTGGAGAAGCAGCGCTGAATCGGCAGAACTCCCCCTCCTCATTGTAGACCGCCTGGCTTTTGTCTGGGATTCATCTGACTCCACACTTGATCCTTTTTTCAAGGGAGCTCGTTTTATATTTTCTGTTTGCGCCTCATTTGGGGTTATGTCTTCATCTTTTATGCATTCTCCTCCTCTATTATTTGCACCTATGCTTTCCTTTTTCCTTGTCCCATCTGCAATGAAACCGTGCCGTCCCGTGACATCTTCATCCCCTGGGATCTCATTGAGGGAGACCCTGGAACCCGAGAAAACCATGGACAGTGGCATAGGAATAAAGGGAAGCTCATCCACATCTGCATCTGAATCAGACGAAGAGGAGGGTGGCGGGGAGCCTTCTTTTAAATGCCGGGCCACAGCAATGAAGACATGGCTGCTTGAGTCATCTAGGAGCTCAGGGATGGACCGCATCACCATTTTGGATTTATAGCTGATGAGGGAACGCTGAAATAGTTAGCAGAGGATTTTGTAGGATTAGTCTCTAATCTAAGTACGCCCCTGTTTCCAAAACTCTGTATAAAGTGTGAATAAAAGCAGAGTGCAAATCATTTTAACCATTTATTTAACTGTAAACCAAAGAGCGACCGAAGAATCTAAAAGCCTCAGGTTGCATGTTAAATGTCAAAGTTCATGAGAGTACAATTAGAAAAAAATGAACAAGTATCGCCTTTTTGGAAGGGCTTCTAGGAGAAAACCTCTTATCTCTCAAAAGAACATGACATCATGGTTTAGGTTTGTAAAGCTGCATCTGAACTAGGGCTGCCACGATTAGACTAGTCACGATTACGTCGACTATCAAAATCGTCGACGACTGATTTAATAGTCGACGCGTCATTTGAAGCTTTGTAAGATCCCAAAAGCAGGAATAAGTAGCAGGATTTAAGAGTGTAATAACGGACTGAAACAGAAGATGGCAGCACTGCATGTACAAGGATGCCAGCTGCCGTTAAACCCCGAAGAAGAAGAAACTGTGTCCCAGAATTCATAGCGCGGCCCAGCGCAGTTGTCAACAATGGCGGCAGCTAGTTAGTTTTAATATTACTCTTATTATTCTTTCTGGGTCACAAAATAAACGTTTAACATATTTTCAGGCGAGAATGTAGCTGTGTAAACCTCAAATATCTGCTCAGTTTATCAAGACACCACATATTTTCAAAAGCGCTCCGACGTTTTCGGAGGCGTCTGTTACCCACTAGCTTGATAGCTAGCCGGGGGCCATGAGAGCACCGGACTCCCGGCAGATCGTTTTCAAACCCACCGCCCTACTCAGGTTAAACATATACAAGTCACTTAGATAACTTAAAAATGTTATTGTTTGGCTTTTTTCAGTATTTTATTTGTTCCTGAGTAAATCGGCTGAGTTTATTAAACTCCACCGAAACAATCTGCACATTTAATTAGAATTCAATTAACTATCATCTTGTCTTTATTTTTAGTTAGCACAGACCTTAAACACTTAAAGCTGTAAGCTAATGATAGTTATATAAGAGCAGATGCTGCTGGTGCAATAAGCTGTACTTTTACGTTCAATGGATGATGATCTGATTAGTCGACTAATCGCAAAAATAATCGGTGACTAGTCGACTATCAAAATAATCGTTTGTGGCAGCCCTAATCTGAACAAACCCCAAGACTTCTGGAACAATGTCATTTGGACAGACAAGACCAAAGTGGAGATGTTCGTCCATAAAGCACAGCATCATGTTTGGAGAAACATGATAAATCTATTCAAAAACAAGCCTCAATCCCTCAGCAGGAATCAGCCTGTGGTGTCTTTATGCATTTCACCCTGATTTCCAAATGCTAAATGAACGTTTTGTCGTCTGTTACCTGCCATCGCCTTCGAGCCAAAACTTGTTTTAGAATAGCTGTGCTGATGCTTTTGTTTGTTGGTGACTGCAAGACAAAACAATAGGTGGGAGCACTATTAACAGAGACATAACTACATCTCATGAATCAGTGACACAGTCGGCAGGATGGTAGATGTTCCAGTGATAGCTCACCTTGAACCAAGGATGACGAAGGCACTCGATGGCACTTGCCCTCCTAGGTTTGGGACACAGTTACAGTTCATGTTCATGTTTAATCTGTGAACTGTAGCACAGTTGCATCATATACAGTATTTTTATGGTACAAAACTAAGAGGCATCAAAATGCTTACAGTCTGTCCACCACCAAAAGCTTGATGACAAATCCTTTTGCTTCTTTGCAGAGGTCAGAAAACATGCTCTCCTCAAACGCCACATTGTAGTTCCTGATGTTTAAAGCAGTGGCTTTGTCATTCTCGCCCGCAAAAGGTGACACGCCGGTCAGGCTAAAGCAAAAAAAGAACAGGTGTTTTATTTAGCAAGATGTCAGATTGACTGATTGGGTTTAAATACACACATGCTGTGAAGAAGAAAAAAACGTACCAGAGGTAAGTGATGACACCAACAGGCCTGTGGGAGAGCAGGACACATACGTGACTTGGAATTTGAAGAGCAACATAAAAGCACAGATAAACACAGAAATTTGATGGACTTGCAGATAACTGTGAGTGTATATAGTGCCTGCTGTGCCTAGTCACTTCTCCATGCCAGAGAACAGGTGGCTGACCATATGTCTGTTGCTGTGGAAACTGGAGTTTGGTTAACAATCTCTGGAGCGACATATTCTGGTGTGCCGTATTTGCAGTAGTGCTCCTCTGAAGTCTCCAATTTAATGGCATTCCCGAAGTCGCAAATGCGGATCTGATCACTCCCTGGACTTGCCATCAAAATATTTTCTGGCTAGAGGGGATGTGTACAAAAACAACAACATTAGGACTCATAAAAGGTAAATCAAATCTGATCCAGTGCTTGTGGTGGGACAGATGGATACCTTTATGTCGAGGTGAGCTATATTTTTTTGGTGGAGATAGCGAAGACCCTCCAAAACCTGCTGAACACTGCTGCGGATCTGTAGCATGAAACACAACAGGAGTGAATCCTGAAAGGCACGTTACATAATGAAAGCGCAGTGCAGGCAGCAGAAAGACACAAACCTGCAGTTCCATGACTGTTGTTTTCTTGGCCATTCTTTCCAGCAACTCCTCGTGACATCTTTGTACAAGAGTTAAGAAAAAAGAAAAACAAAGCTGCTGCTGCTGCAGCTACTTGATTGCATAGTCTGACTGGTAGGTGCATGAGAAATGAATTATAAATGAGCAAAACTCCCCCACACTCTATCTCTTGCTAATTCCTCTCAGCAGCGATGAGTCAGAGAGAAAAAGCTCAGCTGCTTCATTCATGCCTCCGGGGGGTACGGGGGGACGTTAGGATTAATGCTGTGCATCTTGTACTTGAGATGCATTTAAGTGCACTTTTGTTTGACAATGTAGAAGATAAAATGTGAATCGGAGATGCAGGAGGAAAAAACATTTTTCTGTAAAACGTAGATTACAGATTTCACTGTATGTTCTAGTGAAAGGATACAAATCTGTGATAAGCACCACCACGTTCTTCTTCTCAAAGGCATCATGGAAGTAGAGAATCCTCTCGTTATCCAGCTCAGACAGAAGCTCCATCTCTCTGAGAGCCAAGGCTTTCCTATTTCCGCGAGCAGAAATGAATTTGGCAGCAAACTCGGTCTTTCCGTTCTTGCGAGTTACTCTCTTCACATAGGAGTAGGCCCCCCTGCACCCACAAACACAAAGTGATGACATTAATGGTTTTGTACATGTCAGCCGTGTTGGTTTTTTTATCCATTTGTTTTCAAGACTGATTTCTCTTTGATAGAAGTAAATTATAAATATTATTATTATTATGACAGTAATTTGCTTAGGCTGCTGCCCCCGCGACCCGGCCCCGGACAAAGTGGATGAAGATGGATAATTAAGGGCCAGATTTACTAAGCAGGGCAAAATTGCACTGAGCACAATCCTTTCGTCAATTTGTACACTTAAATATTCTCCTCCCTGTACTATGTGCTAGTGAAATATGGGTCAGTTGCAAAACTTCCCAGTTGCCACCTCTACCATGCGATCCTGTCATTGCGCTCTCTTTGTAAATACCAATTGTACATTTCTTACACAAACCCAGTTTGTTCTGGCGCAATGCGTTAGTAAAGTTGGGCTGAGTATGGTGGAAATTCGTTTTAGACCATTATCAGTTTACACATGTAACCACACTTATTACCGATACGTGTGGGTCATGGAGCAACATCTATAGATAGATGCGAGTATGCCTGCCAGTATTGCTTCAGTTCATTGAGGTGTTGTTTTAAGCCTGAGGGCTGGACTTCTTCCTTCTGTTTGGCAGACTTGCTGTTGTAGATTTGCTGCTGAGCTTGAGGTTTGGACTGATGTCCTCACATCTCTAGACTCTAGGCATAAAGAGGAGTTCATGGTCGGCTCAATGGCTGCAAGGTGCCCAAGTCCTGTGGCAGCAAAACAAGCCCAAATCATCACCCCTCCACCAATGTGCTGACAGTTGGTATGAGGTGCTATGCTGCATTTGGTTTTCTCCAAAATTCAGTGCATTGTGACCAAATATTTCCACTTCAGTCCCATCTGTCCAAAGCACATTGTTCCAGAAATCTGGTGGTTTGTTCAGATGCAACTTTGCAAACCTAAGCTGTGCTACCACGTTGTTTTCAGAGAGAACCTTTTCACCCATGCAGGCCATTCCAACAACCCATGTTTTGGTCAGTCTTTTTGTAATTGTACTATATAACTGATTTTCACAGGACTCTCTGTCTATACACACACACACACACACACACACACACACACACACACACACACACACACATATATATATATATATATATATATATATATATATATATATATATATATATATATATATATATCTTGATAATAGGTCCCTTTAATCCCTTTAATGACTAATTTCCTTTCCCTCCACTTTATTAATAAATTCTTCTTTGTGAGAACAATGGAAAGACAAATGGAGGGGCAATAGTCATTGTATAATTAACTTTCATTCTCCTTAGGCACTCTTCTGTGATATTTGGGAGAAGGACTCATAATCTGAACTCCATTACTGGGGTACTCATGCTGTTCACTGGGTGGAAAGCAGATTTCTTCATCTGCCTGTTTTGCCATCCCAGTGGCTGTGCAATTCACAGTAAATGCCTGTCTCTAGACCAAAACAAATCATCTGTCGTCGGCTAATGCGTTCACTCCACTCTCGTGGCTGGTGACTCATCTGTCGTTTCTGTCTGCTGTTGTTAAGCAGGTGCAACTAACCCCACCGCCACCCTCCCACCACACACACACACAACCCCTCCGCACCAGCTCCTACCCCTACCTCCCGCCCTCCAGGCCGACCCTGAGCACTCAAGTAACTATTAACGTCAGTGTCCTCGTCCTCGTCGGGATGTGAGGCAGGAAGAGTGCGCACACTCACCTCCCTATCGCTTTGTGGATGTCATAGTAATCTGTCAAACGCCTCATCTTCCTCAGAATGGTTCCCTCATCCTCCATTGGCTCTTCTGCTTCTTTTCGCTCTGGAGAAAAGCATCAACATAGGCATCTTTATTGGCTTTGTGTGTATGGATGTGTGTGTGAGTGTGTGTGTGGGGGGTGCACACACTCATATGTGGGTGTATTTATGTGCTAGCTCAGAGACAGATGGCTTCACATTGTAATTTCAAAACACCTTGTGGTCCCGCCCATATGGTGCGGATTCAGAGGAGCAATTTTCAACAACAGCTAGCCTTTATTAGCGATTCTAAGCAGTAAATATCATCAGCAAATGGGGTAAAAATCTGTTAGCACAATACTTTTGAATATGAAACTTTTCAACTTTACACATTCCTAATCTTTTCAACTACTGTAAGAATATCGCTGGACTGCAGACCTGTATGAACTGTGAGCTCGGCCTTGCAGGAGTTGGACCCGGCCAGGTTCTTGGCAGTGCAGGTGTACACGCCGGAGTGATGGGGCTGAGCGTTGAGGACGACAAGTGAATACTCTGGGTCGTCGTAAACAAATGTGAAGTGGCTGCTCTCCGAGAGGAGCGCATCATCCTGCAGCAGATCAATCAGCTATTAGCATTCACCTAAAAAAATATCATCTGAGTATTCAGTTGAGTTGAGTTGAGTTATAGTCGAATGTTGGATGTACTACCTTAAACCACAGAATATCCGGATCTGGCTTTCCTTCGACCACAACAGCCAGATGACATGTTTCCCCGACTTGCACATCTACGTCCTCCATTATGGTCTCAAATTTGGGAGGCACTGCAGGAAAATTAGGAGGAAAAAAGAAGCTCATCTCTAAGGTGGAGAAGCACTATGGACCGCACATACAGAGTACATTTTATGGTGTTGTGGCCATTTTTGTTGAATTCTAATGAATCATAATTTGTATCCATTATTGTTTTTTCTTTAAAACAGTAAAAATATGCTTAAGCTAGTTTTGCTATTTAAATCTGTAATTAATTTTACTTTTGGAAAAGTCGGAAGTGCTTTCTGAAACAAACCACCTGTTGCCCCCCATGGCCTTTTTTTGGAGTATGGTTTTTTGGGGAACTTAAAAGGCCTTGACAGACAGGTCTCGCTGTTGTTCAATCTTCCTTTGGGCACTAAATGAATATAAAAGCTGATGTTTTTATGCAACAGATCAAATAATAAAGACACACTTTGTCTTGTTGACATAAGTAGAAAGTTGTTTGGATTCTCACTAAAATGCTAAATTTGTCACGTGGTGCGCCTGTCTGGACTGACCTGCCATGGCCAGCTGAAGTGTGCACAGGTCGCTGCCAAACTGGTTTCTGGCCGTGACCACCAGCTGACCGATGTCTGTGCTCCTGACCCTCTGCAGCTTCAGGGTGTGTTGATCATCGTCCGGCATGCTCATCTCGCACATCCCCGGCTTACTGACCAGCACCACGCCCCTCCTGAGGTAAGCGGGTTTCAGAAAAGTTGGGAGAAGGCCACATTTACCAGTTTGCTGCACTGAGTCTTCTTTAACCCAGTAAGAGGAGACCAACTGTTGTAGTTTTGAAAGCCATTTTTTTTGTTTTGATTGTTGCACAGCGTTGTGGGCTTTGCATTATTGAATTTTCTGTGCTCCAAATGTTGGCAGTGGGTGATGAGTCTGGACTGCAGGCAGGCCAGTTTAGCACCCAGACTCTTGTAAAACATGCAGAATGTGTGTCGACATAGTCTTTCTTAACTAAGAAAGGCTTACTCTGACAAGCTGTATGTCTCGATCAGCATTAAGTACACTAATATCCCCCTAAAGCCATCATGAAAGCTTTTGAACTGTATATTTAAGTTTTTAGTCTTTAGTATAAGGGCTGCCAAATAAACCCCAAGAAGCTTGGGGTTAATATGATCCAGTTTATGAAACAGACCCTGATGAATGCTATGAAGAAATCGGATGAAAACTTTTTAATGACATCACAAGGACATCACTGGAAGGTTAATAAACTAACTTTTTCCAGGTGACAGCTGCATGCACATGGTTCAGCGTGATGGTGATGTTGGCAGGCTGGTTCTCAACCACGTACACAACTTCTGGCTTGTCTAAAATTATCGGCGCTTTCCTCAAGTACGGTCCTAGAGAAGTCAAAGGTATGTTACAAGAAAACAAAGCAAAACTGGTCCTAAAAGTAGAAATGATGTCCTTTAAGGTCGATTATCAGATTAGTGGTAGCATAAGCCTCTTAAACACACTTGATACCTCTGTCCAGCAGCTGGACTAGATCAGTGGCAGGCGATGGCTTGCTAAGCGTTTTCCCAGTGGATGCTAGGACTCTGAAAGCATAGCGGACTCCCTTTGACAGCGAGGTGACGGTGTAGTTTGTCTCCCTCAGGTTTGATGCCACAACAGACCACTGGATGGAGCCCAGAGGCTGCTGCTGGACCACATACACCAAGGAGCCGGCATCTGTAAACACACATGCTCCTTAATTACTTGGTGGCAAAGACATGATTAAGCAGTGCTAAAAATGCTGTATTTTTTCTCCCTTGAATGGAGAGAGTATGTAATCAGTTCAGTTTGTTTGTTTGTTAGCAGTCTATCATCCACAGTTTTCAAGACATCGTTTTTAAATTGTGTGTGATGGGAGATATCAATACCAGCTCAAGCTGATTTCATTTTGGGAAAAATTGGGTCGAGATTGAGGTCAATTCAATTTTAAAATCAGTAAAAACTGATTTATTACCCACAGTTTTTTATGCATCATCTTCAAACTTCACAACAGTATACTAGGCCTGAGGTCACACTGGGACCAAGGCTGGCTACATATTTGACCTAGACCTTGATTGTTAGCGCCCAAGGTCAAAACTGAGCTTTTCAGGAAACCATATCAAGTAATAATAATGGATTGGATTTATAGAGCGCTTTTCAAGGCACCCAAAGCGCTTTACAATGCCACTATTCATTCACTCTCACATTCACACACTGGTGAAGGCAAGCTACAGTTGTAGCCACAGCTGCCCTGGGGCAGACTGACAGAAGCGAGGCTGCCATATCGCGCCATCGGCCCCTCTGGTCAACACCAGTAGGGTAAAGTGTCTTGCCTAAAGACACAACGACCAGGACAGAGAGCCCGGGGATCGAACTGGCGACCTTCCGGTTACAGATGCTCTTCCCAACCCCCTGAGCTACGGTCACCCCTTAGTATTATTTCACGTGAAAACGCATGGAGAGAGCTGTACAACACACTTTTCATTTTTTCCAATTTGACACACTACAGCGTCACAGTGATGCCATAAAATCGTGCAAAATGACACACTGCATGACTATATTTTAAAATCTTTTAAAGCTTCTAGAAGCCAAGGCTTTGAACCAGTTCTGCTCCAATCATATGGATTTCGAAATGTACCTTAAGGTCATAGGTCAAAGGTTAGAGTCACACGAATTAGGACAAAATTTTAGCTTCAATTGGATCATCTCCAAACCTTTACCCTTTATATAAGTCAGTGGGAGACCTAAGCACTTTCTTTGTTCGAGCTCTTTATTAAACATGATTTTTCCAACACATTATATCCATCCACCTGTGTTGCACCAGCCTGCAGGTGTGTTATGAACCTACCAAGTGAAGGGTCGAGTCTCTTTGGTGTCTTCCAGCTGAGGGTTATAGTTTTTCCTGTAATGGCCTCAATCACCGGAGGCCCATCAGGAGGATCAGGAACAATATCTGTTTCCAAAAACATACATATATATTTATATATTTCACAAAAATATTAGGGAAATTGTGTATCCCGTAATGTATACCATTAAACATTGTGTATCTATGATTACCTGTAACATACAGATGAGCATAGCAGGCTGCTTTGCCCACTTTGTTGGAGATGACAGCCTTGTAAACACCTCCGTGAGCATGACAAGCGCCCCGAATGATCAGACTGTGGACATCCCTGTCTGGAGAACAGACACACAGGTTTCTTATTCGCCATCTTTCCCCCACTTTGAACGACTTATTTTTGTGTGTTTATCTGCTTACACTGAGTCATTTTGCGCTCCTCGCTGTTCTCAATGCGCCTGCTGTTGTGATACCAGGCAATAGTTGGGTATGGCAGGCCCGCCACCTTGCATTTCAGCACCGCCTCCTTCCCTTCAATGACTTCCACATCAGCCAGAGGCTGCACAAAGTCCGGCATGGTCCTCTTCTCCACCTCGTTGTCGAACACTTCAGGTTCCTCTGGGATGGACGGCATCTTCTCCAACTTGGACCTGGAGGAAGAAAAGAACAGGTCGACTTGATTTTATCACACGCATTCGCTCCATCTGAGCTATTTTTCTTTGCCCTAGAAAGCAAAAGTGGAACATTTGATTTTTTAAAAATAGTTTGTTTTCTTCTCAAAGCCTTCAAAGAATTAACAATTACACAATTAGGGATGAGATGCAAATAGAAACAAACGGCTTCTCTTACATGTGAGAGGAGACGGCAGCTCGGGGTTCTTGCACGTACAGCTCAGCAGTGCATTCAGACTTTCCGTGAATGTTTTGAGCAACTGCTGTGTAAAATCCTTCTGTGTCACTGCCAACGTGGGTGATGACAAGCGAGTGACGACCCCCCTCTTGAAGGATGCGAATGTTATCACTCTCCTCCACTCGTGACTCTGAAAGAACATTATAAAAGACAAATTAAAAAGCCATTTCTTTGGACAAGCCTAAAAAATGTAGGAACACCGCACCGCCGCTTTGAGATTCTTACCAAAATGCATCCATGTGACTCTCGGAGCAGGCGATCCGCTCACCTTACAGTCAAACCGTGCCGTGCGTCCTTCGATGACCTCCAGGATGTCCAACTTTCGTGTGAACAGAGGCTCCTTGGACGGCGTGACGATCAGTTTTGCACTCGAGGTCAGCTCCTCTGTAGATGCACATGCGCCCTGTTAGTAAGTGTATCACTGAAATATGTTCAATCACATCTAAAGAAGTTGGAGAACAACCAACCAAAACCTCTCTGGTGGAGACAAAAACACGAAATGGAAAACCCAGCATAAATATAAGGTGTGATCATAAAAAAAAAACCTTATGTGATTTAAATTTGCCATGTTTCCACCTTCAGGTTAGACTCCTTGGGAAGAAAAGGAGCCAACCAGTTAGATCAGGTCACAGATTATGGGCCACACACATCTTTCCTTTCTGTCACTGTAAATATATTTAATCTCTGAAATATCTTAGTACAAGAAGTATAAGTGCAATGTCAACAGTATGTCTCAGTCTTTACCCCTCAACCGCAAAAGGCTGATGGCTTACATATTATCATCACCCCGTTGGCCAGTCGGAGAAGTAGACGGGCTGCATGGACACCTAAGTTTGTAAATGAGATAACTCAGGAAGGAAGTCACCTAGAATTTTCAAATTCCTACCAGCGGTTCAGAGTTTTCTGAGCTTTGAACTTGAGAGTTTTCTGAAAATCTTGTGAATGCAGTAACTCGAGAATATTCAGGATCTTGGATTTTCAAATTGAAACCATAGGCACTCCTATTTAAAATCCCTGTGCATAAATTGTTGAAAAATTCTGTAGTGGGTGATGATCTATGATGTGATGATTTATCTTTTACTTTATTCCTGCATTATGTGGGCTTGGGGAGGTCTTTATCAGGAGAAAAAAAGTAAAATTTATGAAAATACAGTTAAAATTCCAAAATGTAAGCTAAGATGTAAGATGTCCCATGAGTCTTTGTAGGCCCAGTTGCAGTCCTGGGGCTTTATGTTTGACACCCCTGAATTATATCGTTTTAGGGAAGAGGAAGAAGGCACAAGCCACATTTGCGAAACGAGGCCAGTGTGACAGAAAAACTCTGTACTGTGCCTGTCTAAAACTATCTGGGGGAAACAATCATTGAGGTTAAAATCCCAGATTTGTACAGATGATTTAAAAAGAGCAGCAGCACCAGAAGATGGCTTTGAAGGGGAAATTTGCACAGGTTTTTAGTTAGACTGAAAATTTATGATCACACCTCATCTTCTGTTCAGCAACAGGGACAGCACTGCTTATGATTCACCTTTGGCAGTGCTCAGCTTGCAAGTATATGTCCCACTGTCGTCTTCATGTACTGAATTTAGCATGAGACGGCACCTATAGCATAAAGAAAAATAAATGAATGAATTTTGTTTTTATGACACCAAAAATCTGTCAGATAATAAAATGTGCTGCAGTGACAGCAACATGAGGTGGACCTACCTCTTTCCGTCAAAGTGCATCTTACAGTTGAGCAGTGCAGGCTGGATCAGCTTCCCCCTGGACAACCAGTCCACGTCCACATCTGGAGGTCCCGTGATGTGACACTTAAACACGGCTGATTCTCCAGCCCTCACTGCTGCGTCTTTTACCTCCCTGGTGATCGTCAACGCCGTTTGTGCTGCAGCGGTTGATTAAAAGAAAAAGAAAACAGCACAAATAGAGCATATATAAGGAAGAACGACAAGATATGGTATGACTAAACATTCAGTTCAGTTTCTCATCACCTACCTCTGACCTCCAGTCTGCACTCTGCCTGTTTGCTTCCATACTCATTGATGATCCTGCAAGCATACAGCCCTGCATCTGACCTCTGAGCCGAGCCGATCCTCATTTCACTGGTGCCATCTTCCATCTCTCGCACAGTGAAGTGCCCTGCTGTCTTCACCGAGACTCTGTCCTTCAGCCTGGGTCAGTATAAAGCGGCTGTCAGAATCATTTATGCTCAGGCGCGTAATGGAGGGGTGTTTGTGTGAGACAGTTAGTGACCTTGATTGTGATAAAAGCTTCAGGTTTCTCCTGAGATGTCTAGCTGCAATAAAACCTTGAGGGGGAAAAAAAGATGTCTTACCAGTAAACCATGGGTTTGGGCTGGCCTCTGGCTTTCACTGACATGACAACATCTTGACCCTCGGTTACCGCCTGGTCACATGGTGCCACCTATTAAAGAATGTAAACATGATTACCTATAAAAGCTTTTAAGGTTAATCTCTAAGCTTTGCTCCAGTTTTATCAGATTGGAAGTAAAATCACATTACGACCGTGCCCAGAATGACTGCAGCTATCAAGTGATGCTGCGATGAAGCAAGTGGAGTCATGGTATGAAATGCAAAGGATATGTCCATGGAGATTGCCATTTTGCTACTAGGAAAATGAATATTGCAGCACAGTGTGATCTTAAGATCGGAGAACAATCAAAAGAAGATTCATATTTCCATGTGCAGTAACTCATATTTTTGTCCGATTGTTTTGGGACCTGCCTGTGGCCCCAATACCTGCGTACCTGGAAAACAAGACAGAGTGTGCAGCAACACCTGACACGGAAGAGAGTTGCCATTACAAGGAGAGCAGAATTATTAGACAAATGAGTATTTTGTCCAAATCATCCTCTTCATGCATGTTGTCTTACTCCAAGCTGTATAGGCTCAAAAGCCTACTACCAATTAAGCATATTAGGTGATGTGCATCTCTGTAATGAGAAGGAGTGTGGTCTAATGACATCAACACCCTATATCAGGTGTGCATAATTATTAGGCAACGTCCTTTCCTTTGGCAAAATGGGTCAAAGAAGGACTTGACAGGCTCAGAAAAGTCAAAAATAGTGAGATATCTTGTAGAGGGATGCAGCAGTCTCAAAATTGCAAAATTGCAAAAACCAAGGCGCCAAATAACTGCCCATGAACTGAGAAAAGTCAAGCGTGCAGCTGCCAAGATGCCACTTGCCACCAGTTTGGCCATATTTCAGAGCTGCAACATCACTGGAGTGCCCAAGAGCACAAGGTGTGCAATACTCAGAGACATGGCCAAGGTAAGAAAGGCTGAAAGACGACCACCACTGAACAAGACACACAAGCTGAAACGTCAAGACTGGGCCAAGAAATACCATACCACCTTTATTTATAAAGCACTTTAACATAAAGCCAGAGTTCACAAAGTGCTGTACATGCTAATAGCATAAGTAAAGAAAATTAAAATGAGATAAGATAAAATAAATAACTAAAAAACTAAAATAAATTGAAACATGTTAAAACAAATTGAGTCAACCCCTCTAATCAATGCCAAAGGCAAATATCTCAAGACTGGTTTTTCTAAGGTTTTATGGACTGATGAAATGAGAGTGAGTCTTGATGGGCCAGATGGATGGGCCCGTGGCTGGATTGGTAAAGGGCAGAGAGCTCCAGTCCGACTCAGACGCCAGCAAGGTGGAGGTGGAGTACTGGTTTGGGCTGGTATCATCAAAGATGAGCTTGTGGGGCCTTTTCGGGTTGAGGATGGAGTCAAGCTCAACTCCCAGTCCTACTGCCAGTTTCTGGAAGACACCTTCTTCAAGCAGTGGTACAGGAAGAAGTCTGCATCCTTCAAGAAAAACATGATTTTCATGCAGGACAATGCTCCATCACACGCGTCCAAGTACTCCACAGCGTGGCTGGCAAGAAAGGGTATAAAAGAAGAAAAACTAATGACATGGCCTCCTTGTTCACCTGATCTGAACCCCATTGAGAACCTGTGGTCCATCATCAAATGTGAGATTTACAAGGAGGGAAAACAGTACACCTCTCTGAACAGTGTCTGGGAGGCTGTGGTTGCTGCTGCACGCAATGTTGATGGTGAACGGATCAAAACACTGACAGAATCCATGGATGGCAGGCTTTTGAGTGTCCTTGCAAAGAAAGGTGGCTATATTGGTCGCTGATTTGTTTTTGTTTTGTTTTTGAATGCCAGAAATGTATATTTGTGAATGTGGAGATGTTATATTGGTGTCACTGGTAAAAATAAATAATTGAAATGGGTATATATTTGTTTTTTGTTAAGTTGCCTAATAATTATGCACAGTAATAGTCACCTGCACACACAGATATCCCCCTAAAATAGCTAAAACTAAAAACAAACTAAAAACTACTTCCAAAAACATTCAGCTTTGATATTAATGAGTTTTTTGGGTTCATTGAGAACATGGTTGTTGTTCAATAATAAAATTATTCCTCAAAAATACAACTTGCCTAATAATTCTGCACTCCCTGTAATGACAACAGACAATTGTTTCTTCTTTTTCTTTCTGTTTTTTTTTTTTTTAGTTAAATGCAGTAAAATCCAATGGATGACTCTGGATTTGGGGGTTGCCAGAGGAACAGTACTTGTCTGATGGCACTGTGCCAAGTGAAAAGTTTGTTGGAGGCGGGATTAGGGTTCGGGATTGTTTTTCAGGAGTTGGGCCAGCAGGGTTAGTTCCTGTGAAAGGAACTCTTAATGGTTCAACATAACAAGACATTAGTGACAATTTTATCCTCCTAACTTTGTGGGAACAGTTTGCAGCTGGATCCTTCCTTCCTGCACAAAGCAAGGTCCATAAAGACACCAATAAGCGAGTTTGGTGTAGAAGAACTTGACTGGCCTTCACAGAGTCCTGACATCAACCTGATAGAACACCTTTGAGATTAATTAAAGTGGAGACTGCGAGCCAGGCCTTCTGGTCCAACATCAGTGTCTGACCTCACAAATGTGCTTCTGGGAGAATTCCCATAAACACTCCTAAAGGTTGTGGAAAACCTTCCCAGAAGAATTGAAGCTGTTAGAGCTGCAAAGAGTTGATCAAATTATCAAAATAAACCCTAAGGATTAAGAACAGGATGTCATTCAAATTCATATGCAAGCGAATACTTTTGGCAATACATCACAACAATGTGATTGGTCACTTGCAGTGTTGAACCTGGACCAACATTAATTATGATGATTCGGGAAAGACAACGAAATGGGGATATCAGAGACATCGACTATGACGCTGCGCTTGTTATTTAAAGAAAAAATCATAAGGAGCTTTTATACTTTTACCTGAAATGAGGGAGGCTCTTTTAAATGGTGAGGAAGTGAGCCTCCGACCTCCATCACCTCCTCCTGAGGACTCAGGTACTCCTCATCTGACTGGATTGGACTGCTGATTTCCAGAGATACAGCAGATTTCCCACATTGCGTGTGGGTCGGCTCTGGAAGAACAAGATATCGGACACAAATATAATAGAATTACAAGCATACTACCGCCGTGTCTAATTCATTTTTATTTGAGTTCACAAAAAAGTCGATTCTGATTTACACACGTCTTAATTTAAGTAATTGAGTGCAAAGCCTTTTGAAATATGGTTAACATGGCACTGGCGTAGCTCATTTTGTTTACGGTCTTTTTTTTGCTTTGCTGGTGTTGATCTTTGCCAAAATGAGCACTTGGCAACACAAAGCAGTGGGTTAGACACAAGTGGGCCACGTGCACCTCCACACACTGAGCACAGGGACCATCTGAAGTGACCATAAGCGAACAGATAACGAATTAATCCCTTAATCCCTGACCCAATCATTCACTCATTCCCACGAGTTCTAGATCAGACACTGTGTCTGGACCCTTGGCAGTCTGGACTACAGTCAGACTCAACTCACAGCTGCGGGAAGAAATATAAAGAGCTGCCTCTCTCTTTCTGTCTCTCCTTCTTCTTTTGTTGCCTTCGTTTTCGTGTCAGCGTTTCACAATCTTTGCAAAGCCTAAGACCTCACATATCTGGCACAACTAGATAACGTTGCGAGTGAAAATGAATAAAATCAATTACCCAAGTAGAATAAAGGCATGTCCCCCCTTTCAGATGGCAGAACAGTGGACTGATAGGTATTTTGCATGACATTCAACTGTGCAAAATAAAGGGAAAGTGGGTCATCATCTGCAAGTGAAAGGCAGGCTTGGTCGCATATACAGATGGAAAGAAATGCACCGAAAGCCATATATGGAAAAGCTGACTAATAGTAATGAAACACGATAAAAAAACACTGTTTATGCCAAATTATTAAGCGATGTAGGTGGATATTCTGTTGCGCTTATAGCATTAAAAAAAGGAGGGGGGGATAAAAACAACAAAATAACCTACCTAGAGTCACATCTCTGAGCGGCGTCTGTGCACCAGGGGATAACTCCCCAGAGTATTTATGTAAACCTGCCAACTCTTACACAACTCCCGAACAGTGTGAGCCGACCAACTTTCCTCCACCCTGTCCTTCTGCTTCCCATCACTGTTACGCCTTTATTCTCTTACACTCCTGACATCCCGGGCTGATGAAAAAGCTGAATATTTTAAAAGTTTATTAAAGCTTAGGTTTAAAGACTCCACTGAGTCACAAAGCTGTGGTTCTTCAACTTCTTTGATTTTTTTTTAATGCAAAAATGACAATAGGCCTGTGTTATGTTCTCACATATTTCTTTGAAGCCAGTAAATCAATCTCGCCCACTATTTTGGCTTGTCGTGGCAACAATCTACACACTTCTCGGCTAAAATGACTCACATAATCTCCCGCCACTTTCTGGCAGCTCCATCCCCAAGCCCTGTAGCGTGAAATCTGAAGTGATGAAAAACTCCACGATTACAGCTGTAATCTCGAGCGGGGACATAAAGCAGACGGCAATTACCCGAGAGAACAAGAGGCCTTCTAAAAATACTCCTGCAAAGTTAGACTCCGCTGGCCTAATATGGCAACAGAGGCCCGCGTGCTGCTGTCGGAAAAGCACCAGGGTGAGCGCTCGCATTTGTTGACAAAACTGTGAAGAGGGGAAAGTTGCATTTGCATGAGGCCGAACCAGCACTGCTGGGAGCTTCTCTCATGCACAGCGTAGTATAAACACCCGTCCACTGCAGGCGCTTATATTTTTCTTTTTTTGCCTGATTTTGAATGCCACGGCTGCCTTTGAGGCTCAGGAGACCTTTGTGTGACGGGGGCAGGTCTGCGTTTTGAATTCATGCCGAGGGGGAGCTCGGTGCCTTCAAGAATTAATGGGTTGCCATGGCAACTATCGCTGCGAGGAGCCCCGGTCGGGATGCTGAGCTCCAGCGGGCCTTTGTAGTCATTAAGACAGAATGTCAGGCGGAGGAGGGCTGGCAGCGGATTAAAGTGTGAGTCAACATGTTTGAGAACAGCATCGTTTTTATGTTCCCCCCGGTGTCGCTCTCCTCATTTAAAATTTGTGCTGGTAAAATGTGTCACCATGTCTAACTGCAAAACAAGAAAGCAGTAGAGGTGGGCGGATACATGTAACCATCGATACGCTGGTATTGGTACTGGATAAATACTAGTGCGATAGGATGGATACTTTGTTTCTGTCCTTCTAAGTTCAGTATCTACTGAAAAGTGTTAAATAAATTTAATATTTTTGGAAGATGGCTCATCTCATAAATCATGACACACTGCTCACCCCCATAAAAGCTGCCTTTATAGGTTAAAATTATCGGTATCTGTATTGGTATTGGCAATACAGGCTGTATATTTACTTGGTAATCGAATTGATACCAATATTTCAAGTATCGCACAGGGCTTGAAAGCAGGCTCTGGCCCAGCCTCACCTGACTGAATGTAGAGTGTCGCACTGCATGACGCTCTGCCCGCCACGTTGACAGCCGTGGCGCAATATGACCCCGCATTGCTCAGCCTCATCTCCTTTATCACCAGACTATGCTTCTCGCCCTCAGCTTTAACCACATGGAACGCGTCACACCGGATCTCCACATTATTCTTCCTCCATGTCACTGAGAAGGCAGAGAGAGAGAAAACACAAACACTGAAAAACTGATATGGAAGAAGTCAGATTGCAAACATGTGAAAGGATAAGGCTCATTGATTTGGTTTATGAGAGTTTCACTTAAAATTGACCAGATTTCATAAGACTATGTGTGCAAGAAATCGCTTTATACGGCACTTAACAGAAAACAGTCTCCTAACTGAATTCAAAAAAGAAAATTATAGAAAATGGGGATGTTAAAATGGTGACTTGTCTTCAGCTGTACCAGTAGGGGTTGGGCTGCCAGTGATGATGCATTGCAGTGTGACCTCAGAGGCGCTGGGTGCGGTGGTGTCCTCAAGAGGCTTCTCAAACCTCGGGGCCTCAGCTGGCTCATCATCAGCAGACAGGTAAGAGTCATCGGAAGAACCGCCTGTGAATTAGAGGGACGGTCAGAGTGTTTTCTGTGCAGCTGCCGGTGCTCTATTACCTGCTTTAGAAAAATGGGTCAGACTCCAAATTAAGGCATTGGGCTAGTTTCCTTTTACGGATCCCCATGATGAAAAGAGTTTCATTAGTGAGTCTGGGCCCGGCAGCAATTCTGGCTCTGATTAATTTTCCATGGTGGACAACATAATATAATATATATATTTCTATGTGCATGTTTTTCTTATTCGGGGACTTACAGCCTAGCAAAGGTAATAAATCTCCAATAAGTTCTTTTTGTGTTTCAGATCTTAAAGCCACAAATGAGGCACAAAAAAGCAAAAGTTGTTAAAATGGGAAGCAAACAAACACCCAATATTACTTTACGTTCTTTAAGAGTGAAGTCACAACCCTAAAAAGTCTAGTTCTCTGACCCCTGGTAGTTAAACTTATCATTTTTCATAGGGGTAGTGTTGTGTGTGTAGGTCCTGATCTTTTTACAGTTTAAATTGTTTGTTTGTTTTTTAATAATCTCACTCAGTGGTGGTCAAAGGTGAAACAGAACAAAAACCTTTAATCAGATATGATAGCAAAACTTTTTAGCTTAGGGCTAAGGGAGTTATTTAATCTTTTAAGATCCACCAGCTTCCTAGTGCTCTTTTGTTAGGGTTATGGTTGTCATTATGTTCCCTTCTACCACTTTGTCTAGATATTTTATTTTATTTGACCTGCCAAATGGGAACATTTATGAAAATAGTACTGTAAGCCTGGCAACTTGGTAGACTTGGTAGTTGAGCAGAAATCCATGGATAAAGCCTCAAAGACTTCTAAAGGGACAACAAAAGGTGGTTGTATTTGTTTTGTTATTTGTGTAAAGAAACGAACTGGACAACAGTTGGGTCACTCAAGCCACAGGCAGGAACCTAATGGCTCCCAAAATGATTAAAGTGTTCATCCAGTTCCAGACTCTCATCTGCGATGGATGCTGCTTGGATTTTTTACAAACACGTTTATCTAGAACACTCGTAAAGCATCACCTACCTTCGTCTGCAGACTTCCGTTGAGCAGAACGGCCTTTTTTGCTCTTGTGTACTCTGCCCTCCCTCTTCCTTCCCTCGTTGCTCCCATGTGGAACACTTTCTGTCTCCATGGGTTCATCCTCCACCAGGATGGTGGGGATGTTCACTTTCATGGCCGGAGATGTCCGCCCCACCTCCGCCTTCCTTCGTTTTAGGAGCGGGCTGATGGAAGGATTGGGTGATGGGGTGAGCCGAGGAGGCTTGGGTGGGAACTGGGGTCCTGGTTCCCTTACAGTTACTGGGGATGCTCTCTTCCCTGTTGGGCCTGGTGATCGGTGGTCCGCCTTGTTGTCCATGTTGGTGTCTCTCTTTGAATCAACTCTGGAGGAGGATGAAGATTTGTGGGATGTGTTAACAAGTGTGTCTTTGTCAGCTGCCAGAGAGCTTTGTAGGGTTTCCCTGCATGCAAAAGATGAGAAAGCTGTTATGTAATACAACAAGTGAGGGAAAAAATATTACATGTCTAAAACTCTTAATTTCCATTAAGTGCTTTGTTGTTGTTTTTTAAAAGAAATTTCAAATCCCTCAAAGAAAAATATACAAATATGATCATATTGGAATCTTTTTTTAAGAGAAAATTTCACAAGTAAAGATAATCTTCTTCAAACCTGATTAGGCTCGTCTTTGTAGCTATTGGCAACGGTTGTCCTGGTAACTGGTGAACTGGTGGCGTTGCCGTGGTAACAGAGATTTTCCTTGCGCTATCTACTGGTTTCCCGTGCAAATCTGACTGTGTCATCTTTTCCTTTTCGGAGCTGCTGCTCTGATTCCCCGGGTCTTTGCCTTGGGCCTGCTGAGAATTCTTCCATATGCTGCCCCCCTCCCTCTCCCCAACTTTTCCTTCCTCTAGGGCTCGCTCCCTCGCCTCTAACTTTTTAACTACTTGGGCAGGAATGGGTTCTAGTTTCCCCATGTGCAGCCTGTCTTTCTGTGACAGCTGCTCAGTTGAATATGCCTTCTTCAAGCTTGGTTTCCCCACAAGCTTCTTGATCCGCTGGAGCTCTTCTGTGAACTTGCTCTGGTAATTCTGGATCCTCTGGGAGTAGTTTGTCTTGTCCTCTAATGAAGAGGCCCTCTGCTTGAATACCGCTCTCTTCTGGGCTGCACCCTGCAGTATTCGACTCTCATCTTTGCTCGGGCCTCCTGTCTTCTTTCCACTCTCATCTGATTCAAAGGAAGCTGCCCCTCGTGGCAGATCCACCCTTCGCTCCTCAAAGGCAAGGACCTTGTCAAAGATCTTGGGTCCTGCACGAGCCAGTTTGGGCGTCATAACTGCACTGTTGGTGCCAGATGACTGGCCCGTATTAGAAGTTTGAGGACCTGAAGGTTTGACTTTGCCCGAGTGTTGTTTTTGTGTGCTGATGCTGTTTTTGTGCGTGGTAAGAGGTGGCTGGGGGGAAGACAGGGGGACATAGGAGGACAGGCCCTGTGATTCATCAGCAGTTTGAAGCCTAGAGGGGTAAGGATTGAGGGGAAATAATGGAGGGGTGAAGTTAGAGCTCTGGTGCAGTGGCGAAGGCTTTGGAGGAGTAATAAGATGCAGATAAATGTCCGTTTGTGTCATTTTGTCTCATCATGTTTGAGTTCTTTGTGTTTTCGCATGTGCTTTCTGTGTTGTATCAGGTAATGAGCAACACATCAGACAGTGTGAAATCAAATGGCAGAGAAACAAATGTAATGAAATTTTGAGATTGAGACTTCTTAAGACCTTAACCCTAAAACTGCAATAACTGCTGTTGTTGGCATGTTGCACCAACAATATTACAAAATAAGAACATAAACTCCTACGAAAATCAAAAAAAGCACCCCTGCTTAAACTTCTAACACAATAACACCATGCCTAAAAATAACCTGTGAATCACATGATAATTACTCAGTGAGAACACTCATGCTAATATCAGCTCGGATCAAAGCAACCCATGCATGCCACTGCAAACCTATAAACATATGGTGTTAATCCAAAAGTGAGGGGCGGCTGTAGAAAACATGCAGTGGGTAAAAATCACAGTTTTCAGAAGTGCTGAATAATATATTATATTAGAAGATTGTACAAGTGCATCCTTTCTAATGGCTATATGAAATATTAATATTAACATTGTTATTTTGTTGGCTTGTAATCATTGTTAGATTCAAATCAATCCACACTGATGGCACGCAGAGTCGAAGGAAAGTGTGACATCAAAATAAAAAAGTACACTATATGGAAAAATGGGAATATATAAAGAAGAGTAAAAAATGAATAACAAATTGTATAGCAAATGGAATAAAGTTTTTGCGAGTTGGGTCTATGGAGGATATAATGTCTTGCCATATGAGTCAGTTTTCATTGCAATTTGGGTTTCTGGGCAGTCTTTTTGCTTTTTGGGGGAAATCCTGGGAATTAAAAAGCCATGTGCTATAATGGCATAGAAAATGTTCTCCCTCTGTACAGGCTGAACATGCTCCCATAGTAGTCGCTGCCTACGGAAACACTTTCCTCTGACCCCTGAATGGGCCGGGCAAGGTTAGCATGAGACGCTCGGATGAGTGGTTCCACACCCAGGTGACGGACAGGGGGGGCCCCCTCAGAAGGACCCCCACCGAGGCCTTGCCTTGCTGGGTTTGTGGGATCCAAATGGGGCCCTGGAGGTCGGGAACCCAGAGTGCGGAGCTCTCGCTCCACTACAGGGTCATAGGTGCCGGGGAGGGTGGCCCTGCGATCTGAAGCATCGGGATTGTAGTCCATCACCCTTCCTCCCTCACCTGTATAGAGAAAGAGAGAAAGGGAGAGAGACTGTTTGAATTTAAAAATTAAAATTGTATAATTTTATATCTGACTTTTAGCATTTTAAAAACAACAACAACAATATATTGGTTGTTGTGGGCGATCAATAAAGAGACTAAACTGTGTCTGTGTTGAAAATGATCTTGAGCTGTGAGCCTTCTAATTCATTGGTGAGAGTGTGGTTACTTGTTTTTAACAATAACAATATAGCTTTCTTGCATAGCAGAATATTATATACAGGCATGGCTAAATAAGCAGCCATTTGTTTGCAGTAAATAAGTATAGTTAGTACGCTAAAGGCATTTCCCAAATATGGGATGAAGAAAGTATTTGATATTTCTTCCTCTTCAGAGCGAAAAGAGGCCAAACACATGAGATATCATTGGAAAGGCCACGATTTCCTCTGTTGAGCACATCAAGACTTGATATAAATGTGATGTGATGATAATAGAGAGCAAAAACAAATGTTCATTACAGTGGACATAAATGAATAGGCTGGATATCACATTGTATTATATTATATTGTACTGTGTCTATTGTATGACACGTATCTTTTTATATTGTGTCTATTGTATCATATCATAACATAACATGTCATATTGTACTAAAATTGTATTGTCTGGATCTCTTTATTTCGTGTTGTATTGTATCATTTCACATTGTACCACTTTTTTGGCATTTTATATCATACCATCCATCATTGGATAATCATATCATGTCATATCATATTGCATATTGCATGACTGTTTTTATTGTATGGTATATACACAGGTATATACTTATTTTTTTTGGTTTTGGTGTTATAGAAGTTACAGAAGTTTCTGCAAGTCAAACTTCATCAGATTGAAGAGACAGTTGATGGATGGGCTGTGTGAATTAAACCATTTTAATGGAAGCATGGTAATTTCCTAATACCGCGCTCCTCTTAAAAATATTTTAGCATAAATCTAATAAGAAATTATGTATCACCAAGACTCTGATTTTGCTTTACTCTCTAATAAAGCATTCCTATATCTAAAATATTTTTTAATGTCTTAACTGGAAGTTAATGCAGTAAGAAGCCAGCAAAAAACCCGTGGTGGGGGGGAAATGACGTCTAATGAAGACAGCGTTGTTAAGCATGATGGATAAACAGCCTATTGATTGCTTGAAAACAGGAAATGAAACGGAAAGTGAAGGGGCCACGTTTGAAACGTGTACCACTTAAAGTGATCCTTCGCCCAGCGATGAGCAATGGAGACAAGAATGCTTTAGCAGCATAAAAAAAGAGCGGTCAGCATCTTCTGTTAACGAAGGAAACCTTGAAGCAACGATACGGTCGGGGATAAAAAAAAACATCTTAGCACTTGACTGATTGAATGATACTGACTCAGCGTCACCATCAGTAGCTGTGCAATATCAGTTTCTCATAAAACAAAAAAACAGACGGAACAAAATGAGAAATCTTCTCAGAGCAGCCACACTTTTAGGTCTTGATATATACAGCTTCAAAATTCTGTTTTCACTTCTCTCCGAGGCCGGGCAGCAGCTTTCATTTTTATTTGAACACACCGTGCTTTGAAACGTATCTCATCCGTGTCTGGCTTTAGGGCCGGAAATATTTTCTGGAATACATTGCCTGAGGAGAAAATGTATCTTGTTTGTGTATTACAAGGTATTGTAGTCATTATTTAGTATTCAGCAGAGGCAACCACTCTGTTCCATGAAGAAAACAAATGATGTATCACCTCATCCCTCCCTCATTTGATATTCTCTTTCTATTTTTCTGTGGCTTGTCTCTGGAGGGACGTGATGAGGGCGTAGTCAGCCCACCAACACAAAAGCTTAGAAAGTGCAAACACCGAGTATGAGCGAGGAAAGAATATACTGTAACATTTCTTTGTGGTAGAGGAGAAGGGTGTCAATATTTCAGGTCTATATTCAGACATCATGTTGCTTGGTTAGGAGTGGATGGCGAGGACGTAAAGGTTCTACGACTCCAATGCACCAGCACCACTTTAGCAAATTAGTAAAGACTCTTTCAGGAATTGTTCTCATCAATGCAACACTAACAGGTTCAAGCGTAACCTTGCCGCTAGACAAAATGCTTCCCCCCCCTTTAAATTTTAGACATTTGCATTAAGATCCAGAGGATTTGCATTTCTTTTTTCTCCTGTATCAAATTTAATGCTCTTTAGGCTTAATCGGATTTGCTTTAGATCAAGTAAACTGCCTCACACAGTACCCATTAGTCAATATGCAATTTTATTTTAGCAACAAAAAAAAAAATCTTGAGCAGGGATGAAATATATAACTTAGTTCATTGCTTTAGTTGAATAAGCGCGATTTCCAAACCGTAAAATCTTGGATGGAAGAAGGATTTTCTTTACAGTAGCTTTAATTTGGGCTGTTATTACAGAAAGGAGGAAATCAAATGCTGGGGGCTTTGAGGAGTTTAACATTTGACCTAGAATGTAGGACTTGGGAGACAGGACTCAAAATTAAAGAGCAGCTTTATTGCTGAAGCCTTTTCTTAAAAAAAACAAAAACAAGGACGGGCTTGAGTCAAAGGGAAAACACAGAATAAGGGAGCACACAGCATTAAGAAAGGACATGGATAAGACGAGACTCGGATAAAGAAAAATACACAAGGAAATACCAACAAATCCAGAATAATGAGAGCGGGAAAGTAAAACTCAATACAAAGCACACAAAATAAGAAACTATCAAAATAAAACAGGAACTAGTGAACGCTGACACACCAAGAGTCAAACATTCAAATCTGACACGAAGACAAAATGTAAACAAACATGGAGAAAAGGTTGACTTTACACAGGAGACAAGCATAGAAAGTATGAATAACAAAACTGAGAAGCTCTTGGACTAAATAACATTCTTCTGAAATCCAAAAAGAATCCCAAACCCACGACTGTGAGATACAGAGCTTGGGAACGGAGACCTCTGTTAAAGTCAAAATTATATTAAAATCGAATTATTGAGATCCTGAGAGTTTGAATTAAAGATGATGAAAAGACACTTCTGTGGCTGAAGAATGAAGCCAATATGGATTACTGTGCTGAGTCTTGAGCCACAACTCATTTCTTTATATTTTGCTTCCTTTCGAGCAATAGTTCTCCAGGCTTTCTGAAGGTCTTTCAAAGTTTTAGTCTGCTTTTTCACTCATTTTCAGTCCAGTCCTTGTACCTGACCATTTTCAGATTAATGCTTTTTGTTTGTGGGCATACTTGACCCATGAATTATTAAAGCACAAAATGATACCTAGCTCAAGGGAAGAACCAGAGTGTACATTGGCAACAGGAGTGACAAATCGAAATTTGAAATTTTTTGGTCCAAATTGTTGAATGCGTAGGTGTCTGCAGCCATGTGTAAAGCACGGTGGACGCTCTGTCATTATAGGGGGTTTCGTTAAAGTCGATGGAATTATGAGCACAGGAAAGTACCATCAGTGTAGGTTGCCTCAAATCTTTTGCGCAGTGCACAGCTACTCAAAAAGCCACTTGAGGCTGGCTCCCCCTGCAGGTCAATCGCCCATGTTAAAATGCCCAGCTTCATTTTTTACGACTAATTTCCCCTTCTATGACGGCCACACATCTTTGGATAACTCCACCATTTAAATTTTATCAAAGTTTAAAGTTGTGCTTTGACTTGCTGTAAAGTTACGTCCACTAACAGCTCCTCTAAGAAGTCTGTGCAGTAGTCTTAGTGTGTTTGTGTACTATCTGAAATCTAAATACCATGTATCTGTATCTGTGTGATGCACTTGTGCAGCTTTTGGTTCTTGTCCAAATGTGTTCATTTCTCCTCCAAAAGACCAAAACAGTAATGGCCATAATACTAGAAGGGAGAGCTCACAAACCACTAACTTCTGGGTGGCATTATAATAGATATGATAGATATGATACCATCCATCCATCCATCCATCCATGAATGATACCTTCATTTAAAAAAAAAAAAAAACAATAGTAGGTCTTAGACTATCAATAATTTACGATTTCCCAAATCTGTGTTATCCAAGAAATGGCTTCCCGTGTCTTTTTCTGTCCAACCAGTAGTCCAAACTGCAAAAATCCTCAATTTAGAGAGAAAAGCAAAGCAAATCCTCCCACTGGAGAAGCTGGAAGATGATCAACCAGCCAGTAAATTCACTGATTATTTGAGCTGTTGAAGCTCTACACCAGCACGGCAAACTGTGAAAGAAAGAAATCTCATGCAGCACCTCATTTTTAGGTGAGTATAACATAACATTCACCAACCCACTGGACCGTTCCACCTGATCTCTGTTCATTAACGTACCTCTATTTAAACTTAACGATGTACATTTACATTTTAATTGGCATAGCATGCATTTGTTTCAGCCTCATTTATCCAGCAGAAATAGTCCCATTTTTGTCGGACAGCACGTTCCCCTGTGGAGCCACACAGAGAGCTCCAGACCTGAGACAGGTTCCCTGCTTGAAACTAGGGCAGTGTGTCACACTGTTGCATCACACCATGAGGGATTAATGCCTTCTGCCATATCGGATTTCATCCAGCGCACGTTTTGGGCCGGCATGATAACAGCCTCCATTAAATCTATCTATCATAACTTTATACAAGTGTGTTTTTGGCAGAGATGTTGGTGGTGGAGCTGTAAATCTGGCTAAATATCATTTTGGACAAAGAGCTGCAGAATATTTTCTTTAAGTAGTGCAAGCTTGCAGCTAGAAAATATGACCTCAAAAAAGAAAAACGAAGCCTCGAAACCACAAACTTACATAAGCTTAAAAAAAAAGGAAAAAAAAGGAGTTTAAATAAAATACCTGAAGGTCCTTTCCGGCCAGCCTTATCATGGTGCCTCCCGGGCCCTTCTTTGGTTTCCATCTGAGGTTCTGTGGTCTCATCCTCTGTGGTCTCAGAGTCTGAAACAAAGAGAAGGAAAACACTATGAGATGAGACGGGAGGAGAAGGTGGAAATCCAGCAAAGAGGAGCTGAGGTGGAGGGCGGGAAGAGGAGGCTGGAAACAACAAGAGAGCGCAGGTAGAAAATGACTTTTCACATTTGCTTAGCAGCAGACGTTTTGATGGGTCACTGAAAAGAGCTGCGAAGAGCCCCCCCTCCCCTTCCTCCCCCCCCCCCCCCCCCCCCCAGAGTGAAATAAATGGGTTGAAACTGGAGCGTGACATGAAGCCAGCTGTGGCTTATAAAAATGCATGCAGGGGAGGGGTATGTAAATATGCTCTTGACTCAGTTTTGAGTCAGCTTGAAGCTCAAGAGGAATCTATATGTAAGGAAGAAGAGCAAAATCTTAAATCTTACTCAAACCTCGTTATTTGACTTGAACTCATGCATGCATGACTGTTTTCACAAAAGAGGACAACTACAATCAGTAAATAAATATGGTTTGTATATAATACAAGTGAAAGCTGAACTCTGAGTGCATAATTTACAAAAAGAAGACGTGGGATAAGCATCTGACTTGGTTCTCAGTTTTATGGGGAACATTCAAAAACGGAAAGGACACAAAAACAACAGGGTGCGACGACGATAAACACGATGCAAACAGAGGATCGCAGATCGCTGATTGACAAAGCTCGGCCTAGATGTTGAGGACAAAAGATGCAGCACAGAGGCAAACAGACACACACACACACAGACACTCAGGGTCAAAGTAAGGAGCCTGAAACCACATCTCCGTTGCTGAGATCACATTACATCAGATGAGGTCAGCGACAGAAACAAATCAAATAAATAAAAACAAAGGAGAGAGGATGACAGGCGGGTTTACCATAGCTTTGCTTTCGGCAGGAGCGGAAAACTTCGCTTCCATAGTGGCAGCAAGAGAGGGCAGACGGGAGAGCACCGTTACTATGGAAACCAGCATCTCTCTCACCCACACGACCAATCCTCTTCGTACCCATTAGAGTCTAAAATCACCAGCCAAACTGCTGGGTGGCTGACAGATATGTTTACTGGTTAGAGAGCCTGCGAAGGAGGAGGACGACAACCACAAAATAGGTTGCACCTCATTGCGCCTCACATCAAGTCACATCCTTATTAGATAATTCCAGAAGCTCTGCCTAACAATAAGAAAGCCAGTGTAACATGAAGAAGCACAATTAACCTATTGCACTGCTAGTGTGTGTATGTGTGTGTTTTTTTTACAGGTGTGGGTATGTAGATCCACCCAGCTGTATCAAATGAAGTTAAATAGCTCGCATGCCAGGCGAGTTAAATCAACTCAGTGATGTAATTACAACGAAATATATTTTGAAGTGTATAGCCTGAATAGTAATGTGACTGGAACAGCTTACATTACACAAATATTGCCAAATATTATACCTCAAGCCGTCAAATTTACACAGGATTTTTATGCTGCAGCGATATTGCTTTGTGGGGGTGGATGTACAAGAATGAGCCCCACTTTCTTGCTGGAGTCGAGCAGTAGAACATACACAGAAGCAATACAGGTGTTTTTAAAACATACGTAAAAAAACAGCTTTTATGTAGAGTTGTTCCAACTGAAGCGCATGCCATTGAAAGCTAAAATGGTGACAAAAGAAATGGGATCAGGCAAAAAAAGAGAGAAATGGCTCAAATTTACATTTTTTAAAACCAAAACAATAAATAAATGAATTAAATATAATAACGGAAGAGACTACGGTAGAATAGAACTGGTGTAAAGCTCATACTGACAACACACCATGGGTAAATCTGCCAAATGTCCGTGTGGAATGCCCAGTTCTCTGAAATAAGATACAAGAGTAAAATGCATTATTCAACAGTGAAGGCAGCCAAACACTCTATTTAACACAGAAAAACAAAATGCATAGATTCCCATTTACGGAAAAATACTTTGGTCCTTAATGAAACAGCTCATCCTTAATAAAACCATGCACTTCAGGCATCGGATCACAGTTTTCACCTGTGTCTATCATGCATCTCCGGTACTGTCAAGCCAATTTGCTTTCATACTTCACTGCTATTGCACTTCGCTAAAAAGTCAAAAAGCCCTACGGATACTTAATTTGTTTAGCATATTGATCTTCCTCTCAGGTCCTTGTTGGAGAATCATCTGGACACAAAAAAGCTTTGAAAGCTTTGTGGTCAAATTAAGTGAGTTTAGTCATGGTGGATGTTTCCAGTTGTATTTAGCGCTTTCCAATTGTAATTTCATCACAGACATTCAAAAATGGGGCATGTACTATAAATAGGCGTTTTTCACAGCAGACCTTTTGCCTCGTCGTCTGAGGAAAAGCACAAGTGTAACTAATAGCTGTAATTACATCTGCTTTTTATTTACACACATCCTTCTGAGCCTCCCCTCGGCTTCCGGGTAGTGATGGTAAATTTGATTCTTTTTACTGAATCGAGTGTTAATGAGTCACTCACCAAAGTGAAAGTGGTTTTTTGAGTCATTTGATTCACTGAGTCAGTTGACCAGAGAGTGCAAAAATTTTACATTTTCACTCAAACTTAATTTGTTTCCCTTTTCATGTAAATCCCACTGCTAAGATGAATGATTAAAAAAAAACAAAAGACTATTTTATAGAGAAAAAAAGAGCAAAAACATTTCTAAAATTAAGCAATTTCCTATCAAAATTGCTTAATAAACATTTATTTTGTTTATTTGTACTTTATTAGTATTTTCCTTAAGTGTGTCAAATATATATTTTCTCATCTAAATGTCCACTGCGCTGTGAGCCAGGGGGCGGTAATGCGCCTTAACATTGGTTGCCAACCAAGAAGAAGAAGAAGCTGTGAGCCAGGAGGGAGGTGGTGAGTGAGTGAGTGAGTGATTCGTTCGCTCGCTCTTTGATTCAGCACAGGAGGGAGGGGGTGAGTGAGTGAGTGAGTGAGTGAGTGAGTGATTCGATCGCTCGCTCTTTGATTCAGCTCTTTGATTCTTGATGTGAGCTTCTACTCAGGGTTTTTTCTTCCAGTTCAGGGCAGAAATGCTTTTGTTACGAAACTGGCTGTTGTTTCCCCCCCACAATTTTAATTATAAGCTAGATGTATTTCTACTAATGGAATTAGTTTGCTAACAGCAACAGGGATGAGTCAGTGAGTCAGTTGGGCTTGTGAATCATGATTCACGAGTCAGTAAAGTGATTCTCGAGTATTGAACGATTCGTTCACGAATCGAACATCACTACTTCCGGGTGTTTTTCATGCTTCCCGACTGATATGGACTAATTGAAAATTAATGGACTTCAGGTTCCAGGAACTAAGGTTATTCATTACTCTTTTCCCACAGTGGCGAGCCAAAATATCTGCTGTGGAAAATATTCTAGCTCACGATATTACAATATACCAGCACTCATGATAACCTTGATGTTTGAAAAATGAAGTAGTGATATCACTGAATTATAGATGTATGGCACCTTAATTGCTTTGAAGGAAGCAAAAAAGAAAATGACATCATGCTAGCTAGCTGACTACTGCAATAGCTAGGGTAGTAGCTAACTAGCTAGCTCGTTGCTACACTTTGTGGCTACCATTATGCTGGAGAAAAACACTTGAAGCCTCTCGCACCCAAGAAGAGTAAATGTAGTGCCTGTATGTTTTGGACATGATAATTGTGGGGTGAAAATCTGATATTGTGGCATTCCTTAACATGATCTCTTTGCCCTTACTTCATTATGACATTGCCTGTAAATATGAAGAAAAACAACACAGGGGGATACAGTGGGATATCTGCGCTGTAAGAAACTGTCATTATAAATTATAGGTACATTTCTTGAGCAGTGAAGTTGTTTCTTCACTAATGAAATCATTTCTGTGCAAAGTCTAGATTAAGTAAGTGATGTGTGGGATGTGTATTGTCTCAAAGGACATGAACGTCACCTGCAGTAGGGGTGGGCAATTAATCTTTCCGGGGGCAAACATAAGAAACTGGGACTGTTGTGGAGGGCTGCACCAAAAGCTTATAAGGAGATAAAATTGTTATTGAGCAGAATTGAGTTCAGTTTATTGGCACGGCCCTCCACAAAAGTCTCAGTTTCTTATGGCCCACTGGGAAAAACAATGGCCCACTCCCAATCTACTAGAATATGACTCAACGCCTGTAAGTGAGAATCCTGCCTAGATACAGTGATTTCACAGGGCCTTCTATGTAGCTGAAATGATAGTCAACCCTCTCCAGTCTTGCACTCATGTTTGAGGAGAAGCTGTTGCTAAACAACTTGTAAACAACATGGCAATTCCTGACTAAGAGAAAATTGTGATCTACAGTTGGCAGACATAGAGATATCTTTAGTCAAGCAAATGGTGAATAACAAATAGTATTTTTAGGTCCTTAATAAACAAAACTTTTCTTAAAGACTACGTTCAACTATAAATTTAGGACATTTTTAATGAATGGGGCCATAAGTCAGTCAGTTTTGCTAGCCTCTTGTTCTCTTGAAGTTCAGTTGTCCAGATATGCTGATAAAGATGGTGAGAGGTGATTGAAAGTCATTAAAAAAGGGAATGAAACTCAAAGTTGAAATTCTGTATAGAGGTACAGAATAAAGTCAAAAAAAAGGAAAAATCTGCATATGGTTGAAAAGAAATATTTTCTACGCAAACTAGGCCTGGTAGATTATTGTGCTCATTTTATTTGTTTTATTCTTCCTTTCTTCAATACATCATCACTTCATGGCTAGGTAAGCTTTACATCTGACTTGCTACATGCTTTACAACTTCTTAAAGGCCACAACAGGTCACTATCACAAGGAAATGTGATATTTTTCAAATTGATAAATGATACAACTGTAAAATCAAGAGATCTACTTAATATGAGAATATGTGACAAATCTTGAGTGTCGGTGCTGTTAAAGCAGCTGGTGAACCTGCTTCCTGGACAGTCTGTCAATCATCACAGAGGAGCACTCCTCAGAATGACTCACGGCTCTGCAGCGGCTTGAAAGCAGAAATAGGAAAAGTGCAAAGTGAAGTGACTCATTTCACACTTTTCCCCCACCCCCCACCCCTGCCCGCCACATTCCCCGCTCACTTCCTATTGGTTGATGTTTTTGTGTCAGGCAAATTGATTAACAGTTGCCTGGTGGTAACCGCTGTTTGACAGATTGCCCTAGAAGCTTCCATCGTTGTCATGATCTCCATTGTTATGCCCCCAAGGCGTTCATATCAGCAAAACCCAGCCACAAACGGTGTCCTTTGGAAAATTTGGATTTGGCAAAGACTTCAAAAACATATTCTGTGGGTATAATCTAAATCCTTCCAGCATTATTCCGACAAATCTGCTGGTGGCAAGCGAAAGAACAGGTCTCAAGAGTTGGATGTAGGATTCAAAAGAGGCAAAGGGACCGTCAGAAATCAGCTTCGTATTGTGCGTCGCTCACTTTGTAGCCATTGTGAGTAGCTGCCCTGATTCTCATGTCTCCATGGAGTGTAGCCTACTGACACACTTTTCATCTGCCCCGAATTTGTGAAACCTGTCATACGAATTTCTTATTGTATAACAAATCTGTCTCGATCACTCGAGCAACATTAATATTTCATGACAAACAATGTGCACACTGTAACAGAGGGAGTGCATTTGGACTTGAGGGTGTGAAAATGGATGTTGCCTTTTTAGATTTTCAGGATGAGTGTCTTCAGAAATCATTTTGAATGTATTCAGGAAGGTAAATTACATTTTCCCCAGGCTGACTTTCTCTGTTCGATTGTCGGGATTCATCCCTAATTTTTCAACAGATATCAAACACAAATGCAAAAAACAGCAAGCATTACATTTAATAATTTAGTTCCTGTAGCATTTTCCCTACAGTATTGAAGTTGATCTCATTGTATTAACTTAAAACGTCTTAATCCTAATTCCTGATGTGTATTTTAAAGTCATTTGCCTTTGGCAAATCAACAAATGTGCATCCTTATCAGGTAAAGGGTGTGGCATGTCATCCTAATATGTTTAAAAACCTACAAATCTAAAAGAAAAGCATCGTGACTAGCGCTTCATAAAAGCACCACTGTGGACATTCTTCCGTAAAGAAGCAAACTCACCTGAAATCTCTTCTTGGACCAGATTTTCTTCATCTTCAAGTGTTCAAGATTACCTGTGGCATGAGCTCACAAAAACATCCCGGCCACCCGAAAAAGCCCAGGGTGTGGCATCAACAACAACATAAAAATCAGGATTCAGAGCGGGATTCAGCTGCCTTTTTGTGCGTGGGCGTGTTTACTCTCCAGTCTGGCAACAAGACTGGGAGAAAGGCACCGAGAGAGAGAGCTGGAGGATGCAAATAAGCCAGAGCCAGGTGTCTTTGTGTCTGAGTGTGTATCCGCTGATGTGAACAGCATCCCTGTCTGACGTAGAGGCTGCCTTTAGAGGGGGCAATTCTCAGCTGGTTTGTCTAAACTCCCCCCACTCTCTGCCCCTCAATCGAGAGAGAGAGAAAGAGAGAAAGCACACTCAGAACAAGGGGAGGTGGGGGTTGTAAGTCTGAGCATAAGGGGTGCGCTGGGCTTGATTGCAGTGATGAGAGTGGAGAATAACAGGAGGAGGAGGTGGAAAAATGAGAAGCTTTGGCAAAGCGTGTTGACTTTTCTCTGAGTCGGAGGACTTGGAGATGAGAAAGAGCAAGGCTGATGCAAATGAGTCAGTTAGAGATGAACGAGAGGGGAAAAAGAGAAAGCCGGGGGTGGGGGTGGAAGAATGAGGGACAGATGGGGAAAAGATTCATGAGGAAAACCAAATCTTTACCACCATCCTTACAGCCTCTCCCAGTTTATTCTCCTTTTTGTCATCCTCTGCAAGGAAGGTCGCAGCCTCTCAGAAAAACCCACAAGCCATCAAATATTTATCTCTATTTCATGTCGGTTACCTTTAACCAGTGATAGCGTCTAGACCTCAAGCATCTGAGGATAATATGGAGTAGAAGAGCAAATGCACTACCCTAAATGCATTAGAGGTCAATACCCAACAAATAGCAGCCATAGTTTGAGGGAAACATAAAAGTGTCCCCATTATTGAATAAATAATTTAGTCAAATAAACAACCAAAATTTAAAAATTAAAAAAAAAAACACTGCAGAGCGTTGATTGCAAGTTCCCATAGTGATGTGGTTGTTGTCTAAAATCCAGAGATATAAACTCTAATTAAATGTGCAACAAAATAAAATTGTTAATTGCTGATACATATATTTATTCTTATTCCTGTTCTTATTCTTATTGTTGTTCCTATTTTTTAAATTTTGTTCCCATTCTTGTTCTTATTCCTTTTCTAGTTCTCTTATTATTATTATTGTTCCTATTCTTATTCTTATGCTAGCTCGCATTCTGATTCTTGTTCTTATTTGTATTCCTATTATTATTATTATTCTTGTTCTGATTTTTTTCCTGTTATTATTTTGTTCCCATTCTTATTCTCATTCCCATTCTTATTCGTATGCTAATTCCCATTCTTATTCTTTTTCTTATTTCTATTGCTATTTTTGTTTTTGTCCCCATTCTTGTTCTTATTCTTATTCCCATTCTTATTCTTTTTTCAGTATTGTGGGATTATTGTACCATGACTTTACATGTTCAATGTGCTTTTTAAAAACTGAATTTAAAAATCAAACAAAAAATTACTGCATAGCAAGTGTTACTCCCTCTTTTACTTTTTACTGTGATTATTCCCTCCATGGAAACAAAATTCCATTCCTTTATAAACAGCCTACAAATGGAAACCAAAAACTACCAGTCATCCACAAGTCTTGTCCATGGCTCACCCACAGAGTTTTTAGGGTTTAATAGGAGATTTTTACACTCACTTGTAAGTCCATTGATAGTAGCAAGGTTTTCTTTAATATTAGGAACATTAAAGTGAAGACAGATTTTTACATTGAGACTAATTCTTTCTTTACTTTTTAACTCCAAGAAAAAAAACTTGTGGAAGCTGCTTTTTTACCTTATTACGGGGGTCTACTTTACATGCGCGTCATCTCCTCAGTTTAGCCACCTACTTATTTAGTTTGCCACACATCTCAGCATTTTGCTACAAGTGCAGAGTCTCTGAATCACCATTACAGTTACCATCTCAAATGGTTGCTTTTTGATCTACTGAGGGTTTGGGGAAAAACAACATATTCACTTTGCATATGACCGCACTCACATGTATTGTTCAATTGTTCAAGCAACATAAGGAACGTGGATGTTTTTCTTAGCAGGCCACTAGTCATGTTTATTGTGTGTATTTGCATATCTTTCTTAATATGGTTTGAGTTTGATCCTACGCTGATGCTCCCTTTTGACAGAGATGCAAATATTTTGCATACTGTTTGCAGATATCGTCGTAGAGAGATTTAAAACATTGTTGGTTTCCTTTTAGGTTCACTGGTCTTTATCAACTCCTAAATAAAGTCTATCTGTTTCTGTTGCTTCATTCCTAAGTGCTCTGCATTTTCCACTAGAGTTAGGGTCACAAACTTTATCTGTCTGCCATCATGTCAGTCCATTATAGATTTTTCTGTTAAAAAGCCAACTTTGTGCACCTGGAAATTAAGTTGTTGAGAGTGGTGAGATGAGACATTAGAGTTGCAAGCTGTAAAACATATAATCTTATCTTATCTTACTCATTGTAAAATCAGTGATTCAATCCCCAGCTACTCCAGTCTGCGTGTCAAAGTATCTTTGTGAGTGTGTGTGATTGGATGAATGAGGCAAGTAGTCACCCAAAAGTGTTATGTACTAGTCCATTCGCTTATCCAACTAGGCCCTCTACTACTGCTATGGCCAAATTACAATCACCAAACACACAGAAAGGCCCTGGCCTGTTTTGCTTTGAGGTGACAATGCTAACCACCACACAACTCTGTTGCTTAGTGACAAATTGTCTTTTAAAATTTGGAACAGTTAAATGTATTAAAGCTGAAAGATGCACTCTTTCTTCAACATTTCTCTTGTTATTACCGCTCTAAATGACTATTGATGAAATTCTTTTTCTACTTAGAGGCTTCTGCAAATCAGACAAAGAGAATATTATGAAACACTCCCCTCCAGGATGTCTTTTTTTTTTTTTTAAGAAAAGGTCACAAGACTATTGCACCAACCGTCCAACCACCTCCTCCATTAAACCTCTTTCTCTGGATTGAATTAATTGTTCTTTCAGAAGTTTCTGTACTCCCTCCTCTATCACATGGATCTAAAAATAATAACAGGCAGACACAGATCTTTTTTTTCCCTCTAACCACCCATAGTAAGCATCCACATATCAGCACACCTTTTCTATCCCTGCTGACGTGCTTTGCCAAATAACATGTTTTTTAGCATTGTTAAGTTAAGCATGTTACTGCTTGTGGACGTGCAAACGCACAATATGTGAGATTGACTCCAGTCGGGCCGCTCTCTGAACATGGGTTTTAATTCTAGTTATTAGCTTTTTCCCTCTCGATGCATTTATCCGATGACTGTCACCCAGCTGTGAAAGATATATTCTTCTCCTCAAAACATCCCAAACTAGGTTTTCACTAAAATGCAAGCCCAGATGCAACGGATTTCAGTTTCCCATTGTTATTTTAACAAACCTCCCTCTATTCACCCTCGCTCGCCTCGCTTCCTCCTCCATCCATCACCAGTGGCCAGAGGCATTCAGTCCAACAGAGAAAGCGAAGCAATCGATACCAATGCTTTATGCGTGATATGGGATACACCCCCAAGTAACAGTTCAAACGCCCCCCAGATCAATAAGCCCATCAAAACACAAGTTTCCATGACCATCATCCAATGAAAATCTAGATACGGTGGCAGAGCTGCTAGGAAGAAACTCATGAGGTGGGTTTTTTTATACTCACTAAAAGCCACAACGAGGCAGCTGCAACCAATCTCTGGCTGGGATATCATACACTGTCAGCCATTAAGAACGGATAATTAGATATGATTGGTGCATGCTATCTATCTTACTTTGAATCTGGTTTCTTTGAAGCTTCAGGCAACATCACTGTTCGATGCACTGCTCAGACCTTCAGCATACATAGACAGAATCCTTATTAGTGGCCTCTGATATGTTTCAGACTCATCTGTGAAAACCAAATGGGCTCATATTTTCTCCTGAAAATCAGATATAAACGTCTCAGCTGAATCAACTCAGTGCAAAATTTGTTTTCTTGCAATGTCAACATGCACGGAGAGATAGCAAACCGTGAATGAGCATTAAAAAGACTTCGGACAGGTGCAATTTGGAGCATGGTACAGTTTAATTAGCTTAAAGCAACAAGAGAGAAAGCAGACTTCACGGAAACCCATTGATTTTGTGACAGAGGCTGCATTCTGTGGAGAAGACTTGATGGATGCCTTCCAGGCATACAGCTTTATCAGCAGCAAGGCTGGCATAATCTCCCTGCAACTGAAAACAGATTCTGCTGCTGTTAGACTACACTGTGATCACACCATTTCTGTTTTCCTCAGCAGACCGCATCTTCATTTTTAACCAGGTTTGTTAAGCAAATTCAGCTGACCCAACAGCAAAAGATCTGTTGATTATTTATTGTATTGATAAACCAATCTCTGCCTTTTCCAGCTTAATCTTTTTCAAATTCACAGTCGAAAAAGACTTCTTATTTCTTGGAATCTTGGCTTCCCCCTCCCTTTAAGAAGCCTTGCTCCTGATTGGTTGGCCCTCACAAAGCAAAGGTAACTGACCTCATTTTTAAAAACTTCATCCATGTTCAGTATGAGCATCTGAAGTTGCATCTGAACAAACCACCAGACTTATGGAACGATGTCCTTTGGACAGACAAGACCTAAGTAGAGATGTTATAATCGTCATAATGCACAAAACCAAACCCAGCAGATCAGCACAAACACCTCATACCAACTATGAAGCATAATGCTGGAGGGGTGATGATTTGGGCTTGTTTTGCAGCCACGGGACTTGAGCACCTTGCAGTCACTGAGCCGACCACGCACTCCTCTGTATAACAAAGTATTCTAGAGTCAAATGTGAGGACATCTGTCCTACAGCTTAATTTTGGCTGAAATTGGGTCATGAAGCAGGACAATGATCCCAAGCACAGCATCAAATCTGCAATAGAATTACTAAAAAGAAAAAAAGAAAAATCAAGGTGCCAAGTCAAAGTCCAGACCTCAACCTAATTGAAATGCTGTGATGAGACCTTAAAACAGCGATGGATAAATGAATGCCTGCAAATTAAAATGCAAGAGACTGATAAAGTCATACAGTACACAATTACTTCAACTTATTGCCATTAAAAGTGGTTCTACAAGCCACTGGATCGTGGGGTCTTGCAGAAACGTCAATTTTCATAGGACTTGATACAATAAGGTTAAGCATAACAGGCCCACTTTAAAAATTTGTCTAGCTATCCTAATCCCATAAGCTGTTCATCTACTTTTCTTTGAAAAATGTTGTAAGATTGAAAAAAAAAAACAATGGACAATAGACAACAAAAATAGTGTTTTTTTTCCTCAAGCTTTTCAAACAATGAACCACTTGCTGATCTCTTCTGAGATCAGCAAAAAGAAAAAAGCTCGTGAAATTTTGAGTGTACGCCATTGTTCAATCATTAAATATGTGTAAAAAACAAAACAAAAAACAAGGTCCTTTTTCTATTCCATATGCTGACTGAAACTTGTTACAAACAGTGCTAATACTCATCCTTTCTATCCTGGAGTTTCCAATGTTGGATACTATTACAAAATGCAAACTACATCATTTTTTAAAGGTTGCCAAGCATAGCACCAAAGAGGTTGCGTGGTACTGCCGTAGCGGAAATAGCTGTAGAATTTGTTATGCTTTATTTATGTTGCATCTATATTGGTCGAGGTTCAGTAACACCCGTGTTTGCAGGCTCGGTGTTACAAGGCAGGTATTTATTGTTTAATTTAGAGGTTTTTATGAGTCTAAAGTAAAAATGTGAGTTCTGTTTTGTTTGTTTTTTTGGGAGGGGGGGGTAATCTTGCTATGGACAGATGATATACGAAGAAGAGACTTATTGCATTTCAAAATTCTACAAAGGGCGTCTTATTCACCGAGCCCAAGATTATTGACATTTGCTGGTTGTTGTTTTTTTTTTAAGATTTGATATATGAAACTGCCAGCAGACCAGACTTAAAGTCTCACAGTAAATGTTGAAAGTAATGTGTGAAGCCTACAAAATTATGAAGAATTCTCACAAGAGATCTTTATATGCTGCCAGATAAACAAACAAAAAACCTTCAGGAGCTACAGGATGATGATTCAGTTCAGTTTGTGAGGTACTTTGGAAATCCCAAATGACAGTGGCCAGCGTTGACAGTCACAGTGAAACCTGATCCTACCACCTAATCCTGACCAAATCCCTGAGGGTTACTGTGAATGACTGTGTACCAGCAGGCTGGAACACAGCATTCGCCAGACCAGAGGCTAAACAGCGCAAGCTTTACCCTCACATATTGCCTCAGCTGCCTCGTGAGACCAGAGAAACTAATTAATTGTCCCACATCCTTAATCCACTTGAACAAAATGTTTAGAGAATGTGAAATCATCAAGGAGCGACAGATTATTTCTGCTCCAGTATGGCAGTTTAATCCATACAAGAGGTCCGGGTCGAATGCCATGCTGTATATGGCTACCGAGGCATTGAGTTAGGAGACATTAGGTTTAATGTTTGCCCACAAACTTAACATCAACAACAACTAAAAGCACATAGGTAAGATTTCCATAAAAGTGCTGACTTAAAACATACATTTCAGGTATTTCCATGTTCATGTTAATCCTGTATAAGACTGTATATGCACAGAAACCTTTAAAAGCAACAGGAAATGCTCAGATTTAGCTGGTGATCATTCTGTGAGTCCAATTTTAATTTGTGCTTTTTTGACATCAAATCTAAACCAGTTAAAATTCAAAGAAAATCAGTTTATAGGCAACTGCAATATTAATAATTTCACAAAACAGGATTGGTGTACCTTGAAGTAAAGCCTGCAGTACAAACCATTATCCTTCAAAGACACAACAGAGACACACTGAATCCAATTAAGCAGGAACAATAGCGGCCTCAAGTGTATTGCCTTGTTTTCATTTCCATTACAGCTGTTCCACTTAGTTGAGTATGCACACTATAACTCCCTGCAATAATATGATCATTCTCTTACTTCAGCACCACAAAAATAAGATTTTTTTGGTCGTAGTACATCGTTTGTGTTGATGCCATCTCCCACTCACCTCTTTGTTTCTTGCTTCTCGGCCCACTCACACCTTCCCTAAAGCTCCTCAAAGCTTTTCGTGCATCGAGTAGCTCCTTCCTGGACATGGCTCGTGTTTTTCTCTTGTAAAATCCTTTAAAAACCCAACCAGATGGCTACTCCTGCCCAAAATAATTTCTTCCAGCACAAGCTCTTTTCTATTAAAACCTTGCTGAGAACATAGGAACTTCCCAAATTTTTCCAAAAGGCCTTCATTTCTCAGAATCGTCTTTTTCTTATAAAGATGCCTCAAAATGGCTTCTTCTCTAGCATGAAATGGGGAAGTAGTCCTGCAACGATGCACCACCTTAAGATAGCTGCTAAACCTCCAAACTTTGTCATGTTCAGCCCATACCCCTCTCCCTGTACCCCCTGAAGTCCTAACGTTGACTGCCAACTTCAGTGGTCTATTTCAAGTCCTGCATAGTTCACCCCCTACAGTTGTACTTTCCCTCTGCACCCCCTTTCACAGCACTTGCCCACCCTTGGTTATAGCAGGAGATTAAACACACGGCAACACAGAACGACCTTTCCTGTCCTCTGTGAGTCGCTCTGTTTGGACCACAGGCAGTTTTGAAACTCTAGTGCATGGCAGATATGTTGTAATGCACCATTAATGATATAGTATAACACCTCATGCATTATGGGACAATGAGACAGTTACGGGGAGGATTGCCGAAGAGTGGCGGCCCTATTTCAGACAGCTATGTGCTCATGAACCTTGATGCTAGAGGTTTTTATAACACTGTAGCCTTGTCCCACTTAAAGATGAAGTTTAAACTGAACTCTGTGGCCGGATGGAAAGATTAACACAAGTATATGAGTGACTGTGGAATTCAGTGACATTGCTGTTTCCTGAATAAGAATAACAAACCTGATCACGGTGTTATTGTTAGTCTTGTACAGCAGGACTGAACCTTCTGTGACTATACCTTCCATACCACCGTGACTGGCTTTTATATTGGTTGGAGCTCCACATCTTTCAAACATTTTAACTGATCATCTGCATCCAGAAAGAAATTGTTTAAATCACCGTGTGTGACTGAGCCGATGATTTTTCACCTGGCTGTATAGACAACATGTCTTTGTTGTTCGGTCATCATCTATGGCATCTTGGGCTCCTCTGATTTACTTATTAGCCCATGTTGATAGTACACATTCTTTCTTTATGTTAGTGTACACTGCTAGATGACATTCCAGGTTTTAGTTACCTAGATAACCTTGTAATGTATTCCTAGCTTGTCGTATGTCAGCCAACAGTAGCATTAGCCCTCATTGATAATGACTTCAACTGTTCGTCTCAAAGTGGAGAAAAACCTATCTCGGGATTTGCCCACTTTGCATTGTTAGCAAGTCTTTCGTCCATCGTCGCTGGATGTCAGTAATATTCTGTGGATAAATTTACTGATTGCGTCTTTCAAGTACCTCAACTTTTTAAACTCCCTGTGAGACAGATTAAATTGTGAAGCTCTTGAGAGAGTAAGAATATCTAAAAAACAGACATCACCCGTGTAAAAACAAAGCAAATGCAGAAATTATTTAACTGCCTGCTTTTCCGTCCTTTGGCTTGTATTTGGCAGCTTTGCAAATAACACTTGGAAGTCATTGTCAACAGGATTTATCAAGTTCCACCTTAAATGTAAACTGAACGTCTGAGAATAATATTGCAGCCAGAGCAAGAAAAAAACAAAGATTAAAGCAAAGTTGTAGCTGTGTTATGTGTTATGAACCCTTAGATGTCTCTGGATGTCCTTTATGTCCTTACCTAAGCTTGGGTGCCTTTTTCTAAAGAACTTTTCAAATGTTACCTTATCAGTAACTGCAAGTCGTGCCTGACATGTTCACTCACACCACTGTGTCACAGTTTTTACAATAATTTACTGTAAAAGTAGCTTAATAAAAAAACAAATGATGGTCAATTTGCCATTTCCTGCTGTTTCATCAAACTGCTAATCCAGCCTTATGATGTGTGACGGCACATTAATGCTGTACGACAGAAGGTGACATTAATAAAGCAGTGTGGGCTCGTGACACTGGACCGCTCTGGTTTCTGGTTGGTCTGATCGCTCAGGATGATATCTTAAAGTGACAGACCTGAGTGTCTGACTCACTGAGTGATGCTCAAAAGCAGCCAGAACACGCAGTGACTGTTCCCACATGGGCAAGTATACACTAAGCCCCTCCAATCCCAGCGCACCCTCCTTTTCTCTTTATTCATCAAGCTGAGCGTGATTGAGTGTGACAGTGCTGCGTCTTGACCGTGGCGAAGCTATAATTATCTGTGATGTCTGCTGGTGCAATCAGAGAAGGGGGCCGACGGCATCCACACATCACTAGAGCACGAGCCCTCTGGCCGGCACGGCACATACCGGGCCATAAATAACCACAAGGAGAGTGAGAAGAGGGGAGATGTAAGAGGGAGGCAGTGGTCAGGAAGATAAGAAAATAAAACCTACAGGATGGATAAAAATAGAGAGGCAACAGTGAATTGCTGGTTTTCACGTAAGTAGCAAGAAAAAAAGAGAAACAAAGCCTCTTTTGTCCAATTTAGGCCCCTGTTTGACATGTGCAAGTATATCATTATGTCCTCTAAATCGAATTTATGCTGTCTTTGTTATCACATAGACAGAAAGCTACCTTCAGCAATTTCTTTGCCACAAGAGGTCGCCACATGTAGCTACACAGGTTCAATTTGGCAGGTTGAGTTTTACGCCCTTCCTGATGTAACCCCATCTCTGGCTGGAATTGAACCAGCAGCCTTTCGTTTGCCAAGCAAATGTTTTAACCACTACACCAGAGTTTAAAAAAAGAAGCCTGAAAGTGAATATTTAGAGCAGCCTGAGCTTTTGGCTCTTAGCGATTATTTGCCCATGAGCTTATTATTTGAATATTTGGCCATGTTTAATAATCTGAACATGCCAGCAGTGTATATGAAGTATGTTTCAGAAAATAGGAAAAAGCAAGAGAGGTCCACGTGACTGTTGTGTCCCACGACAGTCACATCCAACTTAGTTCTTTATTTTAGTGATTTAAGTCTGATTTAAGGTGTTAAGTGTATTGCTCTGTGCATAAGGAGAAAAAACTAAAGCAAACAAACTGAGAAACTATGCACGGCTTAATGTTGAGGATCATTTTCAATCAGTCCAAAATGAGCAGAGGGAGAATAAGATAACGATATTAGGTAGGTAGCCGTAAAGAGGTAGGTAGCCGTGATAGATCAAAACCAGAAGAGAGAGACAGAGAGTGCAGAGGAGCTGAGTGATACAGTGCACCAGCTGGACCGTACGTGCCAGCTCATAGTGTGAGAGTTGCTGACATGTGAGCTCAGCAGTCAAATTTGTAGACAGGACAGGGCACCGAGACTGTGACGAAATGTTCCCAGCAATACAATGATCGCACGGCAAGCCACACAAAGCACTCAAAGTGATGATGCAAACTGGCTGTGAGTGTTCAAACCTACTAAACATCACAGAGATAAGCTTGGAAAATTAGGTCCAGTGCTCTGACTGTCTACTAAAGGCACTGAAAGACTTGGATTCATGTGAAGTTTAATGTGACATTTGTGCCCAAAATGTTGGTTTTAAGTGGTCAGAATCAGAATACTTTAGTAACCCCACAGAAAACGATGTAATTTGATAATATGTAAGATTTTCATGTAATTTTTTTTTATGTAAGTACAATATAAAATGGTAAATTTCATGATATGCATTCACTTTATATCAAGCATGTTTTCTTTAATGATTGAATATTTGAATAAATAAACCTTTTATTTTACATATTTTTGTTGTATTTTACTCTAAATTATGAATAATCCTTTTTTTAGTGTACAATCTGGTAGTATGTTCCTTCTCCAGTAGGTAACAGCACCGTGGAGCCAAGATGGGCTGCGTTATTGTATTTCTGACTACTTTTTTCAAGTAACTAGTAATGTAAGGGATTACTATTGCAAAAAAAAGTAATTAGATAACTGTTACTTTCCTGTAAACACGCTGCGTTACTGCGTTAGTAAACCATCGTGATTTTGTTTGTGATAGCATCTCATGACACTGACGTAAGCGCGTGCGATGCCCGTCGCAGCAACAGACATGTGTAGATCAACAATGGATAATATGGAGTGCGGGAGAGAGTACGACCATGCAGCGTTTAAAGCTTGGAAGTACTGACATTACTTTGACTTTCCGTAAAAAGTGACAAAAACATTAGCGTCCGCTGTTCACTCTGCGGGGGAAGAAAACTTCTTTCCTCAGCGTTTCAAATCCGAGCAAGCACCCAGCAAGCCGCCACATGAATGTGAAATTCACAGATCACCCCGCTGACATGACCGCTGCGACAGGACTCAGTGCCGCTGGATCTTTGATTTTATTTATTTATTTTTTTGTGTTTTACTTGCATCTATTTGAAAGAGTGAGTGTAAACACAAATCATTATTTTATTTTATATGCTGGAATATGCAGAAAATAGGTTTAAATGTTCAACAATTTCTTAATTTCAAAGACAGTTGCATATATAAATTTTGCTTAATGCAATGTGCATAAAATTAAAAGATTAAAACTAATAAAACATTTTTTAAAAAGAGGCTTTCCATTTGATTATGCATAAAAAAATAGAACTGGGCTGAAAGTTTTATTGCTTCTATTGCTACGTATTTAGGTTGTGTATTATGTTTTTAAAAAGTAACTAATTAACTAAGTAACTAATTACTTTTGAAAATAAGTAATCAGTAAAATAATGGGATTACTTTTCTGGAGAAGTAATCAGTAATTGGTAACTAATTACTTTTTTCAAGTAACTTGACCAACATTGGTGTGAAGAAACAAAAAAATTTAGACAAGCAGACTGTTAGACAGTCCATGTGTCATGGTCCTGCGACCATGACTCAGTGACTTTATGTTTATGTACTTATTGTTATTACCTTCATTATTATTCATGGCTGTTTTGGGATGGTTTGTGTTTGGGATTTTAGACACTGGGTTCTGGGTTTGTGCTCCCTCTGTTGGTCCCTGGTGTTAGTGTTCCCCTGTCTCGTCAGGTTAATCAGGTCCAGCTGTTTCCCCCATCTGTGTGTGATTTCCCAGTGTCTCTTTGTGTATTTATAGCGTGTGACTTCCTCTGCTCCTCGTCGCGTCACCTGTGTTCCTACCTGTGTTCCTACCTGGTGTAATCCTCTGCGTGTTCTCCCTGCTGTTCTCCCTTCATGTTCAGGTTTGCCACTCCTCTGTGTAGTTTATCCCAGTTTAGTTTCGTCCTTAGTTCTGTTTGCCATCTCCACTTTGTGTTTCTTATTAACAATAAATCACCCTCACATCTGAATAAGTGCTGCGTTTTGGGTCCTCCTTCCACTCTCCACACGGCCGCTGCCCCGGACCGTGACAGTACGACGCGACCACCAAATGGACCCAGCAGCGCTTAATCCGTCCAGGGAGCTACGAGAGACTCTCATCGATGCCACACAGGAGCTCATCGACCTGTGGCTGGAAAGCCCAGGTGGCACGTCCCAGCGCGCTGTAGAGAGGCGGCTACAGCGTCTGGTGACCGGTCTCCCATGGCTTCTGGGCTCGCTATGTTCGTGGGAGCGGGAGTTCCTCCTTCTGGACCTCGGTCTTCACCCCCCGTCTGCTTTTACTTCCGAGCAGTCCGAGGCGGTGAGCGAGCGACATGTTCTGGCTTCCCCAGATTCCGAGACTCTGTTTTCTGGGGCTATCCAGAGCGGGATGGGAGACTGTTCGGATCGCTTACCCACCTTCGTGGTAACGGACCCTTCGCAAGTGGGCGTGTACAGACCCTCTGCAAGACTAACAGACTGTGTCTCTGCCACTCCTTCTGAGCCAGGACTTTATCACCATTCTCCGGCTCAGTTCTGTGTCCAGCCACAAGCTCCCAGGTCTGTGGCTCAACCATTAGCCTCCCTAAGGGCTCAATTACCCGTTCTACCGCCGCTCCAGTTAGCCACTCAGCCACCACCACCGCTAGCATCGCTACAGCCCACAGTTCCGGTGATGGCTGAGCCACAATTTTCGCACTGTTTTTCCACCGCTGTTTCTGAGCAGGGAGACAAACTGTTTCATTACGGACCTGTTCCTCAAAAGCTGGCAACAATAGAGACTATTGCTCACTCCGGGGCTTCCCCAGAGGCTGGGTTACTGCCCTCGGCTTACTCTGGACCCCTGGAGGCCAAGATGCCAGCTGTGAACTGCACCGGGCTGTCACTGCCTGAGCAGGGTCAGTGCTCTGCGCAGCTGCAGCCCTCCTTATGTGTGCCAGAGGCCCGCGTGCCTACTGGTTTTGTTTCATGTGTGCCAGAGGCCCGCGTGCCTACTGGTTTTGTTTCAAATGTGCCAGAGGCCCACGTGCCTACTGGTTTTGTTTCACATGTGCCAGAGGCCCGCGTGCCTGCTGGTCTTGTTTCGTGTGTGCCGGGGGCTGCGGTGCCCACTGGTTCTGCGGCTGTTTTCGCTGGGGGGCCCGAGGAGCCTGTCCAGCCTCCTGTTTCGCCTGCTGGGGGGCCCGAGGAGCCCGTCCAGCCTCCTGCTTCACTAGCTGGGGGCCCAAGGAGCCCGTCCAGCCTCATGCCACACCTGCTGCCACGTCGGCTGGGGGGCCCGAGGATCCCGTCCGGCCACCTGTGGCTGCTTCTCCACCTGTGGCTGCTTCTCCACCTGTGGCTGCAGCGCCACCTCCTGCAGTACCATCACCTGCAGCGCTACCACCTGCTACTGCCACGCCTCAGCCTGAAGCTTCAGCCTCGCCTGGTTCTGGTCCAGCTTCATCCTCACCTGGCCCAGCTTCAGCTTCAGCGTCTGCTTCGCCTAGCCCAGCTTCAGCTACAGCTTCATCCACGCCTGGCCCGGCTTCATCCACGCCTGGCCCGGCTTCATCCACGCCTGGCCCGGCTTCATCCACGCCTGGCCCGGATTCATCCTCGCCTGATTCTGGTCCAGCTTCATCCTCACCTGGCCCAGCTTCAGCTACAGCGTCAGCTTCGCCTGGCCCAGCTTCAGCTGCAGCTTCTTCATCGCCTGGCCCGGTTTCATCCACGCCTGGCCCGGTTTCATCCACGCCTGGCCCGGTTTCATCTTCGTCTGGCCCGGCTTCATCTTCGTCTGGCCCGGCTTCATCTTCGCCTGGTCCGCCTTCATCTTCGCCTGGTCCAGCCTTCGTGTCTGCATCCTCGCCTGGTCCAGCCTTCGTGTCTGCATCCTCGCTGGCCCGGTTTCATCCTCGCCTGGCCCGGTTTCATCTTCATCTTCGTCTGGTCCGGCTTCATCTTCATCTTCGTCTGGTCCGGCTTCATCTTCGTCTGGTCCAGCCTCCGTGTCTCCATCCTCGTCTGGTCCAGCCTCCGTGTCTGCATCCTCGTCTGGTCCAGCCTTCGTGTCTGCATCCTCATCTGGTCCAGCCTTCGTGTCTGCATCCTCGCCTGGCCCAGCCTCGTTTGGGTCTGGAGCTAAACGGCCGTTTTCTGGACCGCTGGCTAGGCTACTGGCCGACCGCCGTCGCCTGACTGGCCGCCGTTGCCTTCCGCACGGCCGGCCCCCGGACCGCCATCGCCTGAGTGGCCGCCGTTGCCTTCCGCACGGCCGGCCTCCTGAACTCTTTACGCGCCGCCGTTGCCTTCCGCACGGCCGGCCTCCTGAACTCTTTACGCGCCGCCGCTGCCTTCTTCGTGGACGGCCTCCTGAACTGTGTTTTGGACTCTGCTCCCCTGTGGGTTTTGTGTTCATCTTTGTTTTGGGACTCTGGGGCCTCCGTCCGTGGTCGTGGTCCGGTCCCTCCGTCCTGGGCCCCCTGCCGCCCGCCCGGATCTGGTGGTGTGTTTCTGTGGCTGTCGGGGGCCAGCCCTTGAGGGGGGGGTACTGTCATGGTCCTGCGACCATGACTCAGTGACTTTATGTTTATGTACTTATTGTTATTACCTTCATTATTATTCATGGCTGTTTTGGGATGGTTTGTGTTTGGGATTTTAGACACTGGGTTCTGGGTTTGTGCTCCCTCTGTTGGTCCCTGGTGTTAGTGTTCCCCTGTCTCGTCAGGTTAATCAGGTCCAGCTGTTTCCCCCATCTGTGTGTGATTTCCCAGTGTCTCTTTGTGTATTTATAGCGTGTGACTTCCTCTGCTCCTCGTCGCGTCACCTGTGTTCCTACCTGTGTTCCTACCTGGTGTAATCCTCTGCGTGTTCTCCCTGCTGTTCTCCCTTCATGTTCAGGTTTGCCACTCCTCTGTGTAGTTTATCCCAGTTTAGTTTCGTCCTTAGTTCTGTTTGCCATCTCCACTTTGTGTTTGTTATTAACAATAAATCACCCTCACATCTGAATAAGTGCTGCGTTTTGGGTCCTCCTTCCACTCTCCACACGGCCACTGCCCCGGACCGTGACACCATGATTGTGAAATGTCTTTGACAAAGACACTAAATCTTATGTGCTTTCATGCAGCAGTATCTGCTACATGCTACCTTTTTCATTCTGACTACTTCACTTCATAGCCTGCACTTAAAGTAGCTGCATTACACTGCACTGACAAGATGTCACCATGTGGGAGTTGGAAAAACTGATGTTGAAGATGTGACAGATGGGACTGATCTTTTCTTTTTTCCCAGATACATAACTTATGCCTCGCATGCCTTGCTGCGTGAATTTATGCTGACAAGACCAGTCACCCTGAGCAAAACTGTCTCAGCCAAGTGTTCTAATTTTGGAAGTGATACAGAGCTGCAAAAGCAGCAGTATCTTTACAGCTAAATGACTTTTTACAGCGCCGTCACGGCCTCGGTCTTCTGTTCAATCAGCTGTTAAGCATTGGCTTGGAAATATTTACCTTCCCAAGCATTTCTGCAGATTCAAAAATCCATACAGAATGACTGACACCAGCATTTTAAAAATCTTGTAAACAAGATATGAGGTCTTTATTTTCAGTCAAAAGACATTTCTACTAAAAGTGAGAATTTACAGTATTGAAGCAAAAACCACGTCACACACTTATTTATCTGCAGAACAATCCACACAGTGACTTTAATATCATTGTGCTTATTTGTACAGCATTATAAAATCAGCATAAAACCAAGAACTTGTCTACTACCAGAGACTGAAAGTTTAAAGCTGACATCTACTTGATTTTTGTTGTATTATTATTATATCATTGCGCAGGTTGTATATGCCAAAATAGCAAGTTGTCAAACTAGTGATACAACCAATAAGTGGCAGGCAGTTCGTGTAGACAGTCTACTTAAAGTCTTGAAGGATATGTTCCCCAGTCTATCAGGAGGTTTTCTGATTTTAGTTACAGGTGCAAAATACAAGAATAATATACAACGTCCCTAAAAAATAAGAATATTTCGTTTTCAACAGGCTTTTGACAGATTCCTAAAATATTTGTGTTTTTGTGCTTTCATGCCAGACACCCTAATAAATTTGTTAAGAACTGTATAGCATATATATTCTGTAATGTTCAGCTGTGCAGCAGAGAGAATGCAACAAGCTAATTTTAAGTGTTTCACAGTGAGGCTCTGCAGACATAGAAGATGGGCTGACTATATGAAACTTAAAACCCAATCTCGGCTCTTGGAACTTGGGTCGACAGTTGTTTTGTCTAAATGCACTTTTAATAAGTAGGATAAGGTTTCAAGACAATAAAGATTAACAAGATTATTGGTGTAGTATTTGTGCAAATCACCGGTTGGTCTTACTGAATCAGTTATATATCATTAAAGCTTTAAAATCCCTCATCATGATGGCTTCTTTTGATAGGAACAATGTGTTTAAGCTCCTTGTGATTACCTTCACCGAGGTCCATGACGGCCAAGACGGCACTGCACCTTGCCTCTCCCAGCTCATTGGTTGCCACGCATGTGTACAAGCCAGCATCACTTGTGCGGCAGTCTCGTATCCAGAGACCACCCGAGTCCTGGGCTTCCGATGGAGATAAGAGCTCATCGTTGCGGTACCAGGCCAGCGAAGGTGTCGGATGCCCCAGCACTGACACCCTCAGTCGGATATCACAACCTGTTCCCACTGCTGCTTTACGGAGCTTACGCACAAAAACCGGAGCTGCTGGTTCTTGGATATTAGACCCATTTTCTGGAACGTGGTCAATGCTGATTTTGGCCCTCTTGGAAGGGATGTTCGAACTGGAACTGGAACTTGAACCGTGGCTTTCTGCCATCTTGACTTCTTAAAGACTTTTTAATTAACTGTACTTCTTATCTGGCAATTGACTGGGTTATCAAGATGAACTGCATTTATTGAATGCCTCTTCTGAAAGACTCCATTAGTTTAGATGTCTCTGGGCTCACTGGGAGTGCATAGGGGGTTTGAGCTGGGATGTTGCACCAGGAACTGAAAAAAAAACAGAGTATATTTATCACACTGACATCAAAGTTATCTACCGATCCCAACATGCCAAAAAAACCCAAATAAACAAACAAAAAAGAGATATTTTTACTCTGTAATATGTATAAAATGTATTATTTTGAAACTGGTTATTAAAATGGCTTAAAAGAGGCTGATTGTACCCTTTGTAATGTCTCTATATACCAAGTGAAAGTAAAGTCATTATAAGTGACAAAAAAGCATCCTGGTCTTCAGTGCAAACCTGAATATTGTTGCAGCAGAGCCTATGAAATTGTGAGAAGCCCAGGTTTACTACGGGCTTTAGTGGGAAAACTGAGCTTGTTAATGTGTTTTAACCCAAACTGTGACCTTTCCTTATAAACCCAATTCCCCCCAAAAATTGGATGATGTGAAAAATGTAAATAAAAACAGAGTGCAATGATTTGCAAATCTCAAAAACCCATATTTTATTCACGGCGGAGAACAGAAAACATATGAAATGTTTAAACTGGGACATTTTAGTATTTCATACAAAATATTAGCTTATTTTGAAGCAGCAACACAAAAGCCTGGAAAAATAAGTGGAACTAACAAGCAGCTGCTGGAGGCACATTACCATAGTAACATGTTTGTAACATGAATAAGTTTAATGTAAGTAAGTTAAGTAAAGACGGGCAGAGGAGAATAATAATGTTTATATTATTATTATTTTATCATTATTATTATTAATAATAATAATAATGATAGTTTTACATGTTTCTCAATGTAAAACTGTAAAGATTGTGAATATTTCATCATCTGCAGAACATAACATCATCAAAAGATTCAGAAGAGCTGGAAAAATCTCTTTGTACAAAGGCTGAAAATCAATACTGGATGCTCATGATCTTCAGGTCCAAAAAAAAGTGAGGATTCTGCCTTAGAAATCACTGCAGGGACACTTTCAGCAGTCACTGTATGTGTATGTCATTATTGTATGTCCTCTCATTTTGGCACCCGTGCCACGAAACTGATGAACCACAGAGAAGTCAAGCTGTGGCAGCCGGGAGGGAGAACCAATTTTAGAACCTTTTTGGATGCCACTAGTGGGTCTTAGACTAAACAACAGCCTGTAGCTTGAAGAGTGGTACAAGTTATCAAAGGACTGTGACGCCAAAGGTCGTGATTTGGTTTCCTTCACCTACCTGCAGTTAATGTTGGCAATTTTTTTCTAAATGATAATAATACTAATCAAATGAGGGAAAAATTCATTCAATTATTCAATTATGACAATAAAATGAAATTTTTTTGCCATTTAAAGGGCAGAATTTCATAAGCCTGTGTAGGAAAAAGTGTAGTGATCACTCCAGATGACAGCAAGTGGAGAAGCAAAATTAAAGAATAGCTGGCGTATTTCTTTCATGTGTTAATGTATGATGTTTCATATGCTGATCCAAGGAGTCGCCTAAAATAGGCTATATAATAGAAAGTAATGCACCTTACCTCTCTCTTGCCATCAAAGCCGACAAGAATCCCTTTGGACATCCCCGCAAAGTCCATGTTAAGGTAACAAGATCCATGGAGCAAAATGTTTCATCTCAAATCATTTGCTAAAGCCCGTGTCTCTCAGTGTCCTCAGCGAGCACGGGCTGTAGGTGTAAGGCCACCCTAGATCATGTAGCATTAGCAGCCACGGCCATGGTCCCTTTCAACAGCTTGAACCCTGGTGAAGGTGAGACAGAGACAGATCCCTTTTTTCCTAAATGTCAAACGACTCAGGCCTTCCGGTCTTGTGTTTTTACCATTAAAAGAAAATGTAAGTGCTTTTTAAAATCGACACCCTTAACCTTTTTAGGCTTTAATGTTCTCAAGTCGGTTCGTGTTATCTGTCTCCTTCTCTCCCTTGTCACTGCTTCACTCCCAACTCCTGCAGGTCGGGAACGACAGCTGCACCACCACAGATAGGTCACATTTCCTAGCCTGCAATGTATAACCTATTCTCACACACACACACACACACACACACACACACACACACACACACACACACACACGCACGCACACACGCACACAAACACACACACAAACACACACACACACACACACACACACGCACACAAACACACACATGCATGCTCAAAGCACTCACACTCCAAGCCCTTTAGATAATGTTATCAAGCATTGTGTGTGTGTGTGTGTGTGTGTGTGTGTGTGTGTGTGCGTGTGTGTGTGTGTGTGTGTGTGTGTGTGTGTGTGTGTGTGTGTGTGTGTGTGTGTGTGTGTGTGACCGACCGTTGGAATTGCTATAAAAAGAAAGTCTAAGAATAAAGACAGGAGTGATTCATAGAACTGTAGGGCAGTGATATAACGATACAATCTAACTGGGAGGAATATTTACTATGTTTGTTTAACTGAAGCATAGTGAGCAGCTGTAGGTTTTGTAGAGCTTTTATAAAAATAGTTCTAAGTTGTTGTGGCTTGTTTTTCACTCGCTCCATCTCTCTTTTATTTTGGTAAACTTCCATTCACTGATCAATATTTCAATAAGAATTTGGGCTTTGGGCTTTAAATTCAAAGCAGTGCTTGACCAGTTTTTACAGACACATTTGAATGACAGCCTGGATAGCTAAGTTAGTGTGACAGTGAGCAAGGTGCGTCCCTAGACGACACCATATTCAGTACCACTGTAGGTACGTCTGTTTAACTCCTCTTAACCCAAATATATAATCAGCCAATCACATGGCAGCAACTCAATACATTTAGGCATGTAGATGTGGTCAAGATGAGCTGCTGAAGCTCAATCTGAGCATCAGAACGAAGAAGAAAGTTCAATTAAGCGACTTTAAATGTGGCATGGTTGTATTTTATAAACAGCCATCTCTAGGGTTTCAGACCACAGAGAATGGCCTGAAAATAACCATTGAGCAGCAAGTTTGTGGGAGAAATTGCTTTATTGATGACAGAGGTCAGAGGCGAATGGGCTGACTTCTTTAAGCTGATAGGTGCTGTATGCAACAGTAACTCAAATAAGCAGCTCGTTACAACTAAGGTATACAGAAGAGCATCTCAAATGCCACAGAAGACCACACTCCTGTAGACTAAACAGGAAACTAAGGGACTTAGAGAAGATTTGAAAAATGTCGCCTGAGTCTCAATTTCTGCTTCAACATTCAGATGGTAGAGTCAGAATGTGCTGTAAACAGATTTATTCTGCTTGTATCAACAGTTCAAGCTGCTAGCGGTGTAACGGTGTGGGGGATATATTCTTGGCACACTTTATTACTAAATAAGCATCATTTAAATACCACAGCCTAGTTAAGTATTTTTGCTGACCATGTCCATCCTTTATGACCACAGTGTTCCAGCAGACTAACACACTATGTCACAAAGCTGAGATCAACTCAAACTGGTTTCTTGAACATGAAGATGAGTTCACTGTAAATGACCAACAGAGTCACCAGATCTCAGTCAAATAAACCAGCTTTGGGATGTGGTGAGACTGTGTACACCCATGAGATTCTCATCATGGGTGTACAGCCAACAAATCTACAGCAACTGCATGATGTTGTCATGTCAACATGAACCAAAGTCAAAAAGTCAAAAAGTCGTTATATAAAGTAGAGCGTCTGATTTACCATCCATCTGCTTCAAATGTGTCAGAGGAGGACTCCAAGGCCACCGCAGCACAAGACACTACATTTGTTCTGTCTGGACTGGCTCCTTTTATTCCCTCTTTTCAATCAGTGGTCATTATTACAGAGTACTCAGGAGTCCATAAAACCAAGAAGAAGGAGAAAATAAATGGCTTCTCCTGAAAAACTCCTGCAAATACTGTGCTGTTGCTGTGGAAACAGTCACCGAGAGACTTGATAAGCTACATGATTGTAATCAAACAAAAAGGTCAGGTAAAGTAATAATACAACATAAGAAAAGATGCTCACATTTCCTTTACAAACAAAAATCGTACATTCAGAATTTACTTTTATAGTAAAACATATAATCTTACTATCACATAAAGAATCACATTCATAAATGAGCATTATTCAGGAAGGGAATAACTTCCTAATACCTTCACGATTATAATGCTATTATTCAATGAAAAAGCTACATTTAACCACAAACTAGAATTTGCTCAACAATTATCATTGCAAACTTAAGTCTCCATATGTCCAGTTGATTATGAGCTCAGCCATTAGCTTCTGCGATTCCAAATAGCTCAAATAACCAATATGAAAGCAATAACTGGTGTATCTCAGTATTTCTCTGTTTTGTCTGTCGTACCTCCATGTCAGTTTGATCTCTCTTTACTGTCGCCAATCTAGAGAGAGAATGTGGAGAGGTGACTTGAACTGGTATCGAGCTGAGTGAAGCTGGAAGGTCACCTGTCAATTGACCATAACTTACCAACCATAACTAGCCTAATAGTTAGGTGTGTTAACATGGTCTATGTGTTAACAAGGAGCTGCTGCTGTGCTGACAGACCCCTAAAGTCTTTCAGTTTGCCTACAGTCACAGAAACTTCAAGATCTTTCTATTAAATTCAACAATGAAATCTGCTTAAACTGAATATGGCCAAGGTGTTGGAATCTCCGCTTTTAGTAACGTGATACACACACACACACATATATGTGTGTATGTATATATATATATATATATATATATATATATATATATATATATATATATAAATTCATGTATATTTTCATACTTAAATTATATATTGTAAGCTTGAATAATCTTTGTTTTAGCAAACCTACTGAGAGGAATTGTTCGATGTTAAAAAATAGATAAATAAAATTATATTCTCAATTGCTATTTAGCATACCCTAAAACACCTTTTTGGCTTGCCACATTATAAACCAAAGCAATGTTTTATTTTCTTATGAATACATTTTTGAGCCATCAAGGGGAAAATAATAACAATAAAAAAAAAATAAAAAAATAAAAAAGGATACAAAGCAGGAAAAGCCCTTTCTTATTTCTTATTTCTTATTCTGTCAACCATCGCTTAACCTGTCAGATTCTGTTTTTTAACTTCGCATCTCTATTAAGAACACCGGCAGTGATGATCTTTGTTTATTGATTTATTTACACACTGATTTACTGATTTAATTTTTTGTTTTGTTTAATTTTTTCCGCTCCATAATGTGGCAGCTCCTATGAGTCCTTATATGTTTTGTATTTTTTTATATTCAGTCCCTTAATTTTCCCATCAGGCTACATCTGACTCTTGACCTTTCTCCTGTATAATCATGAGTAAAACGCTCTGTTAGCTGTTTACTCACCAGCTTTCCAAGCTCTATGGCTGGGACTAAATACACAAGGCAATATTGGGATGGATTAGATGGTTTTTATAATTTGTTTCGTTTGCAAATAAAGTATAAGCTAATACTAATACTGTTTGTAAATGTAATTCATAGAGCAGGTTTGTATTCAATGAGTTTATGCTGGTTTATTACTAGAAACTACATTTCAATGTTAGTTATACTGTCATTGAATTTTACTAATAATTATAATCACAACTTTGAGCAATTTTCATCATTTTTCTCTTGGGTGGCTGCATGTAGTACTATTTTTCACCTTCATCTAACAAGGGAAAAAAGACACAAATGCCTTCAGGGTTGTGTCAGGAAGGACATCTGACATAAGAACTGTCCAGATCAAACATGTGGAGCCACCTGGTGATCCTGTGTGAGTAAGGGAGCACACCATTTTACATACCTGTTCTTGTAAACTGCACTTGAACAATGTTCTACACATACAACTTGATTCATCGACTGATATTGTGGTAACAATGTTTTAAAGTGCCAGGTATTGTCACTAAGACACATTCTACAGCTTCACCTGCTGGATGCTGATGCATCACAAGCGTGTTCAGACAGTGGAATCTCTCCCAGTGGTGGAGTGAAGCCAGGTACATTTAATCAGCTACAACACTGTAAGTGCAGTTCTGAAGTATTTGAGGATTGCCATTTTATGCTTATGTTATCATTCAGATCTAAGTTGTCAGCAGTTCACCAAAGAGTCATTTTTAATTTTTAGATCGTTTTAATAAAATCATTGTTGGAAGCCTAATCAGATCAAACTACCCCGTACTTTGTGTTGTAGAACTTTTCATTCTTCTCTCAGTCATTAATCATCTCATAAAACCTCACACTGAGAGACGCACTGGAGGGATCATGTCTGCTTTAAGCACCACTGGCCAACATTATCAGACTGGGAAGGGATTTTGCAGTGGTAAGTAGAAAAAGCTCTACTTCACTCTACTTCAGCAATTTAATAATGCATACAGATGAGCGATAGCATCATCGTATAGTGCAGTTCATCAGTCAAAAGGCATTTTTTTTTATAAAAAATGATGACACTTTTAGTCCGTTTTGATGATAACTCCCATCCCAATTCCTGAAAGGTTTAATAGAAGTAAAAAGAAAAGAATGCAATAATTTCAAAATCCCATAAATCTATAGAAAACATATCAAATGTTTAAACTGAGAAAACGTAGCATTTAATGGGGAAAAAAAGGTCATTCTGAATGTGATGGCAGTAACTCATCAACAAACTTTCCTACTATTTAACATCCCCTCTTCTTTTAACTACAGTTTATAAACATCCAGTACCAAATGGCCAGTTTAGTACAATGTTGGGCCCTTTGAGAGGTGCCAAGATCCACAACTGGTCATTAGCACACCACTCCCGGAGTTGTGGCATACATGCCAGTACTACAATTGTAAGCCCCTATTCTTAGATAGACAGCGTCATTAGCCACTACCTATCTGTTAACAGTTTGTTTGTCTCACTCTCCATGCATGTGAATCTGCTAGGATTGGTGCTAAAAGATGTGATTTACACATACATGTTTCTATCAGACCACTTAAAGTCTGCTTTCATGCGCATTATAATGTTAAAGTTTTCCTATTTACTTAATGTGTAACTGGGCTATGAGACTACGGTATATAGGAACTATATGTGTGTTTGGCTGTTATATTGTCTGCTGTCTAAACATATATATATCGTTTTTTTAAGGGATTCTTATAGCAAAACTAAATGCTTACAAACCCACTCTTTCATTTAAATGAACACCACATCAGGGCTGTTTTCACTTAGGGGTTTTATATTGAGGTCATATGATGTGTGAATGAGGACCCAAATCCAGACTGGTGTGACAGAGCTAATAAACAGAAAATAAACCTTTACTCAGGGGCATCAGAAAAGGCCAAGTGCAGCCATAAAACAAAGCCCATAAATCCAAACAGAGAAACAACAGTGGAAAACAGAATCAGCAGCACAACACAACAGAGAGTTAAGGTAAACTGAGGCTTTAAATACACAGACACTGATGGCTGAAGACACAGCTGAGGAACAAAACACACTTAAACTAAATCAGATTGAGGAGACAAGTTAAGTAAAACTGAATGTAGTACACAAAAATGTTTGTGGTTTTTCTTGTAAGTGTTTAAGTCCTGATCCAGTTGGCCTGCTACCTCAGATGGTTAGAGTGTGGTGCTGATAATGCCGAGGTCCAAGGTCAATCCCCAATGACAATGGGGATCCCCAACGTCTGGGCAGAACGTTCTGCCCAGACGTTCAGAGAGAATTCAAGAAATGTGTGTTACCTCCTCCGTTATAGGAATTCCATGTTGTTTGCACAAATACCTGTGGTACCATGTTTTCAGTGCACAATTCTGTATCTCATTTACACCTTACAACCATAGATGTGATTAGACTACAAATCTGAAATCTATCAGGCCTACTTATTCTACCAAAAATAAATAAACAATTTGATGTAGGTCACGTTTCTCCCATGTGTCATGTTCTAAAATCAAAAGTAGTCCCACCTGAGTGAATATCAGACATGCATCCACTGCTATTTGTTGAGTACAATAATATAACAAATGTGGATAGAGATGTAGATCTAGCCATCTGTAGGTTGGATAGTAATGGTTGTTAAAGTGCTGGCAACACTGAAGTCATGGGTGGAGGCTTGATATTGGTTGGTACAGCTTTGATTTTAGTATCAAATGGGTTTCCAGCTCCAGTATGACAGGAACAAAGTTAATGTTGTTTGAAGTAGTTGAAGACATTAACAACAGTATTGCTGTTTTTGTCCTCCCTCCACTTTAACTGTGGTGCAAGAAAAGCCCGAAACTTTTTGTTTGTTTCTTGGCAGTCAAAATCCAAACCCATAATAAGATAAGGTAAGATACATTAACTTAGTCACACACTTGAGAAATATGTTTTGTTACAGCAGAAAGTGGACAGTGCAAGGTCACAGTAGCAAAAATTAAGAATAAACACTGGAATAGGATAAGATAATAAGATACACAATAGAATAGAATAAAATACTATATACAACAGAATAAAATACAATGCTGTCAGAAAAAGAGAATTGCACTTAATGAAATTGCACATGTGTGGATGTGTGTGTTTGGTCAGCTGCGAAGTCTTTGTTGTGGAGTCTGACAGCAGTGGGGAGGAAAGACCTGTGGAATCTCTCCGTCCCACATCGTGGGTGCCGCAGCCACTGAAGGAGCTGTTCAGTGCTGTTCAGCTGTTCAGTGCAGTCTCCTGCATGGGGTGGTGATGTCACTCACCACCTCCACTGAGTCCAGAGGGCATCCTAGAACAGAGTTGGCCCTCCGGATTAGCCTGTTCAGTCTCTTCCTGTCCTGAGCAGAGATGCTGCCGCCCCAGCAGGCCACACAGTAAAAGATGGCTGAGGCCACCACAGAGTCTTAGAAAGTCTTCAGGACTGGGCCCTTCACTCCAAAAGAGGTGAGTCTCCGCAGCAGGTACAGCCTGCCCGGCCTATTCTTGTAGAGGGCATCTGAATTATGAGTCCAGTCCAGTTTATTGTAGCTGTCCACAGCCTCAATGTCCATGCCTTGAATGTTTAGTGGATGCAGTGGAGGATGTTTGTCCCTGCGGAGGTCTACCACTTGGTTTTACTAATACATTTAATACATTCTATTGCCAAAAGCATTCACTTGTCTGCCTTTACAGACATTTGAACTTGAGTGACATCCCTTTTTTAATCCATAGGGTTTGATATGATGTCGGCCCTCCCTTTGCAGTTAGTACAGCTTCAACTCTTTTGGGAAGACTTTCCGCAAGATTTAGGAGTGTTTGGGGAAATTTTTCTCTAGAAGCACGTTTGTGAGGTCACAGACCGGATGAGAAAGCATGGCTCACAGTCTCCACTCTAATTCATCTCAAAGGTGTTCTTTCAAGTTAAGGTGAGGACTCACAGGAAGGGGCCATCATCAAACTGTTCCCACTAAGTTGGGAGTCTGAAATTGTCCAAAATGTCTTGGTATGCTGAAGCATTAAGAGTTCCTTTCACTGGAACTAAGAGGACGAGCCTAACTGCTGAAAAACAACCCCACGCCATATTCCCCCCCTCCACCAAACTTTACACTTGGCACAACGCAGTCAGACAAATACTGGTCCAATGGCAACCACCAAACCCAGACTGGTCCATTGGATTGTCAGATGGGGAAATGTGATTGATCACTCCAGAGAATACATCTCCATTGTGCTAGAGTCCAGTTGTGCAGTGCTTTACACCTCTGCATCCGACGCTTTGCATCACGCTTGGATGCAGCTGTTTCCATGGAAACCTATTCCAAGAAGCTCTCTATTCTTGAGCTCTGAAGGCCACGTGAAGCTTGAAGGTCTTTAGTGATTGACTCTGCAGAAAGTTGGCGACCTCTGTGAGCATCATGCTCTACCACTTTGTGCTATGCCTAGGCATGTGTAGGTGCTTGATTTTAAACATGGAAGTGATGTGAACACCTGAACTGAGTGATTTGGATGGCTCGGTGAATACTTTTGGCAATATAGTTTACCTCAGAGTGACTTACACTTGAGAAAGAGTGAGAACATCACTTCATATCATAAAAGTTTCCAAAGCATCCACTATTTCGTACTGTTCCTTCTAGTTACTGGTGTAGCTATAAATCCAATGCTGACAAAGGTCTGGATTCCTTTATTGTCATTATGAGCACACAAAAACACAAAAAATCTCACAATCAAGACAGAACCACGTTAAAAGACTATAGTATAACTTTCTGTTAAACAATGAATAATGAAATAAAGTAATAAAAAAAGATGGTATAGCACTGAATAAGAACATTAAATTAAAAAAATGTATATACATATATATATATATATATATATATATATATATATATATATATATATATATATATATATATATATATGCACGAAAACAATCTGTATGGCTTACGTGTGCTCAGCTATTGTATTTTCCATCTATTTATGATGTGCATTTGAATTTAACTGTCAAGCTGTTAATGATCTGATTTCCAGGCTGTGATACTTTTTGCCTGAAGGGAGGAGAATAGTCTGTGACGGGGATGAGCAATGTCCCTCGTGATCCTTTTTGGCCTTGTCAGGCAGCGTTGTTGCACTAAGCTCCCAACAGGTGGCAGTAAGACCCCAACAATCTTCTCAGCAATCTGCCTTTCTGTCTGAGACACCGTTACTCTCATACCACAGAGACACAGACAGTGTGCTGCACATTCTATGTGGTGCCTCAGTAGAAAGTGGTGATGACAGATGGGTTAAGATGAGTTATTTTTAACCTCTGAGGAAAATGCAGGAGCTGGTGAGATGTGCAGGCTCCTGGTTAGATTGTTGGTCACATACTCGACTATCTCCACAGCAATGTCAGTTATGTAGATCGGGCTGTGCATGGGCTGCTTTTGAACACCAGATTAAAAAACAAAAAAAACCAAAAAAAAAACAGGTTCCATTCTGCAAAAAGTCTCACCTCCTCCTGTAGTCTCTGTCATTGCTGTCTTTGATGAGATGTTCCACTGTTGTGTCATCCACGTAATTTGTGATGTAGTGATTACTGTACTTTTCACCACAGAGGTGGGTCATCATGGTGAAAACGGGGGATTCGTGACATGTCCCTTTGTAGAGCCTGTACATAATGAAATGGTGCTTGATTTCTTATGTACTCTCTGCTCAAATTGAGGTCTATCCGTCTGAAAGACCAGTGTCCATTTTTCCAAGGGGGTGATTCAGTCCAACTCGGCCTAGTTTGGTGATCAGATGCTGAGGGATTATCGTGTTGAAGGCTGAGCTGAAGTCAAGAAAGACCTTTCAGACCTGTGCATTTTCCTTCTCCAGGTCTTCCAGGGTTAATCGAAGAGGAGTGGATACAGCGTTATCAGTGGAACGGTTTGTGATGGGGTGACGGGGTACAACGGAGGTTCTGTGATCATGTCTTTCAAAGCGTTTCATTGTTGTGGGTGTAAGTGCTACTGAGTGATCGCTGTGATTTTATACCATTGTTAACCATTCCTCGCCGTCAGTCCCCTGACCGTGGTCGGGAGACGCGAGGGGAGATGCTTCCTCCAGGGCCGAAGTTTGTCCTCCTTCGGGGTTAACTCCCTTCACTTTTGTGGAGTAGTGAGACAGACAGAAATCAGCCGAGGCACCGGAGAGTACTGAAGAGATGAGGCTTTAATAACAGTACTGCACACTTCGACAACACACTGCATAGCCTGTAGCCCGTTAGAACGCTGCTCCCGGTCGCCCTCTCTACCCATGACACACTCTCTCTATTTTTCTCTTTCGCTCCCCGCGTTTCCTTCACGCGCATGCTCACACACACATCACATACACTCCTTACTGCACCCAGTCACACACAAGACGGCAATTCCTGCAACACCATGCTGACACAACGGCCCGGCACAGAGAGATGGATGAATATAATGTCCACCCTACTGTCACTCATTTTATATTCAGATTTTAAAATCTAGTTGCTATTGGTATGGCGAGTAACCTTCAGTAATAGTAATGAATCACACAGCAATAGTACATTCATGTAGTTGTAAAAAGCATGATAATATAGTAATAATCCAAAATATTCATAATACATTACTCTCATTGAGTAACGTAACACGTTACAAAATACATTTTGAGGCATGTATTCTGTAGTGGAATACATTTTAAAACTAACTTTCCCAACACTGAGTATATTATTGTGAATTTTGAAGACGATCAACAAAAAAAATTGTGGGTAATATAATGTTTTTACTGATTTTCACATTCAGTGTGACTTTCACCAGATTTCACTAAAATGTAATTTAGCTCAAGTTATTTTTGTTATCTACCATCACACAAAATTGAAAAACTGTAAACAACCAGACAGACAGACAAACAGAACCACATACGCAGATGTGAGAGTGAAGAAAATTACAGATACAATGGAGAATAAATAAAGCAGATTATAATATTTATTATTAATTAACATAAGTATATTCCATTTTATACATCAAGGCCATTTCATTTTATAAATATTTGCATTAATAATTAATTTCTCTTTATTATTAATTTTTGTACTTTTTGTCCTCCATGAAATAAGTTTCCTAGACTCGTCTGTTGCAACAAATTTAAAAGCTAATCATGCTCTTCCACTTTTGTATATAATATATTAGTGTTTTTAACATCTAGTCTTGGTTTTAAATCATCCCAGAGAGCCACGGAGGCAGAAAGAGTCCAACGGTCCCCAGCAGACACACTATGATGAACATCCACAGGAAGATCCGGTCTACGACCATGGCCACATACTTCCAGTCCTCCTTCACCTGAGAGAAGACATAAAACCAAAAATGAGCCAGTAAACTTGGAGAAATATATAAAACCCAGGCTGTCTTATGTTTGACACCCCTGATGCAAACTTTTGACCGCAAATCTATAACCAAAAAAATCCAATACTTGCCGAAAAGTCTGCATCTTCTGCTCTTAGGTGTTCAGCGATGTACGTTATTCCCTCCAGGGCGGATATGACAGCAGGAGACAAAGAAGAGTCCCACTGGTTCTGGGTCAAACCACACTCCACAGGGGTATCCCACTCTAAGCTGACAGTGGACCGTGTCTGTGGTAGGAGTGTATAGCCCAGAGACCGAGCAGAAAGACAAGATGGGGACCCAAACCTCTCCAAATGCTCCATGTTTGAGTAACCATGAAAGTCCCAGTGGTTAATTTCATCTCCAGCATCCACATCAGACTCCTGAGTGATCCAGATGCTGTGGGAGGGGCCCGGAGTCTGGAGAGGGAGGAGTTTATCGCTCAGGTGGTGTTGCCTAAGAAAGGTAGATGGGTTTGTAGAAAAATTACAATGACATTGTAACGACAAGCAAAACATTGTGAAAATATAAAACAGAAAAACTAATGATTACAACTATCTGTCACCTTAAATTATATATTTCCCTTATTTTTACCACTACCTCAAATTATCAATATACTTCTACTGCCAATAGATGGTGGTAAAATGCCTAGAAGCTGTCTGCCAACCACAATTAAACAACAAAAAGAAGTAGAGTTTGGAGGCTGTGAATGTATGGTGGGGCTGCTATGTTATCTCTCTGCAATGTGTATTAAAATCAGCCAAATGGTTCAAGCATATAATGAAAACAATAAACCTGTGCAGAGATTTTGTGGTTTCCTGTGTGGATTACCGCACTAACTCAGTCGAGAGCTAATTAATTGGATTGAATTAGCCAATCCTAAACTTCAACTCATACACATTTGACCACGTAGAAGTCAACTACACTAAGCTATTTATGACCATGTAAAAACCTGCAGTGCCTCTAATGGTCATAGAGGCTTTCTCACCTTGCAGGCCTGAGTCCATGATGCGGGCGCTTCATGCAGAGCCAGCGCGGCACCACAGACAGGAAAAGCCTCCGAACCCACCGGGGCATGGTGTGAGTCTCTGATGATCGGTGGTGCACATTCAAAACAAACACGGTGATGATGATTGACAGCGTGACAAAGATCATAGTGAAGAGCAGGTACTCCCCAATCAGCGGGATGACTAGCGATGTGGATGGGATGATCTCGGTGATGAGCAGCAGGAAGACAGTGAGCGACAGCAGCACGGAGATGCACAGCGTGATCTTCTCGCCGCAGTCTGATGGCAGGTAGAAGACCAGGACGGTCAGGCAGGAGATGAGAAGGCAGGGGATGATGAGGTTGATGGTGTAGAACAACGGCAGGCGGCGGATCACGAAGTAGTAAGTGATGTCGGGGTAGATCTCGTGACAGCAGTCGTATTTCTTGGTATTGTAGGTTCCTACAGCGTTGACAATTGCCCATTCTCCACTCTCCCAGTAGCCCTAAAAGTCAGACTCTTTTTAGCCACACTGACATTGTGCAGAGGAAGTTTAAAGTTAAAGCAGCAGGGGGAAAGCCTGTTACAGGAGAAAGCCAGGAAATAACAGAATAACAACAAGGAGGGGTTGGACTGAGAATCTTCACAGGACCCAAACAAAGCAGGGACTTAGTGCTGGAGTGGAATGAGAAGAGTACCAACAACTTAAACTTCACTTGGCTTGACACACCTCCCCCTGCTGGTCATCCTTACCCAGCATACAGTTCATCTCATGAACATTGTCCCCTTCCCTTGTCTTTGCACCTACAGCTTGCACCTCCATGTCCCTCTCAACTGAAAAAGTCAGGAAAGAGTTGTCTTGACTCTACTCTGGCAGAGTGGCTGGTCCTGATGGCATCAGCCCCAAAGTTGTGCTGCTCAGCTGTGTCTTATCAGGAACCAGAGTTTTAAACTGCATAAGGTCCTGACTCTCTCAAGGACATTCTGTCTTGTCCCTGTCCACAAAAACATCTCACCCAACTACTTCCAATGACCACAGGCCAGCTGCGCTGACCCTACAAGTCATGAAGATACTGGAGAGAATAATCCCCCACAATGATTATTGTTTATTGTTCTTTCCTCTTTTATTTTGGTAGTCATTTGTCTCCTGTGTGTTGCAGTTAGTTTTACTTTCCCTGTCACATTCATGTTATCTGTTCCTGTTTTCCCCTCTGTGCCTCATGCCCCTGATTACCCCTTTGTGTATCTGTCTGTATAAATAGTGCTGCCTTTTGTTACAGCGTACTCTCCAAGTGTTGCAGGATAGAGATCTCAAATGCAGACATGTGGAGTCAAACTGAAGAAACAAACTTACTTCTGCATTCTGTGCTTCAAAATCACACCATATTAACTCTTTCCCCTATAAAGACAACATTTCATGACCTCCCCTGTAGCCATAATGACACCTTTTAACACCTCAGTATATCAGTTAAGATGTAGTTTGCAGGCCATTATAATAGTTTCCATGTTTTAAATCCAAGTTCAGAAAAGAGCTTCAAGGGTTCCTCCTAGTATAGGGGTGGCCAACTCCAGGCCTCGAGATCCGGTGTCCTGCAGATTTTAGATGTATCCTTGATCCAACACAGCTGATTGAAATGTCTAAATGACCTCCTCAACATTTCTTGAAGTTCTCCAGAAGCCTGGTAATGAACTAATCATTTGATTCAGGTGTGCTGACCCGGGGTGACATCTAAAACCTGCAGGACACTGGCTCTCGAGGCCTGGAGTTGGCCACCCCTGTCCTAGTAGGTGTCCAAGGGGTAAAGAGTTAAAGAAACCTGCCACGTTTTACAACTCAGAAATCTCCCCAGGATTTGGGGTTTTTCTTTTTTCACTATTCTGTGAATTTTTCCAGAACCTATTACTGCAGTGAAACATGACGCTGGGAAATACTTTGTTAATTAAAATGTTAGCAGCCTGAGAGTTTGGCGGGCATTCTTCTGTAAAACAAAACACATGTGAAGAGCCGATAAGAGGAGGTAAAGAGGTGCAGGGGGTGTTAGGAAGGAAATCATAAGAGAGTATGAGGGAGGAATGTGGAGGGGGAGGGGAAGCAGAGCAACCTCCACCCACGTGTTCCCACCTTCAGGTCCACGGTGTTCTCAAAGGGCTCCAGGTCGATCTTGGCACGGTCATACGTCCAGGATCCGAACTTCATCTTGCAGCTCTGCTGGTCAAAGGGGAAGAAGGTGACGTCGATGGAGCAGGAGGATTTGTAGATGGCGGGCGGTACCCAGCGGATACGACCGGTGTAAAACAGCTGTGCCTTGGTCATGTGGGTGACAGCGAACTCCCCGTCAGCACTTTAACAAGAAAAGAGGGTAAAAAGTTTTAATTTCATTAGTTTTTAAACTCAGAAGGTGAATCAATAAACCTGGAGCTATGCCCATTTACACGAGCTATGCTTAATAATTGATAGCTGAATGTAAATGACACCGATGCAAGCTCATTTTCACTGAAAGCGGAGAGAGTTTCATCTCCATCCAGACCAATTTTAATACTCCCCCGAGCCCCGAGGGCTGGAAACTCAACTAAAACTGTGTGATGCAACATCGCCGTGCATCCGCAACAGAATCAGGGTCATTTATTCAACAGCATAATTTGCATGCATCGCCAATTGATATGCAGGAAAATGCAGAAAATACCATGGAGCTGTTTGTCTCCATGTAAGTGACCTCAACTCCTCTTTCGCTCTTCAATGAAGGAGGACTGTGTTATGGATCAAGCAGCTAATTGATCACTACAGATAATTTCCAGGTCCACCTACAGAAAGTCGTCTCTGTTCAGGAACAGTATGTGTGTCCTTGAGCATCTGCTGTGAGCGTGACTCAATATTTTAAATCCAAATAAAATAAGAGTTAATAATCCTTATTTACCCCCAGATGTTTTTGCAGGGTTTATAGAGATCTTTATCTGGCTTATTTGCTCTTTGGATAGGGGTCACATGATGGTGGTTGAAAACTCAAGGGTTGTAGCTGAATAGTCAAGTTTTTCAGGAAGGTTCAAACTGAGTGAAACGATCCTGAAATATCTGCAAATATCTGCATGGGAAGCGTCGTAAGAACAGGTCGACCTCTGTAAATACGAAGGACAATGCTTCAATTCTTCCTTTATTATCTTTAGGAGAGGATAATCTGGAACACCTGTTGTTAAAGGAGATAATACCATCCCACAAATCATAACGACGAAAACAAATAATCTGCATGGCTGAGAAGTGGCACAGAGCATGTAATTCATTTATTTGTTTTAAACCTTCAGTCTGTTTCTTATGATGTTGGTGCGTTGCACAGAGGGAATATGTTTTTATATATAAAAAATGTCCTAAATTAAGATTATGGGCTGTACTAAATCGTTAGGCACTTTGCTACTAACAGCCTTTCACAAAAACACATCCATTTCTTTAGTTGACCCGAAAAATACAATACAGACATATTTTCAGCAGATGAACACTATCTGAAAGTCATGTCTTTAAGTAACAGGAAAAAAAAATCCAGCAAAGACCTGACACAGGACCTGAGAGATGCACCAGGGCCTTCAACTGATCCATCTACTGTTCACTAAATCCTCATCAGAAATGGTCTCGGTGGAAGTGTGGCTGTCAGAAGCCATTCTTAATGAAGGAAAGCAGGGAGAAAACGCTGAGGTATGAAAATTAAACAAGAACTGTGGCAAACGGTCTTCAGGAGTGATGAATTTGAAATGTTTGGTTCTGCTTTGGTTCATCATCAGTACATACATAGGAGGTGAGGAGAGAGGTACAACAAGAGAGGTTTACAGGCATCTCTAAAACACGGTGGAGGCTCTGTCATGGTTTCAGGCTGCATTTCAGCCAGTGGTGTTGGGGATCTTGTCAAAATGAATGAATTATGAACTCAGAAAAGTACCTTCAGACTTTGATCTACCACATAATACCATTTGGAAAATGTTTAACTGATAACAGGTAACTGGGCAAGACACTTTACCTTACCGCCTACTGGTGTTGGCCAGAGAGGCCGATGGCGCGATATGGCAGCCTCGCTTCTGTCATTCTGCCCCAGGGCAGCTGTGGCTACAACTGTAGCTTGCCTCCACCAGTGTGTGAATGTGAGAGTGAATGAATAATGGCATTGTAAAGCGCTTTGGGTGCCTTGAAAAGCGCTATATAAATCCAATCCATTATTATTATTATAACATTTTTCATTTTCAGCATGATAATGATCCCAAACACACTGCCAGTGCAGCAAAATCATACCTGGATAGAAAAAGACACAGTGGAACACTATCAGTCATGGATCGGCCTCCTCAGAGCCCGGACCTCAACATTATTGAAGCAGTGTGAGATCATGTTGACAGAGAACAGAACAAAAGGCAGAAACATCCAAATAAGAGCTTTGAATGTCCTTCAAGAAGCCTGGAGAACTATTCCTGAAGACTATTTAAAGAAATAACAAGAAATAATTATTTAGGCACCAGAAGCAGAAATACTATTTGTTATTAGTGAAAAATATTTAAGTATTTATGTGTTGCTCAGTACTCTGTTTTCCCAATAGAATATAAAGAAATGAGGGGGAAAAACTGTATTTGGATTTTTTAGGATCATAGGCTGCCTCTCAAAATGTTTACTCTGTTATCTGCTCATTGAGGTTAGAGGACACTTTAAGGAATAGACATGCTGTCCTCCAGAGAACTTACCGGTCAGTAGAAGGTGGTGTTGCACTTGCAAGCCTCTTATTTCAAACATAACTTGTGCCTAAGAAGGTTAGGCGTGCAGCACAAGTTACCGTGGCGATGCAATCTGGTAAGATGTAAAGAGCACCACTGTAACGCTGAAAGCCCTGGGTTTAACCTGGGGTTACCTTGCTAAGCCCCCAAATCCTGGCCTCCTGGGATAGACTGATGTCATTGCTTCTCTACTCTCAGTGAATTTTAAGATGAGTTTGACAGGATGAAGGAGGACGAGGAGAAGGGTGGACTCGTGAATCATGCGTGTGGTTTTTACTTGTTGTACAGCACAATGTCGGGCACCCAGATGAGCTCAGAAGGGACTCTGATGGACGTCACATTGTTGAAGTCAGAAGGACTCCACCGCAGCTTGTAATCCGTCCATTCCTTTCAATGAATACACATTTTTATGTCATTTTAGGACACAAAACACATTTGAATTACATTTACTTAACTTTCAGACCCAGTTTTTGTTTTCACCCACCTGTTTCAGCCACACGTTGGTTGTCATCATCTGATTTTTCTCATCCTGTTTTTTGTAAATGAAGTGGACACAGCGAGTGAGCCATGCATCTAACGCCCTAGTAGGTGCAATGGCACAAAACAGAAAGGGGGAATAGTTTTTAAAGTTTTGAAGGTATGGTTAAATTTCCTACCACATCTATAAGCTGGGCGATGGACAGGCCAAACTTGACGATGACCACGTCTGTGACGTTCTTCGCCGGTCGAGTCCACTTGCTGTAGCCTCTAAACAAACTCCTGAAGAGCTCGTCCTCAGTGTGAACACGATCCCAGTCCTCAGAGAGCACTGATAGAGAGGCAGAGACAGATCAGCAACACTGTCGGGTTCAGACTATCATCCTGCAGTAGTTTAAAAGTGCTTCCTTTGTCTGATCTATCTTATGTAATCAGTCACTCATATCATGAAACCTTAAATGTTTTCATCCAGTTTGATGCATTTTGCAGGTCTCATTTTACCTTCTTGCAAATCTCTAAGGAAGCTCTCACTCACTAAAACACATTTATACAGGCAAAAGTCAATCACACACACAGAGGCCTCTGCCAGAAAGTGGGCTTTGAGTAACTTCAGAGGTGATCCTTGATGAAAATCAGTGTATATAACCATGGTAGCATATGCTGCAGACATAACCTGGTCCGGAGTGGGTGAACACCCACTTGCTTCAATAACTATTCCTGTCAATAAAAGACCAGTTAAAGATTTTGTAACATATTTTCCTACTTCAAAGAACTTGGTGTCCCTCGTGCTTTTTATTTAGAGAGAATCTGATTTTCGCTTTTCAAAATCTAAGACACATTTCTGGAAAGTTTCTGTCTTTTTCTCAAAACTCTGAACCCCAAAGCTGGTTTTCAAACTAAATTCAGAACCTCTGATTTCACGATAACATATCAAAACAGGTTTTATGCTCAAGACTGTACAGTGTTGTCAGGTCAGGTGCAAGCAATTTATTAGAAACTCTAAAAATTAAATGAACACAAAGCATTCAAGACTTTTCAACCATATGTGCAATTCTGCAAAAAAAATTAAGCAAAGAAAAAAAAAAGACCCCTCACACCAGAATCCTCTAATTGTAGGTAATTCACTTTATCCTATTTTCCTTCTTTCACATAAAAACATATAATAAATTATTATTTTCTATGTAATGCAGCTCTCATAATGCTTGTATGCATCATAATATTAGCGAGTGCAAGTAAACTTTATATTCTATGAGGAAAATGTGAACAAGGAGCTGGAAAGTTTCCTCAGAGATTTTAGTTTATATTGACACGATACAATCACACAGCTGCTGCAGAGCTGTCTCCTGTTAATAATAATAATAATAACTTTATTTATAAAGTGCTTTCAAACAAAGTGCTGTACAACTAAAGAGATAAATAAAATGAAAGTGATACATAGCAATACAGGTAAAAGACACAATACAAGTTAAAAACAATGAAAAATTAAAAACTAAAAGCCATAGAATTAAGACATGTAGGATTGGGTGAACAAATGTGTCTTCGACTTAGTTTTAAAAACCTCCACAGAGCATGCCTGCCGAATATCTTGAGGGAGGTTGTTCCAAAGAAATGGGGCACGAAAAGAAAAAGCACGCTCTCCAAATGTCTTTTTTCTGGCTCTAGGAACTTTTAGAAGGCCAGAGTCCTGAGATCGTAGAGCACGAGATGGAACATAAAGGTGTAAAAGGTTGGAGAGGTATGTAGGTGCCAATCCGTTTAAAGCCTTGTAGGTGAGAGCAGGACCTTAAAATCTGCTCGAACCTGACAAGGTAGCCAATGCAGAGATCTCAGAACAGGGGTAATGTGCTCAAATTTCCCCGTTCCTATTGAAATGCGAGCATTTTGCACCATCTGTAGACTTCTAAAACTTTTTCTTTGGTAGGCCAGAAAGAAGAGCATTGCAATAATCAATACGGGAAGACCTCTGCAGTGTCGCTTGACAAAACTTGTCTGATTCTGGCTATGTTCCTCAAATGATAAAAGGCGGATTTTGTTATCTCTTTTACATGAGTTTCAAAGGAGAGCACCATGTCGAACCACACACCCAAGTTTTTTACCTTGTTCCTGCAATTTATGACACTGTCATCAATTTTCAAGATGAAATTTTGGGACAAGTGATGAAATTTGTGTGGCCCAATGACCATCAACTCTGCCTTATCAGTATTTAGGAGCAAGAAATTATCCGATAACCAGCCCTTAATTGCAGAAAAACAACATTCTAGTTTAGAGACTTCAGCACAATTTCCAGTGGTTAAAGGAACATAAAGCTGCAGGTTATCAGCGTAACAATGAAAGGTTACATTAAAAGAATGTAAAAGAACACCAAAGGGAGCAGGTACATAGAAAACAGCAATGGTCCAAGTAAGGAGCCCTGAGGGACCTCATGCCTCACTGCACAAGTCTCTGTCAGTGCGCCCCAGGGCAGCTGTGGCTACAATGTAGCTTGCCATTGCCAGTGTGTGAATGTGTGTGAATGGGTGAATGACTGAATGTAGTGTAAAGCGCTTTGGGGTCCTTAGGGACTGAGTAAAGCACTATACAAATGCAGGCCATTTACCATTTACCATTTTTAAAACTAACAGCCTGAGACCTCCCAAGCAGGTAAGATCTCAGCCATGATAAAACATTTCCTGTAATTCCAATAAAATGTTCAAGCCTATCCAATAATATGGAGTGGTCCACAGTGTCAACTGCAGCACTTAGATCCAGCAGTAATAAAACTGAAGTGCAATCATTGTCTGCATTTACCAGCAGATCATTTACCACTTTGACTAAAGCTGTTTCTGTGGAGTGATTTGGTCTAAAAGCAGACTGAAATGGTTCAAACAGATTGCTTGTTGACAAATGCTCAGTGAGCTGCTTAAAAACCACTTTTTCAAAGATTTTAGATAAAAAAGACAGATGTGAGATGGGTCTATAGTTTGCCACCATATCAACATCCAGTCCAGGCTTTTTCAAGATCGGCACTACCACAGCTGATTTAAAACATTCAGAAAAGACTCCGGTCATCAATGAAGTATTTAAAAGAAACAGAATGTAGGGTCCTAATACTGACCACAGTTCCTTTATAACCCAGGCTGGTAGAGGATCCAAAGAACAGGTTGTACATTGAGCTGCTTTTACAACCTTAGTTAATCCAGACAGAGAAATAACCTTGAAGTCACAGAACAGTTTATCAGCACCAACAGGCAAAGCAGATGAGTAGTCTAATGAACAGCTTGAGGAGGGAGTAATATGATTTCTAAGTGTTTCAGCCCTGTCTCTGAAAAACGTAAGAAAGTCATGAGCTATCAAATTAGAACAGCAGAGAGTTGACTTATTCTCTGTAAGTTGCGACACTGTGTTGAAAAGGAGTTTTGAGTTATGTTTATGACTCATGATGAGATTTGAGAAATAATTTGCTTTCACTGTCGATATCGCTGATTGAAGAGAAGATAATGAGTCCTTCCAAGCCTGGAGAAATATGTCTAGTCTGGAAGATCTCCAGTGATGCTCTGCTTTTCTATAATTTCTTCTCAAGTTCAAGAGCTTCTCATTTAACCAAGGCATAGGGTTCCTTTTTTGACATTTCAACTTCTTTACGGGAGCAACAGAGTCCAGTAGTTCAAGAAGTGTATTATTAAGATTCGCAGTCAAGGTGTCCACACATAACTCCTGAGTAAAAATAGGGTCCAACACATCAGGTAGATGTAATTTAACTCCAAACAATGCTTCGGGGCTAATATAACGAGATGATCTGAGGGGCAATTTTCCCCTCTCAGAAGCTGGAGATTTAGGGATTAAAATATCAAATAAAATTGCTGAGTGGTCTAGAATAGGTAAAACACAATTTTCAGACAACCTGGGGGAGCTGAAGAAACTGGCATCGGTGGGGCAAAGTTCCAGCAAGGGTGCCACTTCTCAGTTGGGAACATGACATTCAGCTTATGAGTACCAAAAAAGCCCGAAGAGCATGAGTTTTATTTGATACAGATCTTGCGTTTAAGAGAGCTAATTTATTTGCATGGTTTTATTCTGTTTCTATTGCATGGTTTTTAGTGTTTTATGTGACACGGTTTTTATCCACTGTGGACTGGCTGCACATGGGACAGCTGATAGGGACCACTTGCTGAGGCAGGGGTGTGTCTAGAGGTGGCCTATCAGCTGTGTAAAGACCTTTTAAAAACAGGCTAGCTGAGCACTGAAGGAGAGAGGCCCCAGACTGGAAGGTTAATGCGAGATGGCCAGTGTGACGCGGCGACCCAGTCCTGACCTCATGGAACGGCAACAGTGAGAGACAGCGTGTGTGATTGGCAGCAGGGCAGAGGTTTACCTCTGCCTGCATTTGTGAGTAGTGTCTCTACTGTTGTTTGTCTGCCGAAGACGAGGCTGGCGTGGACTCTGCTCTAAAGAAGGAATTCCTGGCCTGCTGATGGACCCATAATGAACATGTGGCATAATTATAGCGGGGGGGGGGGGGGGGGGGGGGGGGGTTAGTGAATGTAGAAAATGGTAGTTTTACGGGTTTTAGAATTGTTTTATTTAGTTTTAGTAGATTGACAACATTTTATTACGTACATTTTAAGGGTGTTTTTATTTGTGCTCCCTGGCCTAGTAATAAACTGTTTCTGATCAGACCTGCTTCCTCTCGGTGCCCGACTCTGACTCGCTTGCTCCCCCTTGTATTTTAAAGAATCTTTCTTTTTAGCGTGACATTCTGGCGCGACCGCTTTAGTGTCGCCGCGTGTTACACTCATATACCAACAGGGAGTGGGTTTTTTAAACTAGCAGGGACACCACTAAGAACATAAAACATAAACATTGCAGAACCGAGAGACGGCGTGCCATGACATCCAGCGCCATCTTCTTACAAACGTTCCACCACATCTCAAAGGAGCTCTATTGGACTGAGATCTGGTGACTGTGGAGGCTATGTTCAAGGAACCAGTTTGAGAGGATCTGAGTTTTGTGACATAGTGTGTATTCCTGCTGGGAGCAGACATCAGACGATGCTACACTGTGGCCATAAAGAGATGTACACGGTCAGCAACAACACTCAGGCAGGCTGTGGTGTTTAAAGGATGCTTAGTTGGTACTAAGGAGCCCAAATTGTGCTAAGAAAATTTCCCCCACACTATAACACCACCACCAGCCGGAACTGGGGCCCGTTCTTCGTACGTCGCTTACTACATCCAAGATCAAATGACACATCCAAGACCAAATCATCGCGCTAACTGTGAGCTCGCTAATCCGGTTCCCCGAACACACCTGCTGTTGACGATTAGTACAGCTGGATGAAGTAATGTGAGATCACTGGGTATCGTAAAAGGGGCTACGCATCGATAGTAGAAACATTGATCGGCAACCCTCTGATTGGTCGGCGAAAATGTCGAAGGAGCGCGCTCGGTATTTTTCGGCAGCAGAGCAAGAACTCCTGAGTGAGGGATTTCAGGAGTTTCAGAGTTTAATCAGAACGCAAGGGAACACTGCAAAGGCTGCAAAAGCAAGGAGAGAGGGCTGGCAGAAAGTTGCTGACAAATTAAACTCGTAAGTAATTTAATAATAATAATAATAATGGATTGGATTGATATAGCGCTTTTCAAGGCACCCAAAGCGCATGACAATGCCACTATTCAGTCACTCTCACATTCACACACTGGTGGAGGCAGCTACGGTTGTAGCCACAGCTGCCCTGGCGCAGACTGACAGAAGCGAGGCTGCCATATCGCGCCATCGGCCCCTCTGGCCAACACCAGTAGGCGGTAGGGTAGATTTATTATATTACACTATATTATCCAATATTATATTACATTATATTATATTATGTTATATTATATCCCCTTTCACATTAGAGCCACAACAGGACCCACTAGAACATGAGAACAAGTAAAAGTGAAATATAAGAATATTCTACAGAATGGTAATATTTATCACTTATATTGCTTTTCGTCTCTTGGAAAGAGACCCTGAAATAATCTGTTTGTTTGTTCATAACAGCAACCAAGAAAAGGGCAGAGCAAACAAAGACAGGTGGTGGTCCTGCATCCCCTCGTCAACAAGTTGGTTAAGTAAATAATACCCTCACGGGAATATCGATATTTCTCTATGAGCACACTGTCGCGCTGAGCTAAAGGATCCTGTCTATCCCGCAATATACGCTGAATTCTGAAAACTCTCCTTATCAATCTTGCACCTTCCGCAATGGGCTGCTCGCGTAAACGGACAGGACATGGCTGCGACAGACTTCCCAAATCCACCTTCGCTTTTATAGCCGTGGTCTCTCATCTTGATTACACGAAGTAATTTGCAATTGCTACTCTGAAATATGAATTACATCTGTAATAATCACATACATGTAATAGAATGTTAATAGTACATATCCCTTTTTTAGGAAATAACCTGTATGTATCTGTGTGAAATCAATAAATGGATCAGGTGCTGCATTATCTTTGGTTACATTGATGTTATTTATTTATGGTGAAACAGTGGTGGAATATCGCTGTTGCTTTTGTATAAATGAAGCGGACATACCTGAGTGGCCGCGATCTAATCCTGTTTACATAAAGTAAACCTGCTCCCGAGCAGGTTTACGCTTACGGCTCTGTTGCTATGGCAGCAAGTCCCGGATGAGCTTCGGGGAACCGAACGATCCAAGATCACGCGAAATCGTCAACAATCAAATCCAGCTAACCTACTTAGCGAGGTACGAAGAACGGGCCCCTGTTCATAGAAGGCACGATGGAGCCATCCTTTTATGTCTGATTCTGACCCTACCATCTGAGCAATATTTTTCCAATCTTCTATTGTCCAGTTTTGGTGAGCCCATGAGAACTGTAGCCTCAGTGCGGTGTGGTCTTGTGCTGCCTCATGGTTTCATGTGTGTGTTCAGAGATGGTCTTCTGCATACCTTGGTTACCAATATTACAGCAGAAAAGAACACATTTACAGCCTGCTAGAAATAATGGCTTAGAACTCTACCCTTCTACTTGCACACAGTTCTATCGTCATTTTTTGCTCTTTGGAGAGCTGCACTTCTGCACTGCGCTGAAGTTTCTCTCTACATGAGGCAAAATAAATACACATACAGGACCATAAATCCCATGTAAGCTGTTTCAAGCACTACAGAGATCACAAGACTTCGGTTTGTTGTGGTCATGGGCACCACAGACATGTCCCACCGACCAGAAAGCACCAAAAGCTCTTCATAGCTCTTATACTCTTTAAAACTTTTTCATTTACAGTAAATAGTTTGTTCACTGATGGCTTAATCACTGTCTTGTTCACTGCACTTTTGCTGTGTAGAAACTGAAAGAAACATTTAAATATCTGCACTCTTCAGCACTTTCACTTCACATTCCTCCTCTCTGAAGACCTTCCTCTTCCCCCATGGGTCATGGGTGTTCCTGATTTATCTCCTCACTTTTCTCCCCCTCCAGCCTTTTTTAAGGACCAGTCTGCATTTTCACTCATACCTCGCTTAAACCAAAGTCATTACAGTTGAGAGAGATACTGTACCCAGTCTCTGGGGGAAAAGCTATTACCTGAATTTTATTGTTCATAAAATTTCAAAGATTAGGATGTGATCTACTACACTTGGATTTAATTTGATCTTACGCACAAACCATTAGAGATAATTGAAGTTATTGTAAAACACTGAGTGTGGTTTTCCAGCGTTCATAACTCATCGGGGGAGTCCTTTCACGCTTGAAATAAAACTCTTTAATTCTCAGTGTTTGACCTTTTTGTATCAGATGTGATTTCTCTTTCAGGATAAATGAACACCGATGGTAACTATATTGCTTTTCTGTTCAGCTTGCATCTAGAAAGCCCTCCATCACTCTCTGTCTCAGCTTTGAACTCTGGCGAGCCATCTGGCATCACCAGCAAGCAATTTAGGATTAGCCAGAGCAAGAAACGGCGAGCCAACAGCACAAACTGTGCAAATGTGATGCCAGTTTTTCTGATTACATTGGCTATTTATAACTGGCAAAATGATGTCTCAGGTAAGGCTGTGCCAGTGGAGGACAAACAGATATGTTGTTGGATTGTGCAGCAGTTTGTGTCCCTGGATTTAGCATAAAGACCCCGGCTGCTGTGTCTCATTTAGGACATGATTAAGGTTTAAGCTAATTTGTGTGGAGAATTATCAGTGAGCTTCAGTTTCTCTGAAGGATGAGTTGATCCTTTTTTGCCTGAATACTTAAGATTATGTTAAATCTATAATCCGTTACTTTTTCACACCAAATGCACTAATTAAAATGCACCTTTTAAATGTGTCACTGGGTGTGCAGCTTTGTAAACAAGCGTGCTTCACTTTACGGTTGGATCATTAGAATCACTACAAGTCCTCAATGGTTTTTACTCACAGGTCTTATAATAAAAAATAACAACCAGAAGAGTACACAGAGATAACTTTCAGCTAGGATAGCCATCTGCAGTGCTGAGAAAAAGTATTTGCCCAATTCCTGATTTCTTCATTTGTTGATATTTAGAATAGAATAGAATAGAATTCAACTGTATTGTCATTGCACATGCACAGGTACAGGGCAACGAAATGCAGTTTGCATCCATTCAGAGGTGCTTTAGTGATATAGATATATTACTAGGGATGGGTATCGTTTAGGTTTTATCCGATACCGGTGCCAAATCGGTACTTTTGAAACGGTGCCGGTGCTCAAACGGTGCTCAAACCGGTGCTTAAAGAATGGAGAACACAAAATTGGTCCAAAAACCTCTCATGTTCAGCTGGTTTTTGTAAAAAGATAACAATGTTAGCCTTTTCTGCGGCTATGGGGCATATATGGTATCACTCTTGGCTGGAAGCAGTGCTTAAACAATGCAAAAAACACAAACTTTATCCAAAAACCTCTCATGTTTAGCCGTTTTGGCCAGGGTGAAGGGAGTATCTGCCATCAAACAAGAAGACAGCCGCATGTAGCTATGATGATGTTTGCTAGTTCACCTTACCTGCATTAATGTAATAACGTGGTTAGCCTACTCAACGTAAATTACACACGAACAACATTAAGCTACTCACGCAGAGAAGAACGGCTGCTGCTGCCATCATCATCCGTCATCATTTCTGCTACACTGGCAGGGCTAGGGGCCAGGACTCTCCTCTTCGTGTTTTTGGGGATGTTGCTAACTCCGGGTCTGATAACATGCACCACACCCGCAGTAGATGCGCTCGGTGTGGGGTCTCGCAGCAAGCTATCAAATACGGCGCATTTCTCGGCTTTTAAAAAAACCGCTATGCGTCGCCAGGTGTTTCATCGGATTCGAGGTGTTACTTCCTTTGACACTATCACAGTATCAGCTTAAAGCACTTGTTGCAGGCTGCTGAGTTTGCATATTTTGCTGTGAAGTACAGCCAGACTTTTGACCGCTTCGCCTTGGGCATTTTTAATCTGTAGCTCTGCTCTAAAAGAACGTACGTACCTGGACCCGCCTGCTATCCTCGGAAATGTAAAATGATTGGCTAGAAGTGTATCACAGCTCAGGAAAAAAAAGCACCGAAATAAAGCACCGAAATGTGCGCTGCTTTTCGGTCTGGTTACTACCGTTTATGTCAGAACCGGTGCCATCATGGCACCGGACACCGGTACCCATCCCTATATATTACAATATATATTAGCAATAATATAGATATGTAAGTATATTACAGAAATGGGTCTAATATGGTATGTTATAATGTACACGGTATGAAGTATGTTGTGAATATTCTATAACTATAGGTATGTACAGGCTGTAGTGAGTACAAGCTATGTACAGGATATGAACAGGATATAAATATGAAAAACTATACAGAATATGAAATAAATAACTTTACAGAAATCTGAGATATACAGTTATACAGAAATGGGAACTATGCAAGTTGTAAACAGTTGTAGGGTTAAAAATTATCGTATGTACAGAATGATTATTTACAGAGCTATACAGTAGTGCAGTTAAGATAAGTGAGGGTGTAGATAGTTTCTACAGAGGCTATATAAAGTGCTAGTGGTTGTGAGTGGTGGTTCAGTCCATGTTATTATTGTGTGTTTGAGGGTACAGTTGTCCATTGTGGGTGTGTGTATGTTCAGTCCATGTGTTAACGTGGGTCAGATGTCAGGAGGCAGAGTTCAGGAGTCTGACAACTGTGGGGAAGAAGCTGTTCCGGTACCTGGTGGTCTTAGTCCGGAGGCTCCTGTAGCGCCTCCCAGAGGGCAGGAGGGTGAAGAGTCCATGTGATGGGTGACTGGGGTCTCTGATGATTTTCCCAGCCCTTTTCAGACACCGCTTCCTGTAGATGTCTTTTATGGCAGGAAGTGGTGCTCCGGTGATGTGCTGGGCAGTTTTCACGACCCTCTGCAACGCCTTCCGGTCCGAGGCAGAGCAGTTCCCGTACCAGACTGTTATACAGTTGGTCAGGATGCTCTCGATGGTGCAACGATAGAAGTTCACCAGGATGTCTGAGGACAGGTGATTCTTCCTCAGAGTCCTCAAGAAGAAGAGGCGCTGGTGAGCCTTCTTGACCCGCTTGGAGCAGTTGGTCGTCCAGGTGAGATCCTCGGAGATGTGGACTCCCAGGAACTTGAAGCTGCTCACACGCTCCACAGTCATCCCCTTAATGTGGATGGGTGGATGTGGGTCAGCATTCCTCCTGTAGTCTACGATGAGCTCCTTAGTCTTCTCGGTGTTAAGCAGCAGGTTGTTTGTGTTGCACCACTCAGCCAGACGATCCACCTCCTCCCTGTAGGCGGCCTCATCGTTGTCACTGATGAGGCCAATCAACGTGGTGTCATCTGCAAACTTAATGATGGTGTTGGAACCATCAGCAGGTCAGCAGTCGTGGGTGAAGAGGGAGTAGAGGAAAGGGCTCATCACACAGCCTTGTGGTACACCGGTGTTCATTGTGATGGTAGATGAGCAGTGGTTATCCAGCCGGACATGTTGGGGGCAGCTGGTCAGGAAGTCCAGTAACCATTTGCAGATGAGGGAACTGATGCCCAGGTCTGTCAGTTTCCTGATGAGTTGTGAGGGGTGGATTGTATTGAATGCTGAACTGAAGTCTATAAACAGCATTCTGGCGTAGGTGTTGTTGTTGTCCAGGTGTGAGAGGACAGAGTGCAGTGCAATGGAGACTACATCCTCTGTGCTCCTGTTCTGGCGGTATGCGAATTGGTGGGGGTCCAGGGTGGGGGGGAGACAGGATTTGAAGTGTGCTAGGACCAGCTGCTCTAAGCACTTAGTGATGATGGGGGTGAGGGCTACTGGGCAGTAGTCATTGAGGCAAGATGGGTTGGAGTTTTTGGGTATCGGGATGATGGAGGTGGATCTGAAGCAGGCCGGTACCACAGCGTGGGCCAAGGACAGGTTGAATATGTCTGTCAGCACTCCTGCAAGCTCCCCAGAACACGCTCTGAGAACACACCCGGGGATGCCATCAGGACCTGCAGCCTTGTGGACATTGATCCTGCTCAGCACCGCTCCTACATCGGTGGGGAAGACAGTCAGAGGTTGGTGGTCTGGCGTCACATCTGCTTTGGTTGTGGTTGTGGGGTTCCCTCGCTCAAAATGAGCATAAAAGTTGTTGAGCTCGTTGAGGAAGGAGACATCAGAAGATGCGGGGGAGGGTTTGGTGGTCCTGTAGTCTGTGATGGTCTGGAGTCCTTGCCACATGCGTCGGGGGTTGGAGTTGGAGAAGTGTTCTTCTACCTTCTTTTTGTAATGGTGTTTGGCTTTTTTGATGCCCTTCTTTAGATTAGCCCTGGCTGTACTGTAGGCGTGTGAATCTCCTGACCTAAAGGAGGTGTTGCGGGCCTTCAGGAGGAGACGAACATCCCGGTTCATCCAAGGCTTCTGGTTGGGGTACATGGTGATCCGTTTCTGGGTGGTGACACTGTCTGTGGTTTTGGAGATGTAATCCAGTACAGATGAGGCTCTCTGGCCACACTTTAATTGTCCTCACAGCAGGTTTCACACGTTGGATGAGTGGTGAATACCTAGGTGTGAGGAACAGGGAGAGATGGTCCGATTGTCCAATGTGGGGGAGGGGTGTGGCTTTGTAGGCTGCAGCCAGGTTGGAATACACATGGTCTAAAGTATTGTCTCCTCTGGTGTGGCAGGAGACATGTTGGTGGAATCTGGGGAGGACTGTCTTTAAGTTGGTGTGGTTGAAGTCGCCAGCAACAGTAATAGCAGCCTCGGGGTGTTTATTCTGGTGTTTGTTAATGGCTGCAGAAAGTTCTTTCATGGTCAACCTAGCATTAGCGTTGGGGGGTATATACACGGCAGTGAGTATGATCGAAGTGAGTTCTCTGGGGAGATAATAAGGTCTGCATTTGACCATTAAAAACTCCGCATTAGGTGAGCAGTGACTCTCAGTAGTAGTGGAGTTCATGCACCAAGCATTGTTAATATAAATGCACAAACCTCCACCTCTGGTCTTGCCGGAGTCATCTGCTAGCCTGTCGGCTCGGTGTGTGTGGCGTCCTGCTAACTCGATAACATTGTCTCGGCAGAAGCCTTACCCGACCCTGTTATGAGAAATTACTTGACTTTGATATTCAGGATGTCCTCCATGTGTTTTGAGAAGAAGGTCCTTACGGGTTTTTTGACATTCTGCTTTTAAGAAAATATACGGTGTTATTTAAGCTATATAATTTTAAGTTTTATTTTTCAAAGCTTCTGAAACTGTATGCTGAGTGATCGGGCCATTTGAGTCTTATGTACTGGAACAAAAATAGAACGATAGGCTTAAAGTTCAAATTTATTTCACAAATAAGTATGGACCACATTCATTTGAATAAAAATTAAGCAATTTAATAAAACTGAATTACAGAATAAAGTTGTGTCAAGGACTTAAGGAAACACACAGACTTCCAATGCTTCCACAGACCAAATCCTGCTTCACATTGCAGGCCTCTGACTAAATGCCGAATTCAAATCCCATTTTTGCAAAGCGTTAACATGACAGTAACACCAACCAGCTTAGAAGAAATGTTGAACTTTTCCTTTAACATCTATAATTTTGTTTTTTCTGTCTCAATGACAAATATTGCTGGCTCTGCAGACATTTTTGGCAGCATGTTGGTCTCCTTTACTTTGATGACAACCTGTGGCCAAACAATCAGAGGAAAAAGGGAAAACAGAGAAGCTAACTAACTTTGGTGAAACCTAGCCCAAAAAGATGATGGTGACATGAATAGTCTGCGGCCAAGAAGTGGACAAAGGTGATGAAATGGAAGCCATATTGGCAGAAAACGGTCCCATGAGGTTTATATTTTTGGCAGCTAAAGCAGAAACAATAAAGTTGATTACAGTTTTTTCTGATTGCTTAAGCACATTTTTTGTAACTATTGGCTAATTTTGCAAAACTCTTCACACAAATAAGAAAACCTGTCACCCAATCATCAAAACATTGTAGTTCTCTTGCAAAAGCAAACACAGCTAGATTAACTCTTCACACCTTCGTAAAAATGGTGTTTCCGTATCAAACAGTACACACAAGCCATCATCTACTAAGCACACAATGCGCCAACTGCACACTGATGGTATGAATACAAAACACATCTGGCTTTTGCTTTCTCTGTGCACAAGGTAGGCTATGTCAGTTTGAGCTCATACTTCTGTCATAGATCCATAAGCATAGAGGGATCCAAACTTCAAGTACTGGTGTTTATTCAAACACATCAAAACAAACACAAGTGGTTATTTCCAAGTATAGGATTATTTGCAATCGCCATAATGACTATATGGGTTACTTGGTCTGCAGTGAACATGCTTCCTCTGCCCCAGCATCTGGTCATCTAGCAATTCTGTAAAGTAACAATTTCAGTATTTTTACATCAATGGTATTGGTGTGTTTCTCATTGGCATACGGCAGTGCTACAAATCTTTGTGCGAAGTGACTGTACTAACCGATTCTTATTTCAAGATGTCCTTATGGTGCTTGCTACAGTGTAGCGGCTCGAGTTAGGCTGGACCCGTTGGCCAGCTACCCTCAGGGTCATTCCACGGTTGATTACATGGTCCACTATTGTAGCTCTGATGTCATCAGCAATTCTATTTCTTACTCTTCCTACCCTTCCTCTCCCCCCTCCTCATCTTCCTCTCCCCCTTCCTCGTCTTCCTCTTGCTCCTCCTTGTCCTTGTCGTCCTCTTCATCCTACTTCTTCACCTCCACGTCCTCTTCCTCGGCCTCCTCTACTTCTCACTCTTCCTGCTCCCTCCATTGTACTCCGCACACACAGCTTACCTGTATTGTAGTGCTTAGGCTGATTGCAAAGTGAACTGATTATCTAAAAAAGTTTTCACATGTGAAAGTGTGCCAGACAGTTGGCAAATTAGTGTTAATGATAGCCATACATGTGTATACTTTTGCTAGGAGTGTGTTGGAAATTTGGTAATTGAGTGTTGTGCAGTGAATTGTGCCTACAGTTTTGCAAAGTGTGTGTTACAAAATTGCAAACTGAGTGCAAAGCAGTTTTTGTGCTTTTAGTTTTGCAAACTCAGTGAGTGGTTTTGCTATAAGTCTGAATAGTTTTAGAAATTGTGCTACAGGAATCACAGTTAGGGTTTAAGCAATCAGAAAAAACTGTAAGGAACTTGGATGGGCGAACTAAATCCTGTCAACTCCGAGTATATCCAGCTTCAGGTGCAGCAGGAGGGGAGGACACAAAAAGGAACTCTGTGTTTGGTAAGGTCTGACAATTTAAGTTTGTTTAGAAAAAAACTGAGTTTTCCTCATGTCTGGGTTACTAAAGCCAGTTTTCTTGAATAGGGCCCTGCTCTACATGGATGTCACAGGCTAAGCCAAAGATGCAGCGATTACTCAGGACACTGAAGTAGCTCTGCAGACATTTTTGGCAGACATTTTTGGTGGACCTATCAGAATGGGTTAAAGGATTACAATTGATCTTTCTTTTTGTTCTTTTTTTCTTTTTTTGAGAAACTACTCCACTTCGAATCTAGTAGGGATATCTAATATCACGGTCTCCATGTGGCCGGGATATTAGAGAAAACTTTGTCACAAATGTCAAACATTGAAAACACTGACCTTTAATTAGCAGGAAAATCACTCAGTGGGTTCACATGAATTGGAAATCATTGAGATGAGTCTGAATTAAAGTCTATTAAAAGCCTGGAAAGACAGGTTTTCAGATTTTAACCAAATGTAGACACTAAATGGAGGATCATAAGTGATCACTACAAAAACCATGAGAGAAATACAAAAAGAATACTTCCCATTTCTATTTCAGGATCAAACATTTTACAATCTTGGCACGATTTCTTAAAATTCTGCATCTAAAAGGTCTAAAAACAAATCAGATTTGTTCTCAACGTTTTATAAAGTACTATCTGCATATACAATACTACTCTATTTGTATAGCACATTTCTGAGGCTGGCAGTGCTTCAGGTAATCTCAACATTTCTTCTTCCTGTGACATATGACTCGTATTATTTTCACACTCAGTGACTCCTCATGCCCAGCCAATGAGGGCAATGTCACTACCACAAAGCAGGGGTTTTATCTGTCCTAATTTACTAAGAGTAAAAAGCCAACATTTCTAACCTGTTTTGTTAACTGGGGACTTATTTACTTGAGCATCGTAGACAGTTTTGTCCATCAAATGGTCCAAAATAAAAGGTAAATGCGTAGTTTTCTGTCAACTAAGGTTTCTCAGAATCGTTGCCTTTGCTGTAGGTGATCAGTGGTCATTCAACTGCATGAAGTTTAACAGAGCCACAGGATTGTCTCACTGTAAGGGGTCTAGGGTTCAGGTTAATTTGTCTCCCATGCCTCAGCTTCTGCCACTTTAGCAGGAACTTCTCTTTCTCTCTCACCCTCTTCTCTTCTATTCTCTCCATGCTTCATTTCAGGTGTGCCAACTCGCCCACCCCTGCTGCAGCTTATATGCTGTTTCTCAGCTCCGCCCCAGCACCAGATAAACAGCTTTTTCTATTTTCTCCTACTCACCTAAACTCTTCCGATTAGCCCCGACTCCTGCCTCCAAACGCTCTGTCACACTAATTCCCCACTGTTCTACCACGTCAGTTTCTGAAACTAGGGTGTAATTTTAAGCACCTAAAAAGACTTACAGGTGCACAATAAAACTGAAGGTCTTAAATTGTAAATAAACCTTTCACAGGAGAGTACAAATGCCTTATTACCACTTTTGCAACAGGCTAAACATTCGCTCATCCCTCTTGAAATACCCTGAAAGCAGTCATTAATTCCAGATAGTTTGTGCATATATGCATGTTAGTTTTTGGTTTTTCACTGATACCAGCTGATACCTTTTGAGAGAAATTGGTATGAAAACGGTCACAAATGTGCAAAATGTGTTCAGAATTTTGAGTGCTCACAAATGCCTGCTCCGCTCCACGCACAAAAACAGATCACTGAACACTGTTTTACACGTTTTTGCATTAAAACCTGGATATTTAGAAGTGTTTTTAAAGTGACAGCATCACAGACCTGATCGTTTTTTGCCTCAAAAAGCTTCCTGTGCTGTGCCAGCGTCAAAAACACATAATACACATCTAAATGAGTGGAGACTAACTGAACTTTTGCAGTCCTGTTTGGGTCTGCTGTGTACTGAATCGGGATTTAAGCTCAATCCTGACTCTGCAGGATGTTAATTTTTAAATGAAGTCATTATGAATATACACTCCAAAAAAACAGAAAACGTTTTTTTAAACAGTACCACTTAAAAGCATAGCAATTAAGTAAATTCCATTAAATGTAATGTTTCACTTGTAATGTTGTTTTACTTGTGTAGCACAGTTACATGGAAAAAAATTACTTAAAGTCAGCATAGCCCTTTGTGTAGATGCCCCAACACAGATTGTATAAAACACCTTTAAAATGCTACTTTAGTGCATTGATCATAGTAATAATAAATGCGAATGTGAATAAATGACTATTGGCCTTCTATACGAGCCAGCAATAAAGGACTACAAGTTTCAAATATTCTTTTGCACTATCAGAACATTGCAGGAATATGCGATATGATGATTAACAGCCTTCCCTTACTCGATTAATTTGCAACACCGCTTTATAAATGCATCATGTCAAAACGGGAGAGCAAAAGATGTACCCCAAGTCTCACAGTCACTGATTCCTTTAAGTAAAAGGGAGGCAACAAAGTTATAAAGTCAGGAAATCCCCATGAGATGACTAAAAGCCTCGGTGCTTTTCAACGTGCTCCTACAGGGAAGTCACGGCTGATTTTTACCATATAAATCCCATCAATCTTTTTCGCCGCCTCTCTTACCGGAGTTGATGAGGATCCAGCAGCAGCAGAGAGGCGTCAGGTCTCGTTTGCGCCCCATTTGAAGCGCTACAAAGGGATCCCACCGGCGTTCACACGAAGCTCAGCTTCACTCCGAGGTTCCCAGCGCTCATCTTCACTGTCACACTCCTCTCCACACAGCTGCATGGATCCCAGTCACAGCCTCCCAGTGCACATCACCGCTGAGGTATCAAGCTCCCATTGGACTTGATTAATCGGTCTTACATCTCCACAATAATGCTGCCACAGGTCTGTAATAATGAGAAGGCGGGGTATCATCTGGTTAATTTAATCAGCCCTAATAGTTCCCAGTAAATTATTTCAAATCTTGACTAAATTTTAATTAAATTATTTTTGATCTAAATACTGCTGATGGTAATAAAATACTACCAAGAACAAGAAAAAGCCCAATGGATGCTGGAAATATGAAAGTATGTCTTTTGAGAATCAAATCACACAACTTCTGGTTGTAGGGTCTATAAATCCATGTTAAGGCTACGTACCCGGGTATTTTTGAAAACGCAGATTTTTCTATGCGTTTGCACCTTTATCCACACGTAAACGGCGTTTTCGGTCACTGAAAACAGAGATTTTTAAAAACACCTGCCAGGGTTGATATTTTCGAAAACTCTGTTTTTGCATTTAGGAGTGGATGAAGAAAACAGAAAACGCAGGTCAAAGGTGTGCGCCTTTTTTGACGTCACACTGTGCGCCACGTTATTGTTTTGGTGAAATGAATTTCTACTTAGATAAAATACGGTTACTGTTAACTTTACTCTCTGTAGTGTTTACATGCTTACATACAACACAGTTTCTGTCCCTCCACACATAGTATCAGCTCTGCTTCTATGCGCCATCTTTGTTTACTCTTTCCCACCCAGGGATTGGTCAACATTCCTACAGGTTAGGAATATATTGCAGCAACTTTGGCATGTTCCTAGCAGTGATGGGTCAGTCGCGAACGAAATGGTTGTTAGAGCCGGATCTTTGACGTGAGCTATGTTTTTTTTTTTTCCTTTCTCTCACCCTCTCTCACTCTGCATGCCAGCCTTGTGCTTTACGCTGGGAAGAGGGGGGAGGGGCGGTAGTTACACTCAGTAGCACAGGAATAGAGAAGGAGGGAGAGACAGAGAAAGAGCCAGGGACAAAAACGTCACATTAGAAAGGTATAGTAATCATCCACAACTATTTTCAGTTGCAGATGATAAAGGATTCAGAAAGTTTATTCATGCAGGCCCATATGACAGAGAATATGCATCTTCTTTTTGTTTTCATATTATAATTTACATTTAATTGTGTTGTGGTTTGCAGTGTTTTGTGTTGTTTCACTTTAAATTTGTAAAAGGAAAAAGCTGAATATTTAAATAGTTAAAAGTTGAAATGTGACTAGTAAATTTTTGTATTATATGATTTATTTATTACATTTTATGTGGAGTGAATAAATAAAAGTATATTTACGGTGGCCCCTACAGACAAAGCACGTACAAACCCTGAATCACGTACAAACTCCAAAACACGTACAAACTCCAAAACACGTAAAAACACGTACAAACTCCGAAGCACGTACAAACTCCAAAACACGTAAAAACTCAGAAGCACATAAAAACTCAAAACACGTACAAAACACAACAGGAGTGCTCCAGGATGCTAGGCACTGTGTTGAGCTTTTGTTACCTAGTGGCTACACAAGCCAGCAAGTACCAACGACCGGATTTGGTGTGTGGTAGTAACAGGTAAATGAATTTTTTTTTAATTATTTTACTATATATGAATGCTTGCGTATAAATACACAAACAATACACATATGCTTTCATGCTTTCAATTGTGTAATTTAAGTGATCTAGGTAGTTCTGTTTTGGAAGTTCAGTTCATGCTAGAAATGTGTTTTGGAGTTTGTATGTGCTTTTTGGAGTTTGTACGTGTTTTGTCTCTAGGGGCCACCGCATATATTTATATATAAACATATAAAGAGCCGGTTCTCTAAAAAGAGCCGGAAATCCCATCACTAGTTCCTAGCAGCGTTTTCCTTCGTTTTTGCGTTTATGTCTGGGCAGGATTTTTTTTTAAAAAACGAAAACGGAAAATCTCAGTTTTCAAAAATACCCGTGGACGTAGCCCACACTAATGCGTTTTCGTTTGAAAACGTATCGTTTTCTCTCCGTTTTGGCCTCCCATCCACACTGAGACAGCGTTATCCTCAAGGAAAAACGCAGCGTTTTGAAAACGCTCTCGTAAACGCATACATTTCAAAACAGAACTGCCCCGTCGCAGTATGGACACTCGAAAACGCAGACTTTCTAAAACAATGATGCATTTTAGTCATGTGACAAATTAAACAAAGATTGCGGAGGGCATTGTATAGCAGTTGTTTTGATTGCTCTCAATTTTGACAGCCCTAAAGAAGATTATTATCAGTTTGTACATGCTCCAGATAGCTTTTCTTAAAATTCTTTAATTCTCACTCGCTTTTGCACATGCGCAGGACTGGAAACTTTTAACTGTGAAGACGACTGAAAACGCTGACGTGGAGCGTTTTCAGACGAAAACGCCTTTTTCAAATCTATCAGGGCTAGTGTGGACGTAGTGCTCACCAGCCAATGTTGATGAAGAAATGCTTAGAGGGATCCAAACTTCAAGTACTGGTGTTTATTCAAACACATCAAAACAAACACAAGTGTTCATTTCCAAGTATAGGATTATTTGCAATCGCCATAATGACTATATGGGTTACTTGGTCTGCAGTGAACATGCTTCCTCTGCCCCCAGCATCTGGTCATCTAGCAATTCTGTAAAGTAACAATTTCAGTATTTTTACATCAATGGTATTGGTGTGTTTCTCATTGGCATATGGCAGTGCTACAAATCTTTGTGCGAAGTGACTATACTCACCGATTCTCATTTCAAGATGTCCTTATGGTACTTGCTACAGTGTAGCGGCTCGAGTTAGGCTGGACCCGTTGGCCAGCTACCCTCAGGGTCATTCCACGGTTGATTACATGGTCCACTATTGTAGCTCTGATGTCATCAGCAATTCTATTTCTTACTCTTCCTACCCTTCCTCTCCCCCCTCCTCATCTTCCTCTCCCCCCTCCTCGTCTTCCTCTTGCTCCTCCTTGTCCTTGTCATCCTCTTCATCCTACTTCTTCACCTCCACGTCCTCTTCCTCGGCCTCCTCTACTTCTCACTCTTTCTGCTCCCTCCATTGTACTCCGCACACACAGCTTACCTGTATTGTAGTGCTTAGGCTGATTGCAAAGTGAACTAATTATCTAAAAAAGTTTTCACATGTGAAAGTGTGCCAGACAGTTGGCAAATTAGTGTTAATGATAGCCATACATGTGTATACTTTTGCTAGGAGTGTGTTGGAAATTTGGTAATTGAGTGTTGTGCAGTGAATTGTGCCTACAGTTTTGCAAAGTGTGTGTTACAAACTGAGTGCAAAGCAGTTTTTGTGCTTTTAGTTTTGCAAACTCAGTGAGTGGTTTTGCTATAAGTCTGAATAGTTTTAGAGATTGTGCTACAGGAATCACAGTTAGGGTTTAAGCATTCAGAAAAAAACTGTAACACCTCACGACCAGCTCCCGATCATCAATCGCTCGTGAGGGTGTTACCACAGGCGCTCACACTGCTCACGCGCAAACACGTAAACGTCGGTGAAAAAGACGGAGCAGCACGGCAGTGCTGTGTGTGATCTGGACACAAGCGATGGAGGCACAACTTGTAGAACTTTGGAAAGCTCATCCGAGCCTTTTCCATGTGGCATCACAAAATTATCACGACCACAACAACCGTGAAAATAGTTGGATTTACATTGCTGCTCAATCACAGCTGCCTGATCAATGTTTTTCATTAGCAATTTAGCAAAGTTGATGGTGGTGGTGTGTCTGTGTGAGTGAAAGACAGAGAGACCAAGCGACAGATTTTCTGTTATAACGTTCATTTTATGGAGGCACAGTGTGAGCACTCAGGTCGCATCAGAGCATCGGGCGGTATAGTGTGAGACCCTGCATCGTGACCTACGAACTTCTAACCCCTGTGAGTCAATCGTGCAGTTTGAGCAGGAGCTGAATAACGTGACTGAAAAAATCGCACAGTGTCCGCCCAGCATTAGGTGTACTGTCATCCGAGACTTGCACTGCAGTGTGTTTGTTTCCCTGTTGGCCATGCGTGTTGTTGTGGTCATCTGTTGTCTTCCGGTATTTTCTCCGCAAGCGACCTTTCCTCGACCAATGAGATAAGCGGTAATCTGAATTGTCATACTCGAATTGTCATAAGTGTGCTGTCAGCTCATTGGTCACAAAGCAGGAGAGGGGCTGGGAATTATGTTTTCAAACAAAGTGTTAATTCCATTAACATTTATAGACTACTTTTGATTCTCACTGTATTACGGGACAAAGTGCGTCCCTTATTAGCTCAATACGGGACGTGTACTTTTGTTTCGAAATACGGGATGATTCCGTATTTTAAGGGACGGTTGGCAACCCTACGGGTGAGGGAAGGGAGCCAGGACAGAAACATGCATGATAGCATCACACAGTTGTTGCAGATTTGCCAGCTGCACATCCAAGATGAGAATCTTCCTTTTCATGGGCTTTACCCACTCCGTTTGCCAGGCTGCCTGCCTACCTATTGTGCAACTACTGAATAGCTCAATAAAGATTTGGAGTTGTATTTCAAACCTCATTCAGTCTCTCACTATGTGAAGCACCCACTGTGGGTGGAACTGGGGTTACAGTAGTAACCACAGAATATTTTCCAGTCTTGTGTGTTTGTTACAGTTATACTTACCTGGACTTCAAAAGATTCAGACAGGATATGTTGGACAGAGTAGAAAACTATAGCCCAGGTTTAACCACTTTCACTACTTCTTGTCATACTACATGAAGACATTTATTTATGGTATTTATTTCCCACCTCTGCAACCTAAAGATGTAATAACTTGGGAGATATTGCATCTTTCATCATTGCGTTACATAATCGTTCCGACTGTGAGGCATACCTTCTGAATTAATTAGCAGGTCGCTGCTAAAAATGTGATATTAAGTCTGCAAGGCTTTTTCAATCATCTCATGAGTAAGTTAATAAAAACTTTTAATTTGCTGAAGGTGTAATGCTGATAGGCAAAGCCCCATCTGTAAATCATATTCATGTTTAGGGAAATTTTGTTCCATTCAAATATTAATTTGGAGTGAGATTATAGCAATATATGTCCAGGTAACAATAACAGAGAAAATTTTAATTTAAAATCTTGACAGTCTTTAGGGCGTTATTGTCATTTTTCATGTAGTTTTGGATGTCCCCATCTTCACTCTTTTTCTTGCAGTCTGAGAGTAGCCTGCAGGAATCAGAGCATTAGGATTTCTTCAATAATTACTAGCTTTCAGTCATTTGCTCTGCTCTCTCCAACTCCTCATCATTTTCTCAGTATGAAAGCTGCTTTAACCAAATATTTCCTATTTTTTATCACAATTTTATACAACTCCAGGTAGGAAAAATGTACATGCAATGTAAATATTTAGTATAAAATATCCTTTATTCCTTCCAGCTTGGTATTGTTTTTCAAGCAGTAAAGAATAGTAGAGATGCTGCAGCTGTCCATGGTGCTAAAACATATCATTCTTCACTGACTTCACATAGCGCTGATTATCTACTTATCATTGACTTCCCTCATTTAAAGTAGTACTTAAGTTGGAAAAAAATATTTTATTCTCTCACTGTTACCATATGCAATGCTGTGCAAACCTCTTAAGCTACCTCTTTTATATTTTTAAAATATTTGACAGAGAACAGAGCAAAAGTCAGAAACATCCAAAGAAGAGCTTTGCATGTCCTTCAAAAAGCCTGGAGAACTATTCCTGAAGACTACTTAAAGAAATTACAAGACAGCTGTCTAAGAGACTGTGCTGAAGAATAAAGGTGGTCACACCAAATACTGACTTTCAGGCTCGTTAGAATTATACAAACTGTTTTTTTGTTTTTTTACCTTATATGCTGGATTTCCATGTATGTTTGCTCATGTTTCAATTAATCTCAATACCTTCCTCTCATTTTTCTAGCAACATACAGAAATGTGAAGGCACACTTTTCCAGCACAGTGCTGTATTTAGATACAGTCCCCATCAAAGGTTTAAGACCATTTGAAAAATGGCAAGAAAAATCGTATTTACTGTCACGGCTGCCGATGCGAGCCGCGTGGTGTTGAAGGAAAAGGGCCCAAAATTCAGGCAGCAGACTGATGAAGTGTGATGTTTATTTACAAAGTGGCAGTGGCAAAAACAGGTAACAGACCATGAGAAATTATTGAAGGGAACCTAAACTGGGAAAAACTAAAGGGCAAACTTGAAACCATCATGAAGCGGGGTGAAATGCAGCGAGCCGCAGAGTAACGAACAGGACGCCATGGAACACAGACGAGCCAACAACAAACGCAGACCGACACCCACTATATATACAAACACAAGGAGACCAGGAAATGACATACAGGTGGGAGACACAGCTGATTCTAATACACATAATGACTGGAGGATACAAGCTGAACACAATGACCACAGACACAGACCCTTAGAATAAAACAGGAAATCCAAAACATGAACTCAGAGACATAAACCAGGCACAAGGGGAGGACACAGGATACCAAAATCAGAATAAACTAGCACAGAGGAAAATAATCATATAAAACCCAAAACGCTGGGTCAACGACCCAGCACCATGACATTTTCCATGGTTGGATCTTAACAAGGTTCCAAGTACAGCTTCAACATGCAACAAGAAGAAATGGGAGTGAGGCAAAACATTTTTTAAGCATGTAATTTATTGAAAACAACGCTTAAACTGAAACAGGTCGTTTTAAAGCTGATCAAAAGTTCACCTCCAAAAAAACCCATAAACCCCCCAAAACAAAAATCAAAGTTCCAAACATGAACTCAGTAGACTGCAGCGATAACTGCCAGCATCTGAGCCAGCCAGACTCTGTCTGTCTCTCTCATCATGGTCACCTAAATGCACAGTAATGGCAGGTTTTGTAATAAGGCAGATCGCGCTAACATAATATGCACTGTTAGCTGATTATTTACCTGCCGCATTAACGGGAAAGGACGTACAAAAGTTACCGCTGCTGCTGGGTTGAGATTCACGAGTCCGGAGCGGAATTAAAAACATGACATTCATTTAAGGTCATCGTGTGTTTTGTGAGCAAATGCTTTTGCATATTCGTAGTGTCTCCTCCCTTAAATTAAACATCTACTTTGCAAGTATTGCAAGTTGCCCTGTTGTCATCCGTTCTCGTAAAGTATAATCAAACTTTTGAGCGTTTGAGCCGCTTAGGCGCCATGTTTCCTGCCAGGTAAATGACATTCCACAATGTGGTGACGTCATTCGGGGCGACTGGAATCGATAAAGGAATCGTTTGCAACAATGGCAAACAATTCCAAGGAATTGAAACAGTGGGAACCGGTTCTCAACAAGAACCGGTTTTTGATACCCATCCCTATTGTTGATCACTTCCAAAATTTGTTGCAGCATGTTTGATGTAAGCGTTTCCATGAGGTGAGTGGGAACATTTCTCAAAGTGGTGAAGATGGCTGCACAAAGGGCATCTACTGAATGGAACTGTTGTTCATTTTTGTACCCAGTCAATGAATGGGTCTGTTTTCATACAAAAGGCATTAAGTGCAACAAAACAGTCAGCTAAGCCAAACTTTACTCAACTCATTCTTCTTGCTTCCTCCACTTCTGTACCATTGATTCATTAATGCTGAATTCTCTCGCAAGCTGCTCTATTCCCATGTTGTTGCCGTATGTTAATGACTAACCTTGTATTGTGGATGGATTATCTCAGTTGTTCTCCTGACTGAAGTCTGGTCTGTTACAGCATCCTGCCATGCAATTGCATTTGTCCCTAACCATCAGGAACCCTTCCGTTAACTTTTATCGAGTGAAAAAAAGTTAGCATTCATCCTCCAGCTTCACTGTGTTTATGTTATGATAACGTAGCTCTGTCGCTAGCGATCACGTAGCACATCATTATATACCAGTTAGCCCAACTTCAGTAACCCTAAAAAAGTCAGTTTTCGGTCTTCATTTATGTTGGAAGTGATAGCAGGGTATTCCATAGGTCCCTCATCCTATTCATGTAACCCCTTCTGCCAGGGTTTCTTGTATAGCAGCATTCCAACAACGCCCTATTTTCATCTCTTGCCCACCAATGCCTTCTTGTTCCAGTAGTTGATCCGGGCGACGTCCGAGCTGGTATGCATATATACATACATACACAAAAGTGTATAAACCAACAATATAATATACAATCTAATATATATATTACATATACCCCAAAAAGTTGATTCTGTTCATCTGGATGTTTTCAGTGGGAGAAACGTTTCGTCACTCATCCAAGTGACTTCTTCAGTCTCAGCTGACTGCAGGTTTCAATCTTATAAACAGGACATTTGCATAATGACTGAAACCAGCCCACTGAAGGAACAGTGGGCTGGGAGGTCAGTTCCTTAATCGTAATTATGCAAAAGAGAAAAAAAAAAGAAAAAGAAGAAAAAAAAAAAGAAAAAAGAAAAAGGAAGTGATAGCAGAGCTGTACGTTTTAATTTTTTCACAAATCACTCAGTCTGAACATGGTATGTCATGTTTAGGTGGAAGTTGGCAAGCTAACTTCCTGCTGACTTCTATCTCTGTTAAATTTAATAAATTCTGTTTTCATGGATGTTAAAATTAATTGGTACACCTGGTAAAGCAGCAACACTGATCATTTTATTAAAGATGACAGAAATTAGACAGTTTTAAATTCTCAGTGATGCTGCAGTGTTCGTTTGGCTTTGGGACCTGAAGTGGACAGAGTTTTGGAAGCAGATTACTCCTGACTATGGTAGCTGTAATACCCCGACAATCAATCAAGCGGTGCGGCTTCATAGCTTACTAAAGTTGTACTAAAACAGTTTTTGACAGATTTTTGAGCGCTGTGTATCACATCTGTTCAAGGTCAGTAAGCACAAGCAGAATTCATACATAAGGCGCACCTAATGTCGAAGAGCAAGGGCTGATAATAGGTTATCAGCAGCTCCCGAACTGAGTCTCTGGAGGTTGCCTGGAGTTCCTTTGCCAACAGGGTCCATTGAGAGGGATAATTTGAAGTCGTTCTTGCCTGACTGGTAAGTTGGAACAAGAAGTCTATGCAAACCAAACTTGGGTTGGACATCGTATCTGCATTAAGTCAAGATGTTGTTGAGAGGAGACTTTGTACAGTGGCGTGAATTCGGCGGCACAATTGGGAGACTTAGAATTGTCCCCTGCCAGCGCCAGTGGGTGACTAAATATATGTTTACAGACATTGCTGGTAAACCCGTGTGTCTTATTAGTGGAGCTAATGTGGCTGTAATTAAGGAATTTAATTTAAGACGGCACTACGAGACAAAAGAAGAGCGGTCCATTTTGGGGGAAGATGGTGTCTTGAGCCTCGCTTGATACACAGTACGTGGCAAAGGCAACCCATCCATTGTCTACCGCTTGTCCCTTTCAGGTAAGCCGGAGCTGGGTCAAAACACCGTTTTTAGGATCTCCTGTGGCACTCTTCACCTCCAAAGCCCGTTCAGGGCTTAAATACCTGGGGACTCGCCTTTGTTTATCCAAGCTGAATTTCTTTTCTGTGCAGCTTCGAGAAATCGTCCATTTTCCAGTTGCCCGTCAGTCTCGTTGGCGCAGTAGGCAGCGCGTCAGTCTCATAATCTGAAGGTCGTGAGTTTGAGCCTCACACGAGGCAGGTGTTTTGGTACAGAGTTGGTCCATCCATTTTGTACAGCTTCTACCCATTTCGAGGACTCTGAAGCATAAGAACCATCCGTTTGTAGTGGATTTTCAGCCTCCTCTGATGCGAGATCTAGAACAGGGATCAATCCAAATCATTCTACCATTGCCCGTGGAAAGCCTTCCCATCTGTTTGATTTCAAGACTCACACGTGGCAGGCGATCCTCCCCTATGGATTCGTGCTGGCCCTCTGGAACCACTTCATCCAACTTTCACCACAATTCCTCTTTCTTTTCTCAGGTCAGAATTGCGGGACACCACACGTTGGCTCCCAAATGACTCCTACCTGTTATTTCTTCTTGGACACTTTGTCCAGGTAGGGTTAGGAATGTCTTTGCATTGGAAGCGGATGAGCAAGGACTGATAATTGGTTATCAGCAGCTCCCGAGCTGAGTCTCTGGAGGTTGCCTGGAGTTCCTTTGCCAACGGGGTCCATTGAGAGGGATAATTTGAAGTCATTCTTGCCTGACTGTTAAGTTGGAACAAGAAGTCTATGCAAACCAAACTTGGGTTGGACATCGTGTCTGCATTAAGTCAAGATGTTGTTGAGAGGAGACTTTGTAGAGTGGCGCAAATTTGGCGGGACAATTGGCAGACTTGTAAGGGCTGGTGGCTCAGCAGTAGAACTGTCGCCTGCCACCCGTGAATCTCGAAATCAGAAGGTAGTGACTTGTAGCCTCACGCAAGCGATGTGCTTTGATGCACAGCACGTGACAGAGTTTGTGCATCCATTTTAAGCGTCTTGAGAGGAGACTTTGGAGAGTGGAATGAATTCAGCGGGACAATTTTCGGATGTGCAAGGGTTGTTAGCTCAGCGGTAGAATTGTCGCCTGCCATGAGTAAGTCTCGAAAACTGGAGGTGTTGAGCTCTATCCTCACGCGAGGCATGTGTTGATGCGCAGTTTGGCCACACATTTTTTGGATGTCCTGTCACACACTTCACCTTCAAGATGGCAGGCCATCCTGGGCTTGAAGAACTGGCAAGTCTGCTTCATTTGTTGACGGCTTCAAAGAATGGTTCGTTTTGGGGGGAGATTGTGCCTTGAGCCTCGCTTGATACACAGTACGTGGCAAAGGCAACCCATCCATTGTCTATCGTTTGTCCCTTTCGGGTAAGCCGGAGCTGGGTCAAAACACAGTTTCCCTGACCGGGAATCGAACCCGGGCCGCGGCGGTGAGAGCGCCGAATCCTGACCACTAGACCATCAGGGAGGTGCCACAGAGTTGTCTTGATGAGTGACGCGTGGCTGTATCGGGCTATAGTTTCCATTGCGCCTCGAGAGGAGCGCTTGGGCAATGGCACGAATTCGGTGAGAAAACTGTCACTTCCGTGAGCATTGGTGGTTCAGTGGTAGAATTCTCGCCTGCCACGTGGGAGGCCCGGGTTCGATTCCCGGCCAATGCAGAGATCCTTTATGCGTGGGGTCTTGGGGGGCATTAAGTTTGTTCTCGGTCACGGCCAGACGGCATCAAGATTTGGAACAAGAAGTCTGTGCAAACCAAACTTGGGTTGGACATCGTATCTGCATTAAGTCAAGATGTTGTTGAGAGGAGACTTTGTACAGTGGCGCGAATTCGGCGGCACAATTGGCAGACTTAGAATTGTCCCCTGCCAGCGCCAGTGGGTGACTAAATATATGTTTACAGACATTGCTGGTAAACCCGTGTGTCTTATTAGTGCAGCCAATGTGGCTGTAATTAAGGAATTTAATTTAAGACGGCACTACGAGACAAAAGAAGAGCGGTCCGTTTTGGGGGAAGATGGTGTCTTGAGCCTCGCTTGATACACAGTACGTGGCAAAGGCAACCCATCCATTGTCTACCGCTTGTCCCTTTCAGGTAAGCCGGAGCTGGGTCAAAACACCGTTTTTAGGATCTCCTGTGGCACTCTTCACCTCCAAAGCCCGTTCAGGGCTTAAATACCTGGGGAATCGCCTTTGTTTATCCAAGCTGAATTTCTTTTCTGTGCAGCTTCGAGAAATCGTCCATTTTCCAGTTGCCCGTCAGTCTCGTTGGCACAGTAGGCAGCGCGTCAGTCTCATAATCTGAAGGTCGTGAGTTCGAGCCTCACACGAGGCAGGTGTTTTGGTACAGAGTTGGTCCATCCATTTTGTACAGCTTCTACCCATTTCGAGGACTCTGAAGCATAAGAACCATCCGTTTGTAGTGGATTTTCAGCCTCCTCTGATGCGAGATCTAGAACAGGGATCAATCCAAATCATTCTACCATTGCCCGTGGAAAGCCTTCCCATCTGTTTGATTTCAAGACTCACACGTGGCAGGCGATCCTCCCCTATGGATTCGTGCTGGCCCTCTGGAACCACTTCATCCAACTTTCACCACAATTCCTCTTTCTTTTCTCAGGTCAGAATTGCGGGACACCACACGTTGGCTCCCAAATGACTCCTACCTGTTATTTCTTCTTGGACACTTTGTCCAGGACTCTGAAGCATAAGAACCATCCGACTCACACGTGGCAGGCGATCCTCCCCTATGGATTCGTGCTGGCCCTCTGGAACCACTTCATCCAACTTTCACCACAATTCCTCTTTCTTTTCTCAGGTCAGAATTGCGGGACACCTCACGTTGGCTCCCAAATCAATCAATCAATCAATCAATCAATTAATCAATCAATCTTTATTTATAAAGCACTTTTCATACAAAAAATGTAGCACAAAGTGCTTTACATAGTTAAAAGCAGCCCACCCCACCCTCCAACTCACTCCCCACACTCTCATTAACATAAATGATGTGAATACACACATATCTCCCCCCCCCCCCACACACACACACACACACACACGCACACTTAAAGAGTAAAAATTGGGCTGGGTTCACATGAGCCAAGTGAGGAAACACTATAACAGGGAGCCGTCTGCACCGAGAGCCGGTCACAGACCGCAGCCTCCAGGCTGGGCACACAGCAGGAGGGAGGCAAGGGAGCCCCCCAGCCAGGCTGAGAGGACCCCCAGAGACCCAGCAGCCACGGTCGATCACAGCCCCGGTGCAGAGAGCCCCCTCCAAGGAAACACTGGAGATATGCCACAATAGGCTATATACAGGGTAAAATTCTAAAATAAATAAGAACGGGATACAATATAAATATAAATATAAATAGAGTAAGAAGATTAAAAAATGGATAAGAATAAAATCAATAAATATTAGGTAAAGCCTAAATTAATAATAAAATAACAGGATAGAATAAATAAGCATAAAATAAATAAACGCTAAGTAAAAGCTAAATTAAAAAGGTGAGTCGTGAGCCTGTTCTTAAAAACACGTACGTTCTCTGCGGCCCTGAGCTCCTCCGGCAAATGACTCCTACCTGTTATTTCTTCTTGGACACTTTGTCCAGGTAGGGTTAGTAATGTCTTTGCATTGGAAGCGGATGAGCAAGGGCTGATAATTGGTTATCGGCAGCTCCCGAGATGAGTCTCTGGAGGTTGCCTGGAGTTCCTTTGCCAACAGGGTCCATTGAGAGGGATAATTTGAAATCATTCTTGCCTGACTGTTAAGTTGGAACAAGAAGTCTATGTGGTAGTGACTTGTAGTCTCACGCAAGCGATGTCCTTTGATGCACAGCACGTGACAGAGTTTGTGCATCCATTTCAAGCTGCATCAGTCTCATAATCTGAAGGTCGTCAGTTCGAGCCTCACACGAGGCAGGTGTTTTGGTACAGAGTTGGTCCATCCATTTTGTACCACTTCTACCCATTTCGAGGACGATAGAGCCTAAGAACCATCTGTTTGTTGTGGATTTTCAGCCTCCTCTGATGCGAGATCTTTTCTCGATTTTTGAGAAAATTAAAAGATTTTAAGTGCCCCTTACAGTGCGGAAAATACGGTAAACTTCCCTTGCTATTCATCCCCAAAGATTTTCAATTCGATTTAGATCAGGGTAATGCGCAGTATGTTCCAGAAGAGTGATGTTATTCTCCTGGAAGAAGTCCCTTGTCCTGCAGGCATTGTATACTGTAGCATTGACCTGTTGAAAAACCCAGTCGTCACCATGCAGACAAGAGCCCTCAGTCACGAGGGATCCTCTCTGCAACATCTGGACATATCCAGCGGCCATTTGACCCCCCCTGCACATCCTGAAGTTCCATTGTTCCACTGAAGGAAAAAGCACCCCAAACCATTATGGTGCCCCCTCCACTATGCAGCGTAAAAAACATCTCAGGTGGATCTGCTTGTCATGCCAGTAACGTTGGAAACCATCAGGACCATCAAAGTTCAATTTTTTCTCATCAGAGAATAAAACTTTCTTTCACCTTTCAGTGCCTCATGTTTGTTCTTTTGTCCAAACAGTCAGTTCTGTGGCGTTCAAGGAGACGAGGCCTTTAAAGATGCTATTTTGTTTTTGAAGCCCTTCAGTCTCAGATGCCGTCTGAAGGTTATGGAGCTCAAGTCCATCATAACCCTCAGGTTCATTTAACAAATTCCAAATGACTGTCTTACTGCGTCCCACCTCAGCAACGATGGCGCGAGAGACCCTGCTTATGCAGTTCAACAGCCCAACCACATTCAAAAAGGGAATTTTTTTGCCTTTGCCATCTGAACATCACGACAGTGTGACTACCTGACAGAAAATGACAATGAATTCACATTTTTGCACAGATTTGGCCTTTTAAAGGAATGTAGTCCTAAACTATTGATCAGCTGCAAGCCTGTTTCAGTTTAAGCACTGTTTTCAATAAATTGCATGCTCAAAAAAAGGTTTTATCTCACTCCCATTTCTTCTTGTTGCATGTTGAAGCTCTACATTATTTAAATCCTACTATGCAAAATATGATTTTTTTGCCATTTTTCAAGTGGTCTTAATCTTTTGATTGGGACTGTAGTTTGTAGGGTTATATGCTGTCTTTTGAACAGTTCACTCACTTATTATCTTCACATTAATGTCAGAGGGATGTTTCAGGAATGGACACAGTGAGGTAAGACTTTGTCATGACTGTATGTAGTAGAGCAGGATTCAAGATTCTTTATTTGTCACATGTGAAATGTGTCTTGAAATGCTCCTCGACTTGTGCAAAAAAGAGAACATTAAAGAGGACATGAACAAATGTCTGGCTAATTTTTATACTGGCCCCGATTTTGTAGTTTTCTTAGGTAAACCAGTTTGCCAACAGGAAGAACAGATCAAACATACCTACTAGTACGTGACCACTGAATGTGGTCACGTACTAGTAGGCTGAAAGAGTAAAGAACCTCTGTTGTGGAGCTTAGAAAAGTACTATAGATATAACATCTTATAAAAATTGCTCCCTTTTTAGCTCCTTGATGGCGTTAAATCCAAGTTGAATCCTCTCCACAAAGCTCCTGTTAATATTCCTTTTAAGGGAAAGAGGTCGGAAAGTAAGCACTTTTCCCAAGATCAGAGTTAGATTATAAGTGTCTGCTGAGGCCAAACACACACACACACACACACACACACACACACACACACACACACACACACACTCCATCAAGGTCAATAGTTTCTCAACTTCAATCAGGCGGTGCACGATAGCATCCCTTGACTCTATTTCTCTATTTTGAATGAAGTGATGTCTGGGGTTGGAAGTCAGACATGCAAAGTGCCTGAATCAGCAGATTAAAGTGCTGATTTTAGTGCCACCTTACTCAGTGAGTGGAAACGACACCAGGGGAAGGAGAGAAGTGAACTGGAGAGCTGGAGGACCTTAAATCTTAAGTTTGACTGTGCTGACTGCAGAGGGGTGACAGATGAATGAGCATTTCTGGAGTTGCTACATCCAAAGGCCTCAGAAGTCGTTTCATTTCTAGGGAGTCTGGAAGTTTGTGTGTTGACACCAGGCCAAACTAGAAATGCCAAAGTGTACAGTTATAACATAATAATAATAATAATAATAGGGAGTTGAACTTTGCTCCCAACAAAAACAAAAAATATGAAACAGTTTGACCTGCCTTTTAGCCCTCAACAGTGTCAAAGATGGACCTAACAACTGTGATGTCGCTCTCTGGTTAGTGAATTCCTGTTACGAAACCTCGAGCTGACTCTTTTGACTGTTGCCACCTATGTATTTTTAATCTGGATGTGATGAGTGGAACTGATGACGCTACAGCCAGGATAATCTAATAATGATCGTAACTTACAAAAAGAGCTTCATGTGTTACGGCCGAGACCGTTTTGGACGAGTGACAGGACTCAAACGCAGGACGCCGAACAGCTCGTAAGTAGATTTTAAGAATAAAGTTTAATGTTTCCACAAATATTCATAAACAAAAGGTGAGAGTAGACAAGTACGACGTTCCACCACTGAAACTAAGTAATGATCTGGTCCGGGTCAGAGAGGACAGCTATTCCAGGGATTGGACTGGAAAGCAAGTCACATTTGATCCAGGAAAAGGTCGGGGTCACTGTAACAGAGTGCAGATGTTCAGATACGGATAAGGAGACATATGAATATGTTGCTGATTCAGAATCCTCCTTCGTACTGCGTACTTGCCAAAGGAGGTCGGAGATGACGTAGAGGGGTAAGTAGTCCGGGTGTGAAATCCAAAAAACTCCTGGCGTGGAGGAAGAGAGGCAGGTAGGTAATCTGGGTAATAGCCTGTGGGACTGCCAGATGGTCCAGCATCCAAGTAGGTGCTCTTCGACAGGGGTTGACAGTTGGGTGTAGCTAAGAGAGAGGCGCACAAAAGACAAACATACAGTGAGGCAAGGTGATTCACAAAATACATAGGGAATGATGGTGGTGGCCTGCACTGACTGATGTTAGCAGAGAATCTGGCGAAGAGAGATTGAGTACGCTGGCCTTATGAGTCCCCGGCTAAATTACTCACAGGTGTAAGCGATGAGCAAAAACACTGAGGCCCCTCCCCGGGGTGGAGACGCCGGCTCGGAGGGAGACACACTGGCACACACCCGGACCATGACAGTACCCCCCCCTCAAGGGACGCCACCTGGCGGCCGACCAGCACCCGCCCCACGACGTGACCTAAGAAAATCAGAAACCATCACAGAGTCAAGCATCAAAGAACGAGGAACCCAAGAACGCTCCTCCGGCCCATAACCCTCCCAGTCCACCAAAAACTGCAGCCCCCTACCCCGCCGCCGCACACCCAGAATGCGCCGGACAGAGAACGCAGGGTGCCCGTCAATGAGCCGGGCGGGAGGCGGGGGCACCGGAGGCGGGCACAGACGACTAGACACCACCGGCTTCACCTGAGAAACGTGAAAGACCGGGTGAATCCGCAAGGCAGCAGGCAAACGGAGCTTGACAGCCGTGGGGCTGAGGACCCTGTCCACAGAATAGGGGCCGATGTAACGAGGAGACAACTTGCGGGAGGATGCCCTGAGAGGGATGCCCTGAGAGGGATGTCCTTCGCGGCGAGCCACACCTTCTGTCCCGGTGAATAAACGGGCGCAGGAGACCGGCGATGGTCGGCACAGCAACGTTGGCGAGCCACAGCACGCAACAGCGCCTCCCGCGTACGAGACCAGACCCGACGGCAGTGCTGCAGATGATGCTGGACCGAGGGGACAGCAAGATCAGCCTCCTCCTCCGGAAACAGGGGCGGCTGATAACCCAAAGAGGCCTCGAACGGTGACAACCCAGTAGCAGACGAAACCAAGGAGTTGTGGGCATATTCCACCCACGGCAGATATGAGGCCCAAGTCGCAGGGTTATGACAGGTCACACAGCGGAGCGCGGCCTCAAGCTCCTGATTTAAACGTTCCGTCTGGCCGTTCATCTGAGGATGGTAACCAGAGCTCAGACAAGGCCTGGCCCCCAAAGCAGCGCAAAAAGAACCCCAAACTTGAGACGAGAACTGCGGAAAATATCCAGTGAGCAGCAGTTCTCCTGGGGAAAATGTCTTGCTGAGGTCGAAGGAGAATGGCCAGACTGCTTCAAGCTTATTTGAAGGCAACAATAACACAAAAAAACACACAACCAAAAGTATACAGTAGAGCATCTCAACAGCAGCAGAAGACCACACCAGATCCCACTTCTGTCAGTTAAAAATAGCAAAACTGAGGCTACAGTTTAATAATAATAATAATAATGGATTGGATTTATATAGCGCTTTTCAAGACACCCAAAGCGCTTTACAATGCCACTATTCATTCACTCTCGCATTCATACACTGGTGGAGGCAAGCTACGGTTGTAGCCACAGCTGCCCTGGGGCAGACTGACAGAAGCGAGGCTGCCATTTCGCGCCATCGGCCCCTCTGGCCAACACCAGTAGGCGGTAGGGTAAAGTGTCTTGCCCAAGGACACAACGACCAGGACAGAGAGCCCAGGGATCGAACCGGTGACCTTCCGGTTACAGATACGCTTCCCAGTTTACACCAACTCACCAAAATTTGAAGATTTGAAAAACATTTTCCAATCTTATAAATTTTAATTTCTGCTGCAACATTCAAATCAAATCACTTTTATTGTCACATCACATGTGCAGGTACACTGTTACAGTACATGTGAGTCAAATTCTTGTGTGCGAGCTTCACAGCAACAGAGGTGGGCAAAAATACAATAACATAAGAACAAGCAAAATATAAGAATGGCTAAATCTGAGAATTCTATGAATAAATATATGTACAATATAAGAGTGTATGCATATTAGTGAATGTGTATACTAAATATGTATATCTACGTGTGTGTGTGTGTGTGTGTGTGTGTGTGTGTGTGTGTGTGTATACATATTTTACTAATTAAATAGAGTAAACAATAAAACAAAATATATAAAATATACAGAGGTTAGTAGTTGGATATTGTGCAAAACAAGTGGCATTAATGTATGGAGTGCATAATGTTGAAGTTCCAGTAGTGAAGGTGAGGTGTCTATGGCCTGTCTATGTCTATGGTTCAGCAGTCTGATGGCCTGGTGGAAAAAGCTGTCTCTCAGTCTGCCGGTTCGGGACCGGATGCTGCAGAACCTTCTTCCCGATGGAAGTAGTCTGAACAGTTTATGGCTGGGGTGACTGGAGTCCTTGATGATCCTCCCCGCTTTCCTCAGGCACCGCTTCCTGCAGATGTCCTGGAGGGAGGGAAGCTCACCTCCAATTAGCCGTTTAGAACACCGCACTACTCTCTGGAGAGCTTTGCAGTTGTAGGCGGTGCTGTTGCCATACCAGGTGGTGATGCATCCAGTGAGGATGCTCTCAATGGCACAACGATAGAAGGTCCTGAGGATGCGGGGGCTCATGCCGAATCTTTTCAGTCTCCTGAGAAAGAAGAGGCGCTGTTGCGCCTTCTTCACCGTTTTGTTTATGTGTACTGACCACGTAAGATCCTCAGCCAGATGTACACCAAGGAACCGGAAGCTGCTCACTCTCTCCACAGCAGCGCCGTTGATGGTGATGGGGGTGTGTACTTCTCTGCACCTCCGGAAGTCCACTATCAACTCCTTTGTCTTTGCGACGTTGAAGGTGAGATGGTTGTCTTGACACCAGTGGGTCAGGGCGCTGACCTCCACCCTGTAGGCTGTCTCATCACCTTTGGTGATAAGACTGTAGTGTCATCCGCAAACTTCACAATGATGTTGGAGTTGTTAGTGGCCTTGCAGTCGTAGGTATAGAGTGAGTACAGGAGAGGTCAGTACACACCCCTGTGGAGCACCAGTGTTCAGTGTGATGGGGGATGAGGTGACCGCTTGCCGTCTGTCAGACAGGAAGTTAAGGATCCAGCTGCAGAGGGAGCTGCTCAGTCCTAGATCCTGCAGTTTCCTGTCCAGCTTCGAGGGAACGATGGTATTTGCTCACGATGGGGGTCAGGGCTACCAGTCGCCAGTTGTTCAATGAGGAGATTGTGGAGGATTTGGGTACAGGGACAATGGTGGCCATTTTGAAGCAGGCTGGGACTACAGACAGAGAGAGGGAAAGGCTGAAGATGTGTGTGTACACTCCAGCCAGCTGAGCCGCGCATGACTTGAGGAATCCCGTCCGGACCAGTAGCTTTGCGTGCGTTCACCTTCCTGAAGCACTTCCGCACATCCTCCTCAGACACAGTGTGCGCACACTGTCCGGTCTCACATGATCACTGTTAGATCTCAATCCAACAGAGGACCTTTGGGATATGGTGGAACAGGAAATTCTCATCATGGGCGTGCAGCCAACAAATCCACAGCAATTGTTTGATGCTGCCATGTCAACATGGACAAAAATCAGTGAAGAATGTTTCCAGCAACTTTTTTGAATCTGTGCCATTAAGAAATGAGACAGCTCAGAAGGCAAAGAGGGTCCAAACCAGTATTAGAAAGGTGTAACTCATAAATTATGCAGTAAGTGTAGCTTTCAAACAACCACAAGTCTTTCTGCAACCACAGGATTTGCCCTCTTGCTGGACATGAGTAAGAATAACAATTTAAGGCACTTCCACATTGGCTTCACTTTTCCGACCTAGAAGCTACATTCATCTTTTATCTTGTTTATCCTCTTCGGGTGACACATTTAAATACTGAAAACCAAACAAACCAAAACATACATCAAAATATCAGGTAACACAATTTTTTTTGTAATTATAGTTCATAGTTAAAAGTTTATGAAAAAATTTCACCAACTGAAAATAAAATCTTCCTTGGACATATCTGTATAAAACACACTGATAGTGTTATTTGTTATCAGTTTGTGGAAACATTTCCAACTTTTATCTTCTGATACTCAAATGTGTATAGATTGATTCTGATTTGGGAGGATAAATAACGTGTATGGTTGTTGTTTGATATTTAAAACTTCTTTTTATTCAACCTCCCCTTTATATTTTAGGTGCCAGAGGCGATTGGTTTGTGTTTTGAGATTATTCTTTTATATTTCTGTTTTTCTTTTGTTTTATAAAATGAAAGTAGCAAAAAAAAAAATGAAGTCAATACCATAGATCAGGCTACAGACTTTAATGTTACAGGATTTGTATTTAGTGCATTTTCTCATTTTATTATTGAAAATTGACAGAGGCGAGGCTGCCGGACACTGGCGCCACCGGGCCCTCTGACCACCACCAGTAGGCAACGGGTGAAGTGTCTTGCCCAAGGACACAACGACCGAGACTGTCCAAGCCAGGGCTCGAACCGGCAACCTTCCAATTACAAGGCGAACTCCCAACTCTTGAGCCACGATCGAGAAATTAAATATGTTTCAGTATTTAAATATAAATATTACAAAAGCCAGTTTATATAAAGGCCCTGTTGTGAAATAGTGCCAGTCACTGTTTTAAAGTCATTAAGAGTTGTATAAGGGTATTTGTTGACCCCTTTTTAGACTTTGCGTTCTTTCTATCCTGAGCCCTCCGCTTTCCGTAGAGTCTGTCACAACAACGGCAGCAGCTGAGCCGGGCCTGAGAGCAGGAAACAAATAAGAGGTCTCACTCTGTTGTAGTTTCTTTTTAAAGCTTGCCCATTGGACTGTGTGTGGCATTTAAACCTGACATTTGTGAGGAAAAGCATAATATTCCTATTTCTATGCTGTTTTAAAAACAGTCTGCCAGTCTGCCCCAGGGGCTCCTGCTTTTGGGCATGCTCAAAACACCTCACATCCAGAGGCATCCCAGAAGTGCTGTTGTCAGAGGTAACTTTGCCCTTGGTCTCCTCAATTGGTTCTAGGTAAGGGGCCACACTGAGTTAGATTCAAACTACCCTTGCGAAGTTAAAAACATTGCTTTACCTCACTCTGGATTCAAGTTGTGGATAACCTGCACAAGGAACCATGAGGATCTAGTGCTCCGGTGGCTAAGATGCAAAAGCCCTGGCGGTCCAGGGTTTAAAGTCCACAATTTGTGCTCTTGAGCAATAGTTCTCCAGGCTGTCTTCAGATTTTTTAAGCGTCCGATTGGAAAAAGCATGACAATGATCCCAAACATACTGCCAATGCAATAAAAATATACCTGGAAAGAAAAACACACTGTGAATCAATCAGTCACGGACTGGCCTCCCCAGAACCCAGACTTCAACATTATTGAAGCAGTGTGGGATCATGTTGACAGAGAACAGAACAAAAGGCAGAAACATCCAAAGAAAATCTTTGAATGTCCTTCGAGAAGCCTGGAGAACTATTTCTGAAGACTACTTAAAGAAATGCAACAAAGCTGCCTAAGAGTCTGCACGTTTCAATTAAGCTTTATTGCTATTTCCCATTTTCCAAGAAAAATACACTGATGTGAGAAGTGGCTCATTTTTGCACAGTGCTGTATTTACTGTTAGTTTTTTGGATATAATAAACATGTCTGCCTGACTATGTTCGTCCAATGTGTTACATTTTAATCTGTGAACTTTCTACTGATGCCCTGACACTTTCCCGCCTATGAAAGCCTGCTAATATGACAGATAATACGATCTGAAGGCGACTCCTCTCACCAAAAGCTGAAATCTTCCAACTTGTGATACCAACAACACGTCCTATAAAAAATATGTGTGCTGTCCCTTTAAGGCGCGCTCTCTTCGTTCCGGCTCGCTCCCGCGGAGGAGTGGGACCTCCTGACAGTTGGACGATCTTCAGCGTGTCAACATTACAGAAATGAGCAGCAGACAGCGTCTAAACACGCTCACTACCGCGTGTGTCAGCGACCTCTTTACGTGAACACCTCGAGGAGCAGTGCAGACGGCCGGCTGGTGAGGAAATGTATCTTTAATAAATGTATTTTTAAAATCCAGAAAACAGAGCAGCGACACCTGTGGTTTCAACTAGCTCTGTGGCTAATCAGCTAATGTTATCTACCGGCGGCTAATAACATGCCTGAGGAGTTTTAAGGGGTTAAATATATAAAAATGTGCCCTTAGCACTTTTATTGTGACACCCCAGTCTGTTGGCTTGTGTTTCAGGGGTTTCCTTCTGGATATTCCCCCATAGTTCAGTCACTGTGGCTGGACTGATAATGTTTGACTGTTTGTACTTTTGCTTTCAGAACCTCAATTAGCAGCAGCGGCGGCAGCAGGAGGAGGAATAGGAGGAGTCCTGAATCTGACATGCTGATAGAGGAGTATCAACCCCACTGATGGAAATCCAGAGTAAGAGGTAGGTCTACCCAGAGTCATCCCCCTCCTAGTTCTCTGCAGGATTATGCCACTCAGCTGGCTGCCTGTGATCACCATGTGACATTGCCTAAGGATGGAGTTGTTGTGCTCACTTCTGCTTTCACTGACAAAACATCTGTTGTTCAGGAGAAGTGAGGGGTGTGGGGATCAAACGCCTACTGAGGCGATTTGTCTGCCTCTGCTCTGCTTTATCAGCCACCCACGCACCTCTGATTCTCTGTCATGTTTTTCCTCAGTTTTGTTAGATGAGGTCCTAAATACAGAATACAGTACCCAGTTCCCTACCTTTCCTTGGGAAGGATCCTTACACTTCCTTTCTAATTCACTCTTGCTAATCTCTACAATTTCTCTCCCCCAGCTCTTGGGACGATGGCAGCGGCGGCGAGCGAGGACTGCTCCACTCTTGGAAGGGCTACTCTTACAGCATCACCCCAGAGAGGCTGCTCCTCCCCCGGCCGGTCCTCCAGGTCGCTCTGGGTTCGCAGCATGGCGTTCTCCTGGTGGAAGGTGAAACTTCTTTTTCTTTTGGAGGGACATGTTTATGACTTGTCACAGAGTCATAGTCGATACTTAAGCACATCTTCATGAATTCATTCTGTCTTTACTGTTTGTATTGATCAGAAGTCATGCTTTTATGTTGTGATTTCTAAATCTTTATTCTGATGTTTTTGGATAAATCAAAGTTAACCCACACTGATTGTCTGTTGTTACATCTTCTTCAGGGGGACAGGTGTACAGCTTCGGCGAGTTGCCGTGGAAGCAGAGTCAAGTGCCAGAGCCAGCCAAACCGACCCTGGAGAGCGCGCTCAGTGGGCAGCGGGTGGTCACAGTCGCAGCCGGAAGCTTTCACAGTGGGGCAGTGACGGAGGATGGCGGCGTCCACATGTGGGGGGAGAACAGTGCGGGACAGTGCGGCTTGTCGGGCCTTAGCACTGTTCCCAACCCGACTCCCGTCGCCCTGCAGGACTTGGACACTGTCACTGTCCCCCCGCAGACAGTGCCTGTGCTGGAGCTGGCTTGTGGGGAGAAGCACACCCTGGCTCTGTCGGTGCAGCGTGAGGTGTGGGCATGGGGCAGCGGTTGCCAGCTGGGCCTCAATGCCGCCGTCTTCCCTGTGTGGAAGCCTCAGAAGGTGGAGCACCTGGCAGGTCGGTATGTTTTACAGGTGGCCTGCGGGGCATCTCACAGCCTCGCTCTGGTGCGCTGCCTGGGGTCTCACGATGGCCACCGGCCTCATGTGGACAAATGTGGGAGGTGTAACGAACTGCTCTACACCATGACAGACAAAGAGGACCACGTCATCATCTCTGACAGCCACTACTGCCCGCTTGGCGTGGAGCTGACCGAGGATGACGGCAAGCTGGAGGCACCCAACCCAACCACAGGTCTCAAAACATCCCCATCAGAGCCTGTCCTCCCCTCCTACACCTCAAAGTCAGAGTCCCCGGCAGTGCCTACAGTTGCTGACCCCACCTCTGTCCCCTCCCAACCTCATGCCTCTGAGGAAGGGGAAGCATCTTTGGTTAATGGCATGCTCCAGGTCTCAGACTCAGACACCTCGGCTCTATCTGGAGCTGAGAGTGATGCTGTTGCCGGGGCCAAGAGCTCACCATATCCAGACGAGCAGGCCGTGAAGGACTACCTGAAGAAGCTGTCCGACAACACACAGACGAACACACAGGCAAGCGGAGGGCTGAACGCTCTGCTGGTGAGCAGCGTGACAGTAGAGAGAAAAAGCGAGCATTCGTTGTTTTGTTTTTTTTGATTCACTAACTCTGCTACTTAAATCTATTTGAAGTAGATTTTGAAATGTCTTGTTAGATAACCGTGAGATCTATATCAACCAAAATAACTGAGGAGGCTTGGTCACTGCTTTTATCCTTTAATGCAATAGTACGTGAAAAATCAGACGCCACGATTGCTGGAGTGACTTCAGCTTAAAGGTTTACCTCCCCCTTTTATAAACATGGAGCAGATGAGTTTAAGCTTCAAGTCAGCAAACGGGTGGGTCTGAAACATCAGTGGAGGAACTTCCTGCTGGAACACAGAAAAGTTGCTGCCACAGTTTTGCTTCAGACTTCCTCTGTTCCAATATAGGAAGCAACAGCTATGGTTTCGGAGCAGACTCCAGCAGGTCATGGGGCTGTGTTGACAACTTAATCTTAAACTTCTCAAACTGTTTCTGGATGCTTTTTGTTAAATATTTGCTTGTTCACTGTAATTTGAAGTCCGGAGCAACTGCTTTTAGAAGTAGAAATAACTGAGGAATGCCTTTCGTGACGTTTTAGTTATGTGGTCATTTTCAAAAAAAAAAAGAAAACAGCAAAAGTGGCATTTGTGTGATTAATGAGCGTAAAAAAAGTAGTTGTCACCAATGCATACAAAGGTTTTTTGAGCAGCCATAGTCAATTTCACCTGTAGACTGTATAAAACATGGTGGAAGCTTGTTTCCACTTTCTGTTGACTAAAATGTAAACATTTTGAGATGATAAATCAGTGACAGAAACAAGCTTCCAGAAAACATAGAAGAAACTTTCAGGTGTGTGGGGAAAAGTCAGATGCACCGCTCATCACCACATCATGGTTTTGATTTGTATGGATTCTAGTTAAAATAAGAAACAATGCGTCACACACGATATGTTCAAGGATAACTGGAAAGTTCAAAAACTGACCATTAGGCTAGTTGTTTTATTTAGCTTGTGGCTACGATAACTGCGTAATTTTTTGACAGTATTTGTTTATGGATTCTAAAACGCTGCCAGTGTAGTTTGAAGCCGTTTGAATGCTAGAACAAAAGCATCAGGATGGGAGACCACCACTCTCTAAAATCTAATGACGGCTTTCACTCAAAAATGTATTTGAAAAGTCACAAAAAGCTACAACTTTTTATTTTCCATTTTCCACCCAAACATCTTTAAACTTTTGACCATCTTTCACTTCTCTTCCAGCCCTCAACTGGAGGACTGATGTCCTCCACCCCCACCTCGGCACTCAACAACCTGGTTGCCTCCTGCGCCTCTGCAGTGGGCGGGCGGGTGGCCTCCACCTACGAGGCCCTGTCCCTGAAAAAGATGATGAACTTCTACCTCCCCTCAGGGGCCTCGCGGTCAGGAGGATCCCCTGGAGTGGTCGATAACTCTGCTGAGCGTGTCCGCCAGGAGGACTCCATGCAGGGGAAGAAGAGCTCCAGCACAGGGGACATCCGTGAAGAGGAGGCAGAGGGTCTGCGACGCCGCCTCTCGCTGCCAGGGCTGCTCTCACAGGGTAGATACGCTGTTCACCTCTTATCCTCCTCCTATGGCCTGCTGCGTAAGTACGCCTTGCGCTCGTGCAGGTCGATGGCAGTCTGTGCACGCTTCAGGCTTCATTATTGAACTTGTGAGCTCAGTGTTGCGGCATGCTTCATGCCCATGTGATGTTTCTGTCATATTCAGCACAATGTCACCTCCAGCCACTCCATCTCTGATTGCCTTTAAATATCTGTGAAGTGCACGTTTTGTGTTTTTTACATGAACCAGGCCTGATTGATTGTAAAGATATAGATGACTTGTTTTGTTCAAGGTTTTTAGGAGTATTCTTGTGTATATGCAAATGCACTTACTAGTATACCGAGACCATTTCTTTTGAAGCTTTAGTGAACAGTAGATGCATCTCTCAGGTCCTGTGTCAAGTCTTTAATGGAATTTTTCCTAATGTTTCCTAACAACATGACTTTCATATAATTTTAATTTACTGTAGATCCTTATTAGACCCCCACTTCACAACATGCCAGGATTTTTAGGAAATCCCTTCTTTGTGCCAAAAAAAATGTTTTCTATCAGACTGTTATCTTTGTGATTTTTCATAGATTTAATTAAAGAAATAGCAACATACAATAACAAAGTGCCTAAAGATACAAAAAATTTAAGTTGGATCTTGAGTTGTCTGTTATGTGTAGATGCAGCACTGGTTCATCCCTTGACTTAAGAGCCTTCTTTATACTTGAATGATTCATAGGTCAGTGTTAAGTGGCTGAACAAACAAAAAACATTCCTCTGAAAATGGTCAGGGACAAGGACTGCAATGAAAAGGATTGAAAAAGCAGCAAAACAAAACCTTTGAAGGGCCCTCAGAAAGCCTGGAGAACTGTTGCGCAAGAGCACTTTAAAAAATGAGAAAGTCAAGTCATCTGTCTAATGTGTGTGACTTGTATAAGAGTCAAAGGTCACTGCACCACTTATTAATTATTAACAGATGTATCCAAGCACACACACACACACTACTGAAAAACTCACATAGACATCAATGTTTTCATTGGGGAAAAATATAAAAAAATATTTTAATGAATAATAAAATAAATAAATAATAAAATTAATAATTTAAATTAATATAAATATATTTATTTTTATATTTTAGTTCTAAAAGTAACAAAAGCAAAATGCTGCTTGGGTTGTAAATGCTTCATGTTAAAATGATCACCTCCTCCTGTCAGCGTGTTTCACTGTTCTAGAAAACGGCAGCAAGAACAAAAGGATTTAGCAGATTTAATAGAGCAGAATGAAGGTTTTAGGTGTGATTTAGAGAGAAAGGTGTTTGGTGCATTATGGGAAAGCCCTTTGCTTCTGAGTGACCCAGAGTGGGAATTAGATAGATGGACTTTCCCTCTGCCTGTTTGTCTGTCATCATATCTTTCTTTCCTTACTGGGAGAGCCTGACACGGTTGGCTATAGATTTCATCATCGGTTTATAAGCTGACATCTTATGAATGTCGGTTTTTAAAGACCTGATAGATAATGTTTGATGAGGAAACCCTAAAACCTGCCAGACGAGTTCACACAGACATTTTACACGTGCTATATGCCAACAACCAAATCAAGAGAGTTTGGGCAGTGTAGGTGATTATCTTTAGGCCTTTGAGAAAGAATGGTGAATTAGAGCGCAAGCAGGGTAGAGCAGGTAGAGATGAGTGTCAGGATTGATTTGTGACAGAAGGATAGCGACAAGAGTGAAAGAGAAGATTTACGAGATGGTAGTGAGACCTGCTATGATGTAGGTATGGAGACGGCGTCACTAACAAAAAGACACGAGGTTAAAGGTGTTCAAATTTTCACTGGGAGTCACCAGGATGGACGGATTAGCAAGGAGTACATCACAGGGACAGCTCAGGTTCAGCGCTTTAGAAAAAGTTGGAGAGGCTGAGATGATTTGAACCTGAGAAAAACAGGAAGACCTCAGAGACTATTCACAGATTTAGAGAAGGAAGACATGCAGAGGGTTGGCTTGACAGAGGAGGATGTTAGAAATGGAGTCAGATGTAGGCAGTCACTGTGGCGATCCGTATAGGAAAGAAGATTAAAATGAAGAAGACAAAGATGTGGGTCTCCAGAGTGGAGAAGGTTTTGCATTGGACGCATGGAGGTAAACAGCCTATCTGCAGCCTTAATGGAGGGTTGGCTTGGGTCCATATGCATTGTTGAAACCATCAACTGTCAACTGACAATGATATTTGGCGAATTTGCATTCATAAAGAGTGGCTGCTGTCTGGATATCCTGATATTTGATCCCGTTTCCACCAAAGACTAAGCTGACTAGCTGCTTTGTTCCACAATTGGCACGGCCACACTAATGTGTACTGTGACGTTCTTATGTGGCTAACAACCAGCTGATTTGGATCACCCGGTCTGGAGATCGCAAAGAACACCACCTTCTTCCGGACTTCCTGTATGTCTGCACGTTCTTTGTTTTTGTTCAGTTTAAGTTACACAACGCTCTCACCACCATCTCACCATGCTCACATTTACATGACTGATATTTGTGGTAAAGGCTTGTGTTCTTTCCAGTTTTGTCCTAGTAGCCTTTAATGTCCCAGAGCATGCTGCTCATGCTTAAATGCTGCACATGTTGCTAATGTTGCTAACCTTCTTGAGAAGTTTTGAAGCAGGGGAGTGATGCACTTCTTGCCTCACACATACAAGAAGTAACCTACAATAACCTTTTGACTCGGGACAGGAAAAAAGTTTGATTGTGAAAGTTGACTGTCTGGATTTTTGGATCTCAGGGCTTCCATAGTGTTTGTCATGATTTTAGTGGCTGATGTGTCTCTGTGCAGGCTTGCCTTTCTTTTTAAACTCCTGTTTGTTTGTCTGAACTTTACACCCTAAACTGATTATCTCGTAAAAAATTCAGTTAAAACTTTTTCATTCAGCCGGAAGCTAGTAATTAGAATATTAATAATAAGAACTGAAAAATAACAGAGGAAAATACTGAAGCTGTTTAAATGTCTGTGCAGTGGACAGACCTCTCTGTTTTTGACTCCTGCAGTGTCACCGCGACTGCTAAGGAAAGCCGGTCGTCCCAAAATGCGAGCGGTCGCCCTCACCCCGCTGGGGGGGGCCATCCCCGAGGACCACGAGGTGCTGCCCACCCTGCAGACAGAGGTGTGGAGCTGGGGCCACGGCGAGCATGGACAGCTGGGACACGGAGACAACCTGGCCAGGTTGGACACACCTGTCACAGTAATAACAGGATGTCTGGACCATAAAGGCAAATGTTCAAGGTCATAAAAAAAAAAAAAAAAAATCAAGCCACTTCACCACCAGTCTTTATCATTATTATTTTGGGGGTTTAACACCGATTTACATTGTTAACTTTGAAAATAAAAACTCATTGACCAGCCTTCGGTAAACACACATGAGTACAGATTAGAGCCTATCCAATATATCAGCCAATATTACCTATTCGCCGATATGTCAGTTTTGGCCGTTTCCAATAAATTAAAGTAAAAAGGTAAATAAAGAAACGGGTTTGATGTTGCATAGTTTGCCCTTTAGTGGACACTTTGCAACACGTGGTTTGAACGCCACAAACAACAAGCAGCTGATCTGAGGAGTCGTGCCAAATGAATAATCCAGTGCTTGTGACAATGAAAAGAAAAATTGTTTTTAAACTATGTTGTCAAGTTATGGTAATCAAAACTCATATCTAAACCTAGCAAATGTATTTGTTTAACAGAAAATATCGGCTGATATATCCAGTTGTTTGATCACCAAGTATCTGTCTCAAAAATATCAGTTGTCCTCTGATACAAAATTTTTAGGCTGGACATTTTTTGTTTGCTGTTGTCTTGACAGTAAACTCACGTCTGTGTTTACATAGCATGTCATTAACTCTGATATAAATGGCTGCCCTCTGACCAGCAGTGTGTTGTGTGTCTTTGCAGACTGCAGCCGCTCTGCATCAAGAGTCTGAACAACAAGGAGGTGGTGCGGGTGGCGGCCGGCGCTCACCATTCCCTCGCTCTGACGGCTCAGTCTCAGGTTGGTCATTGAATCGAAGTAGAAACTATATTTTAAAAGGATGAGCAGTTCTACATCAACAGGTTTTTTTGTTTTTGTTTTGACATTAAAAGGACAAAAGCATAGATCAGCAATGTCTTGATCATGCAAAACTAAGAAGTGGATATATATCAATAACCCTGACGCCACAGTGACCAATCAGGATCCAGAAATAAGCATGAAAATAAACCTGCTGTTGGCACAGAGCAGTGACATTAACCCTGTCAAAGCAAGTAAAAGCCCATAAATATTTTGTGTTTTCATTCAGAGACCTCACTCTTGTATGTGTGTGTACTTTATACCTTCCAGGTGTTTTCATGGGGCAGTAACAGCTCTGGCCAGCTGGGACACATGGAGTCACCGAGCACCGTCCCCCGCCTCGCCAAGGTGAGGAGACCACCACTCTTTTCCCGTTCATGCACATCAATCGTGTAAGTTGGTGTCTTTCAACATCTGCTTTCCTCATCCAGCTGTCAGAAGGGATCCGAGTGTGGGACGTGAGCGCAGGAGAGAGGCACACACTCCTGCTCGCAGATGGAGACTGCATCCAGCCCATCATTTACTACAGCGGGCAGCAGGTGAAGGAGGGCGAGGAGGAGGGGGGTAATGAGAAGGAGCTGCATCAGCAGGGAGGAGGAGAGGAGGAAGAGGAGGAGCAGGCGGGGGGCTACACCCAGCAGCCTGTTCTGCTGCCCTTCTGCATGAATGTACGTAGTTTAATGCTACAGGTTCTTGCTTTTAGCTCAGCACTTAGCTTCAGGTTGTGTGTTTGTACGAGTGTGAATGTGCGTTTCTTGTGTTTTTCCCAGCTTGGTTATGTGAGCAGTGTGTTCGCGGGTGGGCGGCGGTGCGTGGCACTCTCTGACAGGAATGTGATGGGCTTCATCGCCAGCCTCCACGAGCTCGCGTCAGCTGAGAGGAGGTTTTACTGCAAGCTGTGTAACATCAAGTCTCAGATCTTACGCCCTCTGCTGGAGCTGGGTAAGAAGGACACATCAGGAAGACGAAGGTTTTCCCAAAGTTTAAAAAAGTTTTCAGCAGCCTTGATTTTCTTCTTTTCCTATCCCATCCTTCTCTAGAGTCTCTGAGCTCGGCCCTCGGGCAGGTCATCTTCGGCCTCCTGCAGACACTGGCGAACATGTTTGGCCGTCTGTGTCACCTGACTGGGCAGCACGCCACCAGCCTCACTGCTAGCCTGCGGCGTTGTCGTGAGGTCAAAAGCCTTCTCATCTTGGAGCACACCAGTATTTTCCTCGACTGTTACAACGAGTACGTGTCCAAAAACAAAACACAACTTGAAACATTTGCTAAGAGTTTAAGTCCTTAACGCTTTTAGCTTTTGTGTGTATGAAGTTACTGCAGCGCCGTCGGAAACTTCCAGGTGATGGGAGGCTTCCAGGCTCTGACCAAACCATCCATGTGAGTGCACACAAACAATTTCTACATTAACTCCACATGTTTAAGAAAAGAAAAATTAAAAAGTGAATCCTTTATGATAAATCGGTGGTGATTTTCTCGTAGAGACTTGTTTGGGAAAGGTCCGGAGCTGCTCCAGAAGCTGTCAGAGTGCGGCGAGGAGAACCTCACCACAGCCGACCTCCTGGTGGTGCTCTTCTACCTCCCTGCACGCCACCTTCACGAATACAGCCGGCTGCTGCTCAAACTGGCCACCTGCTTCGAAGTGGTAGGTGGAAGAAACTTGAGCAGCAGCGCATGTGACCTCAAAGTTTGTATTCTGTTATTTCCTCTTTTTACTAACATCAGGTTTCATCTTGTGTTGTCATTTCTACACAGTTTAATCTCCTTGTTTTATAGTAACTTTCATATTTCCTCCTTAATAAATACTGGAATACAGGAAATTATTTGTATACTTACAAAATATATAAAGATGGGTTTTTTTTAAAATAATCCTTATCTTATATAGGTTTTAGATTTTTGGCCTAAATTAACTACTTTTTTTTGTTTGTTTGTTTTTGGGGTTTTTTAGTGTTCCACTGAGTATCAGAAGCTTCAGGACAGCTGCTCCAAGTTTGAAGCTTCGGTCTTGCAACTGAAGCGAAAAAGGAAAGAGGCCGACTACACTGTTCACTTCTGGAAGATCTTTCCTGGAAAAATGACGGTAAACTCTCTGTCCTCATCTTCTGTATCATTGCTCGCACCAAGCCTTCCACGTTCAGTCCCAAGGTGTTATGTGATGCTCCATAATGCCGATTGGCATCCTTGTTTGTCGTCAGGACTCTCTGCGGAAGCCTTACCGGCGGCTGATCTGCGAGAGCAGCAACAAAGGTCTGACCCTGCAGAATGCCGGCAGGTTCTCCGTCAACTGGTTCATCCTGTTCAACGATGTTTTGGTCCACGCACAGGTTAGACCCACACAGACACACGCGCTCACACTGAACGCTCCCGTCACTTCTTCGCCTCTTTCACCTTTATGAAGCCATCATATTTCAGACACTGTAACCTGGTGTGTTTCAAGCGTTTGTGTGTGCTTGCCTCCGTGCTGTCAGGGCGTGGCGCCTTGTAAAAATCTTGTAAGTATGCGGCCAGCAGCAAAACTCAGCATAGCGACCCAACTCACCCTGTCTCCCACCTCCTCCTCCTCCTTGTTTTGTGTGTGTGTGTGTGTGTGTGTGTGTGTGTGTGTGTGTGTGTGTGTGTGTGTGTGTGTGTGTGTGTGTGTGTGTGTGTGTGTGTGTGTGTGTGTGTGCGCGCGCGCGCTTTGGGGTGTGTGTGTGTGTGTGTGTGTGTGTGTGTGTGTGTGTGTGTGTGTGCGCGCGCGCGCTTTGGGGTGTGGGGGGACCCTGTGTGACAACATGTGGCCCTGTTGGACACACTTACTAAGGTGGACCCCCCCCAAATATCTGAATGAGTTTATGTTAGCGATGCACCTGTGCTACAACAAATATCAGTAATACTTTGTAAACGACCTGCAACTGAGGGTTTAATTCAACTGTAATTAAAAGATATTTTGCTGTATTTTACTTGAAATTACAATTTAATGATATTTACCTACAAATGCTTAAAGGTACGCTAGGATAGGGGGTAATAAGTCAGGTTTTTACAGGAAACAACGAGATAATTATACTGATTATATATAAAATGATTATACCAATAGTTATAAAATATTTTTTAAGCATATGAATAAGTTCCAACACTTTACAACCGTTTAAAATCAGACTGAATAATTTGGGTAATACTGATTTTGTTTTTTTTTGTTTTTTTGTTTTTTTTCTTCTTCTTCCGCCCTGTTCATTGCGCACAGAGATTTCTCCAGAATTTCCAGATTCTCTGAATATCCTGATGGTCATAGTATCTGCAATTTTACATTGAGGAGCATTGTTCTGAAATTATTTCACAATTCAGACAAGCATTTCTTTCGCAGATTGGTGAAACTCTCCCCACTTTAACTTCTGAGGTGCTGTCTTTTCTAAGATGCTCTCTTCTTACCCAGTCTGCCAATTAACCTAATTAAAAAGCAAAATATTCCTCCAGCTGTTTTTTAAATTTAATTTTAGTTTTTTTAAGTACCACTTACTTTTTCAGCCTTTTGTTTCCGTCCCACCTTTCTTGAGACTTGTTGCTGCCATCAAACTCAAAATGAACTAATATTTTTCATGAAACAGTCAAATGACTTCAAATTAGTTCAAACATTTGATATATTTTCTATATTCTAATGTGAGTAATAATGTGAATAGCAAATCATTTCTTTTTTCTTTTTTTTCTTTTGGGGGGGTTGCGATAAAGTTGGTTGCATGAGCTCAGTGGAAGGCAGCTATGTTCTCTCTGCTTACAAACATTTACGTGCATGTACGGAAAGACAAAGGAGGAAATTTTGTACTAAAAAATTGAAAGAACTTTTTGAAACGCACACGTGTTTACAGCGGTTTTCCTCGTGTTTCACACTCGTTGAGACAATATCAGAACCTGCGGGTGCATTGCTACCTAAACTACATGAATATGTCCACTATTGCCCAGCCTCCGTCCCCTCCTCTCCCCTTCGCCTGCTCCCCACCTGTGGGATTCTGCTTGGAAAGATGAACAGACAGTAACCAAGGCTCTTTTAAATCTGCTCTGACACATTGGAGTCTAAAATCTTTCATGTTAAGTTCTCCTTTCCCGGTAAAGGCTTGGTTTCTGCTGTTAGCTGAAAGCACAAATCCGTTTCCATTTAAAGTGTTAAAAAACCAACAGTTCCTGGTTCACTTCTCCACAGCAGTTTCCTTTCCCCTCTCCTTGCTTGTTTTCCTTTTTTCATTCTGTTTAATATTCTTCTTTATTCCTCTTCATCATCTCTAATGTGATTGTTGTGTGCATCTCGATTCCCCTCCTCGCTCTCTGACTGGCGCCTCCCTTGAATCATCCTCGTCTTGTCAGTGTTTTAAAAAGCCAGAAATGCACAAACAAGTTTGACCATTTTTAACGCCTTTAGCAGCAGGTGTTAGCAGGACGGTCAAAGTGGTGTCTGAAAGCAGAAGACCCGAGTGAGAAGCCAAAAGAAAAAGGATTAACTTCCTCTTTAAAGACGTGAGAACGACTGCTTTAGTCTTATGTTTAATCTTGGGTTTCTATTTTAAGCTTAAACATGTTTTTATGCAAGCCTGAAATACAGATAGTTGATTTTTACTATTCTTTAAAAAGAATAAACTCTCTCTGCTGTTATTCTCATAACAGTGGATCCAGAAGTAGAATTGTAGCCTTATAATCATCGTATTCTCATAAAAAGCGGGATTATGATGCCTGATGTTACCAGTACAGTCTGAAACAGAGTTACTGTAGTGGCGGTCATTAAAAAATGACAATAACAATAAGGAAAGGGTAAGAAAAATAATAATGGTGTTTAAAGCAAGCAGTGGTTTACAGATATAAAAATGTGGACTTGTTGTCGTTCCCAGTTTGCTTGTTCTCTTTTAAGCGTCCCGGTCGTTGGTGAAGTCTGTCGATCACCTGATGTGCTCATTCGTAGTGGTTGGGTTCATGTCGCTGTCTCTCTCACTCACCGTCGGTGGTTATATTCTCTTTGATGCCTTCTCTTCTTGTCTCTCTTTTCCATTTTATCTTGTTATCCTCCCGACATCATTTTTTCTCCCCCAGTTCTCCACCCATCACATCTTCCCTTTGGCCACGCTGTGGGTGGAGCCAATCCCAGAGGAGGACACGGGCCTGTAAGTTTGCAGCTTTTCTATGATAATTGAAGGAATTTCACAGGGAGCTTTTGGAGTCATTATTACACAAACCTTATCTTTGTAATTATATTTACAGTTCTTTGCAGAAGTTTTGAGCCAGGAAACTATGTTGCTAAGAAAATAGGAAATGGGTGCACTGAAAATACATGGAAATAAAATAGGCAAAAACAGATTTTGGACAATTGTAACGAGCTTGAAAGTCAATATTTGGTGTGACCACCTTTATTCTTCAACACAGCCTGAACTCTCCTAGTCATCCGCAAACCATGACCAAGTCTCCACTCTTATTTACATTTAAAAAAGAAAAGGATCATACTTAGTTTTTAACTTTCTCTTTAAAGAGCCTTACATAAGAACTGGATTGAAAAGCAGTGATAACAGGTCTGATGGAGTGATGAATACAGATTTGACATTTTGGGATTCAGATTATCGTCAGTATGCAGGGAGCAGGTTAGCAGAGAGGTACAACAGTAAGTGTCTGTAAAATACAGTAGAGGCTCTGTCATGGTTTGGATCTGCATTTCAGTCAGTGGTGTTGGAGATTTTGTTAATTAATGAATTACGAACTCAAAAAGTACCATCAGACTTTGACCCACCTGCAATACCATCTGGAAAGCATTTGATTGGCAACAGTTTAATTTTTCAACATGACAATGACCCCAAACACACTTCCAATAAAGTAAAAGCATACCTGGAAATAAAAACACACAGTGGAACTCTATCAGTCATGGATCGGCCTCCCCAGAGCCCGGACCTCAACATTATTGAAGCAGTCTGGGATCATGTTGACGGAGAACAGAACAAAAGACTTCAAGACTTTTGCACAGCACTGTATTATATTTATGCAACTATAATTGCACGGGCACATGAAGCAGAGATTAGTATCTCTGCTTCACAATGGAACAATGAATAGTTTCCATTGTTCCTGGGAAATACTTGAATGTTTACATTTTGCTCAGGGACCCCTTGGTAACTCATCATCAGCAGTGAGGGCTGGATCTGACTTAGAAACAGAGGGGCATTGCATGTTCATCATAAAGCATATTCTTCTTTATCATGCTTTTATACCATAATAGGAACCATAGTTTACAAAATGAACCTCATGAATTATTCACTAAGATTTGAAACTAGTGGCTTGGAGCATAATATGGAAAGTGTTTACTGAGATTTAATTCAGGGGAGAAGTAGGGTTATTTTGTCATAACTTGTAAATATCCATGTCTTGATCTTTCCTCACTGTTGCATCTGTGTAGTTTTTATATCGTGGTAAAACAAAGGGTATCTGTGCGTGTAGGTATGGGTTAAAGGTGATCACTCCTGAGGAGACGCTCACCTTGCTCGCCTCGTCTCCCATGGAGAAGGTAACTGTTTAAAAGCTGATGTTTACCTTTTTAAAAACTCAATTTCTATTTCTGAACTGGGCTGTTTGTTCATTCTTAGATCAAGTGGCTTCGCTCCATCAACCAGGCGGTGGACCAGGCCCTGAGCGGAAAAGGACAGGACGTGGCGTCAGGCAGCTCAGTGCAGAAGTTGGAGCCTCCCATCTCCAGAACAGCTTCGTACACGTTTTATAAGGAAGGGCGACTGAAGGATGCGACATATGAGGGTCGCTGGCTGTCTGGAAAGCCCAACGGCAGGTTGGATGTTCACACTGTTGCATTTACACTTAGATAATTTTACTTATATGTTGAGAAATTGGAAAGTGTTGTTTGTTTGTTTTCCCAGAGGTGTTTTGAAATGGTGTGATGGGAGAATATATACTGGGGCATTCAAGAATGGACTAGAAGATGGGTGAGTGCTGGAGCCTAAAATCTCCTAGTTGTTTATGGTAATTGTTCAATTTGTGTGTGGGTGTGTAAGCCTGAGAGCGTGATTTATCACCTTTTGTTTATGCAGCTTTGGTGAGTTTGTGGCCCCCAATAAGACGCTGAACAAGAACGACCACTATCAAGGTTACTGGAAGGATGGCAAGATGCACGGCCTGGGGACATACAGGTGAGCAGCATGAAAATGTATTATTTTCAGCAGCATGCCCTTTATTATAATTACTATTATTATGATTACGATGATGTTTGGCTAGATTTAATGCACAATTCTGAGTTCATTTTGGATTTCTAATCCACACACGGTCTAACGTATACATACATGCTCAAGTACAGTGGGGCAAAAAAGTATTTAGTCAGCCACCGATTGTGCAAGTTCCCCCACTTAAAATGATGACAGAGGTCAGTAATTTGCACCAGAGGTACACTTCAACTGTGAGAGACAGAATGTGGAAAAAAAATCCATGAATCCACATGGTAGGATTTGTAAAGAATTTATTCGTAAATCAGGGTGGAAAATAAGTATTTGGTCACCTCAAACAAGGAAAATCTCTGGCTCTCACAGAACTGTAACGTCTTCTGTAAGAAGCTTTTCTGTCCCCCACTCGTTACCTGTATGAATGGCACCTGTTTGAACTCATCATCTGTATAAAAGACACCTGTCCACAGCCTCAAACAGTCAGACTCCAAACTCCGCCTTGGCCAAGACCAAAGAGCTTTCGAAGGACACCAGGAAAAGTATTGTAGACCTGCACCAGACTGGGAAGAGTGAATCTACAATAGGCGAGCAGCTTGGTGTGAAAAAATCAACTGTGGGAGCAATCATCAGAAAATGGAAGACATACAAGACCACTGATAATCTCCCTCGATCTGGGGCTCCACGCAAGATCTCATCCCGTGGGGTCAAAATGATCATGAGAACGGTGAGCAAAGATCCCAGAACCACACGGGGGGACCTGGTGAATGACCTGCAGAGAGCTGGGACCAAAGTAACAAAGGTCACCATCAGTAACACACTACAACGGCAGGGAATCAAATCCCGCAGTGCCAGACGTGTTCCGCTGCTGAAGCCAGTGCATGTCCAGGCCCGTCTGAAGTTTGCCAGAGAGCACATGGATGATACAGCAGAGGATTGGGAGAATGTCATGTGGTCAGATGAAACCAAAGTAGAACTTTTTGGTAAAAACTCAACTCGTCGTGTTTGGAGGAAGAAGAATACTGAGTTGCATCCCAAGAACACCATACCTACTGTGAAGCATGGGGGTGGAAACATCATGCTATGGGGCTGTTTTTCTGCCAAGGGGACAGGACGACTGATCCGTGTTAAGGACAGAATGAATGGGGCCATGTATCGTGAGATTTTGAGCCAAAACCTCCTTCCATCAGTGAGAACTTTGAAGATGAAACGAGGCTGGGTCTTCCAACATGACAATGATCCAAAACACACCGCCCGGGCAACAAAGGAGTGGCTCCGTAAGAAGCATTTGAAAGTCCTGGAGTGGCCTAGCAAGTCTCCAGACCTCAACCCCATAGAAAATCTGTGGCGGGAGTTGAAAGTCCGTGTTGCTCGGCGACAGCCCCAAAACATCACTGCTATCGAGAAGATCTGCATGGAGGAATGGGCCAAAATACCAGCTACTGTGTGTGCAAACCTGGTAAAGACCTATAGTAAACGTTTGACCTCTGTTATTGCCAACAAAGGTTATGTTACAAAGTATTGAGTTGTATTTTTGTTATTGACCAAATACTTATTTTCCACCCTGATTTACGAATAAATTCTTTACAAATCCTACCATGTGGATTCATGGATTTTTTTTCACATTCTGTCTCTCACAGTTGAAGTGTACCTCTGGTGCAAATTACTGACCTCTGTCATCATTTTAGGTGGGGGAACTTGCACAATCGGTGGCTGACTAAATACTTTTTTGCCCCACTGTATATACATGAATTCACTTACAATGCTTTAACCTAATAAGGCTAAGACCTATTAACTTCTCATTAGTGATTATGATTGACTACAACTGGTAGTTTGTTTGCCTCATTAGTTTGACCAATTCTCAAAACAATGTGGAAGTCACCAGCATCACTGTCCACAGCGAAGAACATCACCATGGACTGAGAGGGTGTTGATCAAAAAAGAAAATGCCCACATTAACGAGCCAAATGCCTTCTAGAGAAAAGTTTTATGGTCAGACGACACAAAGATTGAACTTTTTGACCACAATGACAAGACGCATGTTTGGAGGAGTAAAGGTGAGGCTTTCAAACCTAAGAGCACTGTCCCAGCTGTCAAACATGGTGGGAATATCATCATGCTCTGGGGCTGTATTGCTGCCAGTATTACTGGTATCCGTGGTACTGGTATATTGCACAAAGGGGAAGGAATAATGAAGAAGGAATACCTCCAAATTCTTCAACTCCATCTCAAATCATCAGCTAGACTGTTGAAACTTGGACACAGTTGGTATTCCAACAGGACAATGATCCCAAACACACATCAAACCTGGTTTTATTAAATGGATAAAGCATGCTAGCATTAAGCTTCTGGAATGGTGCTCCCAAAGCCCCAACCCATGAAAATTTGTGGACAATGCTTAAAAGCCGGATCCATGCCAAGGAACCAAACAATGAAGTGTTGATTGCTACAAAACGTGTCTGGTCGAGGTGCAGTATATATATTTGACCCTGTGTGTGCTTTCTTTCTTATGAAGATGAGCTAACTATCAGCAACCGTATTTAAACATACTTATAACAGTTTTGAGGGAGATTTCTCATTAGCAAATGTTGTCACCTGATAAAAGAAGTTCTTCTTGCTTGCTTTCCTTAAAATCAGAGACGACATAGGAAGCATTTTAGCAGTGAAATTTTTCAATAAAAGAACAGATTGAGGTTCAGTCATAGATGAAACAGCTGTGTTGTAAGAGAGCACCCCTCCTCTATCTGACTGCAGGTATGCCAGCGGTGAAGTTTATGACGGGTCCTTTCAGGAGGGCGTGCGGCACGGTCACGGCATGCTGCGCAGTGGCAAGCTGAACACCTCGTCCCCCAGCGTCTTCATTGGTCAGTGGCTGCAGGACAAGAAGACCGGCTATGGAGTCTTTGACGATATCACCAAGTACGCTCATTCCCACACTCAGACAGTTCTTTTGCCTATAAATTTACTGGCAGCTTTCTGATATTACACATATGAAGGGATAAATAGGCTGCTGTCTGTTTGCTTTCCAGAGGAGAGAAGTACATGGGCATGTGGCAGGACCACCAGCGGCAGGGCACCGGAGTGGTGGTCACCCAGTTTGGCCTGTACTATGAAGGAGCTTTTAAAGACAACAAGATGATGGTGAGCAGCTCAGAGGTTTTATCCCCAGTTGTCTCAGTGTGTCACAACAGCAGACGTTCTTCAGTTTTCATGTTTTTTCAAAGCACATCTGTAGTTCGGCGTATGACATTAATCTGTGTATTTTCCTGTTATTTTTGCCGTCTCACAAGCAAAACTATTCATAACAACATTTTTAAGCTAAAGTAAATTAAACCCTGCTTAAAAATATTTTTTTCCACAGTTCTGGTGATTTTCCTTTTGATGGAAGGACAAAATCAATTTTTTCATATTCAGGAAAAACCCTGAAGTAGAACAATTTAAATCATTCATAAATCATACAGTAGTATAATATTCAGTCATTTATTCTATTCTTTTATTCATTTTCCTTCAAATATATGTAGATGATGTAAGTACCAGAGCTGCTTTACGCTTTTTTTATTTTTTATTAAATTCTCAGTAGAGCTGGGCATCATCAGAAATGCCTGAAGGAAGGGAGGAAGGAAGGAAGGAAGGAAATAAAGCAATGTTCACAGACATGAGGTCACAAAGAATAATCACAATATAAGTGTAATAGAAAATTAAAATACAGGTGATAGCAATTCAAAATAAAGTTGTGACACAGAAAAGATCATTAAAAACATTTACTATCATTAAGATTCTCAACAGTAAGTCTGGTTAATGAACAAGCTGTCAGCTGCTTGTAGATTCAGATAAACGTAGATGTGAGAGGTACGAGTCTGTCATGAGGAACAACCAACACATCCTGAGCCTGTCATCGAGCCGCAGTGTGTTTAGTAAGAAGCTGAGATCTGTCCATTGTCCGTTTAGGGCTCTATAAGTAAGTACAAAAAAAAAAAAGTATTTTAAAATCTAAGCCAGTAAACAGAGCTTTACAGGAAGAAGCACAATGACATAAATGTGTGAGTAATTGTCTCTAGTTCAGCTGGAAAAAGGAAAAACAGTTTACAATTTAAATATGTTCCTTAAATGAAAGAAACCGGAAGCCCAGAGATGAAATAATACAAACGCATAATGCAGAAATGTCACATTTACAGATTAACAGTGAGCTCATTGGAGCTCTGTGTGTTTGTGTGTTCTTGTAGCAAACACTGTAACAGCAGCTCTAGGGCTGGGCGATATGGCCTAAAATCTATATCGCGGTATAATTTGAAGCACGTGCGGTAACGATATATATCACGATATATTCTCCTGTATAATGTATTTTCAACACTATAAGGCGCACTTAAAATCCTTTAATTTTCTCAAAAGTCGAGAGTGTGCCTTATGTATGAATTCTGGTTGTGCTTACTGACCTCGAACCGATTTAGGCGTGCAGAAATCTGTTAAAAAATGTTTTAGTACAACTTTGGTAAACCGCACTGCTTAATGGATACTATACACGGGCCAAACTTCAGTCAGGAGAACAACTGAGATTTTTCATCCACAATACAAGGTTAGTTTTTAATATACTGCAACAACATGGGAATAGAGCAGCTGCGAGAGAATTCAACATTAATGAATCAATGGTAGGGAAGTGGAGGAAGTGCAGGGCGATCGTGGCTCAAGAGTGTGGAGTTCACCTTGTAATCGGAAGGTTGCCGGTTCGAGCCCCGGCTCAGACAGTCTCGGTCGTTGTGTCCTTGGGCAAGATACTTCAACTACCGCCTACTGGTGTTGGCCAGAAGGGCCGATGGCGCAATATTGCCTCCACCAGTGTGTGAATGCGAGAGTGAATGAATAGTGGCATTGTAAAGCGCTTTGGGTGCCTTGAAAAGCGCTATATAAATCCAATCCATTATTATTATTATGGCAGCCTCGCTTCTGTCAGTCTACCCCAGGGCAGCTGTGGCTACAACTGTAGCTTGCCTCCACCAGTGTGTGACTGGGTGTGTAAAGTGCTTTGGGGTCCCTAGCAGGGGACCAGTAAAAGCACTATACAAATACAGGCCATTTACCATTTTACCATTTTGGCTTTCCCCATATTTTAAAAGTGCTTCATCTCTTTGTTATGACTGTCGCCCGGCATAATTTGCAGACGATAATGGTAGTAGCCGCTGCGATGCTTTCGACCAAAACAGGCGCAGCTTGATGACATCATCAACATGCGCTATCGCGGTAGAACGGTATAGTCAAAATCTGTATGGTTGGCCAAATTTATATCGTTTCTATCGCCCACCCCTAAGCAGCTTATATTAGGGGTGCAACGATACAGAAAATTCACGGTTCGGTTCGATATTTTTTTCGATACAAAAAAAATGTTCATGCCTTTTTAATTTGTCATTTATTAAAATTATAAATATATATTTTAACTCAAAAGTACAGTTTTTAAATTTAACCCTAACCCTTGTGCGTGTTTTTTATTTTGACAGCGAATGCGCACCTGCGGACCACTTATGTGCAGCCCTGGTTATTTAGCTCATCATATTGCAGCCACAGAAATTATTTTGTCCATGAAACCATAAAGCTGCACTTTCTTTTTGCCTTATAGTCTGATTTGTCATAACTTTTCCGTTTTGTGGTAAGCTTTTCTTTGGCTGTCACTTCTTCACCCTGACCTGTCTTATTTGGCTCAGCAGAACTAAAATATATATACTGCTGCTTTTACACGCGCACTCACATAAGCTCAGCGATTCTCTGCGCGATCAACCTCTCACATGTTTAAGCTTGCTGCGGGAGATTTCACTTGTCATGTTTGTGTAGTAAGCTAACGATTAATAAGACGATGTCAGAGGAATTGGTGCACAAATTATCATCACTCACCAATCAAATCAAATCACTTTTATTGTCACATCACATGTGCAGGTACATTGGTACAGTACATGTGAGTGAAATTCTTGTGTGCGAGCTTCACAAGCAACAGAGTTGTACAAAATACAATAACGTAAACAAGCAAAATACAAGAATGGAACTAATGAAACTAATAAATATATGTACAATATATAATCAGTGCTGTCCGAGCGATTGCAAAGTGAGCAAAAAAACAAGCGCAAATTCAAACGCGACTTCAATGTCACATATTGACAGTGGCTCACCGATCCCAATGACATAATTACCCAGCTACATTTCCGAAAGAATGCAAAAGCATTGACATATATTTTTCCTTCCTACAATAGCCCGACGGGCAGGGCAGAGATAGATTTTGGTAGCCCGACTGAAAAAATCGCTAGCCCCGGGACGTCGGGCTAGCGATATTGCAAGCCCTGTATCTGATTGAGGAATCACTCATCTTTGGAAAAGAGAGTTTATTACAGAGAAATGGCTCTTTCCAAAATAAAAGCTATACTATACGCTTCTTCTGGGCTATATTCTCAGCAGCATATTAAACATATCAGGTCCCCATAAGGAGACTCATGTGCTAACGGCTCTCTAAATGACTCGGCTAAAGTTTGTAGCATGCATGCTTGTTGTTTTTGTACTAGGATGATGTAAATGTGCAGTCATATTCGTTGTGTTCCCACTAGTGCTTTCAGGTTAATCTCGTTGAAATGACGTTAACGCCACAACACGGCAAATCTCCGTTAACGAGCTACCCCTGATAGCCCCGTGCATGGGGCTAGACGGCCAACACGTTAACGAGCTAACTGCGATAACACACTAGTTCCCACCCATGTAATTGAGCATTACATGGCACATCCAACATACTGTTTTACTTTAGTCCATGACGCGCTTACCTTCAGGGTCATACATCACATGAAAACCAAAATAATTCCAAACGCCAGATCTGAATGAGAGTGGGGGAGGTCCATGTTACAAGGAGAGCTTAACTTCTGTCTCGCTAGCTTGCCCTGCGCTCTTCCTTCGATGCTGTCTGTGTTGAGCGCTCAGTGGATCTGGGCTCGACAGTGTAGCCTAGGCGGAGTAGTCGAACACAGATTCACTGAGCGCTCAACACAGACAGCATCGTCAGAAGGAAAGTTGATGAAATAAATTACAAATTTTGTATTGTTCGATACATATGCGTACCAAACAGAAAGCACTGTATCGAACGATGGTGGTGGCTAACCAACTGGACATAGTGGTGGTAGACAAACAGAAGAAGACGGCCGTAGTGATCGATGTAGCGGTCCTGAATTACAGCAATATCAGGAAGAAGGAACACGAGAAGCTGGAGAAATACCAAGGGCTCAGAGAAGAGCTCGAGAGGATGCGGAGGGTGAAGGTAATGGTGGTCCCCGTGGTAATCGGAGCACTAGGTGCGGTGACTCCCAAGCTAGGCGAGTGGCTCCAGCAGATCCCGGGAACAACATCGGAGATCTCTTTTTTTTTTTTTTAAATATTTTTATTGAGAGACAAGTGTACAGTAGTTTATAATGACAACACAATCTGTTCCCCTCACATATTTTTTAGTTTTTCTTACATGAACAGACACAATAACACACACACAGGCACACCTACACACACGCTTAAGTAAACAAACAAAACAAAACCTAATAAGAAACCCAAAACAAACACAAACCCCAAAAGGGGGGGGAAAAAAAAAGGGGGGGGGGGGGGGGGGAAGAGACATGATATTAATCAGCTGGTAGAGCGTTTAATGACTTGCAATAGTCCACGAAGGGGCCCCAGATAGAATAAAATTCTCTGTATTTGCCCTTCGCCACAAGGCCTATCTTTTGCAATTTAAGAGATGACATCACATCTCTAAACCAAAAAGAAACTGAAGGTGGCTTTGAAGATTTCCAAAGGAGTAAGATGCAACGTCTAGCCAAAAGTGATGTAAAGGCTAATATTTTGAAGTGTGTAGGGTCGGTTAGACCAGTGTTGACTGGAAGCCCAAAAACAGCTAGAAAAGGGTCCATGCAGATTTGGGTCCCAAGAGCTTTGGAAAGAATAACTGAATACTGACTCCAGAAGCCATGGAGTCTTGGGCACAGAAAGAACATATGGCCTAGGTCACATGGGGTGGCATGACATCTCTCACACTGATCCATCACTTGTGGGTAAATCTCAGACAGACGAGACTTTGAATAGTAAACCCTGTACAACACCTTGAACTGGATGAGTTGTAACCTGGCACAGGACGTACTATAACGGACATTGGATACTGCTTTCTCCCATTGCTGATCCGAAAAAATTATTCCTAACTCCCGCTCCCAAGCCCCCCTAATTTTAGCAACGGAATGGACATTTAAATCCATAAGTTGTTTATATATTAAAGATATAATTGACTTCTTATTGGGTTTAAGGGATAAGAATTCCTCCCACGGTTGGACATTTGGGAGAAGAGGGTAGGAGGGGAAGAGAGCAGAAGTGCAATGCCGTGCCTGAAAATAACGGAATAGATTGGTAGCCAGAAGATTTGTTTCTGAACACAGGTCTAAAAAAGTTAAGAAAGTGCCATCTTTATAGAGATCCTTAAATGTATTAATACCATGATGCTTCCACTGTACATAGGTACCATCAATGAGGCCAGGAGTAAACAGATGGTTCTGCGTGATGGGCATGTGTACTGACGCAGAGATGTACTTAAAATGACTCCTGAATTGTGACCAGACCCTTAGACTAGACTGTACCACGGTATTTTGGGTGAAATGAGAAGGCTTAAGTGGTAGTGGAGAGAATAATAAAGCTTCTAAGGATGAGGAAGTGCACGACAGGCGTTCCAGTTTGCACCACAGCAGGTCTTGAGATTCAAGCCAATGGGTCAATTTGTGAACATGAGAGGACCAATAGTAAAATAAAAAGTTAGGCAAGGCAAGACCACCATCAAATGTCAGTCTCTGTAATAATGATTTCCTCACCCTGGGGTGTTTCCCTCCCCACAAAAACGATGTAACTAGCTGGTCTAACTTTTTGAAAAAAGCTTTAGGTAAAAATATAGGAATACTCTGAAACAGAAATAACAATCGAGGCAAAATGTTCATCTTTACAGCATTGATCCGACCAATTAGGGACAAAGGTAGCGATTTCCATCTCTGAAAATCTGATTGAATTTGAGTCATTAAAGGGGAGAAATTGGAAGAGTATAGAGAAGACAAAGTACGAGTCATGTTAACTCCCAAATATTTAAAGCCAGCAGGGCTAAGTCTAAAAGGAATGTCAGATTGTTTAAGTGTAAGACTTAAAGAATTTATGGGGAAACATTCACTTTTAAGAAGAAACATCGGAGATCTCTGTCCAGAAGAGCGCAGTCCTGGGAACAGCTAAGATACTGCGCAGGACCCTCAAGCTCCCAGGCCTCTGGTAGAGGACCCGAGCTTGAAGGATAAACCGCCCGCAGGGGCGTGCTGGGTGTTTTATATATATAAAAATAATAATAATAAATGTATGTTTAAAATGGGAGATGATGACTCTTTCAGGGCACTGGTGTCCTTCTGTCAGAGGACGACACGACGTACGAGGGCGAATTCTCAGACGACTGGACCCTCAGTGGAAAGGTAACTAAATATGAATACTTTAAATTTTTTCTTCTAAATCTAATACCGAGTGCAGGTACTTGTTATTAAATGTCCTGGCTCTCCCTCAGGGCGTGCTGACCATGCCCAATGGTGACTACCTGGAGGGCTCCTTCAATGGCGAATGGGGCTCTGGTCTCAAAGTGACGGGCTCCTACTTTAAACCACACCTGTTCGACACCGACAAGGACAAGACCCAAGCCATGTAAGCTCATGAGTGGTCTCATGTTTGTTAAAGCAAACTTTAATTTGTCTGTATATACTTTATATTGTTTGTTGATGCGGCAGGAAGCTGGGTCATCTGTGTGTGTGTGCCGAGGATAAGTGGCCGGCGGTTTTCGAGGAGTGTTGGAGTCAGCTGGGCTGTGAGGCTCCGGGCCGAGGGGAGCCCGAAAAGGCCTGGGAGAACATTGCTGTGGCCCTCACCACCAGCCGGCGACACATCCTGGACAGGTACCACCTGACGCCTTCTTATTGGTCATAAAACTTCTCGTTGAAGTAAAAACATCTCAAATCTAAAATTCCCAATGTTTGTGCATCCCAGTCCGGATGTTTTGTCTCGATCTCACAACAAAACGCTGGAGAGTCTGGAAGTTATCCCGCAGCACGTAGGGCCGATCACCATGGACAGATACAACGCCATCCGCCTCTACCTAATCAAGGTGGGTTCACCGAGTCGACGAAGTAAAAGTACCGGTGGCAATAACAACTGCTGATATACTAACCTGCAAACAGGTTTTTAGAGTATATTGGAGCTCTTTAACTGGCTGCAACTAATGATTATTGTGCTGATTGATTTTTTTTTTTTTTTCCTTGATTAGAGCGTTCACTGACTGGTTTGTAATAATTCAAACAATAATGAGAAATACGACCATAACAACATAAAACTGAAAGTCCTAAATGAATAACTCTACACATATAATTTTAACAGCTAAAGCTCAAAATCATTAACGCTGAATAAAAATTCTGGTCATCTTGTTTACCTGATCAGAGTGTTGCAGAGCATTAGAGGGAGGGTTATCGATGAGACCCCTGAGCAGGCACAGCATTGACAAAATGATCCTTTGTCCTCCAGGCGTGTGACACTCCGCTGCACCCTCTGGGTCAGCTGCTGGAGACCCTGGTGGCGGTCTACAGGATGACCTACGTGGGTGTTGGCGCCAACCGTCGGCTCCTACATCAGGCCGTCAGCGAGATTAAATCTTACCTCAACCACATCTTCCTGATTGTCAGGTAGTCACTGTGAATGGATCCAATGTCCTTCATGTCTGCATAACAGCCAAGATAGCCTCATAATGTCCTCAGGCTGTCAGTAATGCGGAGAGGAGGGGGAACTGTGAGATGAGCTTATTGATTTCAAAGGCAAATAAACATTTCTCTAGATGACTCTACACGATTTTATTGTATGTTTTTCTTTGCTTTGGTTCAGATTTTTATTCCCAGACCTGCCAGAAGAGGGCGGTCTAATCCCAGAGCCGACCACCGACCTGCAGGAGAAGAATGAGCCCAATTCTACTGATGCCCTGCCGGAGTCTCCCAAACCTGCGTAAGGATGGATCCACGTCCCGCTGCTGCCATATCTCCGGTGAGCGGGCTCTGGTTATTAACGACTTCCTCCGTGTGTTTGTGTTTCAGCCGCGTGGTGAGCAGCTCGGCTCTGCTGCTTCCTGTCCTTCTGCCCCGTCTCTACCCGCCGCTCTTCACCCTCTACGCCCTGGACAAGGAGAGAGAGGACGACGTGTACTGGGAGTGCGTCCTGCGCCTCAACAAGCAGCCCGACCTCGCCCTGCTCGCCTTCCTGGGCGTCCAGCAGTACGTCAGAGCTGAACATGCGGCAGTAGAAGAGTTTGTTTTTATTTTATGCAGATCCATAAATACTACTACTTCTTCTTCTTCTGTTTTCCTCCTGTCAGAAAGTTTTGGCCTGTTTCCATCCCAGCATCTTTGCCTGCGCCTGGCGAGAAGCAACTGGTATCATTTTGTTCATATTTTCCAAAACTAGCTCAGATGTTTTGGGGCTGTGCTGACATTGATTGTGTTTGTTAATTTCCTTTAACTTGTTTTGTTTTGGATTTTTTTTCTTTTTACTTAATCTTAATCTTAAGTTAAATATTTGCTAATTTTCACATGACACTGTTAAAGACAATTCATCTCAAAGGTAAAAGATCCTGTTTAGTTCATTTTTATGATGGGTTTAAACTGATAGTGATCTCTCAGTTCAGTCTTTTAAGTCTCCTTACTGTTGTTAAGAATTTTATTTCTGTAGTACTTTTTTAAAGACAAAGGGGGTGAGGGGATGTTGTTTGCATCCATTATTGTTATAAAGATGTAAAGCGTGTTTGTTCTGCTGTGCGACTTGTCCAGGTCATCTCCAGCACCAAAGACGCCTGCTTTGCTTCTGCAGTGGAAACACTACAGCAGATCAGGTACGGCTCCATTCAACGGCTTCTAATACTTTTAAAGAAAATACAGCAGAGGGGAGGGGCAGTGGTTGGTTCCTTCATCTAGAAGTCCTCTTTTCTTTTGCAGCACAACTTTCACGCCATCAGACAAGCTGCAGGTGATCCAGCTCACTTTCGAGGAGATCACACAGGAGGTCCAGGCGCTTCTGAAGCAGGACTTCCTGTGGTCCATGGACGACCTCTTCCCTGTCTTCCTCTATGTAGTACTACGAGCGCGGTGAGCATTGAACCACAGAAAAAGCACAGTAATGCACACATTTACAGAAATAAATGGCGAAAATGAGGTGTGGGCAGAAACACAAGCAGTGGAGAATGGCCTAAAAAAAACTGCAAGGGCTTTTGCTATTTTTGTAAGCATAACCAAAAGTTTTAGGTTTCAGCTTCTTAAATGTGGAGGTTGTTCTACGTGATGGTGGGGAAGGAAATTTTAGTCAATAATACTGCTGTTCAACTTATTCAAAGACCTACACCCATCCCAGCTGCTCTCAAATGACTTGACAGTTGTAGCAGATCAGTGACATGCTTCACAGAACGGAGTTTGCACTATAAACATGAGAAAATGTACACTCATTGGCCACTTCATTAGGCACACCTGATCAACTGCTCATTAATGCAAATATCTAATCAGCCAGTCGCATGCTTGTATGGAGACGTGCTCGAGTTCAAACTGAGCATCAGAATAAGGAAGAAGGATCACTTCAGTGATTTTATGTGGCATGGTGGTTATTCTGAGCATTTCAGAAACTGCTGATCTAGATTTTCCCCAACACATATTTTGGTCTCTAGAGGTCTGAAAAAGAAAATAATCCATTGAGCAGCAGTGAAAATGTCTTGCTGATGCCAGACTCCTTCAAACTGATAGTAAAGCAACAGTAACTCAATTAACAACTTGTTACAACCACACCAGGTGCCACTCCTCTCAGCTACTAACAGGAAACTTTGGCTACAAATCCCTCAGTCTCACCAAAATTGGACAATAGAAGACTGGAAAAACATCATCTGGTCTGATGAGTCTTGGTTTCACCAACATTACAGTCAGAATTTGGCCTTACTGCCTCATATCAATGTGTCAGGACCAAAATCTCTAAGCAATGTTTCCAGCACCTTGTTGAATCTATGCCATGAAGAGTGAAAGAAGCTCTGAACCAAGAAGAGGGACAAACCTTGAACTAGGAAGGTGTACCTAATGACTTTGTGGTATGCGAGTGTGGAGCATATCCCCATGCAGTACACACATACACATGAGAAACAAATGTCTTGGATTGTCTTTTAGCACAGAGTGAGTCATTTTATATTTGTCAGATAATCCATCATCAAACATGGTCAAGAGGTTCAGCTCAGTGGCTGAAATGAGTGAAAATGAGGCAGAGCAGAAGAGCTAGTGGCTACCATTTGCTAGGTCCACATATGGCACCTCATGGTGGACTCTTTTAGCGTCACAGCCTTGGTACAATACGAGAAACTGGACATGACGAGCAAGGAGCAGATCTGACTCAAAGGTTGGCTTTTTTTTTTCTTTCTCTCTTCAGTATCAGGAACCTCGGTTCTGAGGTCAGTCTGATCGAAGACCTGATGGACCCCTGCGTCCAGCACGGAGAACACGGCATTATGTTCACCACCCTCAAGGTAACGCACATGCAGCTCACGCTGCTTTGTCTGCAAGCGTTTCAAAACTTTTAGGTCACTCAGGTATCTCTCCCCCTGCAGGCCTGCTACTACCAGATCCAGCATGAGAAGGTCACTTAAGACGAGACTGCTGCTAAGTCCTCGGTGACCTTCATGCTGCTGATTTTCCACTCCCCTCCTCTCAGCTCCAGTAGCCGGGCATGAGGATGACTGACAGGGAGGAGGAGGGGTCATAAGAACAGGTCGTCGAATGCTGCTTGGACACATCCCGTCACAGACCCTCCCTCCCTGAAACACTCATCATCCACAGGTGATGAAGGTAGAAATGTCGCCGTGATGACAGACGCGAGCACAGTCGCACCATCCATGTGGGTGGAGTTGGGGAATAAAGATGACTGTTATTAAATCACCTTTAGCAGGGAGGGAGTGCAAAGTTTGTCTGTGGGATACCGGACCTCATTTTTTCTCCTTAAAATTTTTAATCTTAAAAAAAAACAAACAGTAAATCTGGAAACATGAATTATTTTCAGTGAAAGCTACATGAAGAGGAAGTAACTCTATAAACTGTGGATTCATAAACTTTATAATCTGAGATGGATGCCTATGGTTAGTGGCTGTTAGGCACTGCAGGGGGGGAGCCGGTCCTGAAGGAAGGTTTTTGTTTTGTTTTTTTGTTTTTTTTTCTTTTGCAAGTAAAACTGACACTTGTTCAAAGTTTCCTTGGAGAGGATTTATCTGGGCAAGCTGACTGCCCATTTTCATACTGTATTTAAAGAAAGAACGAGTTACAGCATCAGTGAACGGACCTGAATCTAAACAGTTGCTTATAAAGATTTTTTTTATTTCTTCATTTGAAGCGCAAGCTTCAGCCGGATTGTTGACTTGAAAGCGTACTCACACGTCCTCTGAACATAACCTCAGACTGTTACATTTAAAATGCGTATCCTTCCTCTGGCCTTTAGTGCATACATTATTAGGTGTCTGTTTTTTGGGGGATATCAGCTGTAGAGATGCTCAACTTGTGGTGCTCAAAGCAGCAAAGCAAATGCGTTTAAATATCTTGTAAGTAAGACTGAAAAACTTTTTGTTTCACCTCATCTCTCCTCACATCACTGTCACTCACAACAGCTGCTGACTTGATGAGGATTTAGTTGCTTTTCATGCCATTTAAAAGTGGTATCTAAGGTAAAATCAAAAGCGACTTCACCACCACTTTGGAGTTTTTGGCTCAATTACAGAAGCACATTTGCGATCATGTGGGTCTTTACCTATCTGTGATCTGCAAATACCTGAACTAATTTTCTGACATAGCATCAAAACAGATCCTGAAAAGACTTTCTGGAAAAAGCTTAATTTACTTCCTGCTTCTGCTAACACCAGCATGTTACTGGTTACAGAGCCGTCACTTTAATCGTCTACACAGCAGGTTCTGTTACCATTAACGAGGCTTCAGAAATGAGGTCTAATTTTAGAAATCATGATCTGGGTATTTTAATAAAATGGTGGAACTATTTTCTTTGACCACCTACAGACCAAACAAGCTAACATCAGAGCTCAGCCAAGCGGCTGCCGTCCATGTTTGTCCTGTCATATGATACTTATCGACTTAAAAAATAAAATCGATTTGGAAATGTACAGGGATCCATTTCCAGGTGTACTGGGAGCAGTGGTGGTTGGAAGAACGAACATAGTTCCTGTAGTCTAGAAATTGATGAGTTTTCAAGACTTCTTAATGCCTTGAGCACCACAAGGTGTACAGTGCCACCTGGTTTGTTTTATGTTCATAAGATTAAAGATAAGACTTATACCTTTAGAGGAAACAATAAAAAAAAACAACCAGCACTGCAGGCCAGAGGAAAAATATGTATTTAATGTTTTCTTTTGGTTTTTTTTAAGATGAGCTTTTCATTATTCAGTCCACAGAAATGTCTTTTCATTGACAGCGTTTTGCAGGAGGTGTCTTTGGTTTGTATTTCTGAGCCCAGTGTTCGCAGGACAGTCTTACAGCTCTGCAAGGTGGTGGTAGGAAGTGGAAATTTGGCGCTTTTGGAGAACCTGTGTTGCTCTTTATTACAGTCTTATTTATTAGTCTCACTAATAAAAAAATAACGATTCGAATCTTTAATCTTAGGAGTTGAGGACAAGATGTGGTTTGTTTTTTTTTTAAATGTTATTCCCAAAAAAGCTGAAAATTCCTTCTGCTTTTTAGAGATAAAAGTTTTGTTTTGTTTTTTTACAGTACAATGACAGTGACGTTGTACAATTCACTTATATTGTATTAACGCTACCTGACGGTTTGTTTCCACTCTTTCTTACCACCTGAGAAGCTTTCTCGTTCATCACTGCTTCATTTTGAGCAACTAGCCATCCACTTCCTCGCTCTGTGGTTACACTTTTTAGCTTTATGCAAATCAGCAGTGTCTGTAACCTTTCCCTAATGTGAAGACATATTTAGCATCTCCTTTGTCCATTTCTTGTTTGAAATGTTTGCAGAAACTCATTTTGCTGGATTGTTTGTAGAAATCGTCCTTTAGCAGTATGCAGAGACGTTTGATTTGTATGCTGCAGGAAGCTGCAAATATCCTGACAGTGTTTCTATTAATCATGTGGAGGCAGGCCACACAGCCAAGGAAGGAAACTAACCACCAGCTAAAGGTCTAAACCTCACTGATCTGCAAAATAATCAATGCAAGCGGTCCAATGTGAATTCTGATTTAATCACAAGAAGGACAGAAATGTGTATTTTGCCTTTTGCGAGTGATGTCTGAGCCGAGAAGCAGGCCGCTTTAACGTTGCTGTTATAGATATAATAGAGTTCAAAGCTTCACACCATCTGCTAATGCTGCCCCCCACCCCCAACCATCAGGCACTGTTGCTTACTTGTGATCTGCGTCACACATGCCACTTTAAAAAGGGATTAAGAGGGGATTCTTCCTTTTGTTGCTGTTCATGCCCTGGTCTGATAGTTTCGACAATAGAAATAGCAGCAGATCAGAGGTAAAGCCGCTGCTCTCGCCCTGCGGGATATTCGAAAATCAAGCAGAAAATTGTTTGTCAGAGGTTGTAAAATTTAAACCTGCTCATGGGAACTTCTTATACTGTTGAACCTAAACTGATATGTGATGATGTTGCTGCTTGTATCTGAGGTGAAGTGTGGTCCTCACACGTGCAGTAAAAATCATTTTATAATCTTCCGTCTGTGTTCATGAGCCCAAATGTGCTCGACCCTCGTGGAAATGAAGCAGTATTGTCTTTTTTTTCGAGTTCACCGAGTTCATCCCTAGAATGCATCCTACACACTTTAGCCTTTGGGTTTAACATTTATTTGATGTTTAAGCCAGGCTCTGTTCTTATTTCACTGACTAGAGAAGGCGCCCTCGGGTGTTCTTCAGCATCATCTCTTGTATATTTTATTCAGCTTAAATTTGAAGGCTGACATGATTCACTGCTGCCTATGAAAACAGTTTTTTCTGACAGTGACGCGGCTGACTTTGAAACCAGATTACTGATGTAGTGGTTGTTCACACACTGACTGACTTTATTTAGTCCAGACTGAGTGGAGTGTTTTTGTGCTAAGTGTAAACTGAAGGAAGCGCTGATGTTTTAAACCCTGCAGCTGGTTAACCAACTGCACCAACGGCTGTTTTGTCAACGGGCCCACCTGTGTCTTTTGCACAATGTCAAACGTGTTGTACTTTTAATTGATGACAAAGGGCAATAAAATCATTTTGGTGGAAATCCACTTAGGTGTTTTGCCTCCATTGTCTGTCTGTCTTCCTTCCTTCCTTCCTTCCTTCCTTCGCACCCACTTATCGTGGAGATGTTGCTGCAATCAGGCTACTCGACTCAGCTACAGTGACTTTTGTGGGAGGTGAATGAATTCTTCTGCAAGACATTTCTGGCTCGAGTCCCTACGAGAGGACCTGGGTGCTGTGGTGGAAAAGCAGCTAGTGATTGAAAACTTGTAAATGAAAATGCTATTCTACAAGGTAAAGTTTTCCAAATTTGAGTGTGTATATATATTTTTTTTAATGAAATTTTTAATTAAAATGCAATAATCCAGTTCTCTTATTTAAAATAAAATCATATGGGCTTCCTGTGTGCAAATATAAATAGAAAATTTTATGTTTTTTATAAGTTATATCACACTGTACAGTCTAAAGTACTGAAATGGTAATTTATTTATTTTTTATTAAATTTGAAAATTTAAAAAATAATTATATTTAAGTCCCAATGAAAAGCCTGAATCTCATGCTTTTTGTAACGTGTTGATGGGTCAGCCACAGTCAAGCATTCACACGCTGTGCATCACTGGCAAAAGTTACGTCTGTTGCATACTAGCTCTCATGATTGCTTCTGCAACTTTATCATCTTGTGAGATGGGGTGTAAAATTTTGTGAAGAATTCATGATTAATAAAAAAAAGCTCTCCTGTTACAGGCACCACAGGCTGCTAAAATGTAAACTTCTTTTCTTTTTGCTAAACTTGGCAACGTATTTATTTTCACATACATGTGAATGTTAAAAGTAACCCAGCAAAAATTTGGATACTGTATTGGAATAATAATAACGATAGTCATGTTCCACATCAAATATATAACATTTCATTGAATATACATTTTAGTTGTATTTTTTTAAAATCCGTTTTAAATTGCACATATAATTTAGTAAAACAAAATGCGTGTCATTTTCAGCCTTTTCCTTAAACTGGAATTTATCCGTATGCCTGCTGTTGCATCTTTTTTTTTTCCTTTTGTACAAAGTGGTCAACTTCACACATAATGAGATGAAAAATATAGATGAGCAACCCTGCATATATATACTCAAAATGATATTTTAATATAATAAAAAATATATTCTCAGTAATTGCAATATTTATATTTTATTTAAAAATTTGTAACAAAAAATCTGAACACAAGAAAAAAATGACAATCCTACAGAACTGATTGTAAAATACTGTCACTTGTATGTACAATCTCAAATAACCATATACATGTTTGAGATTTTTTTAACTTGAAATTGCAACTCACAATCTTACATCCTCCACTGTCAAACAGGTAACTGTCAAGTTGTCCTCACAGAGAAAAATAAGGAATTACAAACACAAAACAAGGAAAAGTACATTTTAAGGAGTGATTTGAAAGTAGATGGTGGGTTTAGGTCCTCTGCTAACTGTGGGAAAATTTTGGAGGTTCTCAGTAAATTTGTATTGTAGGTGGAATCAAGTCCATGCTCATAATAAAAGATTTCTTTCTATATAGTGCTGTGCAAAAGTCTTGACCCACCCTTCATTGTTTGTATTTTGATTTAAGTTTTTGTTGTATGTTGCTCAGAAAATGGTGCAGTGATTTAATAAAACATGTAAACATACAAGAGCAAAAACAATTCATCCAATTTTAACAAGCTTGAAAATCAATATTTGTGTGTTTGGCATTATTTTCATGCTAAAGAAGGAAACCGTCACCAATCAGATATTTTTAAATGGTATTACACGGGTGATCAAAATCTAATGGTGCTTGTGTGGTTCCTCTCTCCTGACCTCCCCTGTTCATACTGTACATATCTCTCCATCAGACCAGAGTTTCAATCCAGTTCTTATGTAATTTGGCATACTTCAGCCTTTTATCCCTGTTTCTCCTCCTTAAGAACAGTTGGGTTCTTTGCTAAGTTGTCTGTTATGTGTAAACATGACACTGGCTCATTTATTGAGCTAGGTGCCTTTTTTATGCCTGAATGATTCTTAGTGTTAAGGGGCTTAAACAAACAAACAAAAAGATTCCTCTGAAAATGTTCAGATACAAGGACTGGACTAAAAAGAACAGAAAAGCTTTTATTTTTAAGCCAAATGTTCTTCAAGGAGCCAGAAGAACTATACCTCAAGACTACTACAAAAAATAAATAAATAATCAAAATATTTGTACACAATACTGTCTCACTGTGTTTAATCCAGTGTAATGAGTGTGGTGCATTTGATCCTTTGATTTTGGTAAAGTTACTGAGTTTTAAATGAGCTGGATGCCGGAGATGGAATTCAAGAAATTTTCAACAGTCCAAACACGATGAGAAGAAGGCATGTTCTGTTTGCAATGGAAAATATTTTAATGTGCAACATTTCTTAGTTGGAGACCTTGGTCATCACACCCAGGGTACAGGTGGAATTCCTTGTGATCGAGGACAGATTCTCCTTTCAAGTTTAATGAAAGGACCTCAACTTTGGAAACTGATTGGTTAAGGAAGTAATTAACATCATATAGACAAGCAATAATATTGAACGAGGGGAACGTATAGTGGTGTATCATCTGTATAACAGCGGATGATAATCTGTACTTGCAGATTATCTGATCCAAGGGAAGTAGATGGAGAATAATAACAATGTGATAGACTTTAAAAAATTAATAATTATGGTTCATACTTGTGGATGTGTCTAATGAGGTATTTTGTTTTAGGTACTTCATTGTCAAGTATAAAAATATATACTTTTGTACTTTCACTTAAGCAAATTGGAGTCTAAACTGTCTTTTTTCAGTACTTCTTAAACAGTTACTCACTATAACTGTTTTTGTAGGAAAGGTCATAGTTGGAAGGTATTTTGAGAAGATTTTCACTTTTAATAACAGATGTTCCTTTTTTACAGGTCAAAAAGAGCTTGTTGCATGTCAAGGGTGGCTCAATAAATCCCACTGGCATCACTGCTCTTTTTTTTCTGCTGGAAGGGGGAAAATCCATCCGGCGTATCCAGATCCTTAAACAATAATCTCAGTGTTTTGGGTACAATGAGATGCCTTAGACCTGTTTTCATGTGGAGGGAGGGGAGATCTTGTTGATTTTCAGTAGGAATTGGATTACCAATCAGGAGATTATATTCACTCCTGCCAGATTTTTTTCTTCCCCCAGCTGGTGAGGAAGACTATCTGATTCTTTAATTACTCTTTTAGGTCTTTTTCAGCCTTAAAACCTGCTACCTCTGTGTCCTTTGTTGACTTTCCCGATGGTTTATTGTAGAAAAAGTGCAATGTAACATCCATAAACTCTCTCGTTTCTCTTGAAGTAACTGCTTCTCCCTTTTCTTTCAGCCCTCCTCCGTGTGTGTTGATAGAAGCTGAAAAAGTTAAGAAGATTTGGCAGCTCAGCAGCAACCAGCCAGCCAGTGAGGGAGGAACAGGTTTCCGGTGGCCAGAGGCAGGCGGCTCACTTGCCTGGGATTAAGTGGGATCGGGAGGGATTACAGCCCTCCCTCCCTCTCTCTCTCTCTCCCGTTCAGCTCGATGAAAGCGTAGCGCTCTGTCTGCTCTCCTGGGAATATTTTCCCATCATATAAACATTTACCTGCTGCTGTGCTGGAGCTGACACCGGCAGGAGGAGGGTGACGGCGCGAGGAGTCCTCGAGGCTGCAGGTGTAGCGGTAAGCTTCACCAGGGTTGATTTGTTTGAAGAGAGGAGGGCTTGGATTGGAGGAAGGCCACAGGGATCATCCCGGATAGGTGTTTACTCCTTGAGGAGATCCTACTGGTTTATTCCTTAAAAATATCCACTTTTCCAGCAGCTATTTGCTCTGTCACGTCTGTCTACCCTCACCCTTTCACTAACTTCACCCTCACAGTGGCTATGTGAGTATTTACAGACATATTGGGGAAACGAAGGCAAAAAACTCCTCTCAGCATTATTCTTTGGTTTTATTATTCGTGTCAATATTGAGATGATTTATAAACTCTGTATTGGCAGCTGCTGTCAGGTGTGCCTTCAAGCACTGATCCTGTTCGCGCTGGCTGCTGGAGCTGTGGTTGCACCTCTGCATGCTCATAAATGTGGTCCTAAAAGTTTTAACTGCACGTTTCACAGATGTTTTGCAAATTAACTGAAAGTTTGAACAAATCAAGTCTGAACCTGATTATGTGTGTAGAAAGGTTTTAATGTCATGCATGTAGACGATGAAATCACCTAAAGACCAGCATCATCGAACGTTTTGGGGAATGAAAAGGGTGCTGCATGTATTTGTGCTTCTGTCAAATTTTGACATTATGGTTTTTGGTTGTTAGGCTGCTGTACAGTGTAGGGCATCTGCGGACCTTTTAAAAGTGACAAATTTAAAATCTTTAACCTTCTAACATCCACCAGATCACCTGTGACCCATGTCGGTTCAGGGCTGATTTAATGTCCATCTAATGTCCACCTCTAACTCTGACAGAAAAACTGTGACAAAACTAACAAAAGAACAAAAATCTTATAAACAGTTCATTGCATAATGACTGAAACCAGCCCACTGAATGAACAATGGGCTGGGAGGTCAGTTCCTTGATCATATAGGTTGGGGAAACGTTTCTCCCACTGAAAACGCTATGTCCAGATGAACAGAATCAACCTTTTGACACAGTTTATCATATTCTGATGGCTGCTTCCAGCAGGATAACACAACATGTCACAAAGCTCAAAATCATCTCAAACTGGAGGAGAGGAGGAGATTGGCATCATGGATGTGCAGCCAACAAATCAGCAGTAACTGTTTGATGCTGTCATTTCAACATGGTCCAAAAGTTTCCAGCAACTTGGACTTATTTTTTGGGCAACAAAAGAATCAATGCTGTGCCAGGAAGAGTTAAAGCAAGTCTGAAGGTAAAAGGACATCCAATTCATGCATATCTGGGTTAGGTAAGAAAGGCGTAAATCTTACTATAGCCACGTTTGATGTGGTGTGTTTCCTTCCTGATGGATGGTACTGTCTAAATATTCATGTACTTCACTTGGAGAGCTAGGGATATCGTAGACTCTATACAGGGAAGTCACAGTAAACTGAAGGCAGTTGGAGTTGTTGTAGTGTTATTAGTACATCTGTATTGTCTTTTTTTTTTAATGCAAACCTCTTTTCTGTGCCAGAGCTCAGTTTTAGCAATAAACATTTAACAAGACTTCAGATTCACTCAAATAAACTATTTGTTGTTTTCTTTTCTTTTCTTTTCTTTTCTTTCTGAATATTTGACTTTTTAGCCCTAACCCTAAAATAGCTGTGGGTGATCTGGTGGATGTTAAGAAGTGAAGCTCATCTTTTAAAGCTGTACCAGCAGACCTTGTGACGTTTCTTGCTTTTTAAAATCTTTTCAAAGACCCGGCCGCTCATGACGTGACAGATGTCAGCGGTTTTCATGAGACTCGAGTGACAAGAGAATAAATCTGAGCTCGTTTAAATCGGCGCATGCTATTGTTTTGTGCAGCGGTTCTCAAACTTTGGAGTTAATGCAGGAGGACATGGATGCTCTGGATTACTGAACCCCTGATTTGTTTTTTAAACCCTGTGAAGTCTGACTGTCACCTTAGCTTTCATGTTTTTGAAAAAAGGAAAAAAAATGCACTTTTTTTTTTGGAAAGAAACTAAATTTTGCCATCTTTTTGCAAAGAACTACTTTGTTATAGCTTAGGCTTGAGGGTTAGGAGTATTTAGACCTCCCAGGGTAACTGCGGTGAAAAAGATTACACCAGATGTAGCTGCTAGTTGTAAAATCCCTGGATAAGATGGAGCTGATGGAGCTCTTTTATTCACTCCTGATATTTTTGCACTAAATAAAAACAGGCTTATAGAGGTTTCAACGCAACTGTTTCATTATCTGAGTAGAAACGTGAGAGTCAAAGGCTCAGATGGTGTTTTGTACAGACTAGTAAGACACAAAAACACAATGCAAAACTAGACAAACGCCACAAGCTGCAGCAACTTCAGAGCTAATGAAGCCTAAAACATCAGAGTAAGTCATCCTGTCAGCCAGATGCTGCTAATCAAATGCACTTGATTGACTGAATAATTAATAAGTGTGAGTGCTTCTATAAATCAGGGTGTTGGGGTAAAATTCACCCTAAGATCAGACCGTGCAATGCTCAAACTGGTGAAATGACCACCTGTTAAACCTGCAGACCCTCTCCTTCACCCTGCTGAGTCCTCGGTAGCTCTGAGGAACAAAGTCTGCTTTTACTTCACATGTTGTATAATTATTGTAATAATTATTATCATAATAATTGTTATTATTATCAATACTAAGTGGTTTAAGGTTTCCATATATGTAAGGGATATAATATACAGAATATAAAGAGTTAAAACTCAATCAGCTCCACCTTAAAAAGCTCTAGCTCTATGAATCGTCTGATCTAATATTTCAGGATACTTTTGCACAAATCTTATAATAAACTGATTTTTCTCCAGGTTACTGCCCGTCCTGGCGAGCAGCAGCAGGTGGTCAGGGTCAAAGGTCAAGCTTTCTGTAACCATGAGGCAGGCGGTGGAGGCTCAGGTGTTAAATCCGCACTGTGAGTTGGGAGAACACGGTCAGTAGGAGTGTTTTATGGTCTAATGATAATGTGCTTACACACGTTAACCACAGATTCAGCCTTCTGCTAACGTGTCTGAGTTTGTGCTGCAGGTTTGCGTCAGATCCTGTCTGACGTCATAGAGGAGGTGAGGCAGTCTGTGAGTCAGGACATCGACGGAGCAGAGATCCTCCACAGTCTGCTTAACGCCGCCTGGCTGCAGTCACTTCTCAAGGTCTGAAAACTTGAAAAACAGAATTAAAAATCCTGGTTTCAGCGGTTAGTTTTCAGCGTTCCTCATTATACAGGGTGGGCCATTTATATGGATACACCGTAATAACATGGGAATGGTTGGTGATATTAAAGTCCTGTTTGTGGCACATTAGTATATGTGAGGGGGCAAACTCCTCAAGATGGGTGGTGACCATGGTGGCCATTTAGAAGTCGGCCATCTTGGATACAACTTTTGTTTTTTCAATAGGAAGAGGGCCATGTGACACATTAAACTTATTGGTAATGTCACAAGAAAAACAATGGTGTGCTTGGTTTCAACGTAACTTTATTCTTTCATGAGTTATTTACAAGTTTCTGACCACTTAGAAAATGTGTTCAATGTGCTGCCCATTGTGTTGGATTGTCAATGCAACCCTCTTCTCCCACTCTTCACACTGATAGCAAAACCGCAGGAGAAATGCCAGCACAGGCATCCAGTATCCGTAGTTTCAGGTGCTGCACATCTCGTATCTTCACACCATAGACAATTGCCTTCAGATGACCCCAAAGATAAAAGTCTAAGGGTGTCAGATCAGGAGACCTTGGGGGCCATTCAACTGGCCCACGACGACCAATCCACTTTCCAGGAAACTGTTCATCTAGGAATGCTCGGACCGGGCACCCATAATGTGGTGGTGCACCATCTTGCTGGAAAAACTCAGGGAACGTGCCAGCTTCAGTGCATAAAGAGGGAAACGCATCATCATGTAGCGATTTCAAATATCCAGTGGCCTTGAGGTTTCCATTGATGAAGAATGGACCCACTATCGTTGTACCCCATATACCACTTCAAACCATCACTTTTGTTGTTCCAACAGTCTTGGAGGGATCCATCCAATGTGGGTTAGTGTCAGACCAATAGCGGTGGTTTTGTTTGTTAACGTCACCATTCACATAAAAGTTTGCCTCATCACTGAACTGAGGGTCCTGTTCCAATTTTTGTTTTGCCCATTCTGCAAATTCTGTGCGCCGATCTGGGTCATCCTCGTTGAGATGCTGCAGTAGCTGGAGTTTGTAAGGGTGCCATTTGTGAGTAGCTAATATCCGCCGAAGGGATGTTCGACTAATGCCACTCTCCAGTGACATGCGGCGAGTGCTACGCTGTGGGCTCTTGCTGAATGAAGCTAGGACAGCCACTGATGTTTCTTCATTAGTGACAGTTTTCTTGCGTCCACATTTTGGCAAATCCAACACTGAACCAGTTTCACCAAACTTAGCAAGCAGTTTGCTAACTGTAGCATGGGAGATGGGTGGTCTCGTAGGGTGTCTTGCATTGAAATCTGCTGCAATGACCCGGTTACTGTGTTCACCAGATGTGTTAACCTCTTTGACATGTCAATAGCTGTGAACAAGGAGAAACTTGTAAATAACTCATGAATGAATAAAGTTACGTTGAAACCAAGCACACCATTGTTTTTCTTGTAACATTACCAATAAGTTTGATGTGTCACATGGCCCGCTTCCTAGCGAAAAAACAAAAGTTGTATCCAAGATGGCCAACTTCTAAATGGCCACCATGGTCACCACCCATCTTGAGGAGTTTGCCCCCTGATGTATATTAATGTGCCACAAACAGGACTTTAATATCACCAACCATTCCCATGTTATTACGGTGTATCCATATAAATGGCCCACCCTGTACTTTGGATCATGCACCAAAATCTTACATCTTATCTTATATGAGGAAAGATGACTTACACCAGATTTATATACAAATAACATAAAATACAAAATGCAGGTAATGTAATCTAAAGTAAATGCAAAGCCTAAATGTCCTCTGCTAATTTCCTTTGTTTTAGTTAAGAGACGGTAAAATGTGTCAGTAGGCTTTGCAGGGAGATCAAGGGGTGGTTCTACAAGCTGCTGAATCATACGGGTGTACTTTGTTTATCACAGGACTGCATGCCTCCCTCAGAGTATCTAAGGTCAGATGTTTCCTCATTCACTGTAGTTTTGATATTTGTTTTTATTACTTGACTGTTTTCAGGTTTATGAGTGTTTGCAAAGATATCTAAGAGATTCTCCTGCACCAGCTCTGGATTACTCTTCGGGACTCTCGCTTGAGGTTCATCTTCCAAAACAATTTAATGTAGTTATCATGTCCAAATGTTGTTTGGTTGGGGTTTTTTTTTTTTAAAGATATTGAATGTTTCTGTCTTTATAGTTGCTGATTGATATCAGGTCCTTACCAAGTTGCTCTGAAGAGGCCAAAGAGCTGTACCATCTTCTGCGACAGCCACACCTGCAGGTTAATAAACCACTATTGGTTTCACGTTGACGTACAGAAGAGGTTAAGGGCCTATAAGGCCCATTGTAGCTCAGGCATATCCGTAAATCCTATTTTTTTGTAGTTAAATTTTCATGTACTCATGTTTAGTGCATATTTTGATTAAAAAGGGGGAGTGTCATTGATGATTATGTTGGTTTAAATAAATCAACACCCCTGAGTCATACTGTCAGAATCTTCGAAGCACAGACCAAGGAGGAGGAGTAGCAAGCTTTCATTCATTAGCCTTGTAATCCCGCTGGAAAACTCAAAAACAAGTTTTATTTGTTGTTATTTATCATCATTCTGATCCTTACTTAGAGTTTCTACGGTATCTGACTTTTATCTGATTTTGTGCTCAGCTCAGATAAAATAATTATTATGGCTTATTTTAACATTTATGTAGATGCTGAAAATGACAGCCTCAATTCAGTCTATTATTAGACTCAGATGCCTTCTCTTAACATGGAAAAGAGCCCACCCACCACATTCTGGATCTTACATATGGCATAGAAGCTGAGCATTTATTAGTGGCCCTGAAAACCCTCTTTGTCTGATCATCTGTAATAATAATAATTAAATAATTTAAATTTACAATAATGGATTACAAAGCAGTGGGAATTAAGATCTCATCATAGTACATCATAGTCATTGTTATTGTTCTCTGTGCTTGTCCTGCTCAGTGCAGTGTTCGATACTGTCAACAATAATATTCTCTTACAGCGATTAAGAGCACACTGTAGGTATTACAGGTACTGCACTGCAGGGGTTTGTATCATATCTCTCTAATAGACTCCAATTTGTTCATGTAAATGGAGAGTCCTCTTCACACACTAAAGTCAATTATGGAGTTCCACAGGGTTCTGTGCTAGGACCAATTCTGTTTACATTATACATGCTTCCCTTAGGCAGTATCATTAGAAGGTGTAGCATACATTTTCATTCCTATGCAGATGATGCCCATCTTTATCTGTCCATGAAGCCAGATAACATATACCAATTAGTTAAACTGCAAAAATGTGTTAAAGATATAAAGGCTTGGATAATCTCTAATGTCCTGGGCCCTATTTCAGGAAGCCGGTTTAGTGCAAAGTCTGAGTAAGTATACCATGAGTTAACGAAAACTCTGGGTTTTCGGTTTCACAAAGCGAGTTTAGATTAATTCTGAGTGAGTCACTATGACGACACACTCCGTGAAGCTAACCTGCCCCCTAGCAGGTTTACTTCAACTAACCCTGACCTTCTCCGCCTCTTTGTCGGAAACCTGACTGTAGGAAGTGTCAGACATGGCGTGCCCCTTCCCTGAAGAGCCAGTAGATGTTGAAGCCCAAATTCTCCGCAGAGCTCTCCACCGGGAGAGAGTGATTAGAGCGCGTTCAGACATTTTATCATTTCCTGATGATTTTCTGTGTGAACGTTACCGTTTTTCAGCACAATCTATAATTTATTTGGATAACATCCTCAGGCCTAATATTGCTCATGTGACACATCGCGGACATCCTCTCAGTTCTGTACATATTATTTGTATTGCACTTCGTTTTTTTGCAAACGGGAGCTTTCTGTATAATATTGGTGACGCTGAGCACGTTTCCAAGGCTACCGTCTGTCGGGCAGTCAGGAATGTTACAGTTGCACTGAAACGTCTCCTGTACTCGTCTGTGGTGTTCCCCGGTCATAGACCCACAAGATTTATCAAAGAGGGATTCCACAAAATTGCAGGTATCAGGATGAACAAAACTTAATTTATGATGTGGTGATACTTGAACTACTACTTAAATTTTACATTTATTCTCACGGTTCCCAGGCGTGATTGGCTGTACAGATGGCACTCACATTCCAATCATTGCTCCTTCAGTAAATGAAGGAGACTATGTGAACAGGAAGTCTTTCCACAGCATTAATGTACAGGTACATAGTTCCCTGTAGCATGTCAAACTAACAAATTATTTCATTATAGTAATGGATGCTAATTTGTGTTCTCTGCACTGTGAAGATCATATGTGATGCTGCCAATATTATCACAAATGTGGAAGCCAACTGCTCAGCCTCTGTGAGTGGTGGTGGTGGAGGACCCCCACCTGTTTTTCAGGCCTCCGCTTTTTTTTTCTGTTGGCTATGACGGGTCACATTTGAGCATACAGAGAAAGCAAATATGTACTTGTAATGTGCTCAGATAATTTCAATAAGTGCTTACAGAAAGAAAATTAATGTAGCCTCTAACTGCAATTGATTTACATCGGACAAACAGACCAAGCACTATGGCTCATAATACAATTACACCTTACCTGTTTGGACTATATTTTTATATTTAATTTTTACTTGCTGCCAGGAACGTTTGGGGCCTGTTGGGTTGCACCTGCGCTCACATCACATCACAAAATAAAATGTATGAAATAAAAAATAAAATAAAATATAATAAATAACGTGTTAAATGGGTGGAAATCCCTAGATCAATGTTTAAATTAACACTCACGCATTGACTCTGTCGGCTATGTTTTGCCATGCATGCTCCCTTTCTTTTGCAGCTGAGGCTGTGTTACTTTTTTTCCGCGGAATTTGCATGTTATCGCCATATGCTGCCATCAGAATTTCGGCCTCAAGCACTGTAAAATACATTGACCGCGCCTTCTTTCCCTCCGTCTCCATGGTGACTCGCTTAATCTGTGCTCCACTAATCAGGGCTTTATGTATCCTCGTGCGCGCGCTTAACTTGGGGTTAAAGCAACTCCGCGTTGACTGAACTAATTGTTATCAGCCTTTCTGAAACCGAATATTCCGAGTTGGACAGTTCGGGGTTACTCAACCCTGAGTATCGTTTTTCACTCTGAGTTTTCTAAACCGGCTTCCTGAAATAGGGCCCAGCTTATACATTCAGATAAAACTGAGGTTATTCTATTAGGCTCTGAAAATCCCAGAAATGTGGTGGCTAACCAGATGCTGACTCTGGATGACATTACCTTGGCCTTCAGTAACACTGAGAGCAATCTTGGAGTCGTTTTTGACCAGGCAATGCACATTACAAACAAATACAGGGAGTGCAGAATTATTAGGCAAATGAGTATTTTGTCCACATCATCCTCTTCATGCATGTTGTCTTACTCCAAGCTGTATAGGCTCGAAAGCCTACTACCAATTAAGCATATTAGGTGATGTGCATCTCTGTAATGAGAAGGGGTGTGGTCTAATGACATCAACACCCTATATCAGGTGTGCATAATTATTAGGCAACGTCCTTTCCTTTGGCAAAATGGGTCAAAAGAAGAACTTGACAGGCTCAGAAAAGTCAAAAATAGTGAGATATCTTGCAGAGGGATGCAGCAGTCTCAAAATTGCAAAGCTTCTGAAGCGTGATCATCGAACAATCAAGCGTTTCATTCAAAATAGTCAACAGGGTCACAAGAAGCGTGTGGAAAAACCAAGGCGCAAAATAACTGCCCATGAACTGAGAAAAGTCAAGCGTGCAGCTGCCAAGATGCCACTTGCCACCAGTTTGGCCATATTTCAGAGCTGCAACATCACTGGAGTGCCCAAAAGCACAAGGTGTGCAATACTCAGAGACATGGCCAAGGTAAGAAAGGCTGAAAGACGACCACCACTGAACAAGACACACAAGCTGAAACGTCCAGACTGGGCCAAGAAATATCTCAAGACTGGTTTTTCTAAGGTTTTATGGACTGATGAAATGAGAGTGAGTCTTGATGGGCCAGATGGATGGGCCCGTGGCTGGATTGGTAAAGGGCAGAGAGCTCCAGTCCGACTCAGACGCCAGCAAGGTGGAGGTGGAGTACTGGTTTGGGCTGGTATCATCAAAGATGAGCTTGTGGGGCCTTTTCGGGTTGAGGATGGAGTCAAGCTCAACTCCCAGTCCTACTGCCAGTTTCTGGAAGACACCTTCTTCAAGCAGTGGTACAGGAAGAAGTCTGCATCCTTCAAGAAAAACATGATTTTCATGCAGGACAATGCTCCATCACACGCGTCCAAGTACTCCACAGCGTGGCTGGCAAGAAAGGGTATAAAAGAAGAAAAACTAATGACATGGCTTCCTTGTTCACCTGATCTGAACCCCATTGAGAACCTGTGGTCCATCATCAAATGTGAGATTTACAAGGAGGGAAAACGTTACACCTCTCTGAACAGTGTCTGGGAGGCTGTGGTTGCTGCTGCACGCAATGTTGATGGTGAACAGATCAAAACACTGACAGAATCCATGGATGGCAGGCTTTTGAGTGTCCTTGCAAAGAAAGGTGGCTATATTGGTCGCTGATTTGTTTTTGTTTTGTTTTTGAATGTCAGAAATGTATATTTGTGGATGTGGAGATGTTATATTGGTTTCACTGGTAAAAAATAAATAATTGAAACGGGTATATATTTGTTTTTTGTTAAGTTGCCTAATAATTATGCACAGTAATAGTCACCTGCACACACAGATATCCCCCTAAAATAGCTAAAAATAAAAATAAACTAAAAACTACTTCCAAAAACATTCAGCTTTGATATTAATGAGTTTTTTGGGTTCATTGAGAACATGGTTGTTGTTCAATAATAAAATTATTCCTCAAAAATACAACTTGCCTAATAATTCTGCACTCCCTGTATGTGGTTCTGCACATTCATGCATATATTACTTCTAGGCCAGACTATTGCATTCGATTTTTATCAGGCTGTTCTAAAACTTCCCTGAAAAAGCCTTCAGTTGAATTGTTGAGCTTTTCTCTCTGATATTGTGGGGTGTTTACCTTACAATATCCAATAAAATACAAGTACAAAGCACTTTGAGGGAACAGTTGCTGTGATTTGGCACTATATAAATGACATTGAATCCAACTGAAAATTCCCAACATTTCTTTTCTGTATTTCATTAGTGAACTATAGTATTAGTGAAACTATGATTTAAATGTAACTAGACTTACATATGTACCTGTGTCTTTTCTATTGTTATTTGCTACTGTTAATTGTTACTGTTCTTAGTCTCAGTCTGGTTTGTCTGTTTTCCATCAAGGCCCTTCTTTCGGCTCATGATACAATAGCTCTGAAGGACTATGAGCCGGTGTTGCCCCCAATGCCAGAAGACCTGCCGGACGATGAGGAGGCCACCCGGATCGTCTGCCTGGTGAAGAATAAACAGCCACTGGTGAGATTCCTGAGCTAATACCTCCTCAACAGGCAAATGAAATCTGGTTTGTACAGATGGTTCTGAGCTGAGTAGAACATCAGTAGACCAGCTGTTTAGGAACTAAGCAAGCTTTTAATGAGGCAAAAATCTTTTGTTAGGTATGAATCTAATTTATTATTATCTCCTTAATTAACAAGCTTACTGGGACGAGGAAAATCAAAACCTTTCAGTTTTCAAATCAAAGAAGAAAGTATGTAAATTAAATATTAATTCAACGTAACTATGGCCAGTCAGTCCCCCAACCAGGGGGAAGTCTCTGGCTGTGTCTAGGAGAAACTGGTCGCAAATAGGAACATGGTGCTGCACCTAAACCCCCTTTTGATAGCTTTGGCTTTGGCTGTAGGTTGCATAGAAGACGCTAACAAACATTCACTAAATACTTGCTAATTGGCTGCAGGCTGTGAAGAGTGCAGCACAAACTTGCAACAGAGACCCTTCATCTTCAAAATACGTCACTGGATGATGGTCAGTGTCTTCCATGCAAACTATGGCCAACTCCAGCAATCTGCTAGTGTCTAAAGCAAACACAAGTAGGTTTTGAGGGCAGAGTTATTTTTGTGTACTCTTATTATGAAGGGATAGAGTCCAAAACAGTTTATTTTAAACATATTTATTTCTGATTTAATGCTGGATAACTTACATAGGAGTCTTTGGGGTTTGCTCCAGTTACCACTTTAAGCTTTGGCTTCATTTTGAAAGTGCTGCTTTGTTTGTTGTGTGCAGTGCATGACCTAAATAGAGGCATCCACATACTTTTGAACTTACAAAAAGTTCATTGTATTTTAGGTGGATGCAGAAGTGGATATAAAACCAAAATCATGTGGAGAAGCAGGAAACCTGACTCTTTAATCTGGACCATGAAGGAGTTACTTTTTTTCAGGACTGCGTATATAGGCAGATGCTCCTGAATATTTTAATATGTTGGGTTTTTGGCCAACTCAAAATAAGTCAAACAGATGACAGAGAGCAGATGTTTGATTCATAATCTGTCATTTGTATAATTGTCTGTTGATGCTACAGATAAATTTCGAAGAGCAAAAGCCACTGGAATAGAAAGGAAACAAGACAGTTAGGAGACATCTGATGCTAATTTATCATCTTTTTCTATATGTCTTAAATGCATGCAAATGATTACTAGTTCAAACCTTGCTTTATCCGAGTGGAACATGATTCTGTTGTCTCACAGCTTTGCAACCACCACAAAGTTGGCAAGCTGTTGCCCAATGCTTGTCCTCCCTGTGCAAAAAGCCCCAGAGGGGGGATCCGCCATCACTTGAACACCTTGAGGCGTTTGACCCGACAGAAGCTTCACAGAGGGACAGGGTTCGGGGTCCAGAACCCCTCAGCTCAGAGTTGGATGCTAAAAGCAAATGATTCGTCATGGTGCAGAGTCCGGAGAGGAAGCTACCCGCCAACCGAGCCAATGCATCACCTGACAGAGGCTCGACCATACCCGTTACCACAATGTAAGCCTTTGACTGGCTGCCAGGTGTGCTGCAGCACGCCGATGTGCCAGTGCAGAGTTTGTTACTCCAACATGTTGTGGGAGCAAAGGTCAAATCGCTCTGCACCTTCAGTCTGCAGTTCGGTCCTGATTGGTAAGGAAAGATCTGGGCCTTGTTTTCCAATGAGTGCATCTTTGAACTGCTTTTATTTCAACCTCTAAGATGCTTTTGGAAAACAAGCTGGTTCTTCATCACTTCTAATTGCACTGTCTTCATCCATTCATCCATCCCATTCACTCATGGATTAATAATGTCTGTTTTCTCATTGGAGACGTGGACGAGCTCAACAGTGGAGACGAGTACGAAGTAGGACAGTCCACTGGTGCTCCATCACCATTTCCCCAACGTTTGACCATGACTCCACCATGTCTCAGCATGCATGATTACTTCCAGCCAGGCCTGTCTCCAAGGTTCAGAACTAAAAGCCCTTGCATCCGAACAGCCCCACCCAGCCCCATGCGGCCTCACCGCATACTGGAGGTGCCGCCCGTGGAGCTCGTCAAACAGGAGAGTCTGGACGAGCTGAGGATGACTGTACAGTTGGCCGCCAGCTCCATGGAGAGCAGCACCAAAGACATAAAGCTCCTTGGGGAGAGGATGGCAGCAGCCACAGAGCACATGTCGGTGACAGTGCAGGACAACTCGCAGGCTTTGCTCCTCCTCACGCAGGTTGTGGACCGGTTGCAGACACTCCTCACAGCCACCAGATCTGAAGTAAACACCCTTAAAGCTGCTGAGCAGGAAGGCACTTTGAAGAAAAGCCCAACTCAAAAGCCTCAAGGGCACCAGTCCCCATGTTCCTTCAGCTCCTCCTCCAGCTCCCTCAGCAGCTCCTTGGACCCTCCTTCCACCTCCCAGTTGGGCAGCTGCCAGTCTCCGTCTTGTCGTGGATCTCCCTGGGACACAGTGAAATCAAAAAACTCTCCTGTGGCACAGAAGAAGCACAGCCACACTGATCTGGAAACATCCAAACATCAGCTTACAAATGGCCTGTTTGATGAGAAGTTCAGTCCCTTGAAAGGAGGTCGCTCAAACCAGCGGAAGAAAAAGAAGAGGAAGAAGGCGACATGAGAGCTGTCCAGAAAGTGGCCTTCTTTGGGTCCTTTGTAGGAGCACCGTGGCTACCCTGCAAACAGTGGTAGTTCATGTTTCTTTTGTCTGTTTCATTACATTTCATCTGTGGCAAATCAGCTCCAGTTTCCCTTCGCTTGTGTCACTATTACGTTATTTAGGCCTGAATTAAACCTTCAAGTCTATTCTTGCATATCCATCAGAGCCACATCTGTCCATTTTATCTTCATTTATCTGACCTGGCAGCAACTGTTTATTCTGTTTTTTCATTTCGTCTTTCTCAGGGAGCAACTATAAAAAGAAACGAGATCACAGGAGAGATTTTTATAGCTCGGGTGATTCACGGAGGGCTTGCGGATCGCAGTGGTGAGCCCTTTTTCTTCTTTTTTTTACCCCCGTTTAACCCCCTATAGCTAATGTCTGTTGTTTAGATGAGTAAACCCTAACTCTAATCTTAACTCTAGACTTTTACTGGAGGATTCCTAGATTAAGCCTAGTGCCAGACTAAAAGAAAACATCAGTGACGATCTACACTGGAAAACATCTGACACGTAGAGCTTAAAGTTATGCATTAATGCAAAACTGAACTTTCTGTGCTGGTGCTGAGGACAAATTGTTTGCAAACATCTGTTTTGGGGCTTTAACTTCATCTTGCACTCTTTATTCTGCAGATGTACACAGACCATCTGATTGTGTTCATTTTCAATGTTGGGATGATTCATGTAGGAAGACAAAAAAAAATCTTCCTGGTCAATCTGCTTCCAAATTCTAGTGCTAGTTGCAATCAAGCACTTTATATAAAACATGGATCTCATCTATTGATTTGAGGAGCTTCAGGTTGAGATTTTTTTGGTCCATAAGACAGTAACTTTACCTTTCTTTATTATGTAGTTTTCACAAGTGAAGACAAAATTAGAATCATGTTGAACTTTTTACTGAGGTCATGAATAAGGTGGGGGGTAGGGTCTGCACTCCTAGACAAAGGGATGGATCTTTGCTTCCAGAGAAGCTTCCCCCTGCTGACCATTAGGGGAAAAAAATGCAGGTTTCTCGTATTTCTGCTTTGGCATCACTTTTCAGACCCAAAGCTTATACTATATGGGCAAAAGGGCTGGGCCATCTCCACATTAAATCTACAGGAGCTGCTCAGCCATGAAGCTCATAGGTTTTGTGCTGATGTTAATGCTGGAGGAGATTTGGAGCTCTACAGTTATCATAAAGACAGGGTGCATGGCTAGGTGATTGATTTTAGACACCTGTGCCAATGGGACTCAAAATACCTGAATTCAAATAGTAAAAGGTGTGGCCCCGTACTTTTGTCCATGCAGTGTACGTCTATATTTGTTTTTGTCCCATTTTGGGAGCATTTATAAGACAATCCTAACAAAATAAAAGGTTCAGAACCAGAGACATGGACTGGTTGGGTTGGACAAAGTTTTTGTTCATGCAGACAGGACTTTCTTCTTCTGGTTACAGACACATCCTCATGTGGCTTTTACCTTTACCATGAAAAGAAATGTAACTTTAGACAAGTTTAAAACATCCACACTGGTTATATAGTATACTAAAGAAGCTCTGACAGGCAGCGATTGGACCTGTAAGCTTTTAAATGACAAGTTGTGCTTAAATTTGATTGCTTTTGTTATTGATTATAACAATATATTGATCATATTTTCGTTGAGGTTTTAGTGTATTACAAACAAGATAAACTACAGTAGATTAAAGCACATAAAAGTTAACAAAACTAAAGAAAACATGAAATGAAAAACTGATATCTTTTTTACAGGGAGTGCAGAATTATTAGGCAAGTTGTATTTTTGAGGAATAATTTTATTATTGAACAACAACCATGTTCTCAATGAACCCAAAAAACTCATTAATATCAAAGCTGAATGTTTTTGGAAGTAGTTTTTAGTTTATTTTTAGTTTTAGCTATTTTAGGGGGATATCTGTGTGTGCAGGTGACTATTACTGTGCATAATTATTAGGCAACTTAACAAAAAACAAATATATACCCGTTTCAATTATTTATTTTTACCAGTGACACCAATATAACATCTCCACATTCACAAATATACATTTCTGACATTCAAAAACAAAACAAAAACAAATCAGCGACCAATATAGCCACCTTTCTTTGCAAGGACACTCAAAAGCCTGCCATCCATGGATTCTGTCAGTGTTTTGATCTGTTCACCATCAACATTGCGTGCAGCAGCAACCACAGCCTCCCAGACACTGTTCAGAGAGGTGTACTGTTTTCCTTCCTTGTAAATCTCACATTTGATGATGGACCACAGGTTCTCAATGGGGTTCAGATCAGGTGAACAAGGAGGCCATGTCATTAGTTTTTCTTCTTTTATACCCTTTCTTGCCAGCCACGCTGTGGAGTACTTGGACGCGTGTGATGGAGCATTGTCCTGCATGAAAATCATGTTTTTCTTGAAGGATGCAGACTTCTTCCTGTACCACTGCTTGAAGAAGGTGTCTTCCAGAAACTGGCAGTAGGACTGGGAGTTGAGCTTGACTCCATCCTCAACCCAAAAAGGCCCCACAAGCTCATCTTTGATGATACCAGCCCAAACCAGTACTCCACCTCCACCTTGCTGGCGTCTGAGTCGGACTGGAGCTCTCTGCCCTTTACCAATCCAGCCACGGGCCCATCCATCTGGCCCATCAAGACTCACTCTCATTTCATCAGTCCATAAAACCTTAGAAAAACCAGTCTTGAGATATTTCTTGGCCCAGTCTGGACGTTTCAGCTTGTGTGTCTTGTTCAGTGGTGGTCGTCTTTCAGCCTTTCTTACCTTGGCCATGTCTCAGAGTATTGCACACCTTGTGCTTTTGGGCACTCCAGTGATGTTGCAGCTCTGAAATATGGCCAAACTGGTGGCAAGTGGCATCTTGGCAGCTGCACGCTTGACTTTTCTCAGTTCATGGGCAGTTATTTTGCGCCTTGGTTTTTCCACAGGCTTCTTGTGACCCTGTTGACTATTTTGAATGAAACGCTTGATTGTTCGATGATCACGCTTCAGAAGCTTTGCAATTTTGAGACTGCTGCATCCCTCTGCAAGATATCTCACTATTTTTGACTTTTCTGAGCCTGTCAAGTCCTTCTTTTGACCCATTTTGCCAAAGGAAAGGACGTTGCCTAATAATTATGCACACCTGATATAGGGTGTTGATGTCATTAGACCACACCCCTTCTCATTACAGAGATGCACATCACCTAATATGCTTAATTGGTAGTAGGCTTTCGAGCCTATACAGCTTGGAGTAAGACAACATGCATGAAGAGGATGATGTGGACAAAATACTCATTTGCCTAATAATTCTGCACTCCCTGTAATGCATGTTTGTGTTTGTGTGTACATAGGTCTACTCCATGCAGGGGACCGGATCATAGAGGTGAACGGTTTTCCTGTGGACGGGATGGAGCCTGAGCAAGTTATCCAAGTTGTGGTGGGTCATTTGTTCATCAAATAAAATGTGCTCTTGCTGTTGTGTATTGTTTGCATCCAACATTGGTTCTGTTCATGCTCCATTTTGTTTTCTTACAACCAATCAGCAAGCTCGGTCGCATGGCACCATTATGTTTAAAGTCATTCCCATCACAGAAAGGCCGGTCCACAACCAGACCATGGTGAGTCTTTTACCACAGCTCCATTATTATTGTCTCTGTTCACATAAAAAATATTTACCCCTATTTTGTGTGTTTCTCTTTACTAGCTATACGTACGGGCCATGACTGACTACAGCCCTCAGCAGGACCCGGCCATCCCTTGCGCCGATGCCGGCATGAGCTTCAGAAGAGGCGACATCCTGGAGATTGTGGACCAGACAGATGCCCTCTGGTGGCAGGCAAAGAAACTACCCAGCAGCACAGCATGTGCTGGCCTCATCCCCTCCACCAACCTCCTCAAACGGTCAGATATGGTTCTTTTAAGCATGTTCTTCCAATCTTGGACTGCATGTAATAGGCTTTCATTTTGCTGTTTGGTCATTTTTATGGGTAAGGTGTTAAAATTCCCTGATTCATTCAATTCCATCTCCTAAAAGTCATCTTTAATTCAGTTCAATTCAATTTAACAGTATTGAGATACAAATTAATTAAACTGAACTGATTAAAAGAAGAAGAAAGAAAACCTGTGAGCAAGCACTTGGCAACAGTGGGGACAAAAAACTCCCTTTAAAAAGGAAGAAACCTCCAGCAGATCCAGGCTCAGAGAGGAGCGGCCATCTGCCGCAACCAGTTGATGGGTTGCAGAATGGAGCTGAGGACAAATTTATATACAACTAACATACTATAATATCTGCTTATTTTTCTTTTCATTTTCCTTTTGGGGCTTTTCCTCTGACATATTCTGACTTTGGCCCTTAAGAGCTACTTGTTTGGTAACACTGGCCTCTTCAGCTTGTTTTTCTTGAATTGACTGCTGCACTGTCTCATTTCGGGCCTGAGGATTTTCTAATTTAGTAAAACTGACCTCTTTTTCTTGCTATTATATGTCCAGACATGATCGAAATGTTGTGATGCTTACCAGGTCTTTAAAATGAGATAAATACAAGTTCAGATAAAGCATGAAATATGACATAAATATTACACTGTATGTTTATTTGTTTAACAGAAATTCAAGCCAAAATAGAGAAGCTGTGTGTGAAAAACTAAGTACAGTCTACTGCTTCCATAATTAGGAGGGTAATTAGCACCCAGGTGCTGATAATCAAATACAATTGCTTTAACTGATCTTCCCCAAGTATGAGCACCTCTTTGAAAGCAGAAATGTTGGCAGTTTGCCGGTCTGGAGCATTCAGTTATGTGATGTGTTTTTTTGCTGGGATGTCAACTCTTGGTAAGATTGTGGTCCTGGGCACATTGCAGTGATTGACCATGACTTCCTCTGTATATCAAAGTATTCTAGAATCAAATGTGAGGGCATCTGTCTGACAGCTGAAGCTTGGCTGAAACTGATCATGCAACAAGACCAGATGACTCTCTGTTATGTCCTACAATGTATAACCTCAGAAGTGCAACAGTATGTCCTTTATCAGGTTAGGATTACATGAAAAAACAAAATTCATATTTGGCTTATTCAAGGATGGCCATGTCTGCATAAACAAGTGATAAAAGTGAGACTTTAAATAATAATGAAATGCTCTTCCACTGGGTTTAAAGCTTTAAATATCTGATTTAGATTTTGTTGTTTGACATATCCAGATGACTGGATGGATGGAGCTTATCAGCTAATGCTTAAGGCTAGCTGGCTAGCAGTAATATTTGTGATCCTAGTTTGGGTTAAAGCAAAGTATACTGAGCAGCCAACTCTTTATAGTAACCTCTAGTACAATCAAATGCTGAGCAAGGAATCTGAACTGAATCAGACTGAAAAGGGACATGTATTGAATGTATTCAGTGAGACTTAAAACGAGTAATTTAGATCATTTACTCCTCAGGAAATTGTTTCCTGGAGTCATAAATGAAGTGAAAAATCAAATATAATGTGAATATATATATATATATATATATATATATATATATATATATATATATATATATATATATATATATATATCTATCTCATATATAATTTGGGAGCATCACCTAGAAATGTCTTTTTTGACATCTCATAATATTTTACAGGTGGCATAAAAGTTGTCTCATCTTACTCTGTTTCTGCTTGTTGTCACAGGAAGCAGAGGGAGTTCTGGTGGTCACAGCCTTACCAGCCACACACCTGCATTCAGACCTGTGAGTGCGCTCAGGTTTTCTTTTAATCATCATTAAAGTCACTGCTTTACAGCTTCACAGATGAGTTTTCTTTGTGTTCTGCTCCATGCTTACTGAAGTGAGCACTGTAGAGGAAGGTAAGAATAGACTACATTAAACTTAATCAAACTTGAATCGTTCTATAACTGATCTGACCTTAATTATCTCTGTTTTTCCAACCACAGAGGAAGACTTAATGGCGATTGATGACAAATGTGTGGAAGCAGGTAAACCTTTACCTTCCATTTACTGTGTAATGTGCCTTTTATTCATCTTTTACACACAAACTAACTAACCACACAAAAACGTCTTTGCTTCTCTGTCTTTAACTTGTGTCTGTTTGTGTTTCCTGCCCCGATAGACGAGGAGGCATTTGATTCTGGTAGGTAAGTCTTTGCTGATGTAATCCGTTCTGTCCCTGAATTTGTTTCGTGCCCTTCAAAGGAAATTTTTGTTGTTGTTTCTTTTCCAAACGTTCCTGCTGCCTGATGGGGAAATGTCAGAGGAGCTCAGAGAAGGTGAGAAAAGCTTAAAGAATTGTGTTCTTATCTGCCTCACAAGAGTAAATTTATACATTTCTTTAATTTAATTTAATTAAAAGAGCAGACCTCCTGACTTGTTATGGAGATAGGTCACATGTTCTTACTTGGACTGATATTAAATCATATATTAAAACAATAAAATTCAATAGTGCAGGAGCCAGTATAGAAACACAAAATATGAGCATAACGGTCCTCTGTTTTATAATTGGTGTGTTGCATTTTAAGAAATGTAGCATTTGGTGTTTTTGTAGCTTATCGCCGGGGTTTCTCTTCTGCCGCAGACTTTTTTTTCTGTTAATCCAGCAGTGCATCATAAATCCCTGAAGTGCTGTTTAATTTGCAGAGGTAATTTAGACTTTCCAGTAATTTACATCTGGGAAATGGAGGCTGACGCAGTTGCTTTGGTTGATTTCAGGTCAAAGTGATGCACTGTATTATTTTGCATGCTTTCTTTTTTTCATGTTTGACATTTTAGTGTGTAGGGCTTTTATTGGAGTCATTACATAAAAAATAATCAAGATTTTTACAAAAAGATGAGCCTAGCATTAAATGGTAGATAAAAAGGAGACCTTTTCATATGCTCCAGCTTGCTTTGAGCAGCCATCTAGCCCATATGGTGATATGACCAGCGAAAGTTTACCCAAAATGCACTTTGAAATTATGCTTCTTTCTGTTCCTCCACTCTGACCTAGGGATATGACTCTCAGCCTGGGTGCAAGAGGTTTAAGTTGAATCCCGGACTAGCCCCCAAAAATGTTAGTTCTTACATCCATGGCTCAGAGAAACATTTGAGTAGCAAGTCTAAGAATTTTTAAATAATACAAAAATAATTTCTCCCAAAGAAAGCAAATAAGAAAAACTGAAGCAAATTCACAACGCTTCATCAGTTTGATTGCTGTTGCTCCCAACTCACCAAAGCAAATTTCAAACAGCAACTAAAGCCAAAGGTTGATGCTGATAGAAGAGAGAGAAAGAGCGGCCCATAGCATAGCTGCATCTGGCTTTATATATGCAGCTGACCTTCAGATTATTAACAATGACAGAAAAAAGAAAAACATGGTAGTTAATGTGCTGGCTCAGCGAGGCACATGTAACAGTCACCGACACTAAACTGGTTTAGTTTTTGCGATTGAAAGATAGTTGAGTTTTGCGATTGAAAGTGTGGTATATCCCGTGATACTGCCTTCGCAGGTGTTTATAGGAAAAACAAATTAGGCCATAAATTGTGAGATTTATATTTCAATGTAAAACTGGTTTTAACAGAGGTACGAATTTTTCAACATAATATTTAATAGTAGCACTGGAAAAGCAAAGAAAATCAAGTGTAAGCATAAAACATTGACACAAAGCAGCTTGCAAAGTACCCCATAACTAGGGCTGGGTATCGTCACTGATTTCTAGAATCGATTCAATTCCGATTCACAAGGTCCCAAATCGATTCGATTCAATTCAATTTGATTTGAATCTGGGAAATTTTGACAGTCAGAAATATTATAATTCAGATCAGTACATTTACATATTTTTGTATCTATAAAAAGGAAGCTGAACCTCGTAAGACTTTATCAAAGGTGTGAGCATCACAGCAGATGCCTTTGTGTCAAAGTAGCTGAAGATAAAACACAGAAAAACATGAAGGTGATTTTTCTGGCCTGGGATTTTATAAAAATATTCTGCAGTACATCAAAAACAAAAGAAAACCATTAATCAACATATGAACATTACCTCTGAAGTTACAGCGGTTTTATTAGAGACACGGCTGAGCATTTTGCATAATTTTAGAAAGTTTAAATTTGTTCAGTATTGAACGGCAGAAATTAGGTTTTCTTTTCGGAAGTATGTAAAACGAAAAAAACCAGCGGTCAACAGCGCTGTAAACAACGGTAGACTTGTGCGTAACAAGCAAGCGAATAATGCAGAAAACATATTTTTAGATGGGAAACTGTTCTTGAAGTACAGAGAGAGAGAGAGATGTGCATGAAGTGTGATTTTTATCGTGGTGGAAGCAAAACCGTAAGAGTGAATTCATGACGATGTTTATGTGAAGCGCAGTTTGGCTCTTCTTTTGCTGCTGGTTTGGTCAGTATTGTTTGGAGAGAGATAAAACTAACAGCTTTAGAATCAGTGCAAAAAGGGCGTAAACACAAAGTGCGGACCCGCCAAAACATCAGAATCAGTGAGCTGTCAGCTTTCAGCCCCAACCGTGTCCATGCCGTCGGGTGAGAAAGGCACATCTCACTGATTCTGATCCGCGGGTCCGCGTTTTGTGTTTACACCTCTGTGCAGAATCCGTGTTCCTGCTCTCATTTACTGTCTTAGCTGTTTGGCGGTTGTTGAAATTTTGAGGTTTCACCTGAGATTCTGGCATTTCGGGCAAAATAAATTTATATTAAAACATCGATTCAGGATTTTAATGAATCGATTTCACGTTATCCAAGCCAGAATCAATTTTAATCGATAAATCGATTATAAAAACCCACCCCTACCCATAATCGTAGCACAAATCCTCTGTTATTATTTGTAACAGGTGTGTTGCATTGTGGGAAATGGGAAGGATCCAGTGTTTTTGTGGCATGAACCACACTAAAGACTAAATACTGTATGTATGCTTATCTGACTTTTTCTTTTAATCCAGCAGTGCATCATAAATCCCTCAAGTACTGTTTGAATTTGCAGAAATATTTTAGACTTTGTTTTAGGGTGGAGGCTTTATGGGACACGCGGGCTGATGTAGTTGCTTTGATTGATTTAAGGTCACAGATAAAATCCAATCCTGTGTATCTCTGTCTCGCTCCCCACCAACACACATTGGCTATCATCTGGATTTCCCAGGAACAACTTACAACTAATAAATCTAATGTAAAGGGGAAAAAAAGTGTATATATAGCAAATTTACAACTTAAAGTTCCTACGTTATTACTTTAACGGTTACTACGCATCCTTGGACTCTGGTATTGCTTAGTTTTCAGTAATTTCAAGTAAAAATTATTAACAAAACCATTTGGAGGTAATTTGACCCTAAAATAAAAATAATTGAAATGCACAGAAGACTAGCTGTTGCAGAGATGTAATCTTCCCAGTGTGTCCCGGGCCTCCATTCCTTTCCTGAAACATCTCATGTAGGAGGCACCCAGGATGCATCCTGATAAGATGTCTGAACCATGAGGAGTGGCTCTGCATTATTCACTGTGTTTTGCAGAATTATTTTTAATTACACTGTGTGCAAATATCTGTATTTTTTACATCTCTTTTATTGTTGTTACCGATCTTTTTTCCACATGTCTCACCGTGTTACGTCCTGTTTTTTTTTTTTTTAAATCCAAACCAGAGGAGGATGACTTTAGAAGCAACATTGAAGGAATATATTTAGGTAAGCCTTCTCGAGCAGCAAATTATTTATCTTATAATGTTGCTCAAACTTGTTGGTATATTTAGAGTTTAGTTCTGTTTCTGTGTGTGTTGTGGATCCATTTTTGAGGGTTATCTACTGACATCTGTTCTTTTTCATCAGCGGGCTTTAGGCGCAGCATGCGTCTGTGTCGGCGGCGGGCTCACAGCACCACCCAGCCGTCCTGCAACACCCGTTGCCCCAGCAGCTGCTACAGTGCCCTCAACAGTCCATATGAGGAGGTGGTTCGTTACCAGCGCCACTCAGAGGATGTACACCGCCTCATTGTCCTCTTAGGTACAGAAAACATTTCAGTCCTTTAGTTTAGCTTACCAAACATCTACACTCATAAGCCTTTTAGATACACCTTGATAGAATCGGGGTGGGTGCTCTTTTATCTTCAGAGCTGTCATAATTCAACAAGGTGCTGGAAACACTCTTCAGAGATTTTGGCCCACATTGACATGACAGCGCCACACATTTGGTGCTGTTCAAATAACCAGTATGAGATGATTGTGTGAAATGGTGTGTTATCCCGCTGGAAGGAGCCATAAGATGATGATGATGCTCAATTAGTACTACTGGCTTAAAGTGTGCCAAGAAAATGTCCTCCATACGGTTACACCACCTCCACCACGAGCTGGAACTGCTGATAAAAAGGGAGGATGGATCCACGTTTTCAGACCAGGCAACATTTTTCTAAACTCTTCATAACTTGGTTGTAACAAGTGGTTATTTGAGTTATTGTTGCCCTTCTATTAGCTTGAAGCAGTCACATAGAAAACTGCGACAAACTGGATATTATCTCTTCTTTGTGTATGCATGTGTAATGTATATATAGACACGTGTGTGTGTGTGTGTGTGTGTGTGTGTGTGTGTGTGTGTGTGTGTGTGTGTGTGTGTGTGTGTGTGTGTGTGTGTGTGTGTGTGTGTGTGTGATTTACATTGCTGTGCTTGAGAACCTCCATCTACCGGAACCAAATTCCTTGTATGTGTCTGCACATATACTTGGCCAATAAACATTGGCCAATAAAAATTCTGATGCTCAGTTTGAACTTCAGCAGGTCATCTGGATCATGTCTAAATGCCTAATGCAATAACAAGCAGTTGAATGAAAGTATATACAAACAATTAACATGCGCGTGCTTTTTCAGGTCCGTCTGGTGTAGGTGTGAATGAACTTCGAAGGCGTTTGGTTGAGATGAACCCAAACATCTTCCAGGGACCAGTGCCATGTACGTAATCATCTTTTCAGTCACAGACATCATGAAAATTTTTAATTGAATTCAAAAACACTATTAAAAAGCAGAGTTGCCTGAGAAATCCTAGGCATTCTCTTCTTTCTGGGCTCTTTGTGTTTTTGTCTCAGATTCTGTAATAATCAGATTAAATGGTTGATTTTTCTTTTTTCCTTCTCCAGACACTACAAGAGCACCCAGAGGATATGAGGAATCTGGCAGAGAATATTTCTTCGTCAGCCGAGAAGTCTTTGAGAACATGGTTTATCACAACAGGTACAGCTGTCTGCACACATTAAAACATTAATGAAGTTGTGGAATGTAGATGGAACTGATGAGAGCTTAGCCACAATCGATAGATTTTAGCCCCACTGTCTCTGTCTTTTTTTTTGTCCGGCAGGTTTCTGGAGTACGGCGAGCACAAAGGGAACATGTACGGCACCAGCATCGAGTCTGCAAAGGAGGTTTTAAACAGCGGCAAGATCTGCGTCATCGACATTGAGCCAAACGCAAGTCCAACTCAGACACAGTAAAGAGAGCCAATAGATAAATAAAAGTGTTTTCATGTAAATTTGTATATCCTTCTTTAGGCCCTCCAGGCAGTGAGGACACACGAACTGAGGGCCTTCGTCATCTATGTTAAGCCTCCGACTCTGGAGCGCCTCAGGGAGACAAGACAGGACTCGTACATCACCACCAACTACTACGTCAACCGGCCATTCAAAGTATGACGCTGGGCTTAGTTGTCTGGTTAAAACGTCCACTCTTAATTTGGAGAAAAAAAATTTCTTTTTCCTAATAAGATAATTATTTACATTCACATGTGATTGCTCTCATCCAATAGAGCATTACAAAGATATTGGTACACACAAGGGAAGGGATTTGATTTGGGAGGTCTCAAATTTTATAGGAACTTTTTCTTTACCCCCAACTTGACTTCTTCTGTTTTAATTAGAATAGGCAAAATCTATATCGGCCTATGAGACCTCCCACTCATACAGTAGAAGTAGTCTTATCTTTGGTTTTACTTCATCAGGATGAAGACTTCCAGGAGATGGAGGAAGCAGCACGGAAGATTGAGTCAAACTACTGGCAGTTCTTTGATCATGTGATCATCAACAATGAGCTGCAGGACTCCTGCGTTGAGCTGCTGACTGCAGTGATGAGGGCGCAGGACGAGCCACAGTGGGTCCCTGCCAGCTGGATTCGACCCACGTCAGAGTCCTAGGAGCAAAGTAGAGGAGAGGACGTCGGGTCAAAGCAGTGATTTTTTTTTCTTTTTTTTACTGTACAGTTTTTAAAAAATGAAATCGTGACATGTAAATTCAGTGATTGCTTTTGTAAATATACTCGTGTGTGTGTGTGTGTGTGTGTGTGTGTGTGTGTGTGTGTGTGTGTGTGTGTGTGTGTGTGTCACATGTGAGCTGGACTTTAAGTGTCTTCAAATCCCCAAAGATGAAATGAAGCTGGATCCAAGCTCAAAGAAATTCCTGAATTTGTGTCCGTTTGTCACAGTTTTGTTTTTTATTTTTTCAGTCAGCAGGAACATATGTAGCACCTCTTCAAATAAAAGACACCTGCAGGACTTAAATTCAAACAAAACTGCCTCTTTTCCTGCCCTCCTCCCTATTCTTGTACACAGACTTCCAATAAAAGAAACATATATCTAAAGCATGTTTGTCCCCTTTGGCCATAAATGATTTCTTGATCCATTCCAGCCTAAAATGACACATTCTCATGTAAAATGGTGGGTAAAATGAACAATTAACGTAAATAAACAAAAAAAATTGTATTTTTAAAGGTATGTTACTGTACACCCAAAGCACTGATGTTTGCTAATCCTTGAAAGTTAAAAAAAAAAACAAATAAAAGTTTGCAACACCCTTCTTATAGTAATTTATGCATTTGTTTTCATATCATATATCTTCAAAAAACAAAACAAAGTTGTTAAAATTGCAGAAAACGTGTAATTTCCCAGCCAACAAGAAAATAAATAAGATTAGCAGCCATGGTTACATGACATTAAAAATGGGGGAGGGGCAAAGTAGTCTTCAAAACATTATTAATACCCGGAAGCTTCAATTTTAATAATTTTTTTTCATTTTATTTTTGCTAAATGTTAAGCTACCGGAAATGCGTCACACTATTCCTAAATACATCCGGGCCACAACCCCGCCGCTCAGTGAGCGTAAACAAAGCAAAAAAGGAAAAGAAAAATCAACAAAAACAGCGATTTATTCGCTTTAAACGACTGAAGCGAATAAAACAAAGTTACCAGCTGCATAATATTAAACGGGTTATGGATACAGGAGGAGCAACGGTGAGAGATATGCACACATAATGCATGAACAGTCAACATAACGGTCATATTTAAATGGATGGCGTGATTTGCTCCTAATTGTACCTGTGGGGGCAGAAAGCTCGTTTTCTGGTTCACTTTAAAGGCTGTTTTCGTGTAATCTTTCTCTGAATTCTAATAAGAGCGAAAACGATGATAATAAAGAGCAGACGGTGTTTGTAACCTGCCTGTTTTCTGTGTAGACGCGGAGGGTGAGGGAGCTGCCGCCTCTCCCACAGGTGAGTAAATCAAACCTCATCTGAGCTAACAGCTCTGTAGCTCCTCTGTAATAACTTTTAATAAAAATCAACAAGAACCTGTTGATTTGTCACGTGGTGGCTGGTTTTTATTCATTTTATTTACTTTATGTTATTTACACATTTATTTATCCAGACGTTTTCGGTCTTAAATTATAACAAAAAAGTTATTGATAGAGAAAATATTGAATTAGTAGCTTATTAGAGAAATATTAAAGTGATCCACACTTGGTTTTACATTTCCTTTAATAATAATAAGTTTTATTTCTGTAGCACCTCGCAAAATGTACTAAAATCATTAAGACATTAGAGACATACAGTCCTGTGCAAAAGTGTTGCGCCACCCTTCATTTTTTTTCTTTTGTGCTCTTAAGCAACAACTTATTCAATGAAACAGGAGAAAGTCGAGTAAAAGCACCCAGAGATCTGATAAACTCCTCACACAGACTTGAACAATCAGACTTGGTGAATTTAAAGCCTGTTTTTAAGGGATTTGGTTTTTATTTCTGAAAAATCTTAGTGATTTCCTTCTCGGTTTACGTCAGATGAAGTACTTCCTGGATGTTTTTACTCACCGACACACTCATAAATACACACTGCCGCTCCAAGACACTAAAAAAGGGGCTTGACCTGTGCTCGGAGTAATCCTCAGTCCTGGCAGATGTACTAACACAGATTTAGCCGAGAATAAAACAGTCAGGATGTCATGTGTCACTTAACTCCTGTCTCGCTGGTTTCTTGGGGGAGAAATGGCTAGAAAGACGCCGGTAAGATGCTTGCTTCGGTTGTTATATCCGACTCTGGGTTATAACTGAAAGTTCTTGAACTTTTTACGTTAAAATCTTAACTTTTTCATTGGTTATGCAAGTGCTGGTGGCTTAGATAATCTCTTATAATGGGCTTATCCTGTTTTGTAAGAGCAGCCATATCACTTTCAGGCAGTTTGTGTCTAAATTTCGAAATTACGTTTCTTTGGTTCTTGTGTTCTTGTTACCGAAGGAGTGATAGTTATTAGATATGTTTAAGATGCGTTTGATGGCACCAAAAAGCTTTCCAGTCAGATTTTCTCAGACTCTGGTGTGTCTAGTAGCAGTGTATACCCAAGGGTCAGTTTTAGGGTCTTGTTCTTGCAGGATTTCAAATAAAAAGGTCATAAAAAGTGTTTAGTTTTGTTTCTAGATTTACTAGAATGTGTTCATAACTTGTGTTGTTCCGTTGGTATGGACAGAAATTCAGAAAATATAACTCTAGGTCTTATTTCCCAATTATTTTTACATAGGTTTCTTTTTTGGTGTGACTGATTTGGGAATGAAAAAACTGCATTTAATGTGTTAAACTTCAACCCAAATCTATAAAAGAAGGAATAAAAATGTTCTTTAGAGGGTTTTTATGAGTGAACAAAGGGAGAAATCTGACTTCTGTGTTTCACTGTGTTTCTCCAGAGAGGCCAGCGATCTCTTCCCACAATGTCGAGGTGGGTAAACATCTTCATTTCAAGCAGCTACTGTGGTGTAATGCTAAAGGGGACCTATGAAGCTTTTTTGCCATGCAGATGCAAGAGGGGTGTGTGTGTGTGTCTCAATGATCCAGGAGCATCCCGGTGACAGTCTTTGTGTTTTCCCGCACGACATCACAAGGCAAAAGTAGCAACTAAGTAAATTGGAGATAAGTGAATAAGAGGAACAATGGACAGGAAACTTTCCAATCCGATTGAATTTATATATAGTCAGTCCTTAAACAGTGAGTGGAAAAGCACAAGATCTGAACTCTGATCAACTTTCAACACTGATGAGGCAGCAATAGATTGCCATCATATTAAAGAAGCATGTAACAAAATACAAATGAAATAATAATAATAATAATAATGATAATAATACCTACTGAATTAGAGGTCACAATAAGTCAGCCAGACTTCAGACTGCTCTGTATCTTCATTTTTTTCTACCTGGGTCTGTACGACATCAGAGAAAGGGGCTATCAGTCATATGGTCATCCCAGACTCAAAAGCCTCACACACCTGTCAATTCTAATATAGTTATGGTGGGGAGGAGCTAAAACGGCTGCTTTTAGACAGGGGATGAACTGAAGGGCTGCACCAAAGCCCAGGATAAGATAAATGAGGATGATTTTGGACTCTGATTCATGCAAAGTGACTCTAGTAGAGTCCAAGAATAAAAAACTGAAGCAGTAAATGAGCAAACGAAGTCCACTTTAAACAGCAAAACTAAACTTTTCTTCTCTCTTTTCTTTGTTCTTGCGACCTGTGCACATGTGAAGTCAAGACACAGGTGGGTAAAAATATTTCTAATAAACAAGTTGCATTTCGTCTCAAACTCATTTTTTATGTGACTTAGCTTTATTTATTTATCCCTTCATGTGCACAGAAGATGTTCCAGCACCAAAGCACAAGAAGAAGAGAGCGAAAAAGGAGACAAATGGGGTGGACGATACAGACGGTAAGAAACAGCTTTGTGTTCTCATATTTGATGCTTCACGAACATGAATTTAAAGGTTTGAAGGGCTTCTTTAATATAACCTTTTCATGCACCTCACTGTATCTTCACCGCTCACACCATGAGCATATTTCTCATTGTCATCCAAATTATCTTCAATTTGCCGTCATGAGCCCAAAGAAAGCTTTGAACTGTTGAGCAGTGTAAAACTCGTTATACAGTGGGGCAAAAAAGTATTTAGTCAGCCACCGGTTGTGCAAGTTCCCCCACTTAAAATGATGACAGAGGTCAGTAATTTGCACCAGAGGTACACTTCAACTGTGAGAGACAGAATGTGAAAAAAAAATCCATGAATCCACATGGTAGGATTTGTAAAGAATTTGTTATTGTTATTGCCAACAAAGGTTATGTTACAAAGTATTGAGTTGTATTTTTGTTATTGACCAAATACTTATTTTCCACCCTGATTTACGAATAAATTCTTTACAAATCCTACCATGTGGATTCATGGATTTTTTTTTTCACATTCTGTCTCTCACAGTTGAAGTGTACCTCTGGTGCAAATTACTGACCTCTGTCATCATTTTAGGTGGGGGAACTTGCACAATCAGTGGCTGACTAAATACTTTTTTGCCCCACTGTATATGGCTTGCTCATGAAAGCCTGCACATATATAACAGCATTTATGTTCACTAAAGTCCTAAAAAACAAATTGTTACCATTAAAATTCTTCCAAAACTCTGGAGAATAATTTTAAGTAAAGGATAACAACATAAAACCACAAAGAAGGAGAGTAGACTTTTCAAATTTGTCCTAAAATTTCTGTATAAAAATTTCAATTTCCTCATTTGCCTCCACCCACTGTTTAAAATAAAGCTGTAGCTTCTTGTGCCACCTTCAGATCAGGGGATGGAGATGGGAGGCATGGGCAGCCGCAGGGCTTCTGGAATCGGGGATCATCTGACCCTTGAAGCCACAGTCGAGGCCCCGCCACAGAGGAGGAGGAAGAAGAAGAAAACTGCCACTATAGGTGAATTCAAGAATTCTGTCTCTGCTAGTTGTTGCTGCTTTATATTGCAAGGTAGGGACCCTGTAATAATACAGAGAAACCTCCAACAATCAGACAACGTCCTAAGAGCAAGCGACGGTGGAAGGAAAAACCTCCTTTTAACAGGAACAAACCTCCAGCAACCGTGTGCCGCCACCAGTTGGGGGTGAGGGGAGAAAGACTCTTTAATAATAACTTCAGCTAGCTCCATATTTTTAACTATAGACTCTACTGGAGTGGCTTTGCATGATTCACAGCTCAAAGTAATCCTTATGGAGCTTATTGTGAATCTTGCATCAGCCCCCTCAGTTCATCATCTACCTGAAACAAGCTACTTTAGCTCTTCCCACTTCAAACCAGCTTTCTTATGATTGTCTGCCTCTCACAAACGGCAGGTGGGTGGAGCTTCTGCGACTCTATGACAGACTGCAGAGCCAAATTTAGAAAAAAGTGTCTGAATGTGAGCAGTTAGAGCAATCTGAGGACTGAACTTTTGGCTGAAACTGAAACTTTGCCCATGTTGTGAATCCTGGATTTCAGGTCTTGAGGACGACCACGCCGACCTGGTGAACGGAGACACCGCGGACCAGACCACAGATGGAGAAGAAGTGGTCAGGAAACCCCGAAAGAAAAAGTAAGAATTTATTATTTTAATACAGGTGCACTAATTGTAAATTTCTGGCTTGATATCCACATTTAAAGAAATCATTTGGCTGACAGTTGATTTTTATAATGTTGCTGTTCTTGTTTATTCCCCTTTATTGACTCTGAGACACACAAGTGTTCACAATAAATTAATAACTGAGCTGATGTAAACCATCATTGAAGGAGAACAAATTCAAATGTACGCTGGGCCTCGATATGGCAACAGCACCGCCTACAACTGCAAAGCTCTCCAGCGAGTAGTGCGGTGCTCTGAACGGATAATTGGAGGTGAGCTTCCCTCCCTCCAAGACATCTACAGGAAGCGCTGCCTGAGGAAAGCGGGGAGGATCATCAAGGACTCCAGTCACCCCAGCCATAAACTGTTCAGACTGCTTCCATCAGGAAGGAGGTTCTGCAGCATCCGGTCCCGTACCAGCAGACTGAGAGACAGCTTTTTCCATCAGGCCATCAGACTGCTGAACACTTCATAGACACCTCAGCTTCACTACTGGAACTTTAACATTATGCACTCCATACTGTACAGTAACGCCACTGTTTTGCACATGTCTCACTCTGTATATTTTTATATATTTTATTTATTGTTGACTCTATTTAATTTGTAAAATATGTGTACACACACACACACACACACACGTAGAAAAATATTTAGTATACACATCCAGAAATGCATATACTATTATATATTGTACATATATTTATTAGTTTCAGATGTAGCCATTCTTGTATTTTGCTTGTTTACATTATTGTATTTTGCACAACTCTGTTGCTTGTGAAGCTCGAACACAAGAATTTCACTCACATGTGCTGTACCAATGTACCTGCACATGTGATGTGACAATAAAAGTGATTTGATTTGATTTGATTTGATATTTGCAAGTTACTATCTTTAATGTTGTGACCTGAGAATAGTCTGGCTTTTTAGTTTTAAATTTTTTTTTTAACTTGCCATACACTCTTCAGGAAGTCCAAAGTTGTCGAGACGCAGCTTCCCGATGAGCTGGACATACCGGAGGATGACATCATCGCCGACACCCCTCCTCCATTGCCGCAGCATTCCCTGTTTGCCGCCCCACAGGGTCAGAGCCAGCCGGTCGGGAAGGTGTTTGTGGAGAGAAATAGTGAGTGACAGAAGAAGAAGAAGACGATATTGATGATGAGGCTGTTTGTTTAACTTTTTTTATGTGTTTGCATGCAGAGCGTTTCCAGGCTGCTGAACGCTCCGATTGGAGGAAGACCAGCGACCCGATGGACAACATGGCAGACTTCCAGCACATGCAGCCACTGTGGACCACCAGAGATGTTTCCATCAGAGTGCATGGAGGCTTCAGGTAACAGCAAAGTGTCTCCTGTATGACTATAAAAATCCCGAGTCCGTCCTCCCGTCCCAGTGTTCCTCCTCTCCTCTGTTCATGCTCCAGGGTGTTCGGTCTATACTGTCAGGGCTTCCTGGCCGGCTACGCCGTGTGGAACGTGGTGATGGTGTACATGCTAGCCGGGCAGCACCTCACCTCCCTGTCCAACCTGCTTGAGCAGTACCAAAGCGTGGCGTATCCCTCCCAGTCTCTGCTCTACATGCTGCTGGCCATCAGTACAGTGGCAGCCTTCGACAGGTAAAGCTGCACATTGGAAATCCATCATGGTTCGCCACGTTGCAAACAAAAACACATCACACCTTCTGGCAAATTAGAATCACCAAATAGCCAAACCCTACTGTGCGAGCAAAATGGACACAAAGAGAACACACGCAGGCACGGTATTTGCAAGAAAAACTTTGGTATTTGTGAGAAAAACTTGTTATACATTTATATTTACAAGAAACAAGATATGAGCTTGCAAAACAATTTTTTATTTTTGATATTTGCAAACCAAAAAATCGGTGTTTGTATATTTTCCAGAATGTTAATATTCATAAAAAAAGTTTGATATTTGTGCACAAAAATGTTAAATTTTTTTTAATATTTGCAAACGAAAAATGTGATTGGCTAGCAAAATTTTATAATTTTTATATTTGCTGACAAATGTGGTATTTTCGATCAAAATGTTGCTATTTGCAAACAAAAAAAATTGCTTTTTAAAAACATATATTTGTAAACAAAACATTTTGGATTTAACAGTTGCAAACAAAAAACAGGTTTATTGTATCCGGTTGTTCAGTGATGACGCGACGAATCCTACTTCCGGGTCTAAAGTAGTCTGCGTTTAATATGGCTTTTGTGTTGTTAACATGTTTAATGTTTTGTATTTTCTTCTATTTGATCTCAAAAAGCTCCTAAAACAGTCAGTGATCACTGTTGACCTCCCTCGGCTTTTATTACCACTAATCATTTATTTAAGCTCAGTTTTTAAAACCTTAGGATGTAACTACAGCCCAGCCCATGCAGCAGTATATGAATGACTAACCTCGTATTGTGGATGGATTATCTCAGTTGTTCTCCTGGCTGAAGTTTGGTCCTTTTACAGCATCCTGCCATGCGATTACATTTGTTCCTGACCACCGAGAACACTCACGTTAACTTTTATCGAGTGGAAAAAAAGTTAGCTTGTTTATATTATGCTAACATAGCTGTGTCGCTAGCGGTCACGTAGCACATCATTATATACCAGCTAGCCAAACTTCAGTAACCCTACAAACGTCACTGCTGTTTAGTTTTCTGTCTTCATTTATGTTGGAAGTGATAACAGAGCTGTACGTTTTAATTTGTTTCCAAAACCCCGCAGTCAGGACATGCTATATTGTATTTAGATAGAAGCTAGCGAGCTAACTCCCTGCTAACTTCTAACTCCGTTAAATGTCATAAATTCCGTTTTCATGAATGCCTGGATGTTAAACTCAATTGTTACACTTGGTAGAGCAGAACGCTGATTATTTTATTAAAGATGAAAGACTTTAGACAGTTTTTCAACTCTCAGTAATGCCATAGTGATCGTTTGATATATGGACCTGCAGCGGAGTTTAGGCCCAGACACGGCTAGTGACGTCAGACTGAACAACCGGATTATAAATACTTTTGTATTTGCAAATAAAACGTCACTATTTTGCAGTCAAAACTTTCAGATTTTTATGTTTGCAAACAAAAATTTTGTATTTGCAAACAAAAAGTGTTATTTGTTTATTTTGCGAATAACGCTTTCTTATTTACAAACAAAACTTTTGATAGGAGCAGGTGTCTTAAGTAAATCTGCAACATCATATAAGTGGTGGTGCAGTTCAAACTGTACCCAGTTAAAAAGAACGTGTTGAAACTTTGACCTCAGGTGAGGGGCTATAGAGCTGGGGTGGGACAGGGATCTCACTTTATAAATCTTGTAATTAAAAGTGTGAAGTGAATGAATACTGCATCCATTTACGCTATGAATTAGATGTTTGTGTTTTCTACAAATGAAACTCTCCTCAGGGTGAATCTGGCCAAAGGCCCCGTGGCTCTGCGGGAGTTCATCACGCTGGATCCGGTGGCTCTCGCCTCGTTCTGTGAGTCCTCCTTCCTTCTCTGTCTGTGCTTCAGAAACACATCATCGTGGGCTCTGTTTGGGATTCAGTTGACACGCTTTGCTTTTTGCACACAGTGTATTTCTCAGCGCTCGTCCTCTCTCTGAGCCAGCAAATGACCAGCGATCGGATCAACCTCTATTCCAACAACACGGCACTACTGTGAGCTTGCTGGAATAATCTGATATTCCGATATCATTAAAAAGTCTGGTTTTGATACAGAGACTGACCTGATTCTGCTTTAGGCCTACAGGGTTGGAGCACCAAATTCTCCACCCATGGGTGACTGTCAACCTGGTGGTGGCCCTGCTGGTGGGCCTGGCCTGGATTTTAATCGCCATCAGACCTGAGACCGACTACACGGAGGGTGAGAGAGAGCAGTGTGGGTTGAGCATTTCTGCTTAAAAAAGGAAAAGCCAACTTAAAACATTTATTTTTGTTTTCTTATCCTTCCTCCTCAGGTTACCTAATGGCCATGGAGATTGAGCCTCCAAAGCTAGAGGACAAATCAGAAATGACCGCCTGAGAGAATTAAGAAATTACTGTACAGCTTTTTTTGTCATTTTGCACATATTTTTGCATTTTGTCGTGAATGTTGTTTAAGTTATTTTTGTACGTTTGAAATATGTTTATTTCTTTTTAAATACAGAGATTTAAAGAATAGTTTTTTCTCTCTTTTGTTTACAGTTGTTTCTCTACATGAAACCCATGAAAGAAAGCATTCACTGCATTCACTACACTGTTTTTCTGCTTGCCCAGGCTACTGAAGCACACTGAATGAGCTATGAAGAAATTTTAATTGAATTGAATTGATTTACATGGTCTACAGCAGCGGTCTCCAACCTTTTTTGCGCCACGGACCAGTTTATGCCCGACAATATTTTCACGGACCGGCCTTTAAGGTGTCGCGGATAAATACGACAAAATAAAACCAGTACCGGTACCAAATAAAACAAGATTTATTCATAACACACGTGAAAAGACCCAGGAAAACCGAGTTAACGATAAAAACGATAACAAAATAACACTGAAAACCAATAAAAACCCTGAAAACCATACATTTCACACCTGAGCCTCAACTCTCGCGGCCCGGTACCAAACGACTCACCGGGGGTTGGGGACCGCTGGTCTAACTGCAAAAGAATTGTAACATATCAAAAGTAAAAGTACTTATCATGCCAAGGAGTAGTTAATGGTGTTACTGCGCTGCACTGAAAGCTAATGAAATTAACCTGGAAGTGGAAATTCAGGCCAGTTGAAGTGCATTAACCAAAGGATGGCATAGCTGAGGTATAAACACAGAGATGAGTCAAAGAAAAAAAAAAAATCATCTGAGATCCTAAAAGGCTTCTAGAGCAGCTGTGATGGAACTGAACTGAAAGGCAGCTAAATGTAATGCTGACCGCGGATTTTACACTGACATCTGAGCTGAAGTGTCAATGTATCAGTTTTAATTTGAGCAGAATACAAAGCGTTTTCTAAAAAAAATAAATAAATTCTGAGTGATTTTGTGTCCTATTTTAGGTTATTAGTTTATGTTTGTGGACATGTGGTGTCTGGTCTTTTTTCCTGTGTGTCTTTGGTGTCATGTTGAGTCTTTTTATTGTAAACTTTGGTCTTTTTTGTGTCCCTCTGTAGTCATTTTGTGTCTCCGGTGTGACTGTAGTCCATGTTTAGTTGCTTTATATCACCTTTCTGTCATTTGTATCACTTTGGTCAAGTTTTGTCTCTGTTTTCTTGTAATTTTGTGTCTTATTTCATGTCTCTGTGGACATTTTGTGGCTGTTTAGTGTGTTGTTTTTATGTCTTTGTGCATGTTTCACATCTCTTTATTGTCACTTTGGTGTTTTTGTGCCCTTTTAGTCATTTTTTCATCTCATAATGTTTTTCTCTCTCTTTATGTCATTTAATGTCTTTTTAATGTCCCTTTGTCATCATTTTGCGTCATTTTGTTTCACTTTTCTTTTTGTTTTTCTTTTTAGCGATCCCTTTTGTAGTTGTTTTTTGTCCCTTTGGTGTCATTTGTGTCTTATCTTATGTCTTTCTGGTTATTTAGTGTCTCTGGTCTTGTTCATTCTTCTTTTTATAGTTGTTTTATGTCCTTGCTCCTGTTTATGTGCTTATTTCTCATTTTTGTGTTTTTGAGTATATTTTTACTCATGTTGTATCTCTTTGTGTGATTTTATTTTTATTCTTTGTAGTTTCTTATGCCTTTGCTCAGTGTGATTTTTTGTGTGTGTCTTTTTACATCATTATAAAATGACTTTATGGTCATTTTGTGTCCCTTTGAGTTGTTTTATGTCATTTTATGTATTTGTGATCATTTTGTGTCTCACTTGTCAACATTTCTGTTTCTTTGATCTTGTTTTGTGTCCCGACGACAAAGACAGACAAAACGCGTTTTGTCTGACAAAGACAGACAAAACGCGTTTTGTCTGTCTTTGCCCGTGTTTTGTGTCTCCTTGGTGTCATGCTTTTTCCTTAGATCCATTGGTTTGCTCTGCCTGCGATCCAGGCTGTATAATCGAACACAGATAACCGAGCAGCTGATGTTGACGTGGTAGTGATATATCTTGAGGTTTTTGGTGGAAACATTCAAATACACGTGAATAAAAGTTAGCAGAAACTGTTTGATAACAGCGAGCAATCATGCTGGACTTTGCCATCTTTGCTGTTACCTTTGTCATCATCCTGGTGGGCGCTGTCCTTTATTTGTACCCGGTAAGTTCCTGCAAGTTTGGCGTTAGCTTGCTACATTAGCGGGCTGTTGCCCTCATCCCAGTGTCCCAACCAAAAAGCGCTTTTAAATGTTTTAGTTCTTGTTCACGAGTTGGAGCACATTATTCTGAACTATTTAAGAGATTAATTGAGTAAGGAGTGTATTTTGCACATTTCGGCTCCCATTTAATATAATATTCATTGACCTAGTCCAGAGAAATCCAACTTCAAGAAGACGGAATGAGCGAAAACGAGATTTTTTTTTTTTTCATTTTTATCAGTTTCCTTTATGTGTTTGTGTTACAAGCCGATTTATTTCTAAACTCCAACTAATTTACTTCACATCCCTAAACGATATCATGTTCCATATGCGCATGCCATTCAATAAGAAATTGTTAAATTTTGTATTTTTCAAAGAGGTTCTGAATGGGACCCGCTTTCCGACAGGCAGAGCCATTATTTTAAATTATGTAAAGACTTAGTAGACATGTGGACACCACTGTGAGAAAAACTACTCATGTTTAATGACTTGTATTTGTGTTAAACAACAAAATCTCATTTCTAATCATATTTTCAGTCATCCAGAAGGGCCTCTGGTATCCCAGGTCTCAACCCCACAGATGAGAAGTAAGTTTTCATCTTTACCTTTATTTTTTCTGCTTCTGTTAACTCTTATTCAGTAACAGCATTTTGTAAAATATAGTACATTGTGCATAATAATTAGCTTCTTAAGGGTCCTGTCATCCTAATAGCTTTTGTCAGTAAATATAAGCATATGTGCGTTAATGTTCTATTTTCTGTTCTCCAGGGATGGAAACCTGCAGGATATCATCGACAGAGGCAGTCTGCATGAGTTCCTCGTCGGCCTGCATGATGAGTACGGCTCCGTGGCCTCGTTCTGGTTTGGTGGTCGCCCTGTGGTCAGCTTGGGCTCCGTAAGCGAGCTTCAGCAACACATCAACCCCAACCACGCTAGTAAGCAAACCAGTTTGGATCAGCAGCTTTTCTTACACTCAGGAATTTGTTGGGAAAAATATCTAATTGAAAAGAAGAACATCCTTATGCATAAATCTGCTGTTTCCTGCTTCCTTTTTAGCCGACTCCTTTGAAACGATGCTGAAGTCGCTGCTCGGCTACAAGTCCGGGATGGGAGGTGGGGCCAGCGAGTCCATCATGAGAAAAAAAGTGTACGAAAGTGCCATCAACAGCACGCTGAAAAACAACTTTCCGCTTGTGCTCAAGGTTTCCAAAGCCAAGAAATAATTTTTCTAAAATAAATAAGAAAACCAAAAACTTCCTCACACTTCCTGCTAACTGATATCTTGTTTCTTAGCTGGTGGATGAGCTGGTGAAAAAGTGGAAGTCATTCCCAGAGGGTCAGCACACGCCTCTGTGTGCCCACCTGCTGGGCCTGGCCATGAAGACGGTCACCCAACTGGCTCTGGGCGAGCGGTTCGGGGACGACACTGAGGTCCTTGCCTTCCGCAAGAACCACGATGCGGTGAGAAATTTTAGCACAAACCTCTGTGCAGTAAGCTTGGGGGACACAAAACTTTACTTTATTGGGATGCTAATCAAAAATGCACCATGCTAAAGTTCTGCAGGGAGTTTAAGGCTCTGTAACTGATCATTGATTTTTATTAATTTATTTATTTTTGCTCTTCTGACTCACGCCTCCAGATCTGGTCAGAAATTGGAAAGGGCTACCTGGACGGCTCCCTGGAGAAGAGCTCCAGCAGGAAAGCGCACTATGAGAAGGGTGAGCGAAGGAGGCGTGTCAACGTGTGGGAGCGGTGTCTGGCTTTGTGTGGTGAAGCCAAATGGAAAGTCTGCAGAGGCTCCGATGTTATCTCTGTGTTAAGCCTCTTGACAGACAGACCGAGCACATTCACGGTTACCACCTTAATCAGCAGACAGGCTTTGTTTGGATAGGATCGATAGGGATTTACCTGCCAAGGACAGATGCTATTTTGGGTGCTGTCTGAAAGGGCTGCAAAGACTGCATTTAATGTGTAACCCCACAGAGAGTGTCTGGCACTTGTTCATGTCACTTCATGTAACTCTGACACCCAGTTCTCAAAAAGTGGCTCCCCAGGTGTGAGAATAATTTACCCTTTACCCTATTAGTGCAGACAGGGGAACCTCACATTCAAGGTTTTGATGATTCAGATGTTTTTAAAGGGCCTGTCCAGCAGCTGTGGGACAAAATCTGTGAGCCGTGCCGGGCTAGGATGTCAGATTAGATTAGATTAGATTAGATAGAACTTTATTAATCCCTCGGGTGGGTTCCTCTGGTTTTGAGCCCTTGAATGTGGTCGGAGTCGCCACGGCTCTCATCTTGTTTTTTCCTCCTCGGTGGTCAGCTCTGTCAGAGATGGAGTCTTTGCTGTTGTCTGTGGCGAAGGACAGGAAAACCCAGAGGAAGCAGGCGGTGTTTGTGGACGCTCTGCTGCAGTCCAACTTCACAGAGCGACAGGTGAATGCTGATGAGCTTCTGCTTTACATCCTCAGCGCTTTCACAGAGGTAAGAAAAAAAAACGCTGAAATCTTGATTGTTTGTTTCAGATCATGGAGGACTGCATGGTGTTCACTTTGGCTGGATGTGTCATCGCTGCGAACTGTAAGTGGCCTGAATCAGAGGATGTGAAGCCTGCCAGATACAGTTTTTATAAGCACAGTTTCCCAGAGTTGTCTGATAGGCACTTAACAATAATGTAATGAACTTTTAGCTCTAAAAGCAAACAAAAGCTAACTTTTATTTATCTTTTATTAGCAAAATGTTGTTTTATTCTGATTCTAAGATTACACACTGTGGTGTTTTGGCAGTGTGTATCTGGGCTCTTTACTTCCTGTCCAATTCAGAGGAAGTGCAGGACAAGTTGCACCAGGAGCTGGAGGACGTATTGGGTTCTGATCCGGTTTCCCTCGACAAGATTCCTCAGCTCAGGTAAGCCTTTTGGACTTTTACGTATTTAGGCGTTCTTGAGTCGTCCTTCACACGCGGTGCAGCCAATAACGTTGATGCGATCGCATTTCCGTCCTCGCGTAGATACTGCCAACAGGTCCTGAACGAGACGGTGAGGACTGCCAAGCTCACCCCCGTCGCGGCTCGGCTTCAGGAAGTGGAGGGCAAAGTCGATCAGCACGTCATCCCCAAAGAGGTATCCGGTTTCCCGGAGTCTGCGGCTCTCAGCCAGATTATTTCAGCTGCACAAACACAGTGTTTGCTGTGTTAATGGTAAACAAGAACAGATAGAAACATTAAATAGCGTAAGAAACATAAACCGAGGATTTTATTTTTTTTATTTTTTATTTTTTAGATGCAACTTTTGAATGTTTATTTAAAGTCAAGCAAGTGATATTCCTGTTTTGTTTTATTTTTCTTCCTTCCCTATTAAAGTGCGTTGTTCCCTCAGTTTTCCCAGCTGAGGTTAAAATACAGCAGTTTTGTTACACGTAAACACTGTTGTTGTTGTTGTTACTTTCAGACGTTGGTGATTTACGCCTTAGGAGTGGTTCTACAAGATGAGGAAACCTGGAGCAGCCCTTACAGGTTTGACATTTTGGTTTTGACATGTTCTTCAGCCAGTTTAAAAATGGCTGCCAGTTCAAATCCCACTCATTCAAAATCTGCAATAGTATGACTAGTATGGTATCCCTTACTAGACTAAGAGGTACCATGCTGTGCACAAGCCCCTCATTTCTGTGTGTGTGTGTGTGTGTGTGTGTGTGTGTGTGTGTGTGTGTTAAGCAACCTTAACCAATGAATTGTTAAAACCTTACAAAGGCACCTAACTCAACTATGAACCAGTGTCGTGTCTACACATCAGAATCAGAATGGGTTTATTGCCAGATGTTGAGGTTTACAACATTAGGAAATTGCTGCGGTGCTTCAGTGCAGACAATAAGAATTAAAGTGCTACGTAGAAAGAAAGATATGTGCATGAGATATACATGAGAATAAGAATTATGAGTGCTACGTAGAAAGATATATACATGAGTGCAGGTGGTGATCAGTGCCAAACATGAAATGATGCAGTGACACAGCGTAGGGTCATGTGTTAACATGTGTTACACATAACAGAGAACTTGGAAAAGATTTTAAATCTGATCTTTGTCTTTAACAGACATAAAATAGCATTTTTCCAGAGCTATTAGCTGAAAGGTTGACACATCTCGATGTGTTGTGCAGCATGTCCTTAAAAATGTTGAGGGAACTGAACAAGTTCAGGACAAAAAGATGCATGCTAAGAGATGCATCTTAAACTTCAGCTTATCTGTCACTGTTCATGGAAGTCTCAGTGGATGGATTGCTGTGAAGAAGCCATTCTTACTGAAGGGAATCGGGGAGAAAGGTTGAGGTATGAAAATTACACAAGAACTGGACTGAAAATCAGTGACAACATATCTGATCTTGTTAAAAGTAACGATTATAAACAAAGAAAAGTGCAGTCAGATTTTGATCCACCATCCAATACCATCTGGAAAGCATCTGATTGGCAGCGGTTTCATCCCAGAGGCTCAAATATCGATTTGGTGAGCTTGAAACTTTTGTTGTAGCTCCACCAGGGGTCAACATTTAGTTAATGGATTAGGAAAAATTTTACAGGAAGAGCTCAAATAATTTAGTTGATCATCAACACATCTATTTAATTTTTCCTCTATTTCATAAGTAACTTCAAAACTAATGGCATTTTGTCATCAGCCTTAGCTGTTATTTGTGGGGGGGTTGCTTTGAAGTTAATTCTAACCGGTGGGTGGAAATAAAACCTGCTAGCATTACCGTGTAGAGCTCGCTGGATTATCAGGTGTTTCCTGTTAAGTCTACAGGTGCATGTCACAGTTATCACCGGGCATTCATCTGCCTTCACCAGGTAACATAAATCTGCAGCCATCAAATAAACTGCAGTTAAAATAATGTGACAGCTTCACAGTGAGGGGCTTTTTTTCTTCCAAGTTAAAGTTGTAATATGTCTGTTTACTGGTTTGGTGAATACTTCAATCCTCCCTCAGGTTTGACCCAGATCGATTCGAGGAAGAATCGGCCAGGAAGAGCTTCTGTCTGCTCGGATTCTCAGGGAATCAGACGTGTCCAGAGCTCAGGTAAGAGGAAATTATCCACACTCTGTCACTCAGACTGCTAATTGTGAAAGCAGACTTCATTAGACCAACTTTGGGAAGTTTTGATAACTATTTGAAGCTCTTCTACACCTGGATGTCCTGCATCAATCACTATTTGGTCTCCGTTAGGTTTGCCTACACTGTGGCTACGGTCGTCCTCAGCACGTTGGTGCGGCAGCTGAAGCTCCACCGACTGAAGGGGCAAGTGGCCGAGATCCGATCCGAGCTGGTATCCGCACCGAAGGACGAAACCTGGATCACCGTCAGCAGAAGAAGCAGCTAAAACAAAGATTTAGAGAAAACGATGAAGAGCAAAAAGCAACACATTTAACATCACTGAATGAAATTACCAGCAGAGTATTCCCTGTTAGACGTCATCGTAGTTCCCCATCATGATGCCAGTAGTTTGGACTGACACTCTTAATTTGTAGGATTTTAAAGGCTGTTTCACCCACCTTGTACCACCACTGAGGCCTTAAGCATGACATTAGCTTTTTCCACTCACAGGTTTAGTTTGTCGAACGCTTCCTGTCTCTTCAGGGAGGGAGGCTCGACGAGTAAAGCTGGAGTTGCTAGGTTCTGGTGGTCTCTGGTGAAAGCCAGTCGAACTGCAAAGCACTGGGCTTTGAACACAGATCCTTTTAAAAGGATGTTGGGCCCTCGGGCCACCCTCATGGAGTCTGTTTCTGTTTCTCTAGTTTGGGAAGAAACATGCGCATGAGCATCTTCTGGGTTGATGAGCCTTTCTACCATCCTGGTATCTTCTCCACATCCTCAAGACTGTGTTGGGCAGACATCGCCTCATGCTACCAGGAAAAATCTGAACTCGAGAAAAAAAAAGTCTGTGGCCACAATCTACTAAACCTTTTATGGGGGTTGTCTTCTTGTTGCCTCTCCAGTTCATCTGCTGTTGGAAACACTGATATCCCTGAAGATCCACCAACTTGTGATGATCAAGTGCTAAGCAGTGTGTATTTCCAGCCCACATGTGCAAGACATTTTAAATTAAATTGTGCCTGAACATGTATAATAAATCAATAATAGCTGTTATTTTGTTTATTGGATCAACAGGTTGGTGTATAAGAGACCAGAAAATAGTAAAAGCATCTCAGCTTTCTACAGGGGGAAGGAGGCGCTTTTAGCTCCAGAAAGTTATTCAGTGATTAGTTATTGAGTGATTGTTGCAGCTTTAAATGAAATGTTATGAGAGCTTTACAGAAGGGGAAGCAAAATCCTATTTTCTTCTCCTACTCCAGACTGGCTTCACAGTAACTAAAGCCTTAAAGAGTAATAAAAAATGAGTCCAGGAAATGTATTACAGGTTTTTATTGCGTACAGTAGTTAATATATAGTTATGAAATGTTTTATTCGCTGAGTTAAATATTTCTGAATTGAAAACTAATTAACGAAAGAAAGAAAGAGAAAGAAATAACCTCTGAAGCACTCAGCAGTGGGAGTGTGCTGTGATGCTGCTTTGTTATTAATTTTGGGAAGCCCGGCTGTGGGGAGAGCCCTGCGGTACCGCGGGCGGCCACGGGGGCGCCAGAGAGCGCACCTCTCCGCTAAAGATGTGAAAATGGCGGAGCTACAAATGCTTCTGGAAGAGGAGATTCCAGCGGGACGAAGCGCGCTGCTGGACAGCTTCACTAATTTGGAAAGAGTCGCGGAGTACTGCGAGAGCAACTATGTCCAGGTAGGCTGACACAACCGTGGAGGGGAAGAAGGTGTAGTTTGTTTGTTTCTTTTTTTTCTCAATGGAGCGAAGTGGTGCTAGGCTAACTGATGCTAGCGCTGCCGATGCGGTGCAGCCGTGCTGTCAGCTAGCCTCGGCTAGCGCAGCAACAACCTGCTGCCGATGCGGGTTTTTTTTGTTTGTTTTTTAAAATTAGATAACAAACTCATAATGTGGCAATTCCCCACCCGATTCATACCGCTATTTGTTTTCCTCTGTGTAACGATGTGTGTGAGCTGTGCATCCCACCGTGGTGGGTTAGCCGGGTAGCTCGTTAGCTTGCTGCTCGTCATCACCCCTCAAACCACCGAGCAGGCACCGTGAAAATCGATTTCTGTGCTCCGTGCGGGGATCAATCACTGCCAGCCAGCTGATCAGGCTCCGGCCTCAGATGTGGGACGCGATATCAAGGCAGATTAACCTCTGATAGGCTGTGACAGGAGACAACCCGCCGTGACAGCGTTACAAACAACTGATTTATGATGCTGTTGATGTAGCAGCCACACTTAAAACCCTTTTAAAATGCTCAGCCTGAAGCCATTCATGTGCACCTCCGTGCAGGAGAGGGGAGGGGGGTGATGTGGATACATTTCTGCCTGTGTGTGAGTGCAGCCATTCAGATGCTTTGAAATTCTGCAGGTGTGATCTCATCTCATTTCGGCATCTCCACTCATCACACACTCGCAGGCCAGCTTTCAGTAGGTGAGAAATCAGGGAATAAGCTAGGACACAAGGTGTGATGCTGAAATCTGACATCCCTGATGAGCTGGGCTGATCAGGTCTGACAAGTTGCCCTGGAAAGAAGAAGAAGAAGGAGGAGAGAGGTGGTGGATGTTGGCAGCTTGCTGTCTGGCAGGTTGCCCTGTGAGGTTTTCCCAGCTGCTGTCAGATGGATGTTATCACTTATAGATCAGCTGGACAGAAGCAGGAAGCATCAGGAGAATGTTTAGTGTGATGCTTCACCTCTTACGTTTTCATATTTTCTGTCCTTTTCTGTTTTACTTTAAAGCAGACTTCTTACAGCATTAGTCATTGAGGAATTTAAACCTGCTAACTAATATTTCGGGTTGTCATTCACATGATGCCACAGGTGTGTTTGCTCGAACTCCACGCCCAGGACTTGTTTGCAGTCAAGGGATGTTTCACTAACAAAACCAATCCCTAGTGTGTGAGATGTTTGTATTCACAGACTTCAAAGTAGGGCTGCTCGATTATGGCAAAAATGATAATCACGATTATTTTCACTGAAATTGAGATCGCGATTATTTGACGATATTTATTTAACCCTTTAAGACCTACTATAGAACCAAGTCCGCCAGAGCTTATATTATTTTTTTACATGTTGTAGTGCCATTTGTGGGAGCATTTCAAGTTGCTAAATAACTGTTATAGCCCATATTTTAATAATATGTATGCATTAAGTCCATAGTAACTACATTAATTGCAAAAAAGTGCAATAAACTACAAAAAAATTGAAAATCGCTTTTGTTTTGTTTTTTTACATATATTTCTACTTGGAGAAATTTAAGAGGTTTATCCCTCAAAACTTTAAATACAAAAAAGTTGCAAAAAATAGTTTACAACAACAGGAAATTTATTTTGAGTGTCTTCATAGTTTTATTTTGGAGATACAGCAATTTTATATACTGCAGGAAAAACAAAAAAAACAATCCTATGATGCAAATTTGCAAAGAAAACAGCAGGTGCATCAAAATAAACTCTTTCCAGCTGTGCAATTCGAGTTCTAAGCATCCCAGAAACTATTCAGAAAAGTCAAACACTCAATTAGTGGATAATTGAGTGTTTCCTCTATTTATCAGTTACTTTCTCTCAGACTCTTTCGACTTTTTAATTCGTGGAGTGATCGTTTATCACAAAAGTCACTTTTTTTTCTTCTTTTTTTTCCATGCACTGTTGGCAAACACTGTGCCATCAAAAGTGCATGAATTCTGTTTGGTTTACCAGCCGGCAAAAAAAGAACCACGTCCGTGCTGGTCCTACGCCTGCTTGCCTACCTGCCTGTCTGACCCGAGTCATTTCTAGCCTAACTACATTCTTACAAAACCCACAAACAAAAGGGGCAACAACTGAAATAATGAGCAAAATATTTTCACAATTTTCTTTGGTGGGGAGCAAAAGCGGTCCTGCAAATATTTTCAGCATCACTACGCCTGTCTTATCTTTGACATCTGATTCAGACTTTTGGATTGTGGAGCCTATAACACAACCTACCCAAGTTGCTGAGGTCATTGCTGTTATTTGTGGTCATGTCCCGGTGCTTTACATGTGGTGACAACCATGATAGAAACCAATAAAATCCTCTTTGTTCCGGCCATGTTTATCCCTCACGTCTGTTCTGATGGTTTGAGGAATCTCTTACATTGACATGTAATTCTTAATCCTTATACTGAGGTGATGATTGTTACTTTTCTGGTGTGTGTGGACTCGGTTGTTAGTTTTAAGCCATTTTGGATATGTTGTGATGTTTATTTTTGTTAATTGTGGTTCCCATTAGAGTCAAAAAGATGAGGATAGAGTGCTACTTTGTGGTCGACAACTTTCTTACTGTATGAGCCGGTCATTGGTTTCTCAGCCGAATCAGCCACTCATCATTTCAAAAAACCACAATGTTCAGCTCAAGAAGGTAAAATGGGACTTCTTACACCAAACATACAGTCTGTGGTTTGATGTTGTCAAGACAACGTGATGAAACATTGTTCAAAGGAATTATTAAGCTTTGGGACACTTTTGGGTGTTTGAAGCAGAGATCCAGTTAGATATTGACAGGAAGCTGTTCGGTCACTGTATTCGCTCTGAAATGACTATGCAGAGTTGTGGTATATTTGTAATGTGCTACCTTTACTTGGTGCCAGAGCTCATTATGATATATTGTTTTCAAGAGGCCCAAAATGTGCTTTCTAACAGCTGTTGTAGTATTTGGCTGACTGTTTGTCATACTGTTTGTACAAAGGCTCGTTTTACTGGTCCAACTCGTGTAGAGAGCAGTGCTGCTGCTGCTTTTTTTTTTTTTTTTTTTTTTTTTGCGTGGTGGCTTGAAAGCAGCCTTGTCCAAACGTTACTGCTACCCTTGAGCTTTAGTAGTGAATGACAGCCTACCAGGTGCCAGTACAAATGAGGGGACATGTTTTTTAGGGCAAATAATTGTTTTAATTAGCGTTTTTCTGACTTAAAATGGGTTGAAGATGCATGTAAGCCCAATCAGTAAGGGTGCAGCAAAGGCTCTGAATCTGTTATAACTTATTTAAGTGAAATGTCCTTTTTTTTTTTTTTTTTTAAATTGTCTCTGCCCATTTTGACTTAAATTGTTAATTATGGTTTAGTAATGGAGTGATATCCATCCTCTCTTACCGTATACATATCACTGGATTAAATCCGTCTCTCCTGTGCCAGCAGGTGCTCTCGTGACTTTTACCACATAACCTGCTTGTCCTCATTCTATAGCAGCGCTGCGTCCTCTGCTCTCCTGTAAATGATGTCATTTGTTTGCATGCCGTGCCAGATGCTTAAACTAGTTGGATTAGGGGTGTGTGTGTGTGTGAGAGAGATTGTTTAAAAGTTAAAAAGTGCGCTGCATGTTTCACATGAAAGGGAATAGACTGATTACCACAGAGGGTGCTGCTCATTGAAGTCGTCATTGAAATCCCCGGATTGTTGCTTGATGCTGCCTCTCATTTTTTTGTTTTGTTTTTTCCTCACAGTCTTATGTCAGTTTAGCCCAGATATCCTTTCATTCTGATTCGATGTGTTTGTACAAAGGTTTCCTGTTAAAACTAACAAATAAATAAATAATAAAGAAGAGAAGGAAAGACGTGGGCTGTCCTATTATCCTGGCATCGCAGCCCTGGATTTTGGGGAGTTAACAGCATTGCTTAAATTTGAATTTTAAAGTAAAATCAATAAGTCGATATCCAATCACAGCCTAAAGGCTGCTGCAAACAATGCAGGTAATCTGCTGCTGTCTCTCGCACACAGGAAACTCTGAGCGGTTTTGTCGCCACTAATTTTTGTTGGTTACACTGCAGATTATGTGGAAATGGCGAGCTACAGCAATCAGACTTTTGCAGACCCTCAGATGACATTTTAATGAAGCTTGTTTTATCCCAGCTTAAATCTACAGCCTTACGATGGTCTTTTTTAGAAGCAAGAACAATGAAGTTTGTTCTGCGTCTTTAAGAAAACACCTTGATTGAGAGGGAAAAAAACAGAAATGAGTAATCTGAATATTTTATGACTCTAAAATGCTCAGAATTTTTTTTTAAAAAGCCCTTAATCATTGCTAAAAGACTAACATTACTTGTTTAAATCTAAACAAAGGCAGTGCTTGATCACATAGACCAAATTAAAGCTGCAAATTGCCACATTTGAGAAGCAAAAATGTTTTTTTTTTTTTTTTTGGTGTCTGCCTTTGCTTTCATTCACACCATTATGTGCTGGCTTTGTGCTGCAGCTCGACCCCGCATGCTGCGCTCGGTGCAGTGTCACGGAGGATTAAGGAACACAGTTTCCCAGCAGAAACATTAGCTGATCCATCTGCCCTTTGATGTTCCTGTCGACGTGCCCACGCCGTGCCCACGGCCAATCGGCTGCCTCTGAACACTGCTTTCACGCCGGCTGCAGCTGTTTTACCTGCTACTCACTTCACTGCCGCTAAGCTCTTTTCTCTTGCTTCACTACAAATTTGCTTCTTGGTGCTGAAACCTTTTGCTCTCCATCCTGCTGACACTGACTGCATTCAGGCTCCACTTTTTGTGCACTGCTTTTTGTGTTGGGATGATATTTTCTTTAGCATTGAAGTAGCTCTAACTTCTTTAATGCCTTTTTGAAGTGCTCATGTGGGTATTTATCATTAGTGGGTCAGCACTGAGTTAAATGGTAACTATGTGCTGGGTTCAACATAACCTGTAGCCCCATTAAATCGTCCTTCATAAGGTGTGTTTGGATAATTACATGGAAAGAGGTCTTTTTAGCTGATCCATCCACTGGGGCTTGTTTTTTACAAACCCGTAGCTCAGCTAATTTGGAATCAAGTTCAAATGAAAGCCGTCTGTCTCTGTTCACCATCCTCTCCTTGCACAGAGGGCTGTGTAGCCTCAAAGCTGAGGTGCAGGTTCTTCCTGAGGCTGAGGTTCGTGTTTGTAATCTCTTGTATGACAGTAAATGAATACTGAATAAGAAGTCCTAGATTAACTCATTCACTGCCAGCCATTGGCAGTGAATGAGTTAAACCCATTGACTCATTCACTGCAATTGACGGCTATAGACGTCAATGGCAGTGAATGAGTTAATTTCCAGCCTGGGAACTTTCTTTTGAAGTGTGTGTGTTCTTTCTGTGCTTGTATCGTTCTCTTCTGATAGTCCGTCTTCCCCACAGGGGCTAAATTATACATGTGAGGTTAAATGATGATTTCAGCCACCAGTGGCTGTAGGCTAAAATGTGTGTATAGTAGGGCTGGGCCATATCATACCGTTCACGGTAATACCGGTATAATGTTGGGCAACGATAAGAAAATGAAATATCACGATAGAATATGGGTAAAATGCGCATGCACAGTGCCTCTGTTTCCATATGCACATGGTGGAAAAAGCTGGCGGCGACAGAGAATGAGAAGGGTGAAAGCGGATCGTTGAATGAAACAGATGAACTAGAATCGGTTTGTAAAATTGCTGCAACTTGAGTGGTGTGGAGCTGGTTTAGCTTTCGTCCGTCAGATACACAACACAGCACTATTTTAGGTAGCGCATGCTAGCGGGCCGTCGTTATTACCGTGCTTTTTGGAAAATACGGCACACTTAAAATCAATCCTTTGATTTTTCTGAAAATCAACAGTGCCCCTTATAATCCCGTGTGCCTTATGTATGAATTTTGGTTGTGTTTACTGACCTCGAAACGATTTTATGTCGTACACGGTGCTCAAAAATCTGTCAGATGTTTTAGTACGACTTTGCTAAGCTACGAACCCGCACCACTTGATGGATTGTCAGAGCATTACGGTTATCGTAGGCAGGCGCCTCGCGGAGTGATACGTACTGTGCTTCAACATAATATTACCGTATTGTGTGTGTATAACCTCTTTTTAAGTTTTGTGGATGTTATACATGGTTATGCTGAGGATATGTCGGCCAATTTCCACTGGAAATGCCTTTTGGTTAAACTGTCAGCAAGGAATTTGCATTTGCACTGTTACATTTTTATATAACTTTAATCAACATAAAAAAAAACATCTGCTTGTTTAAGTGAAAATACATTGATGTTTTGTTTTTTGTTTGCACTAATAAAGTTGTGGAGTTGTAAAGTATTTTGTCTAGTGTCAATTATATCGTCAGTTATATCGTTATCGCAAATTTTCAAATGTATATCGTGATAAATATTTTTGGTCATATCGCCCTGCTCTAGTGTATAGATGTGCAAACAGTTGCTTGGTTTGCATGCTGACATTTCGGCAAACACTTTCTGACTGGCGGCAGGGTCTTTGAAAGGACTATGTTTTTAATTACTTTGTTAGTGTTATTCCTAAACATTGTTGTGTACTTTTTATTATTATTATTAACCTTTATTTAACCAGGAAAAGTCCCATTGAGATTAAAAACCTCTTTTGCAAGGGAGTCCTGGCCAAGAGGCGACAACACGTTGAAATTACAAAGTTACATACATATTATAAATAACAATTACATTTTAAAAACATTTTTCTCTGGCTCTCTCAATCTGGACTTAAAAGCATTTAATGAAATAAGATCTGCTATCTTCCAGTCTTTTTGCATCATGTTCCATGTGAAAGGGGCAGCATAAGTAAAAGCCCTCTTTCCCAGTTCAGTTCTGGCAAATGGAACATTGAGCAATAAAAGATCACTTGAACGGACCAATTTTACAGAATTAACAGCCTAATAACATCTTTTTTTTTTTTTTCTTTGAAGAGATGCTGGCATTATAATAGACATTTTATTTGAGTGGATATCACCTTTAGCCTATAATAATATGCACCTTGCTGTTCCTGCTGCTACAGTAATCATCAGGGCACTGATGATAGTACTTTATGTTTTGTTAGGAAAACGGGAACTAGGTGTAGTATGTTACTGAAATGCAAAAACACAAAGAAAATGTAAAGAAATGAGGACTTTTGCACAATATTGTAGTACTCATTACAGAAAGTGTTTTGACACAAAAGCAGAACATCTGTCTTCTTATGTTTCTGCACTTGTAGAGAATAAATGTGCAGATGTTGACTGCTGTTCTTCCTGTAGAAGCCAAGCCGACTGGAACAATCCATTTATATTCTGCTTGTTTTTGTCAGGGATCAAATGCAAACACAGTCGTTTCAGAGATGCCAGAACCCTGTGGGGGAACCAGTCGTCTGCTGCAACCTCTAATCTTTGTAGCTGCCCACCCTCATACAGCAGGCTAGAAGTAGCCCTGGAAGTGTGTAAATGCCCCCTGTGGGATTTCCTCTGTGTTTTGACATGGCCCTTGTCTAAACTGTTAGACTCATCTGAGTACAACAAGCACTACAAAATATGCAGGAATTTTGTAGTGTAAAGGTGGCCCACTTAAAGTCCGCATTTTTTCAGAATGTCCTCAGGTAACACAGGCTGTGTTTTCCCCTCTGCTCCCTCAGTTTTCATCACTTTGTAAAACCTGCATCGTTTGCTTTCCATGAAATGCAAATCGTGTCTTTTGAAAGTCAAATATCCATTTCTCTTCTTCAGTCTCCAGACAAGCAGAGGGCGCTGGAGGAGACCAAGAACTACACCACCCAGTCTCTGGCCAGCGTAGCCTACCTGATCAACACGCTGGCCAACAATGTCCTGCAGATGTTGGACATCCAGGCCTCGCAGCTCCGCCGCATGGAGTCCTCCATCAACCACATCTCACAGGTGAGGGAAGTTAAACAAATCAGGCTTTTGACTCACCTGCCAAGAAGGAACCCCCTCCATCAGTTCTCAAAGCACAATTAACAGTTAAATATGGCCTTTTAATTCTCTTTGTCCTTTTTCTATTGGGTATTAAGCACTGTGTAAGCCTGATTAATGAGGTTTTAATAAAGTTTTACTATCCAAATGGACCAGACGCTGATGTGACTGTGTGGATAATGAATGTATAATTCAGTGTATCTGCATTGCAGGTAAATATGTGTGCTGGAGCTGCACGCTGGATCGAAAGATAAAAGGGTTTCAACATGCAACAGATACTTCAAAGCAATCAAAACCCTAAATTATGAAACACTCTGAAACACCTCTTCCTCCTAATAAAGTCTTGGCAGGCTTTCAGGACTAAGTGTTTTAATTTTAAGAAATGAAAACATGCCTCTCATCCTTAGACGGTGGACATCCACAAAGAGAAGGTAGCACGGCGGGAGATCGGCATCCTCACCACCAACAAGAACACGTCCCGTACGCACAAGATCATCGCCCCGGCCAACCCTGAGAGGCCTGTGCGATACATCCGCAAGCCCATCGACTACAGCCTGCTAGATGACATGGGCCACGGAGTTAAGGTGCTGTTTCTGGGCTTTTTTCCCTTAAATTTGGCCAAAAGTAGTCTTAAAAAGTCACCAACCACATGCCAGTTTATAAGAGTGATGTGATTATTTTTATAATATAAAAATAATCACATCACTTACTTAAATAGTTAAATACAATACTTAAATATTGATTTAAGGGATAGAATTTAGTTTATATTGGTATTTTTTTGCATGCAGTACTGTCAAATACTTAACTTTAGGGGTCAAAAGAAGACCATGGAAATGTGTTTGAATGTCGGAATTAATCCAGGCTGCTCACTGATGAAAGTCTAAAGATAAGCAAAGGACTTGTAGAGGTCATGTTCTTTATTATTAGGTTTCAGTGGTTTTCAAAGTCAAGAAATCTAAGAAAAAAATCAATGACTCAGGCTTTTCACATGGACGGGGAGCCAGTGACGGCCAGGACATTAAGCCTGTCACCTGCAGCTGGAAACAGGCTTTTCTCATGATTTTATGTTTAATAAAATCATGGGAGAGGCTGATTCTTAAAGCTTTGTTCCTGCTGACTTTCTGAACAATGACGAGCTTGTTTATACAGAAAACCGAAGCGCTGGCTTTCAACCTTATGAAGGTCGAATTCCTCAGATTTTAAACACTAAGCTATTGTTGGCCGGATCTCTCCAGCTCGGCTTTGTGAAGCACAAGCTTGAACAACTGTTGTTTTCCTCTCCTCCTTCACACACTAATCACCTGATTTCTTCTCTCTCTCTTTATGCTTGCCTAACTTTATCTTTGTTACCAACTGTAGTGGTTGCAAAGGTTTAAGGTAAGATTTCCAAAGTAAGAGCCCCAAACAAGGAAGGGCTTTTTGTGATTTGTGGATGTTTTGTATTGTTGTGTCTGTGGTTTCTTTTACATTTTTGGTTTGTTTGCAGTTAAAGATGTGTTTGCTTACAGATATTCAGATTATATTTCAGAAAAATGCTTTAACCTCCTAGGACCTGGCGTCCACATACATGGACATCACATTTTGGGTTATTTAGAGTAAAATACTAAATTTTGCTCTACAAGGGCCTGATATCCACTTACAAGGACATTATACTGCTACTGTTCTATCAAAATTTTAAACGAATATCCTCATATGTGGCTCTTATTTTTCTTAAAATCAAAAATAAGGTTGAAAAAAAATCTGGTAATTCTTTATTTTTACATTCATCGGGCCCCAATATGCCCAAATATCAAAGAGAAATTAAAAATGCATGTCGTGGAAGAGTTCGGGTCTTAGGAGGTTAAAAATGAACTTGTGAAAAATCCTTTTCCTGTCACATTTTTAATGCACAAAAAAGTAGAAATATCAGTATTCGCTTCATGTTGTCGTTTTTGGAAATAAAACCTGGAAAAACCTTGAAAGATGCAAAATTTACAGCTGGTATGAGAGGAAATGCAAATGCATTACACCATAATTTGGAGCATATTTGCATCCATGTGTCGCGTAAACTGCAATTTATATTTGATTACTACAACCACAATTGAATCACAACAACCAGCTTTGTATCATCAACACCAACTGTTATGATTTTATATTTTAGTTGATGATGATGATGATAATAATATTGTGTTACATAGGAGAGCCTAATTTGACTCTGACACTTCTGTTATGCCTTTCAACAGACTGTCTGACTTGGATAAGCCTACTGAAGGCCGTCTCCCTGTACTTTGTCGTGCTATGACTAAAAAAAACCCCAAACTTTTATGTGCTTTGACCTAATTTAACATTTTAGCAACTTTTAATTTGAATTTGTGGCAATTTGTGAATCTGTGACAGAACGTAAAGAAAAGCAGAAAGTTTCAAGACCTTTATTATCATTATCCAACAGAAAGCTGGTTGTAATGACCAAGTGTGCAAAGGCAAAATCTATCCATCAGCACTTCTAAAACCAGCCAATTAGCATGTAATATATTTTCTTTCTTTTTAAACTGCTTCAAGTCTTAGTCACCCACATTTATTCAGCATTCATATATTATCTATACCTAAGCACTTTATCTAACATTCACACAATCACACTCATACTCGCTGGATGCACCTCCTCCCAATGCCTCCATGCAGCCGATGCAAATTCACCAACCTTCCGATCAGTAGATGACCTGCTCTTACCAACTGAGCCTTAGTGTGGACGATGGAGATGAATTCTTGTTACTTGGGCAGATGTTGTTACCTCCTCATGCTAACCTAAGCTGCCTCCTATAGGAGTGCTGTTGATCTTATCTTCTAACTCTCATCACAAAATAAAGGATAATTTGAAGGTTGACAGCTGTGTAAGAAGTCTAATGGTTAACCAGCAGATTTCTAAACCAATGTCCACCTACCTGCCACAGGCCAGCGCTCAGAACATGAAGGCTGGAGGAGGCGGACTCCCTCGCACCAACCCCCCCACACAGAAGCCCCCGAGCCCACCCATGACGGGGAAAGGGACGCTTGGGTATGTAAGCTGTGCAACCACCTTGATGTGTGTTGAGACGTACGTACGGCGTGCAGAGTCGGTTTTGGGAGGGTAACGACAAGACCTGTCATATGGACGTGGTTACTCCCAGTTTCATCATCGCTCCTTTACCTCCTGGTTTAATTACCGGTAGTCTCTTCAGGGTGGTTTCAAATCTGTTTTAGGGCCAGTTCACATTTCTGTGCTGCTGAGACAACCTCATTTCTTTTATACAAGAAATATTTTTACATCAAGCTGCATGCTGAATTTTGGATTTGTTAGGGTTTCTCGCTCTCAGCCATGCACCATGCATCTTTTAAATAGGTTTCCCTAAATTCTAAAGAGTTGGTTTTTTTTTTTTTTGTTTGTTTGTTTTTTTTTGTGTGCAAGTGTGTTAAAGTTTGCTCTTTTTGGGATGCTTAAAGTTGTCTTTTGATAATCTACTTGATATGAATATAAGCAGCAGTGTTTGCAAAATACGAGCTGATGTCTGTTCACAATTTTCTTTTTTTTCTTCTTCTTCTTCTTCTTCTTGTTTTTTTTTTTTTGTTTTTTTTTTTTGTTTTTTTTTGTTTTGTTTTGTTTGTTTGTTTTTTGTGTTTTGTTTGTACCCAATTTAATACCTGGCTTTTTTTCTTTTTTCTGGCATTCAAGACCAGAACAAGGATTTTTAAATCCCTTATTTTAGGAAAAGAAACTTTATATTTTGGGGTTTGTAGAAGAAGAGATTGGTTTTGTATTGGTTGTCATCTAAAGAAAAAAAAAAAAAAGCTCTTTTATTCTATTTTTAGTTCAAACTTGTTAAACTCCTCCTGACTGAAATTAGATCAGACATCAAAATGAAAAAGCATCAAATGGGAAAAACAAACAATATTGTTAATTTTAATTTCTATCAGCTTCACTTTAAGAAGACAATTAGCTGCGTTAAACCCATCAAATCCTGCCTGCCTAGCAGTACAGATACATGGTTGATATTAGCCTATTTTACCCTGTCACTATTTATATCCCAGCACTGGTGTATGCATGCTGGCTGATGAGTAAAAAGAAACTGATGTACTTACATGCTTAACTAATATTTTCCCAACTGAAAATAAAAAATTAGAATAAAATACAGAAGATTCAGTTGAACAAAATGGAAAATGTACAAACGCCGACCTTCTGTCCAAATTCAGCTTCTATATATAAGACCTGTGGTACTTTCGGTGATCGTCAAGTTGAGTACAAACAACGTACATTTAAAATGACACAAACAAAAAATGGCATTCGCAAGGGGGTTGCTGAATACCAAAATCAACTGGGATTTATAACAAATCTTTTATAAAGTTTGTTAACAATCACTTCATGTGTGACGATCTTCGTGCAACTTTTCATTCAGATTGGCCGACCCATTAATTAGGAAGTAAGGTACATATTATATATATTGCACTGCATTATACAAAAGTAATGATCATTATGATCACAAGGTATTTAAAGCTAAAAAAAAAAAAAAAATCTAAGTGTAAATCATACCAGCTGTGATCCCATTATTTCTTAAAGGCATCTTAAAAAGGAAAAAAAAGTTTTTTGTTTGTTTGTTTGTTTTGTTTTTGTTTTTTTTTTATAAATCCCGGATCAGCCCCCATTCTTATTGCATTTTGTTTATTAAAATTGAAGATTTTTTTTTTCCTTTCTAGTTTGCTCTGATAATGTCATTTTCAACTGATTGAGTCTTTTTCCAAAAATGTCTTTTTGAGTCATCATCATTATTTAACTATAAAATGTATCTTTCAGCTCATATCTTGTTCATGCTGCTAAGTAATTACAGTGAATGTATTTTATCTTAACCATTAAATTGAGCACTATCAGCCAGATTTAGCCATACGGGCAGGCTGTGACAGGTTAATGGCTTTAATAGACTTTAATTTTAACTGTATAATGTAGGTGTAGTTTTGGAGCAACTTTAATTAGAGTGTCACTTTTCACTGAAGTTTTGTGGTCCTTTCTTAGTTTTGGAGTATTCTAATGTTATGTTCTGTGTCGGAGCTCATGGAAGCTGCAGAGGTGTTTGGTGTTGTCTGTCTTGTGCCTGACTGTTGGAGGTGTGTTTTATCCCACAGGAACTCTGCTAGTGCACCTCATAATGCTGTGTGTGTGTATGTCTTACCCTTGGGACAGTCCTATGTATGATGTGCTGTTTGTGTTTCTGTGGAAAAAGTGTGTGTGTGTGTGTGTGTGTCTCCTTCTGTCCCTTCAAGACGCATGCCGATCAACCACAGCTGCAACCCTCCATGACGCACCTTCAGCCGCAGCCTGTGGCTACAGGCGGACATCCTCTGTGTGATTTTTAATTTGTCGCCTTCTCCTCTGTTACTCAACTACCTCAGTTTTCATTTTGAGTTGTGTGTTTGTGACCCAGCTCGCCCACTCCTGGCTGCCCCATATTCCTCATAGCAGCGTTTTGCCATGGCAACAGTGCTCAGAGATGGGTCACCCCACTGTGTCAGCTGGGAAATTTACATCCAGCACATCTTATTGCAGGCCCAGATCAATAAAACCTCAGGGTTATGTTTTTTTTTCTATCCCTCCCATGTTAAAAACTGATCATCGTAGAGCTGCTGCTGGCTGAAAAAACACATTTCCAGGTTTTTATTCAAGGAGTTTATAGTTCAGAAGATGTGGGTGGGAACAATTGGGAACACTTTAGGGATTTAAACCTGTTGCTCTGATTTTATTATTTTAGTTCCCTTGAACAATTTCATAAATTCAGGATTGCTTTTGCTAATTTACACTGAGAGTCTAAGTGTTGAAGTTACTACATAACTCAGGAATTGTTGCTAAGTGACTAAAATTGAGTGGCATCATAATATTTCATACAGGAATACTTTTGTTTTGTTTTTATCATTTCATGAAAAAAAGAGTATATAAACACAAACTGTACTAGCAGTAATACAGATTTTTTAAATTAAAATTTTCTTTGTTCCAATCATTCTTGAAAAAGGTTTAAATGCTAGCATCAATTTAACATCATGAACCAGATGAGCTTGTGACTCCATAACACTGTGATCAATGAAAAATACAGTCCCTTTTAAATATCTTTGAAGTTAGTGCCAGCAAGATGGAAAAAAAAAAAAACAAGCTTCATCTCTCATTGATCTTCATCAGGGGTGTCAGACTCAGTTTTTGTAATGAGCCACATAAAGCACAGTTTGGTCTCAAGGGAGCCAGGCCAGTAAAGCAACTGCACCATAAACTGCCTTTGTTGTTATGTAAACCACAAGTAAACTTTGTCTTTGAGTGAACTAGGGGCTCTATAAAAGCACAGTACAGTTACTGTAGAGTTTTTAGAGCCAAACGGATAACGTGGGTTTACTCTTTATGATAAGAATTGGAAATGCTTGTCACATTTTCACCCTAGCGTAATGCTAGTGTAACCTAACCGTGAAGGGCAATGCACTTTGTTCAAAAGCTAAACATATATAAAAACTAGATTGCAGTTTGCCTCGTCATGCTTATTATATTTAACTGACACGAACCTGAAACTAGCTCGTACAACGTTTGAAACTTGCAGTCAGTCTACTATCAGTTTTGCAATGGAATGAGGTTGAGCAACAAGGTCTGCATGACAACAGTTTAACTGCAAAATGACATAAGAACTCAG